>NC_138170.1:48663903-49411860 GCF_964165515.1 Mesoplodon bidens | reverse complement strand
CAGGCAAAGAAATAATTCATGCACTTCCTCCTGGTTTCAAGTTCGTTTATCAGATTAGCTAGGAGCACAGGATTAGATTTTAAAAGGTCAAAGAGAGCTGGAAAGAGAGAGGAAGGTGCTTCTTCCAGGGAGGGCCCTGCCCTGAGGGCAGTGGGCCGTCAAGGTGTGTTAGTGGGAATGTGCCAGAGATCACCTTCCCCACCTCACCGAAGGTTCAAGAAAACCTAAGAGAATTGAGAAAGATTGTATAGCCCTCTTGTGTTTTTTGTGACATCTTTATACCTGGCATAGAAGGAAACTTTTTCATTTTTGCAAAGAAATTCCGAACATATTTTGAAGGCTGAGAAAAACCTCTGCCTTGTTTCTTTTAACTTTGCTCTCTTGTTAGGCCTGTGGCTTAACCTTCATATTAATTGATCAGATAGGTCATCTTGATAGGTTACTTTTCAAACATTTTTTTTCCTAAATTAAAAAAGCTTTCGAGTAGTATGACTAGTGGGGTTTTGCTTTCTCTTTTCTTTTTTCCCTGGCCATTTAGGATGAGCTGACAACTACCAAGAGGAGTTATGAGGATCAGTTAAGTATGATGAGCGACCACCTGTGCAGCATGAACGAGACACTATCTAAACAGAGAGAAGAGATTGACACACTAAAGATGTCTAGTAAGGTAGGGGAGGAAGGGGTCTCTCTGCAGTGTAATATTTAATATTTAATGTATTTAATACAAGGTATTTCATTGCTGTGTGTTTCAGGAACAAAAGGTTAAGAGATCTGAAGTGTTTATAAATCATTTCACTTGTCTTCTTATCTTGAAAGTAGAATGAAGATTCTTTGATTGAGTTATAGGTTGAGAGGAGGTCTGACCTCTGAGGCCCTAACACTGTGACCATTGCTTTTTGGCATTTTGGGCATTTTGGGCATTTCTGCTACTGTTCTGTTAGTTGGGAGGATTCTTGGGGGGTTTATGATGGGGATTACTCTATCTATGTGAATCTAAAATGGTGCTGTTGGAAGAGTAACCTTCTTTAGCAAATTATTCTCATACATATTCATATAACCTAGGACTGGCTTGTCCTTTTAATTCCAAAAACTTCTTAGATTTCATTTCCCATAAAGCCTCTGCTTGTCCAGGCTGGAGTCAGTAGATATTGGTAATGTTTTTGTGTTGAAAGGCATATCCACGTATCATGTCTCTTTGTTGTATCATAATGTATGTACTCTTACCATGAAAGGTAAGCCTCAAGAGGCCAGAGAGTTGGTTTCATGCATCATCTCAGATGCTTGGCATATTTTGGTAACTCAGACAATACTCTGCCACCAGCAGCTTGTCTCCAGCCTGTGCTCTTTGAAATCCACTACTGCCCCTTACCGATCTAGCAGGCATGTATTGAGTTCCTGCTGTATGCTGGCACTGGGGAAGACATAGAGATGAACAAACCATAGCTTCATTTTAGCATCTGCCAGTTGGTGGTACAGAGCAGCATCCAGCTCAGTTGGTATCTCCTTGGAAAATGTATCATGTTAATGCACTAGAATCTGCGTTATGTAATTTGGCTTCTCAGTGTAGTTTCGTGTTATTGTTTGGCCTCTGGCTGCTTCAGAGAATGTCTGTGATGCTTTGCTGGGACATCTTGTGATGACTGTAACCAGCCAGTGTGGTTCTGATTCAGGTTCCCCAGTTACTTGTGCTTCAGGAACTTTAGCTTGGACGTAGAGGGTGGAGTGTTGCTCCTCTTGAAGAATGCCTCCTTTAACCCTTTTGGCCTCTTGATATTCCATCAGGGCAATAGCCGACTCATGTAGAAAGCACATGTGTTAGTGGGAGTAGTAGGAGAAAGCCTGCTTTAGCACCTAACATTTGAAAAAAAGTAGCAGTGATTATAGGGAAAGTTTTCAGACCTCAGAGCTGCAGAAGGCATTCGGTTCTGAATTGAGAAGGGTTATTGTGGGGTATAGCAAAGCTCATTGTCCCAAAGGTAATTGTATTGCAGCCACTTTAGAAGTGAGAGGAGTTTTAAGCCCTCTTAGAACTTTTTAATCTAGTCCTTAGAATATCTGTCATTAATAATACACTGAGTTAGAGATCCTTCTTCACTTTGTAGTTTCTGTTGTTAATCTTTCTTTGATCATCCTGTGGTTCCTATATTTTGCACACCTCCCCCATTTATTAGTCATTTAAATTGCTATAGCATCACCTTATGACGGAGTTGACGTGGTCTCCATTGGATACCAAGTAAACGTCCTGAAACCATTTGTTTGCTATGATCTTGCTCTTAATGTTCGTGTTCTGCAATCATTTCCTACTTAATGAAAAAAAAATTTATATGTAATAGTTAAATGTAGGAATTTGAACCTCTCCAGAAAGAAGAAAAGTTACATAAAAGTGGAAAGTCCAAATCTCCGTATGTGAGGGAATTGGGAATAAGTTAAGACATCTTCTCTCTAACTTGTTCTCAACTGGTATCTGATCTTCCCCTTGACAGTAGTCATTACCATTGGGGTGTTAGTTGGCACATGTTCAAAATTAGTACCTATTAAGACCCTTTAAAAGGTGTTTATTTCAACAGCAAAGGAATATGTTCAGGCTAAAAGTTTTTATCAGCTTTATGAAATCATAAACTACATTGTCTTTGGAACAAAATGAATATTTGAGGTTTGATAAATCCAAGATAGCTTTCTTTTCTTTCTTTATTGCCTGTCCTCAGACCCCAGGGGAATAAGGTTCATGGAGGAAGTGGGGAGAGTTAAAAGTAACAAACCGCTCTGTGATTCCTGTATAAAAGTTGGCGATGCAAGGTTATCAGCTGTTCTCCCTCTTGGAAACTAAAATTTTCCACAGTGAAATATGGCTTCCAGACAGCTTGGTGTCTAAACTGCGTGAATGATTTTTCTAGGGGTTGGTGTTCTTATTGTTGATATTTTTCTTTGCACAGGGGAATTCTAAAAAGAACAAGAGTCGATAGTTTACAGAGAGCTGGTTGGTGACTTCTTTGCAGAGCTGCTACTGCTGCGCGGAGCTGCGGGGCCGAGACTCCACGTCCAGGGCTGGCCGCCTTCAGGAAGCTGGAGTGTTGTTGGACCTAGTAAAGTAGTCAGTGTTGTAAATGGCCTTGAAGTATTTAAAATATATTTGTAACCAGTAAGGTAAATCCAGAATTTAATGTTGACAGTAAAACGGAAAACAGTACACATACCATGGATATTGTAGGTTTCCTTATGCTGTTTTTACTGTACACTTTTTAAAATTAGGCTTTAATTTCAGTATGTAAGAACAACAAATATTTTGTATATTTTCAAACTCAGTGATATGGTAATCAATTTGGTATCTGTGGAATAGGTATGTGTTTCTGGATAAAATGCTTAAATTGTCAAACTGTCATTCTTGCTGTAATTGAAAGCAGTCTCCAATTCTTTTTGAAGACTTGTTCATTCTCTCTCTCTCTCCGTCCCTCTCTCCTGCTCTCTCTCTCTCTCTCTCTCTGTTCTGGAGGGAGTGGGCCTTGAAAACTTCAGATCTTGTGGGTTTATTATCATTGTCTTCAGCTCTTCAGTACCCTCTCTGTGTTGGAATAATAGCTTAAGGAAATTGATGTCAATAAATTCATACTTATATCAAACTTTCAGTCTCTCTATGAAAATCTGATGAAGGAAACTAAAACTTATTAAAGTAAGCTTCACAAAATTACCAAATCCCAATTGATTTTGATATAATCTTTCTAATCCCCCAAATTGGAATAATCATACAGTTAATCCTTTATTAAGTCTTTGAGTACCTCCCAAGGTACTTGTAACCATGCTTCAAGCAAGGACCCTGAGCCCTTTCAGGCTCCTCTTGGTTTCTTTCATAAACATTGTGTCATTTCCATGTATATTTCAGGGGTGAAATTTCTCTCAGCACCTCCATCCCCAAGTCTCCAAATATATTGCTCCTTTCCTCTGAGTTTCCTGCACATGCCCATTTCACTTCAGGTCCAAGTCCCCAGACTAGGTCTGCAGACCTGAAACCCCTTCTTCCTCACCTCCCTGCCTGCAGCTCCATCTCCTTTGAGCCTCTTCTCTAGGCAGTTGCTAGTCACCCTCCAAAATGCTTTATTCTCTTTCACCTGAGAGCTCATCAGCAGCTTCCCTCCGTGCTCAACATAAAGGCCAACTCCTTGGCCTCTGCGCCACTGTAGAGGCAGACTCTGGTGGTTGTGCCCAGTCCTCACAGTATGAAAGTGTTTGACTCCTGTCTCGGGGATCTCTGGGTCAGTCAACTCAGTCCCATTCTCCCGGCCCTTTGAGTCCCTAGCCCCTTTGCCCTTTCCGTTTTCTGTGACCTGCTTATTTTAATTCTCCATCAGCTGAACCAGCTGTTTTCACTGCAGCTGCATCTAAGCCCCCAAGCACCGTGCTGATTAGCTCCACCGTAAACCTAGAGTTTCCCGCCCCTGCTAGACCTTCAGTGTTCTGTGATGCTGCATTTGGAATTTCTGGTCCATTTCTATTCCTCCTTTGGAGAGTTTGGGATGAAGGAGTGACCTCATCTGGCTTATATTTTAGTGGAATTGTGGGCTGCTATGCTGAGAATAGATTGTAGGGGAGCAACGGCAGAAGCAGACAGACAAATTGGGAAGCTATTGCAGTAGCAGGAGGCTGTTGAGAGATGACGGTAGCCTGGACCGTGCTGGTGGCCGTGGAAGTTGTGTGAAGTCTATTTCTGGATTTATTTTGAAGAGAGTGGATAGGAATTGCTGAAATTGCAACTCTTTCCCCCGTACACTTCTATTACTCTTCTCTGACTTGTTTTACTGCTAATATTGGTTTGGCCAAAAAGTTCATTTGGGTGTTTCCGTAACATCTTATGGAAAAACCCGAACTAACTTTTTGGCCAACCCAATACTTATCAGAATCTAACATACCATATGCTTTGCTTATTTATCTTATTTATTGCCTGTTTCCAGGTAATTTATTGCCTGTTTCTTCTACAAGATACAGCTCCATGAAGGCAGGTTTTTGGTCTAGTTTGTTCACTGCCGTCTTCCCCTGAACCTGGAACACTGCCTGGCATTCAGTGAGCGTTTATTTGTTGAATGAATGTTGACTGGGTGGAATGTGGAGTGTGAGAGAAAGAGGAGTCAAAGGTGAAGCCAAGGATTTTGACCAGAACAAACCTGACTGAGAGGGAGGGTCGAGCTAGTTTCCACCTGGTTGTGACTTAGCTGAACACCTGGGAATCACCTTGGATTGCTCCTGGCCTGGCACATCTCATTTGCTTATCTTGTCCTACTGAATCTTCCTGCCTTTGCGTATCTCTCCATTCTAACCTCTCCTTATTTGATACCTTAAATCAAGTCCTGGCTCCCTACCGTCTGGATGACTCGTCTTCCTGTTCTCCAGACCTCCCGTCCCTGTTACCAGACTCTTTCTGAAACTCTGCAGAGCTGTTTCCCTGTTGGAAAGAAGGCCTTCACAGTGGCCCCTCATTGCCCACTGGGCGCGATCTGGCTGTAGCGTGTACAAATGAGACATGTACGCTGACTGTCGCTCGCTTTCTCCTCGTTCTCCTCCAAGCACCCAGTGTACTCTCCCTCTGCTTCCTCAGACCTCTGGGTCAGGAAGAGTTTCACTTCTCCTGAGACATGGGCCTGTTTTTCTAAGTTCACTTCTCCTGAGACGTGGGCCTGTCCTGTTTTCACATTTACAGAGAAAATGTGAATCTTGGCTTTGGTGGCTGGGACTTGTATCTCCCACCAGCCGTGAGCTGCCAGGGCTCCCAGACCAGGCACTCTTATTGCCCTGCTTGGTGGCTGGTCCCACAGACCTGCAGGCTGTACTTGTGGACTGCTCGGCCACTCTGTACGGGTCAGTGCCTCTGGGAGGTTTCCTAGGGTTCCCTGAGGTACAGGGCAGGACTGTAGAGGGTGCAGTTGGTTTCCTGGCAAAATTGTCCCCTTTTAACGTAACTGCTAAGATCTTCACTCTCTTGGCAGAATCCCTTGCCAAGGCATATAGTGACCACCATTTGTTAGCCATTTACTTAAGTCAGGCATGGATAAGACTTAACAGGACTTACTTCATTGGAACCTCCAATAATTGTATCTCATTGGTGCTATTACTGTCCCCATTGTCTAGACAGAAAACTACGGCTTAGAGAGGCTCAGCAGTTTGCCCACAGTCACGCAGCTAGTACATTGTAGGGCCGGGACTCAGATCCAGGCTAGTCTCATTCCAGAGCATGGGTTATTCACTGCTGTGGTGTGAGCCTTTTACATCAGGGGCATTCAGTTCTATTCCTACAGGCACTGTTGGTATATATTTGGAGGATAAATATTAAAGTTCTCAGTAACTCCTATACTTCATTCAACTTTCCCTTCTCATGTCTTCATTAAATATCCCTACCCCTTCTTTCAGCATTTATTTAGCTTCTTGGGCTAATGGCCCAGGTACAAGGTTTGCTTTTGACATGATTTTTTTCTTCTCTGACACTTATTTTTTTATTTTCTTGAATTTTATTTTAGTTACTTTTTATACAGCAGGTTCTCATCCATTTTATACACATCAGTGTATACGTGTCAATCCCAATCTCCCAATTCATCCCACCACCACCCGCCCCCCGCCACTTTCCCCCCTTGGTGTCCATACGTTTGTTCTCTACATCTGTGTCTCTATTTCTACCCTGCAAACCGGTTCATCTGTACCATTTTTCTAGGTTCCACATATATGCATTAACATACGATATTTGTTTTTCTCTTTCTGACTTACTCTGTATGACAGTCTCTAGATCCATCCATGTCTCGACAAATGACCCAATTTCGTTCCGTTTTATGGCTGAGTAATATTCCATTGTATATGTGTACCACAGCTTCTTTATCCATTCGTCTGTCGATGGGCATTTAGGTTGCTTCCATGTCCTGGCTATTGTAAATAGTGCTGCAGTGAACATTGGGGTGCATGTGTCTTTTTGAATTATGGTTTTCTCTGCCTGACCCTCATTTTTATTTATGTATTCCCCGTTACACAGACCTTCCCAGCTACCAAATTCTGAATTTAATAAATTTATGCCATGATGCTGCCCCTTCCTTATAATCCTCTTTCTGTACAACCTTCATTGTTATTTCTCTTTTCTTAAGGGAATTTTCTATAACCTACACAGAACTAGAGACTAGTATGAACCCGTACGTCCCCATCACTTCTTATGAACATTTTGTTAATCTTGTTTCATTTTTTTCCCCACAAAAAATTCTTCTTTTCCTGGAGTATTTTAAAGCAGGTCCCAGACATTGGATGTTTCCCCTGTAAACACTTCGGTTATGTATACTTTTGTAAAGATGGTGAGCACTGACTTCTAAATCTGCCTTACCCATTTCATCATTCACTCAACAAGTATGTGTTGAGTGCCCGCTGAGTGCTCAGTGCTGATGAGACTGTGATAAGCAAAACAGACTCGCTGGCTGCCCTTGAGAGCTTATAGTCTGCTAGTGAGGCAACAAAGTGATCGTGAAAATGCATAATTACAAACAGCCATATGTCATCCATCCTGCCCTGGACTTGTCTCAGACAAGGCAGCAAGTGAGAGATAATACATAGAGGCTGTAACATCTTTTATTAAATGTCTGTATTTTTACCAAAGTTACAAACTTAGTTTGAGTCAAGCTGTTCTAAAAATACTTATTACAAAGAAAAAACGAGGCAAAACAAAGGCTACTGCTCCTCCCCCTCATTTCATGCTCCCCAGAGAAAAGCACTTTCACTCACTGTTTTGGTATCTGTCTCCATATTTCCAAATGGCATGCTTCTTTTGCTTTTCCAGTTAGGCATTATGAATTGACTTCGCAGTTGGAAGATGAGGATTTGTCTCTGTTTCATCTTCCTCCCTCTCCCTGCTACTCACATACATGTACATGCTTTCTGTTTTCCTGTCTTCTCTTCAAACTAGTTACATCACCATTTTGATTAGGCCGATATTGCATATATACTTTAGTATGATTATTTAAATGCTGTTGGTAGCTGGGTCATGTAATGTACTATGATGATTTTTCCTTTCTTGTACAGCTCTTTGTGTTCCCTGGAGTTAATAATTGTCTGCCTATCTGTTTGTCTGTCTGTCTATCTATCATCTGTCTATCTATGTCTTCCATGGTGTTTATCACTAATTTATTCCTAAATTCTCTCCCAGGTGTATAACTCTAGTCTCAGTGTGGTCAGATTCAATTGGGTGTTTAGCTAAATTTATCTTCTTCAAGAAGTCTCTCCTAGGGAGTTCTTGGTGGTCCAGTGGTTAGGACTCAGTGCTCTCAATGCCGGGGCCCTGGGTTCTATCCCTGGTTGGGAAACTAAGATCCCACAAGCCGTGTGGTGTGGCCAAAGAAAAAAAAAAAAAGAAGTCTCTCCTAGAGTCCTTCGATCTGCTCCAGGCTATCCTGTTTGGTTTCTAGGCCAGCAGCACTGCTGCTGTCTTGGGATCTCCCTGCCTCATCATCCCAGGCATCAAGTGTCTCCTGCTCTTAAAATAACTCTCTCTCACTCCAGGAGCCTTTCCAGTGGGTGTCCTTTGCTTCTACGTGCCATTGCAGTGCCCTCTCAAAGAATCGTCTATTCTGTCTAGGCCTCTTAAAGCATGGAAAGTGAAAAATGAGAGATAATTCTCAGTCTAGGCACAGAGTAGGAACTCAATTGGCTGAAGTCCACGTAGAAGCAAAAGAAAAAGAAAAAAAAAAAGAAAAGGGCTTTTAATTAATCATTCATTGCTTCCTGGAGAAGAAAGAATTCTCAGAACTTACTGAAACGACATTTCCGACTTTTTCTTCATTACATACTGCATGCTTCTTGTTGAAAATTTGGAAAATGAGGAAAAGTGTCAAGAGCACACATCTCTTTTTGTAGAGATTCAGCTATTAATATTTTTGTTTATTCCTGTTCTTTTTCATGCATATATATGTTTTTAATCAAAATTGGGATTATGTTATAAGAAATTCCAAATTTAAAAAAAGGGCTCTTTAATGAGATGCGATGAGGTGGGGAGGTAGGTTTGCTGGCTGCACAACTCCAGGGGGCACTGTTCATGTTCTGTTCTGCAGCAGGCCTGGGTCAAGGGATAAGATGCTCCAGGCACAGCTTGAGAAACTATGATAAATAGCATGTGTCTTGTTATGTCATTTTTAAACACCACCCCCCATTATGCTGTTATAAGCAGAACTGCTCACTTCCAAATGGATAAAACTGGATTCTCCACTGCTTTTGGTAAGAAACTATATCAGTTATACTAACAGATACTTTTTAACAATGTGACAACTTTCCAAGTTCATTGTCCACTAAAAACAAAACAAAAACTTGGCTGCATTATTTCCAAACAAAAATGTGAGAAAAAAATAAGTAAAGTAAGGAACCGATTAGCTAAGAAAGCCACCAAAAATTTGGAGCAAAAAGCTCTCTCCAAATGACCATGAATTAAAGCTTTCTTCGTAATAAAAATCCTCAGACAGAAAAATGTGCAGTTTTGTTCTATTCAGCATTGACCTTGGCAGTTGTTCCCAGCTCTTCAAAGGCTTCAAACTCCTCTATAACTTTCACATATGAAGATAGCACCTTGGTTGATGATGGTTAAGAAACCATCTGGCAGAGCCACACTGACAAGGAATGGTCTGTTCTGGGAAAGAAGAGGAAGCTCTGTTCTTGGCTAAGGGCCAGTCCTCAGATACCATGATGATAAATGGAAAGCTTGTCAGTAAGCTTTGCCTGTGCCTTACATTTTTAAGCTGTTTGGTAATTAGCTCCAAATTAGGAAATTAACTGGCAATCAGAGAATTAGAGCAGGAAAACCCATTACAGTTCTTCTAACTCTTTGAAAGAAAAGGTTATAGAGCAGGATTAGAATAACTGGTTTGGGAAAGGGAGGATCAGAAGAATTGAGTCCTGGGTGGAAACATGCTAGAGACTATTGTCTGGCTTGTGGGTGTAGGAGCCTTAAAAGGCACCTACCCCACTTAGAACCTTTGTGTTGTTTTTAATGATCTCTGCTCCCTAAATAGCCCCACTGCTCCCTAAACACCAGTGGGATAGCTCAGTGGTGACACCCCATAGGTCCAAGAATAGAAACAACACAGTTCAGTTAACTAAGAAAAAAAATGTCACTTACTATCTCGCTTAGATGCTGAAGAATATTCTGCCTTTCTCCAGCTTTCCTGTATTTCCTTAGGGCATCTCTTCTGTTATGTTAACTTGTCAACATACCTCACGTCATTTTCACATATGCCATCTCCCTGAACAACTTCCAGGTGCTGTGTGGCAGGAACCATGCCCTTGTATTTACTCCCCCACAGCGCCTAGCAGAATGTCTTGTACATAGTAGGTGTTCACTTAATGCTAATTGGATACATTCGAGGAAGCAGGCCAAGGGACTGTACAACTGTAGCTCAAGCCACACCTAAGAGTGTCCCATCTCTAGGACAAAGGATAGCTAATCTGCCATTCCTTTTTTTTTTTTTTTTTACTTGGAGTATAGTTGATTTACAATGTTGTGTTAGTTTCAGGTGTACAGCAAAGTAAATCAGTTATACATATATCCACTCTTTTTTTTTTTTTTCAGTACGCGGGCCTCTCACTGTCGTGGCCTCTCCCGTTGTGGAGCACAGGCTCCGGACACGCAGGCTCAGCGGCCATGGCTCATGGGCCCAGCCGCTCCGCGGCATGTGGGATCTTCCTGGACCGGGGCACGGACCCGTGTCCCCTGCATTGGCAGGCAGACTCTCAACCACTGCGCCACCAGGGAAGCCCCACTCTTTTTTTTTTTAAGATTCTTTTCCCATATAGGCCATCATAGAGTATTGAGTAGAGTTCCTGTGCTATACAGCAGGTTCTTATTAGTTATCTATTTTATATCTATATAGTAGTGTGTGTATGTCAGTCCCAGTCTCCCAATTTATGCCTCCCCCTGCCTATCACCTGGTAACCATAAGTTTGTTTTCTACATCCATGACTCTACTTCTGTTTTGTAAATAAGTTCATTTTGTACCACCCCTTTTTTTTTAAGATTCCACATATAAGCAATATCATATTTGTCTTTCAGTATCTTTCTTCACTTAGTATGACAATCTCTAGGTCCAACCATGTTGCTGCAAATGGCATTATTTTGTTCTTTTTATGTCTGAGTAATATTCCATTGTGCATATGTACAACATCTTTATCCATTCCTCTGTTGATGGACATTTAGGTTGCTTCCATGTCCTGGCTATTGTAAATAGTGCTGCAATGAACACTGGGGTGCATTTATCTTTTTGAATTACGGTTTTCTTCGGGTATATGCCTAGGAGTGGGATTGCTGGGTCATATGGTAATTCTATTTCTAGTTTTTTTTTTTTTTTTTTTTTTTTTTTGCGGTACGCGGGCCTCTCACTGTTGTGGCCTCTCCCGTTGTGGAGCACAGGCTCCGGATGCGCAGGCTCAGCGGCCATGGCTCACGGGCCCAGCCGCTCCGCGGCATATGGGATCCTCCCGGACCGGGGCACGAACCCGTATCCCCTGCATCGGCAGGCGGACTCTCAACCACTGCGCCACCAGGGAGGCCCTATTTCTAGTTTTTTAAGAAACCTCCATACTGTTCTCCATAGTGGCTGTACCAGTTTACATTCCCACCAACAGTGTAGGAGGGTTCCTTTTCTCCACATCCTCTCCAGCATTTATTGTTTGTAGATTTTTTGATGATGCCTATTCTAAGCGGTGTGAGGTGATACCTCACTGTAGTTTTGATTTTCATTTCTCTGATAATTAGTGATGTTGAGCATCTTTTCATGTGCTTTTTGGAATCTCGGGCCATTCTGAAATAAGTGGTCATCCTCCTAAGTATCATTGATTTTAGCTGGCATTCTCAGTGAAGATGTAGGTGTTTTATTTATCTCTGGAAATTTCCTTTGAAAGAACATTCAAGTTTCCTCATGGATAAAGTTGTTTAAAAACATCAGGCCAGGGACTTCCCTGGTGGTCCAGTGGTTAAGATTTTGCCTTTCCAATGCAGGGAATGCGGGTTCGATCCCTGGAACTAAGATCCCACATGCCGTGCGGTAAGGCCAAAAAAGGAAAAAAAAAAAAAAAAAAAAAAAAAATCAGGCCAGAATGCATCATGTACTTAAAATGGTGATTTTTTTTTCCTGTTTCATTTTCACTGTAGTTGAAGCCATCACTGATTAATGTTGTTTTGAATACGGTTTTCCACAAGTCTTTATTTTGAATGAATGTTGCAATATAAATAGAGACTTACTATTGTAAAGTTTTTAGAGAGGAATGTTCTTATCAAGCATTTAGGGCTAAGCTTATCCTAGATCTGAAATCCTCACTTTCCAACCAAGTCCCCTTTCAAATCGGGCATTTCTGAAAGCCGGTTTGAATTTATATTAATTGATCCTGACAGCTTCAGCTGATTTTGAGTTTTGAGGTTCCAAGTTAGTTAATCTACTAGATCATATTTACAGACAACCTGGGGACCCCTTGTTAAACAGTGTGGAAATTCTAAATGGTTTCTGTGAAAAGGCTGTCAAAAAAGGGAAACTTGTTAATGAAAAGGAGAATGATATAGTCTGAGGGTCTCCTTACTGTAGAGCAAGGAAAGGGACAGGAACTGGAATAAAATGAGGTCACAGCTGGCCATGAACAGCTGTGGTGGCGTAGCTATTGAGGCCAGGCTGAGCTGTTTACCACCAGATTTTGATACAAAGGGACACTGCCAGAAAGTGTCCTTTGAAAGTATGTGGAAGAGTTACAAGAAATAAATCTGCATTCATGGAAATGGCAACTTTTGGAGTCATGTTGAGTCACACAGAAGAGGAGGGACTCTCTCTTGCAAAAGATAAATGGTTTTCAACCAACTGTATTTGGTGTTTAGAAAATTATGAGCCTATTTGCTTTGCAGAAGTGTCAAAGTTTCCAAAAAAGCTTTCTTTCACTGGGTGGGCTACCTACTAATCAAGGCCATACTGCTTGGAATTAAAAAGATGGTGAAATTTAAAAGTTGCACTCAGGACTCTATTTAAATGCAATGATAATTACTGGTTTGTCCAATGTGGTGGTGTTTCCTGTATGAGTCTTTTCTCCAGTTGTTACCTGTGGCATTTTCTGAGATGGGCTGGCCTCTTAGATAGCCCAGTGGCTGGACACAGGACACAGGAGTTTCAGTTTGGGGCTTCAGCCAGACTCCCTGGGGTCAGGGCATCTCTTTTCTTCCCTTTTTCTGCCTCCCTCTTCCTTTGTCCTTCTTCTGCACCTGGCTCAGCTCCTTACCAGAAGGCTGGCTCCAGCCCAGTACCTGACTGATTCCATAGAAGAGACTCTGAAAAGTTACCAGTCAGTTGACTTTCTATTCTCTAGACTCCCTCTTGCTCTCCCTCAACCCTTGATCATCACAGGGATGGTAGCTGGAGGAAAGGGAGAAGTGAGGAGGACCTGATGCCATTTTCTAGTTGCTTAGGGTGTCTTAAGCTTAAACACAATTACAAATTTTATCTGAAACTAAAAGTATCCTAAGTAGATCCCAGCTGTGTGACTTGAGGCACTTTTGTGCCCTTTCTGAATGTTTTCTTCCTTCCTCAAAGCCCTCAGCACAGGTTCCAACCACTGGGTAGCAGTTGGATAGGATACTGATTATCTTTTCCATTTTACCAAGGAACTCCAAGATCAAAAAACAAGACTATACCTGAAAGAGCATTAAAAAGAAAATCACATTGCTATGCAAACACAAAGAAGTGTTTAATCAGAATTCCCTTGTTTCCTTTCTATCATCCAGGCATTGCACTTCAAGTTGAGATGCTTGCTAGGGCCTCCTAACTCCTCTCCTTGGGCCCAAGCCTTCTCTTCCCAGGTAGTCCATCTTTCAGACCATTAAATCAATATTCCTCAATCACCATTTTGAGTCCACAGAGATTTACTGAGTGCCAACTGTATGCCAGGCTCTGGGAATACAAAAGTGAATAGGATACCACTTGCATCAAAATATTCTTTTGCTTAAAAACTTCCATGGATTTCCCATTTCCTGCTTTATGTCTAGTTCCACCTTCTCATCCAAACATTTCCCACCTCTCCTAAGCCTTCCAGTCTTGCCAGCCTCCAAAGCTCTGTGTGCCAGGGCCTGGAATACCCTCTTTTCTCTCCTCTGAGTCTGTTCAAACTCTACTCAAGCCTCCCATCCTGGGGTTGGGTATCACTCCAGTGAATCTTCTTCTTTCATTCTGACTCCCAGTGAGGCAGCCCTGCTTGAGGAAGAGGCTCAGATGTCAAGCGACTTGCCCAGAGTTACCTGCTAGCAAGTGATGGATTAGGGACTAGATGTCACCCTCTAACCTCTCCTCAGAGGACAGCCCCCCTTCTCTTGTACATTCTGCAGGCGGCCTCCTGCCCCATCCACACAGCCTGGCCCTTCACTAGGCTACCCCTGTCCTCCTCCTCTTGAGTACTGATGGGCCCTGGAAGGTGGGGTTCCATCTTTACCTTTCATCTTACCCTGTGACCAGGGCTGGTCTCACCTTAGGGGAAAAGAGGAGGCACTCAACAGAGGCTTCAAAAATAATTCTTAGCCAAGATATAGAAGCAACCCAAGTGTCCATCAACAGACGAATGGATAAAGGAGATATGGGGTGTGTGTGTGTGTGTATATATATACACACAATGGAATATTACTCATCCATAAAATAGAATGAAATTCTGCCATTTGCAGCAATGTGGATGGACCTACAGAATATTATGTTTAGTGAAATAAGGCAGAGAGAAAGACAAATACTGTATGATATCACTTATATGTAGAATCTAAAAAATAATGCAAACGAATGTATATAGCAAAATAGAAACAGACTCATGAAAACAAACTAGCGGTTACCAGAGGGGAGGGGAAAATTAAAGGTGTGGGATTAAGAGATACAAACTACTATGTAAAAAATAGATAAGCAACAAGATTATACTGTATAGCACAGGGACTTATAGCCATTATCTTGTAATAACTTTTTTTTTTTTTTTTTTTTTTGCGGTACGCGGGCCTCTCACTGTTGTGGCCTCTCTCATTGCGGAGCACAGGCTCCGGACGCGCAGGCTCAGCGGCCATGGCTCACGGGCCCAGCCGCTCTGCGGCATGTGGGATCTTCCCAGACCGGGGCACGAATCCGTGTCCCCTGCATCGGCAGGCGGACTCAACCACTGCGCCACCAGGGATGCCCTTGTAATAACTTTTAATGGGGTATAATCTGTAAAAATACTGAATCACTATGCTGTACACCTGAAACTAATATAAGATTGTAAATCAGCTATACTGTACTTCAATTTTTTAAAAAGGCAAAAAAAAAAATTCTTTAGTTCTAATCACAAGAGAAAGCCAAGCCCAAAAGCTCAATGAAGCAACGTGGAAACACGACCCCAAGTCGCCTCAGCCTCCCGCCGCCCCCCCCCAGCGTCCCCCGCCCAATCACCCCACCACCCAGAAAAGACAAGGCCCTAGAGGGGGAGGGTGGTTTCAGACCTGCCAAAGGCCCCAGCCGTCTGCTTCCAGGGGCATCTAAACGTAACTCCCACACCTGCCCCCACCCCGCCCCACTTCTGCGCAGGGAGCACCCTCTCCCCCTACTTGGAGGCTGGAGACTCCGAAGGAAGACGTGGAGAGAAGAGAATGGAGAATCAGACACCAGACAAACTTTGGGGGATCCAGGGCGGGGAGGAGTGCGGAGAGAAGCGGGGACGAAGCAGTGGGTGGGGTGGGGCAAGGGCGGGAGAGCCTCTGCGGAGTGGCCACGCCCTCCCCGCCCCTCCACTCGCGTCGCTCGGGGCCCTCCCTCTCCTCCCCCTCCTCCTCCGGCTTCTCCTCCCCGGGTGGACGGCGGCGGCCAGAGTCGGAGCCCCAGCCGCGCTGCCCGTGAGTGACCGCCCCCAGGGGACAGACGGGGAGGCATGGGGAGCCCCTTCTCCGGGGTGGGTTACCCCCGGTTTGCTGGGAAAGTTTGAGAAGGGGGGCCGCAGCCGACATCGCGGGAGGCGGGCATCTCCCGGGCAGGCTGGGTGCCCCGCGCCGTGCCCCTTCTCCCCCTCGCCACCCTCGCAGCCCCCAGAGGGCAGCGTCCGCACGGGGTGAGCCCCACCTGGCTTCTCATCTACACCACAGCTCTGGGGCTGTTGCTGTGACCTGGGTCCCGCTCTCAAGAGAAAGAAAACTCAAGCAGGAAAGAAAAGAATCTAGACTCAGCTCCAAGGGGCGGTGGGGGGCGGGGACTCGTTCCAACCCGTGTGGCCCTGGCCTCCCGGCCCAGGGTCCCGAGCCCCGGTCCTCCATCCCTCCCCTGGGAGGCTCAGCATCCCCCCACCCCCAGGACTCTCACTTTCCTTGTGTTTTCCTGGCTCCTGTTACTCATGCTGCTACCTTCTCCACCGCCGTCCCCCACCCCCACCTTTCTCCGGGAGGCTCCTGTCCCACAGGCTGATATCTCCAGCCTGGTGCCCCCTCCAGCCCTAGAAGACGATGACCCAGGCCAGGGAACCATAGCCACAGGGGTCTTCACACTTGTCCAAATATTTCCTGCAGGAAGGACTTTAACTAGGAGTTGATGTTCGATCCCCTGGCCGCACAAATCATGCCTTGTGTGTCCAAGGGGAAATGAAAATATATTCCTCCTTGGGATTTTACTATTTATGTTGGACATCTATTTTTTTTTTCAACCTCTCTGACTGTGCTTTCTTCCAATAATAATGATACGTCATTTAATTAGCCTTTCTAATTCTGAAAGAAACAGGAAAAAATAATAAAGAAAAAATAGAGAAAAAGAGTCCTTGCTAAAAATACTGTGCAGAACCTGATCTTTGGAAAGTAAAGACTTCATTCCATGCTTAATTGTTTTAGTGGGAGATGAGAGTTCACTTTAGCTTATTTTCGGACTACCCCAAACAGATTATTACAGCCTCCCCCAGGCTAGAAGTTTTCATTTGCCTGACATAAACCGCAGTGTTTGTTGGCATTCCCCAGCCTGGCTACTCACCCTGCATTTCTCTTCCCTCCTACTAGCCCTCCTCTCCATCCCCCTCCCAATGCCCCGACTCCCACTTTCTCATAAACTGGAGTTGTGAAAACAAGGCAATGGAAGAGGCAAAGCTGAGCAGGATCGCAAAGAAAAAAACAGCCTCACTTATTTTAATCCTGAGGCTTTTGCTTCAACTTGACTCCATTTGGGTAGAGGAATGTTTAGTTCACTTGTGTGGTTTTTATGTCTGTTCTCATTAGGGTTGAATCAGTGTTTCCATGACAGGCTTAGTTCTCTGGGTGTTGAGAAGGAGCTTGTTAATTCTCAGATGGGTCTGGTCAAGCCTGGAATCTGGAGGTTTTTGGATTTTTTCTTTTAAGGGGTTGATATCTGGGGTTGATATTACAAACTTCTGCCCACTCACTCAGACTGGAGCAGCCGGGGGCAGCCTGAACTGGGGTTTGCTTCCACGTGACCAAGGAAGAAAAAGCTTTCCTAAGGAGTGAGCTGTATGAACAGGATCGTGGGGGAGTGTTGAACTTTTATTGTTTTTAGGGAGAATGCCCTTCTCAAGAACTTAAGCCATTCCTATTTCTATATAAACAATAAATGTGGTTGTAACATATGTCTTAGATCAGCTTCAGAACAACCCGTCAAAACAGGTCAAGGTGTTGAACTATTCAGAAATAAAGATTTTTTAAAAAATGAATTTCATTGGAAAGAAACTTCTTTATTTTAAAAAGGATGTAATTCATTTTCCTCTGCTGATTGAGTGTGGTAGTTCCCCATTAGTATGAATTAGTAAGGTTTTACTGTGGTTTCAAAATGTCATTGGTAAGAAAGTGTTGTGACTTCCATTGAAAAAGAAAGCCCTTAAAAGTTTTGAACTTGTTTGGCCCTGCCTGGTGCTTAGAAAAACAATGCACTCAGATAAAAATCTTCAGCCTCTTCCTCTTCCTGAGAATTTTTAATAGTTTATTTAATGTCCCAGAAGTCAGCCTCATACTATTTGCAAAGAAATTGCCTTTCTGCCGTGTTCAGCTTTTGTACCACCTCATGGAATCTTGTTAAACTGGGTGGTTTGCCATCATGCACGAGGGTTTGCTGTGCAGCCCCAAATGGCTGCTCTGGATTCTGGGGATGTAATGAAGGCTGGCTGATGGAGCAGGTGGTCTGAATGGTGAGATGAAGGCTGCATCCCAAGTTAGCCAGTAGAAAGCAGCCAACTATCATCTGACGGGTCAGATGAGTTGGAAACAGACGAACAGTGGAACCTGCAGAGGAGAAAAGAGGGAAGGGGTTATTTTTACTTCTTATTTACTTTAAGAAGTAAAATAACCTAAAGGAATATGATGTGGCCTTTTAAAATCATGTTGTACAAGGATACCAAATTATATAGACATGCTTAGGGTATTTTGTTAAAATTTAAAAGCAGGTTATGAAATAGAAAGCATTGTATCTCACTCTTTGAAAATACACCCCCAAAATACTGGAATTGTATGCATGAAAATGGATGGTGGGATTACAGGTACTTTTGATTTTCTTTGTGCTTGCCTGTATTTCTCAACGTTTTTACAATAGTAATAGCTAACATTTATTGAGTATAAAGCACATACCCATAGTATTTCATTTTAAAACTCCTTGAGGTAAGTACTAGTATTATTCTCATGATAGAAGATTCAGAAACTAGAATCAGAGGGTTGCATAGCCACTATGTGCTAGAATCAAATCTTGAAATCAGGTCAGTGGCCAAAGTCTATTCATATCAATCACTGCTGTCTGCCATCTCCATGCACATGTATTATTATTATTTTTTAAATAAATTTTATTTATTTATTTATTTATTTATTTATGGCTGTGTTGGGTCTTGGTTGCTGTGAGCGGGCTTTCTCTAGTTGCGGCGAGCGGGGGCTACTCTTTGTTGCGGTGCGTGGGTTTCTCATTGCGGTGGCTTCTCTTGTTGGGAGCACGGGCTCTAGGTGCGTGGGCTTCAGTAGTTGTGTCATGTGGGCTCAGTAGTTGTGGCTCATGGGCTCTAGAGCATAGGCTCAATAGTTGTGGCACACGGGCTTAGTTGCTCCGCGGCATGTGCGATCTTCCCAGACCAGGGCTTGAACCCGTAGCCCCTGCATTCGCAGGCAGATTCTTAACCACTGTGCCACCATGGAAGTCCAGCATGTATTATTATTGTTATTTTAATTATAAGAAAAAATAGAAAAGGAAGGGAAAGTAATTTGTGGTTCAGTAAGAACTGATATTTTGATTAATTGTAAAATACCTCTATCTCCCATCTCTTCCATCTCCCACTGTCACTTGTCTTTGGGAGTCCTTGGGAATTGCTCCAGACTTAGCCAGATGTAGCTCACCTTCCCTTGGGAGCCAGCTATACCCATGAGAAATAATCCAGAATTCCTCAGACGCTTCCTGGACAGCCTGGAATTCCAGGAACCCCATGGGATTCTGGAACAGTCCTGGTAAAAGGCAGGATTTTTAAAGATCAGCAAATTATGTCTTCAGAGCCCTACCAGTACGGGTGTTCATTTTTCTTGGCATTGTCAGGGGAGTGAGATGAGTAGGAAGGCCCAGGGAAAGCTGCCAGCCTCCTATTTATCTTATCTACGTGTTATATGGAATGTCAGGTAGGTAGGTCAAGAATTTACCATAGAACAGGAAAGGAAGAGAAAAGCGTATTGCTTCTCGATGTTTATTACTGTGAAAACACAATAATAAACTATTTTTTGGAAGCCTGGCTATGTGGGTGATCCCACGCACTGGCAAGATGAACCAGAGAAGGAGATATTCTGGGGATAGCTCTGGGGAAGAAGCCCACATCCTGTACCATCATGTGTCCTCACAGGCAACCAGGCCCCTAGAGGTCACCTTATCCATCCTCTTCCTGGAATATACCTAAAGATGGGCTTTTCTAAAACACTTGGTCATTCAAATAACACACCTTAAGTAGGAGGCTTTATCTCTTTTATTTATTCTTCAAGGAAAAGTTTTCTGAAAGGCTGATGCTTCTAAATCACCTTCTTGTTGAAAAAAAATTGTAAGAGTCAAGGATCTCTTTCCCAAATTATCACACTTGGAACAAAATCCCAGATCTTGTATCCGTTTGACCATATGAGAAATGTCTTTGTGGTCTCAGTTCCAGGAATAGTTCTTGTGAACAACTTGTCTGTTTTGTCTTGTGGGTGCTGTGAATCCTTTAATTGATGTTTCCCATTTCCTATTTGGCCAAAAGGAAGACAGGGCCAACTTAGTGGCCTACTTCTAGCATATGCATAGGACTTTATGGCCTGTACTTTGAGTTGAGTTTTTTTGTTTTTTTTTCGGGTACACGGGCCTCTCACTGACGTGACCTCTCCCATTGCGGAGCACAGGCTCCGGACGCGCAGGCTCAGCGGCCATGGCTCACGAGCCCAGCCGCTCCGCAGCATGTGGGATCTTCCCAGACCGGGGCACGAACCCGTGTCCCCTGCATCGGTAGGTGGACTCTTAACCACTGCGCCACCAGGGAAGCCCTATGGCCTGTACTTTGAATAACTAATAACATTATTATATACCTTCTATTTCCTCTGTATACTTGGTTCCACCTTTCTCACCTACTTTACCTTGTTTTGTTTTATTTATCCACTGCATTGTGGAGGCTGCTACTTCTGATACCCCACTCCTTCCTTCTGAGTTCATGTCAATGGAAATTTAGAAGTTCTTTCATAGAAGGAAGGCCTTTGGTAAACTTTAAAAAATTTATATTGCTGAAAATATCTTTATTTTGCTCTTACAAATGAGAGTTTGACTGAGTGTGGAATGCTGGACTCATAATTATTTTTCTTCAGTATTTGGAACATATTACATAATTGTCTTCTTTCATCTATTGCTACTCCTAAGAATACCAAGTAACCTTGGGCAAGTTTCCTAATTTCTCTTAGTCTCCTTGTCTGTAAAATAGATAATAGTATCCACTTTAAGGATAATGTATGCAGAATGTTAGAATAATGCCTGCCATATAAGGAAGCACACAATAATTGTTAGCTATTACAATTACTTTTATATTTTTTCAGAATTTCTTGGCTTTCTTGGATTTTACTAGTTCATATAAATGTTAGTTTGTCTAGTTACACACAGGCAAAAAATCATGTTTGTATTTTTATTGATTTCATTCAATTTATATTCCAGAGAGCTGACACTTACAATATCAGGTCTTCCCATCTTTTCCTTTTATTCAGGTGAAAGATGACTGGTGATTTCCCCCATAACTGTTATACACAGCTCTTGCTATATTTTCTTGTATAAGTTTTGTTGATATTATAAATATCTTTTTTTCTTATTATAATTTCAAATTGGTTATTTACTGGCCCATAGAAACGTTCCTGATTTTTGAATTTTGATCTTGTATCAAGCACCCCAGTTGACTTCTCTTATTAGTTCTAAGAGTCTGTATGTAGATATTCTTGAATTCTCTAGGTAGACAATCACAAAATAATATTTGCCTTTTCTTTTTAATTCCTTATGACCATATCTTTTTCTTATCTTATTGCACTGGGTAGACCCTCAGTACAGTATTTAATAGCAACAGTGATGGCAAACATCCTTGTCTCTGTACTGTTTTTAACAAGTGCTCTTAAAATTTCTCCATTAATCGTGAAGTTTGCTTAAGGTTTCAGTAGATATTCTTTATTAAATTAAGGATGTTCCCTCTATTAATATTTTTTAATAACTTAAACATTTTATCATGACTGAGTATTGATGTAATGCCTTAATGTTTTTATGTAAATGATATGAGGTGATATAATTTTCTTTCTTAATATTATAAAGTGATAATATGAGTATATGTAATTACTTTGAGACATACTCACAAATATATATACACACATATACAGATATGTTCTTTTATTCTATGGAATATCATTTGCTAGTATTTTGTTTAGGATTTTTGCAAATATTCGTAAGTGAAACAATTGGTCTATAAGTTTCTTTTTTTAAAAAATATTGTTCTTATATTGTTTGGTATCAAGTTTATATTAGTTCCATGAAATAAGTTGGGAAACTTTTTCTCTTTCATATATATTTTTCTTAAGCAGTTTGTGAGAGATAAAGACTAAGTTTGGTAAAATTCATTGTAAAATCCTCTGAACTGCTTAGTCAGGGTATGTGTGTCAAGTTTTTGACAATTCAATTTCATAAATGATTATTGATAAATTTGATCTATTTCTTTTTGATCCAGTTTTAATAATTTGTTTGTTTAGATGATCCATTTCATGTGTTCTCAAATTTATTAGCATAAATTTATTCATAGTTTTCTTTTATGGTTTTTATAAATATTGACTATGTTTTAAGATATGTTCCCTTTTTAGTTCTTAATATTGTTTTTTTGTTGTTGTTTTAATTAATTTATTTTAGTTATTTTATTTTTGGCTGTGTTGGTTCTTCATTGCTGTGCGCGGGCTTTCTCTAGTTGAGGTGAGTGGGGGCTACTCTTTGTTGCGGTGCGCGGGTTTCTCATTGCAGTGGCTTCTCTTGTTGCTGAGCATGGGCTGTAGGTGCACAACCTTCAGTAGTTGCAGCATGCGGGCTCAGTAGTGGTGGTGCACAGGCTTAGTTGCTCAGCGGCATGTGGGATCTTCCTGGACCAGGGCTCGAACCCGTGTCCCCTGCATTGGCAGGAGGATTCTTAACCATTGCGCCACCAGGGAAGCCCCTTAATATTGTTTATTTGTGCCATCTCTTTTTAAAAATTAATATAGAAGTCTACTTAATTAGTCTTTTGATAGAACCAGCTTCTTTCTTATCTATACTTTTTGCTTTTCATTTCTTTTTTTTCCTCTTATTTTTATTATTTTTTCTTTCCATTTCTAGCTACTTGAGTTAACTTCTAGCTCATTTATTTTTTGTTTTTCAATAAATGCAGTTTAGAGAATTCACTGGCGGGCCAATGGTTAGCACTTGGCACTTTCACTGCCATGGCCTGGGTTCAATCCCTGGTCAGGGAACTAAGATCCCGCAAGATGTGTGGCACGGCCAAAAAAATAAATGCATTTCAAAGCTATAAAGTTAGCTCTACATATTGATTTAGCCACATCATACAAGTTTTGATATGTGTACTCTCATAACCACTTGGCTCTAGACTTTTTTTCTCTATTATAACTTTTTTTTAAATTGGGGTATAGTTGTTTTGCAATGTTGTGTTAGTTTCTACTGTACAGTGAAGTGGAGTTCCCTGTGCTATGCAGCAGGTTCTCATTAGTTATCTATTTTATACATATTAGCATATATGTCAATCCCATTTTCATATTTCTTTTATTTTCTTTTTAACCCATGGATTTAATTTTCCATTTTCAACTTTAAAAAAAACTTTGTTTAAATTATTGTTGATTTCTAATTTAGTTGCATTATGAAAAGACAGCATGGTTTGTATAATAGCAATCCTCTGTGTCCGATTACATAAACAATTTTTCCAAATATTTCATGTGTGGTTTAAAAGAAAAATATATTCCCTGCTTGGTGGCTGCAGCAGTCTATATCAATCTAACAGGTGAAACTTATTAACTGTGTTTTTCAAGTTTCTCATGTTCTTCCTGATTTTCTTTTGCCTGCTTTCTGAGTTCTCTTCAGTTTCTTGAGAAAGGAATGTTAAAATCTTCCACTCTGTGAATTTGTCAATTTCTCCTTGTAATCCATCAATGTTTATGCAAGTTCATGATTGTTATTTCTCTGGGGTGAATTTATTATGTTATGTACTGTCCTCTGTTATTTCTGTTGATGCTTTTGGCATAAATTCTATTTTGCCTAATATTAATGTTGCTGTACCTGCTTCCTCTTGGTTATTATTTTTTGTATGTCTTTTTATATCCTTTTATATTAACTTGTCTCTATAATTTTGCCTTAATTGTTAATCTTAGGAACAGTTTTTATGTGTAGCTTCATTTTCATTTTTATTATAACCTGAAAATCTGTCTTTTTAATAATTGAGTTTAAACTTTTACATTCTTTGTAATTTATACGCATTTGACCTCTTTCTGCCATCTTAAGTTTTTGTTTTTCCTATTTAACATTTTTTGTTTGCTTCTTTTATACTTCTTTGCATAGTTTTCTTTGGATTGATCAAGTTTTACATATTCCTACTTCTGTCAACTGTTTTGAAAGACAAAATTCTATTTGTATTACCTTTTAGTATGCTTAAATTTTTTTTTTTTTTTTTTTTTTTTTTGCGGTACACGGCCCTCTCACTGTTGTGGCCTCTCCCATTGTGGAGCACAGGCTCCGGATGCACAGGCTCTGTGGCCATGGCTCATGGGCGCAGCTGCTCCATGGCATGTGTCCGCTGCACTGGCAGGCGGACTCTCAACCACTGCGCCACCAGGGAAGCCCCGAGTATTCTTAAATTGTTAACATGTGCATCCATTTAATCTAAAGTTAATCAATTTCTCTTTCCTGTCAATAATGCAGTAGCCTTAGATGGCTTTAAATCTAATCTGCCCCTCTTCCCATTTTCCTGGTTACTGTGGTCTAGTGGTTTAATCCCACATTGTGTATAGTCCTCTCCCCACCCCTGCAATTAGTCATCATTGTTATTTCCACTTTTTTTTCTTTTTTACAGTCAAAATTTATTTAACTTTACCAATTTCTTATCTCAACATTGCCTCTTGCATACCATTCTATACTTCTGTGTTCATTTTCTTCGTACTGGTAATTTTTTTACTGAAGGTCTAGAGTTGTAATACTCCAATCTTGTGGGTAGTTTTGTTTTTGTTTTGAAAGTGTCTTTATTCATGTCCCACTTGAGAGATAATTTATCAAGGTATAGAATTCTAAGTCGATATTTTCCCCTCAGTGTTTTGTAAATTATTACTTCACTGTCTTTTCATCTCAGTTGTTCCTTATGGGAAATCTCTTTTCGGTCTGCCATTCTTTTGCAGGTAATTTATTTTCTCTCTTGGAGACTTTCAGTCTGATCTTTTTGTCTTTCATGTTGTGCCTTTTCATTATAATGTGTCCAGGGATAGTCTGTTTTTATATATCCTACTTGGAATTCAGTGTTCTCTGTTTTCATATCTAAAGGTTTCTCAGTTGTTTTCTCCACAAATCTATTTTAAAGTAATTATTAAGCACTTATTGTGTATCTGGAATGCTTCCAGGTGCTAGAGATATAGAAATGAGCATAAGAGATAAAAGCCCCTACCCTGATATTGAGTCCCTCATACTCTGTGTTCTCTCCTTTTGAAATACCCATGAGGCAAAGGTTGAACCTTCTCATTTTATCTTCTATGTCTTCTTCGTCTGAGATTTCTCTTTCATAGAATTGACGCTTGAACAATGCGTGAGTTAGGAGTGATGACCCTCTGTGCAACTGAAAATCTGTGTATAACTTATAGTTGGCCCTTCATATATGCAGTTCTTTTGTATCTGCAGTTCTTCCAAGTCCGTGGTTCCACATCTCCCAGATTCAACCAACTGAGGACCGTGTAGTACTGTAGTATTTACTGTTGAAAAAAATCTGCGTATAAGTGGACCCTCATGGTTCAAACCCATATTGTTCAAGGGTCAACTATATATATCTCTTTATCTCTCAGCTATATTCTGAGTGATGTTTTTAGTTCTATTTTCCAGTTTATTAATTTTTTTCAACTGCATTTGGTCTACTGTTCAACCCATCCATTGTTGTTTTTTTGTTTTGTTTTTTTTTTGCAGTACTTGGGCCTCTCACTGTTGTGGCCTCTCCCGTTGCGGAGCACAGGCTCTAGATGCACAGGCTCAGTGGCCATGGCTCACGGGCCCAGCTGCTCTGCGGCATGTGGGATCTTCCCGGACCGGGGCACGAACCCATGTCCCCTGCATCGGCAGGCGGCCTCTCAACCACTGTGCCACCAGGGAAGCCCAATTGTTGTTTTTTTTTTAAATTTAATGTCTATATATTTTTATTTCTAGAATTTCTGTTTGGTACTTGATATCTACCTGTTCTTTTTCTTTTTTTAATATTATCTTTGCCTTTTAATTTCTAGTCCTTTTTATGTCTCAGTATTTTAAACATATTGTAGTTTTAGATTATTTGTTATTTCTGCTTTTGAATTTTTAAATTACGATTCATTTTCTCTTGTGTCTTGTGTCTTCATTAGGAGTTGTGTTCCATAGAAATCCTATCTACCTCAGGATTGCTAGCATAGCACTATAAAGTGATTTCACATTTGCTCCTGCTGATCCTCTCTGGGTTTTACCCATTCCAAATTAGCCTTTTTGTTAATGCCTTGGCATATAGGCCCTGTATAACCTGAAAGTATGCATTTAAACCTTGTTCCTGCATTGTAATGTAAGCCTGGATTTCAATTCTTTTTAGGTCACTCATTTTCTACTCTTTGCTCAAGCAGATGACAAGCTTTCTTAGTTTCCTCAGATTGGCAAGTGATGTTCCTCTAGAACTCTTTCACTTATGAAGTAGGGCTTTATGACCTCCAGCTTTATGTAATTGCTTCACTGACAGCTCCTGGCATCAGGTGGCCATTACTGGACTCCCCTCACTGCATGCATGTCATTAAAGTCTCAGCCCCCAGCCATTTAGGCCTCTAACTGGTCTGGATGGTTCCATGAGGCCCTTAGCTTCAGCTTCCACTGATTGATCTGCTTTGACTTCCCTCCTTATTTCTGGTATCTGGAGATTTCTGTTTTAACTATGTTTTGTGTGGTAATATTTGTTGTTATAGTTTTGTTCAGTGTTTTGAAGTGTTTGGATTGGAAGGGGTAATTTCTTATGTCAACTCAACCTGTCATATTGACTGAAGTTTTTAACTACTGATTTTAAAGTTTATACGTAAAGTAGAATACAAGTAAGTAAATGCATCTACATTAGCCCCTGGATGTGAAATCCGCTGCTACTGAATGAATACAGCGGAGAAGAGGCCCTAACAGTACAGTGTGCTAACACCAGCATCACAGGGGGACTCTGCACTGTGGTATGGTGTCTCGCTCAACATCTGGCCACATGTTCTTAGTCCAGAAGAGATCTGAATTTCCTAAACACCGTTCCAGTCCCCAAATGCTGTCCTTTAGATTCTTTATAGTAGATTAAAACCTTCTCACAATCAACCAGCATCCTAACTCATACCGATGTTGAGAAGAAAAGCCTTTATGGAGAGGTTCCTGTTCCCTTTGGTCATGGAGACGATGTTCTCTCTCCCCTGGCATGTGTGTTTACTTGTGTCTCTAACAGTGCAGAGAGGTTTACATTGAACAATTGATTCTTTACTTGTGGCTGATAGCATCTCTGGGAATGTTGATTGAGATCAGCAGAGCCTGTTTATAATGTTTAAAGAAATCTATATAGACATATCTTTCCCATACCCTCCCAACAAATTCTATTATTTTAAGGAAACCAAACCAGCAGTCATCTTTGGCCTTCTTCTCTGACCCTCACATCTATGTGATAATGGAAAAGAAATGGACTTAGGAGTCAAGCAGATCTGGGGTTGAATCCAAGCTTTGCCACTAACTTAGATGTGTGGCTCACTGTGTTCAGGCTGCTATAACAAAATACCGCAGACCAGGTGGCTTATTAACAATACATATTTATTTCTCACAGTTCTAGAGACTGGAAGTCCAAGATCAGGGTGCTGGCATGGTTCTGGTGAGAACCCTCTTCCAGGTTGCAGATAGCCAACTTCTGTCTGTGTGATTGCATGGTAGAAGGGGTGAGCTAGCTCTCTGAGGCTTCATTTATAAGAATCCCCATCATGAGGGCTCCACTTTCATGACCTAATCACCTCCCAAAGGCCGCACCTCCTAATACCATCACCTTGGAGGTTAGGATTTTGACACATGAATTTTGGGGAGACACAAACATTCAGACCATAGCAGTGGCTTTGGGCAAGTTACTTAACATCTCTGGGGCCAAGTTTCCTTTTCCATAAAACAATGATAATAAAACGTACCTCAGAAGGTGGTTCTGAAGATTAAGTGAGATAACAGGGAATAACATGGGCCACGTGCTTGGCATATGTTAATGCTCACAAATGTTAGTTTCCTCCCATCATCTCCCTTCCCCTGCATTGGTTCTTCTGAACCAGGATTGTGCTTCAGAAATTCTAATCAGAGAGACCTCTGGGGAGAGGCCATGGGTACGTCTCCCAATATATTATGTTTTCTCGGTAATCAGTTTAGATTTCTCTTGGATGAATTGCCACCATTTTAATTTTGCATCTGTACCACTTCTTCATTGCCCTCCCGGCCTACAGATCAACCTTTCTATAGAATAACTATGTTATTACTTAAGAATCATGCCTCTCTTAACCAGAAATCTCTTTGCTTTATTTGTTGGTGCTTCTGTTCTTTAAGGAGTTAAAAACCTTTCATTTCATTTTTGAATATAACCTTTTAAATGCAAAGACCTCAGAGAGCGTACGTAAATAACAGAACTACTTCTGGGACTAGGTTTTCCCAAGAGAGATCATGAAGGCCCTGAGTGATTGAGGGGTAGGTGGGGTTAGGGAATTGACAAAGAAGAGGCAGCCATAGTGGATAGAAGAACTGAAGGTATTTCTTAAGGATTTCACAAGACGTAAAATCTGCCTATTTTACAACAATCATTTATCCAGGCCTGTGGAATCTGTACTTGGCCCAGAGCTTTTTTATGTGCCTTATCAGAAATAATAATAATGATAGTTATGACTGTTCTTAAGTAGAGGAAAAGGACATGATGAAAACAGAACATAATTGGAATTATGGATATGCTTCCATATAAATGTCTGTGGCTCAGAGCACAAAAATAACTTTTCTTGCAGAGCTAAGCCAAGAGTTTCATGGAAGCGGCATTGAGAATCTAATTTAAAACAGCCGTGGCCCAGAAATTCAGAGTTGGGGCTGACACATTGGCCTCTGTTCATCCCTTTGAATGTTTTTTGGTTAATTTTCCCCCCAGCTCATGATAACTCATATTCAGACCAATTTGGAGGCCCTAGAAAATGGTAATTGATACCATCAACCTTGCTTTTGTTGGCCTCAGTTTACCATTAATACAAACATAGAGAAATGTTTTAATCTCAGATCTTTACAACTGAGAACCCCGCCCCGCTCCTCCCCCTGTGCAGCTCCAGGCCTGTTGCTAGTTTGTGCTTGAAGCAGAACCTTGTAAACTTTGTGAAAGTCCCTGGTGTCGCTGCTAGTCGTGGCTGCAGTGAAAGGTGCCTAGTTGAGGTCATTCCAGGTAGCACACGGGTGGTCAGGTGTTCCTGATTCTCAGAAAAATTATCGCGGGGGAGGGTGGGGAATAGCAGTCAGGCTTTCCTAGGAACTGGGTGATAATCTGAGAATCTTCCAATTCCAAGAAGGCTCAGACCTGCCTAGATGAACATTTTTCCCTCATAAGGAAGGAAATTATTTTAGGGTTTCCACCTCATCCTCCCTTCATTCGTCTTTGACTCTAAACTCCCAGTGAGAATGGCCCTATACCGCACCTGATAGGGTACCCGGCTTGAGACAGCCCCCTGCTTGTCGAGATGTGCCTCATCCCCACCCACACGTCCCCCTCTCCAGCCAGATGCTCCTACTTAGCCACTCACGCGTGCCCATCCGCATGCACACATAGGCTCTCACCAGCTCTGGGTGGAACCCGGCTGCAAAGTCCCCCGCTTGTGGCCTGCTTGCTGTTGGTCTGGCCGGAGGGGACGCCTTTCCCAGATCCTCACAAGGGCACTGTGTGGGCCCCCCAACTGCATCGTGCCTACAGAGACCCGCAGAACCTCACCACCTGAGACAGGTGCTGGCTCTTTCATTGGTTCCTAGTCTGTCTGTGCTCTTCATCCTCTGTTCCTGTGGAGAACTGGTTCCTTTAATCCCATCCCTCCTGGAACTTTCCTGTTTGTCCTATTTCTGACTTGTTGCCTTGCTCCGACCTGACTTATTCATGCTTCTGGGACCCGACCTTACTTTGTTTAGGGCTTGTCCATCCCCATCCCCTTTTGGTAGATGTGGCTCATGCAAGCAGCCATCACTTATGGAGCAGCTGCTCTCTTTGAGGCTCCTGCACCACGACTGGTGGTGATGCTAAGGCCAACATCACTTTTCTGGTGCCACCACGTCACTGTGGAGAATGATGAAGGTGATGTGGTTCTGCACAGTTTTGCGGAAATTGCCCCAGGCCACGAGAGATGTATGGGAAAACAATCTCTTCTCTCTTCTAATATTTCAGCCTTTAAAACTACATGTGTGTAGGCAGGTTGAACCACCAGGTTCCTGCCAGAGCTTCCTGTCTGGTTTCCCTGCCTCTGGCCTCACCCCTTCCACTCCATCCTCCACCGTCAGAACTTTCTAAAATTCTTATCTGATCCTGTTTATTCTTTCTCTAAATTCTTTCACTGAATCCTATTGCCTTTAGGATAAAATCAAACTCCTCAGCATGCTACAGCAGGGCTTCTGCACCTTACTCACCTATCTGCCTCTTTTGCTGCGTCACCGCACGAACTCCTGGCCGCAGCCACGCCCATCTACCTGCAGCAACAGCTTCTCTGCCGCCTCCCTGGGTTTACACACACACTCGCCTCTCTCCAGTCCGTTCTGCCTGATCAACTTATATCATCCTTCAAGATTCATCTCAGAAGCCCACTCTTCCTGAGGCCTCTTCAAACCACCAGAACCAGCAGCTTTATTCCTATCAAAATTATGGATATTACCACCATCTCTGGCACCAATCTTAATGAAGCATCTGGCTTAATTAAGTACTGCAATACCCTGCATTGGGCTTAACTGCATTAACATAACGTTTGAGAATTGTCCCTGCTAGACAGAGACTGCCCTGGGGTAACAGACTGTGACTTTTTCACTTGCACCAGTGCACAGCATAGTGTTAAGGGTGCTCAGTTATCATATTGTTGAGTGAATGTGAGCATGCATGAAAGAATCAACTAATTCACATACACACCACTGTGTGTGCACACACACAGCAGGATGTAGATCCGTATGGAAACTTACTTCAGCTCTTACTGGGATATTTACAAAGCACATAGTAGGTGCTCAGTGAATATCTGTTGAATCAAAGAAAGAATGAATGCACGTACACACAGACTATGGAAAATTTACTCCAAAATGTACCCTGAACTGCAGTGTAGCCTCGCTTCCTCTCAACTGCAGTAGAGAGAGTGTGGGACTGGAAAACCAGAGATTAGAGTTCATGTTCATCTTCTTGACTACGTTAGCTGTGTGCATCACTTTACCTAGTTGGACCTCTGTTTCCTCATCTGTCAAATGAAATGTTAGAAAAGATATTTAATGCTTATTGAACATTCTAGATTCAATATTTATCAGAAGGCTTAAAGTCAAATGACCAGCTGCTTTCCATTAAGTGGCATGAATTTGGGACTTATATTTTTTGACCTCATCGCGGAGCATGTTCATGAGAAGCCTTGGGAACCAGGCAGAGCAGCAAAACCGAGACCACGAGATGGACAAGAGTTTGCCCAAACTATGGCAGAAGGCCAAGACCTAGTTATAAAGCAAACAGAGCTAGAGGTTGTGGCCGGGATGGGACGCCCTGAGCAAGGCAGGGGCAGCCGTCAGCGTCTGATGGCAGTCTGAGGTCAGAGCTGGCTGGAGATAACCAGGAAAGAAGCACTGACAGGGAATGGATAGCGTGCTTTCACGGGTGTGCTGAAAATGTGCCCCTCACTGGAGAGTCAGGAAAACCCAGTATAAGTCAAGACCAGCTGTCTTAAGTTGTCTGAAGAATGAGTAGGTGAAAAAGTGTTTAGACTTAGTCTGTGTCCCTGCCAGAGCATGGATGGAAGCCAGGAGGAGGTTCATTTGGGGTTAATAGGAGGGAGAAAAGTTTAATTCTGTCCAAGTGGTAATGAGATGAACTCACTTATAAAGTAATAAACTCACTGCAAGAGTTTCCACAGCAGCTGCATAATTCCTCAGCCGACATGTGGTATTAAAGATTCCCCGTTGGGCTTCCTTGGTGGCGCAGTGGTTGAAAGTCCGCCTGCCGATGCAGGGGATGCGGGTTCGTGCCCCGGTCTGGGAAGACCCCACGTGCCGCGGAGCGGCTGGGCCCGTGAGCCATGGCCGCTGAGCCTGCGCGTCCGGAGCCTGTGCTCCGCAACGGGAGGGGCCACAACAGTGAGAGGCCCACATACCGCACACACAAAAAAAGATTGCCTGTTTGTGAAGATTGGACTGGAGGATGTTTAAAGTTTTTCTTTTTCTGATTCTAAGAGAGGCTTTGCTTCTCATGTCTTCCCCAAATCTTGTTTAGGGAAACACTTCTGGATTTCATAGCCCTTCCTTTTGTGATGTGATCTCAGCACACCCCACTGTGATCAGCTTGTGACCAGCCTTTTCTGGGAACTCTTTGATGTTTGAATGTCCCCCTTAAAGTGGAGCACCCTGGATGGGACCTCCTGGGTCAGGACGTGGCTTGGCCAGGGCCTCTCCAGGGACATTCCACAATTCTGACGGGTAGTGGACCTCTTAATTTCTCATCTACCTTCTCGCTCTGTGCTGAGCTGTAAGAGTGAACAGCAGTGAGCCTCGGCTTCTGGTGTGTCCTGCGCCACCTCAGGTGATGCACAGACTTCATTTCCTCCCACCTCAGAGGTGGATTTCAGATGTCTCTGGTAAATCTGCTCATCTGGACACTGACTCTTAGGCTTGGGGGAAACTTTCTGTACTGGGATCTTCCATGGCATTCCATTCCTACCTTCTCAAGAGCCTCACATTTCACCCCAAATGCTTTCTCTCTTTGGTGTTTGTTTCTTTTCCCCTTTCTTCTTTCTTCTTCATTTCTTCTTTCCCACTGAGTACTATGACATTTCTACTTGCGCAATGTTTTTCTTTCAAATTCTTTGCCTTCCTTGTATCCTGGTGAATAAGAATGTGGGTGGCTTGTCAGCTCCATTGTGCATATGAAGAAAAATGCCCAGACAAGTTAAGTGATGTGCTTAATTTACTGGCAGAGCCAAAGAGGCTGGAACCGGGTTTCCTGACTTCCGTCCCAGCAGTGTCCTGTCCCAGAGATCACACTGCATTTGCTAATAGCACTGCAGTCACAAAAAGCATCAAGTATTTCTCTGTGTGTGTGCTCACTGTACCAAAAGAATTTACCCAGGGGCCAATCCCAGACTTTAGAGACTCAGTCTGTGAGCTCCCTGAAATAAACTAACAAGAATGACAAGAGGTAAAGAACTTATGGAGTGCTTCATATTTTTCAAAGAAGCTTTCAGTTCTGTCACCTTAGGTGATGCTCCCCAAAGCCCCTTGAGGTGGAAGACCCCAGGTGAGCCTCATTTTGCAGGCCAAGGTCACAGGTAGAGTCCAGGCGTGAGCTGTGGGGAGGAGCCCCTGAGCAGACACCCTGGCTCCTGGTCCACAAATCTTCCATGTGTTTGTGCTTCTGGAAAATCAGGGAAAGGGGATGAGTTGTTTCCATCTGGCGCCAAAGGCAGTGGAGACCCTGGGGGCAACCTAGGGTTCTGGGTTTGGCAGTTGGCCCAAGAAATGGCCTCATGCTATGTTTGGAGGTGGGATCTGGGCCAGGGGGCTAGGGCAGGGGCAGGGGGTCAGGCCGTGGCCCTGGTGGTCAGGCCAACTCCATCCGAGTGGGTTGGGAGAATATAAGGCCAGGTGGGAGGAAGCGTGCAGGTTGGGGTGTCGGTAGTTAAGATGTGGAGAAAGGCGTGGCTCTCTAGGATCTGGTAGATATGCTAGCTGGGGGTGCCAGAGTGTGAAGAGCGACCCACTTGCACCAAATGTGAGTCTTGTTGCAATCGTGTGTTATCCGGCCATTTATTCAGCAGTATCAGCAAGCACCTACTGAACATAAGTAAATCTCTTACATAGTTATGGCTTTTCTTATGAAGACCTCATATATGTGTGCGTTTGTATCTGTATCTGTATTTATAGCTATCTACATATCTCTCTAGATCTCACATATACTTATTCTTATTAATGCACATAAACAAACCATGGGGATACATAGTATTTTCCTCCATTCATGGATTAGGAAACTAAGGCCCAAACAGGGTAATTGGTTTGTCCAAATTCCTATAGTTACTTAGAAACTGAACCAAGTCCCAAATCCATGTTTTCTGAGTTCTTTTACTGGTACTTATAACTGCTTTCCACGTGGTAAGCAGTTCCTAACCTTCAAGGTGTAAGTATGCTTTGAAGAGAAATAGAGAAAAACACCTTCGTGGTTATTACCCGGGGTTTCACTTTATCTTTAGAGGCTGGAAAACCTAAATGCAGAGTTGAAATGCAATCTGAGCCCTTTTTATTAAACCCTCAAATGGGCATTTGTAGAGGTGGCATTCACTCTTTAAGTCAACCAGGTACAAGTCCTCTTCTTTGATTTGGAGTTAATGTCTGTGCTCTGGTGCATCCTGACCTGTGTCGGGCTCCCTAGTTGAATGGCCAAATGGAGCAGTGCAGCAGGAAGAACGGACTGGTTTCCTTGGTGAAGTGGTTACGGGTGAGAGGGCTAGGGTCATCGTGCCACCAATCTGGGTCCTCCTGCAGTGAAGGAAGTTCCCTATCCCAAAGCTCCCAGGGCTGGAATATGCAACTCGGCTCACAGCTCAGGTCTCCTTCCCTACCCCCATGGCCTGCTCCATGACCATGGGCTGAGCCCCTCTAAGCCCTGCTCCTGCCCCTGTAAAGGGCACACGAAGTTCTACTGCCCTGAGCCCTGGGATTTGGGCCCAACAAGTTGAGCACAGCTGACTCCAGATGGTGAAGCCCCTGCTAAGGCTGCCTAGGTCAGGTGGGTGCTTCGCTGGAGACTGAGCTTCCTGGGAGGCCTGGGCCTGGCCATGACTTTTCTTTCCCCTGTCAGAATGTTCTTCTGCCCCACCTCCCCACCCCTTTTCCTTTCCAGCCAGAAGCAGCTGTTCTCCTGTGCTTTCACTGGCACAGTTCTTGCCCTACAGGTAGCCTATAAGAAACTCTGGGATGAGTCAGAACCTGGCTTCAGCATCAGGTACATTCTTCCCTCATTCACCGCACATTTATTGGACCTACCAGTCTGTGCCAGGGCAAGGCACCCAGCCCTGAATAAGACCTGCCAGTCTCTGCCCTGGGGTTGCTCCAGCCTAGAATGGAGACCCCAGGAGATACCCAGCCCGCTGTGACAAGTGCTATTGCGAACTCCTGGCCAGTCACCTACTCTGGGAGGTTAGTGTCCTGGTGCTCTGTGTTTCTGTCACACTCTCCGGACCCTGACATCTACCTTGGGAGCCTTGCTCTGCTACTCTAGAGCTGCCTTGTACCTGCTCCAGTTGTCTATAGCTGCAGAAAATCACTTCAAAGCGTAGAGGTTTTCATCGATGGATGAATGGATAAACAGAATTTGGTATACACATGCAGTGGAATATTTTTCAGCCCGAAAAAGGAAGGAAGTTCTGGCACATGCTTCAACATGGATAAACCTTGAAGGCATAATGCTAAGTGAAATAAGCCTTTTGTGACAAGAGGACAAATGTATGATTCTACTTATATGAGGTACTTAGAGTCATCAGATCTATAGAAGCAGAAAGTAGAATGGTGGTTGCCAGGGGCTGGGGTGGGGGGCATGGGAAGTTAGTGTTTAATGGGTACAGAGTTTCAGTTTGGGAAGATGAAAACATTCTGGACGTGGATGGTGGTTGCACAACAATGTCAGTGTACTTAGTGTCACAGAACTGTACACTTAGAAATGGTTAAAAGGGTAAATTTTATGTCTATGTATATTTTACCACAAAAAAATGTAGAGGCTTAAAACCACAATTTCGTATTCTCTCTCCTGGTTTGTGGGTTCCCTGGGCTCAGCTGGGTGGTTTTTGGTTAGGGTCTGTCATGTTGTTGTGGTCAGATGGTGATGGGGGCTGGAATCACTGAAAGCCCAGGGGGCTGGATGTCCAAGATGGCGCCTCAGTGTGGCTCCTCCATGGCCTGGGCTTCTTATGTGGTGGCTCAGGGCTCCCAACAAGCAGGAAATGGCAGCTTCTGGGTCAGCTCAGGCCCAGAGTTGTCACAATGTCACTTCTGCCACGTTGTATTGGTTAGAGGAGCAAAAGGCCCACCCAGGTTCAAGGGGAGGGGAAAGAGAGCCCCCTCTCAGTGGGGGAGGGACAAGGTGACCTTTCAGAAGGGCATTAGATGGGCGATATTGCTGTGGCCATCTTTGGAAAACTTGCAGCCTGGGCATGGTTGCAGGAGTCCTAAGGTATTTAGCTAGGAAGGGGTCTTCAGGGAGGCACATACTTCTCTGCAGACTCCTTTTTAGGAGAATTCATCTTCATAAATTGTTAGAGTTTGAAGGGCCCTTGAAACCACTTGCTAGCAGGGACTTGTTTTAAATTACAGAGCAGAGGGAAGCAGAGCTGGAACCAAACCTCCCAAACACTGGCCTCCTGGCTCCCAGGCTGGGCAAGCAGCTGTGGGGACTGTTAGCAGTAATACAAAGATCTGGTGGAGAGGTGGGTGTGGCGGGAGAGCAGAGCCCTGGGTGGTGTCCACTGGAGACCCAACGTCTTAGAGTCTGGGTGAGCCCCTTGCTGTGCTGGCTGGTTCTCGCAGGAGCACATGGGCCTCGCTGGGCAGGGCTGTGCAGATGGATCTGGGGCGCTTTGTGAGGATGCTGGAAGTTACTCATTTACATCAAGACTCTGAGTCAGGATGAAGGATGTCACTCTGCTATAGGCTCAAATGCCCAGGTTGAGACTTAGAGACCCTTAAGTTTAAATAAAAGCCAACACCCATGGCTGAGAGTGTCATATGGCAATTCCATTCATTCATATCCACTTACACATTTCTGATCAGACTTTGCTCTACGTGCAAAATGCTTTGTAAAGCCTTTAATGGCCTTCAAAATGTGATAAAATTAACAAATATTTTGCACGCACTCCCTTTGGACTTAGAGACACAAGTATTAGTTTTGTGTGTGATATCTGCATTTGAAACTAAGAGCCCAAGTAAATGTTGATCTATACTTGGTTTGTAAATAGGACCTTACTAAATGATTTTTAAAAATCTTTCCCTATTCTTGGAATTGCTCAAGTTTTGCGTATTTGTACACACGTACATTCATGGAATTCCCGACAGTGGTGAGAATGGAAACAAACATGCCGTGCCCTCTGTACGTCAGTGCTTCCTGCCTCTGTATTCCCACTGATGTGGACATTGCCAGGTGAGCTTGGTGGTCAGCAGTAGCCTCGGACTAGCCATGGGTAAACCAAAATGCATTTGATTTGGAGAACGCAAACAGCCCTGATCACCTCTGAGGTCATCTCGGTGGCTTGTGGCCCAGTTTGGGCAGCCAGAGAGGAGACCTGCCAAAGCGACGTGCAGGGTGTGTGTGACTGGATTTTGTATCTGCGTAGTGGAGTGAATGCAATCAGCCGGGAGAAATTCCCTTATGCTGGTGTCAAGTGGCATATGATGCAAATGTACAGACACATGGGCAGAGGGTATGATCACTGTTGCCTGATCTGCTGCCCCTTGTCTCTGCCCAAGCAGATGCCCCCTCCCCAGGAAGCCTCTTGCCCTTGAGCCAGGACTTTCCTCTCCAAATGTCCCAGTGCACATTAGTGCAGGAGAGCGGGCACATTCTGCCTGTCATTTGTGGATTTCTCTGGTCTTTCCTTCCAGGTTTTAAGTACCTTAGTGTTGTTGAACACAAGTTCATGTGCCCAACACACAGTGAAGCCAAACAAACCAAAACATTGGAGTTTGGAGGGGAGAAAGGTTTATTGCAAGGGCCATACAAGGAGAACGGGGTGGCTCATGCTCAGAAGACCTGAACTCCCCGATGGGTTTCAGGGAAACTTTTTTTTTTTTTTTTTTTTTTTGTGGTACGCGGGCCTCTCACTGTTGTGGCCTCTCCCATTGCGGAGCACAGGCTCCGGACGCGCAGGCTAAGCGGCCATGGCTCATGGGCCCAGCTGCTCCGCGGCATGTGGGATCCTCCTGGACCGGGGCACGAACCCGTGTCCCCTGCATCGGCAGGCGGACTCTCAACCACTGCGCCACCAGGGAAGCCCAGGGAAACATTTTTAAAGGCGAGGTGAGGGAAGGGAGTCACAGGGTGTGTGATCAGCTCCTGCACAGTTCTCTCTTTGGTTGTTGGTGAGGTAACAGGACAGTGTCATAGGGGTTAACATTATCAATCCTCAAGCTCTAGTAGGTCTGGGGACCATGTGCTCATGGTCATTAAGTAGTTAACTTCTTCCATTTGGTGGGGGTTTTAGCAACTGTAAAACAACTCAGGAAATGTGCATTAGATACAGTTCTCTAGGTACTTCAGGGAGAAACTAGAGATTCTGTGACTGCCGTATGACTGACTTACTGTTTTAAATTGTTACCAGTTCTTCTGGCCCAACTGCTACTTTTGTCACTACCTGTTCACATCCTTTCAATCATTAATTCTTGAACCAGGCTTCTGTGACCCTGAGGAGGCCTGGGAGACTACAGCTTTTCTACAAACAAGAGGCAGGCAGAGGACATGGCAGGAGGGGTCAGTTGCAGGAAGGCCCCATAGGTTACATTAGGAGCAGGAATCCATAGTAATAACAGCCTCTACTTATGATCTCCCCCACACACCTACCATTTTATAGATGCACATACTGAGTTTGTTCTGGCCGCCATAACAGGACACTACACTACACACTGGGTGGCTTCAACAACAGAAGTGTATTTCTTACAGTTCTGGAGGCTGGAAGTCCAAGATCAAGGTGTCGGCAGGTTGGGTTTCCTCTGAGGCCTTTCTCCTTGGCTTGTGGACAGCTGCCTTCTCTCTGTGTCCTCATATGGCTTTTTCTTTGTGTGTTCGAATCCCTGATGTCTGTGTGTCCTGATCACTTCCTGTAAGGACACCATTCAGATTGCCTCAGGGCTTACCCCAATGGCCTCACTTTAACTTAATTACCTCTGTAAAAACCGTGTCTCAGGGCCTCCCTGGTGGCGCAGTGGTTGAGAGTCCGCCTGCCGATGCAGGGGATACGGGTTCGTGCCCCGGTCTGGGAGGATCCCATATGCCGCGGAGCGGCTGGGCCCGTGGGCCATGGCCGCTGGGCCTGCGCGTCCGGAGCCTGTGCTCCGCAGCGGGAGAGGCCACAACAGTGAGAGGCCCGCATACCGCAAAAAAAAAAACAAAAACAAAAAACCGTGTCTCCAAATACAGTCACATTGGGAGGTACTGGGGGTTAGGAATGACTTTGGGGGGGGATATAGTTCAGCCCCGAACCAATCCTAGAAGTTAACTATTATCATCCCTGTTTCAAGGCTGGGGAAACTGAGGCTCAGGGAATTAAAGTAACGTGCCCCAGGTCACACCGGTAGTCAGTGGCAGGACTGGGATTCACAGTCTAAACCCTTCTTTCCCCCCGACCCAGGACCCAGCACTCAGAAGACAGAGTAACTTATTCACTGAATGAATGAGCAGGGTGTGTGGGACAAGAATTTGTACCAGAAATTTGGCAGACATTCCCCAAAGTCCAGCATCCAAGGGTCGAGATCCTGCATCTCTTTTGGCATATGATGGTCCTTAACTTCTCATACGTGCTATTCCAATCTGAACGTGGTGTGATTAGTGTGTGGGGAGGAATCACGTTTCAAAGTGTTAAATAGCCTTTCTGGGCCATTTAGCTACTGCCTCCTCTCAAAACACTAAAAGCAATTACATGGTAATTAAGAAAAATTACTTGACCAATTTTCATAGCAAAGTGGTTGACTTTGGTTTTCCCCCCACTAAATACTGAAGTCCAGAGAGAGACTCTCTTTATAGTTCTTTAAACTACCAGGACTTTCTGCTTATCTTCAGGAGGTCCCGTGGGCCTGGGGGGTGGGGGGAGAGAAGAAGGAGGAGATTTGCATATTTAAGGTGTGTGATCTGAGCCAACCCCCCTGCAGCTACAGCTAACTATATCCCACGTCTTTTTCATGGTTTCCTTTGAGAACTCAGAATCCAAATCCAGGAGCTGCCCTCTAGTAACCACAGGGCCCCCCACCTAGCCCTGCCCTGGGGGCCCCTATGGAGATAATGCCCTCGCTCCTGAGCAGCCCATGGGATATAAATACCAGAAGGCAGTCCTGAAAGCGGGCCTTATTTGCGCAGGCCCTTGCCTGCACGGCTGTTCCTGGCCCCGGGTGGGCTGGATTTTTCAGAGAGTGGGAGGCCCTGGGGCCCTTTTGTGCTCCAGTGACCAGGAGGTAGGTAAGGTGTGAAGAGGCGGGCAGTTATAAGGCTGCCAGAAATCAGTCCACCCAGGAAACAACACAGCCCCAGAGCTGCAGAAACCCAGGAACTGGAGGGGCGGGGCAGGGGAGGTGGCCAAGATATAGCCCAGACTCTGCGCATGGACCCCCAGGACCCGTGCTCCCTTTGCTTCCAGACTGGCCTCACTCCCACCCCTGTCACCGTTGACCTAATCACCAAACCTGAAGGTCGTCTGTCTGTCTCTATTTTCCTGCCCCTTGCAGCTCTTCAGGGTCCCATGAGGACACGCTTTCTGCCTTTTGGGTCCCTGCACCTCCTACTTTTACCTTGGCCTCTTGGGCGTGTCTTCCTTTCTCCTTTTCTTTTCCTCCTCCTGTAAAGCCACCCAGTCCTCAGCTTTGGGCACCCTGTGGCCTCTCCCTTTCTCTCCTGCGTTCAACTCTCACTTACCCAAAAAAGACCCCCAATTCTACATGTACTGCCGCCTGTTTTCTCTCTAGGTACCAGCCCGTGTTTCAAGCTCCTTGCTGGGTGTTTCCACTTGGATGTACTTCAGAATTGACTGACGTGTGTGAACGCGGCTCCTCTTCCTGCCTCTCCTATGTCTCTACTTTTCTAAGTGCCAGACTTCCCCTTTCCCGTGTTTTCTAGATCCCATTTGGTGTCCGAGTCCTGTCAAGTCTTCTTTTAAAATATTCCCTTATTGCCCTTTCTCCTATTCTTTTTTATTTATTTATTTTTGAGTTAGATCTATATTTATCAAACTGGAGGGATATCCATAATAAATTATTAAGCAGATATTTTAAAAAGCAAGCATCTGCCCTGGTCCAGGAAGATCCCACATGCCGCGGAGCGGCTGGGCCCTTGAGCCATGGCCGCTGAACCTGCGCGTCCGGAGCCTGTGCTCCGCAACGGGAGAGGCCACAACAGTGAGAGGCCTGCGTACCGCCAAAAAAAAAAAAAAGGAGGCATCATGTATAGTATGATCCTAAAGCAAAACTTCCATATGTGTACATATATTTGTATTTATATGAACATAGAAACAGTGTGGGAAAACGCATACTGTGCTTTTAAAAGAATTACCATAGTGGGATGAAAATAAACGGAAAAGGATTAACTTTTCTTTATGCATTTTTGGATTGTTTCATTTGTTGAAATGAAACAAATGTATAACTTCTGTTTATATTTTTTCTTTTTCATTATAGTTTATTACAAGGTATTGAATGTAGTTCCCTGTGCTATACAGTACAACCTTGTTGTTTATCTATTTTACAATAGTAGTTTGTATCTGCTAATCCCATACTCCGAATTTATCCCTTTCCCTCCCCCCTTTCCCCTTTGGTAAATGTAAGTTTGTTTTCTATGTCTGTACATCTGTTTCTGTTTTGTAAATAAGTTCATTTGTATCATTTTTTTAGATTCCACATATAAAGTGATAACATTGGATATTTGTCTGACTTACTTCACTTAGTATGATAGTCTCTAGGTCCATCCATGTTGCTGCAAATGGCATTATTTCATTCTTTTTTATGGCTGAGTAGTATTCCATTGTGTATGTATACCACATCTTCTTTATCCATTCATCTGTTGATGGACACTTAGGTTGCTTCCATGTCTTGGCTATTGTGAATCTCTCTCTCCTATTCTGATTCCTGCTCTGGTAGACCGTGTGATGTAGTGGAAAGAGCAGGAGATTTACAGACCGACACAGGGTTCAATTCTGACCATTTTCTGGTTGTGCAACTAAGGGCAAATCGCCAAATTGAAGCTTCCTATTCACTGTCCACAAAGTAGACACATGCAGAGGGGTGGACACCCGCTCACCACACTCAGCTCACTGACGTCAATATAGGGCAGGATTTCTCAGCCTTGGCACTATGGATACGTTGGGCTGGATAATTCTTTGCTGTGGGGCCATCCTGTGCAATATAGGATCCATTCAGCAGCATCTACTCACTAGACGACAGTAGCACCTGCCCACCGCTCGTTGTAATGACCAAAAATGTCTCCAGGCTCTGCCACATGTGCGCTGGGAAATTAAATCTCTTGAGACCATTCGTATGGAGTGATGCTGAGTCTTGGGTTGTGGGTCCCAGGTTTTCAGGTTTTAAGTTTACAGCCACCAGCCACATGTAGGAAGGGAACCAGCAAGGATAATATTGGAAGGCACGGATAGGTTTTGCTGTGGTTTAATATTTTACAAATGGTATTTCCTGTCACAGAGCTGAACTAAATGCCACATGTGTTTGTGATGAAATATTATGGGCTGCAGAACGTATGTTTTAATAATACATACAGTACACGCAGTGGACACCTCTCCTACGACTTAGGTTGAGAGTGTGCTCTGCAAGGGTTTTCCCTCCACTTAGGGTTTTGTGTTATCTGTTTCAAACTTTCAGTTTCCCCTTTAGAGGGAAAAATTCTAGAGGAATATTTTAAACACTTTCATAGCAAACCTTTAAGAAAATTCTTCATGGATGCATTTTGCACACTGGGCTATCCCTGACTTTGGCTTTGTTTCTGGGATATCTCAATATATCCCGGAATGCAAAGAGGGTATTACAGACTCCCAACCACACAAAATGAGAGGGGGGTTGTTTTTTTCAAATGCAGCTGCAGCCTGGTTCCACTATTGCAGTTGAGGAGTCAGGCATTGGGGAGAGTCAGAGAATTCCTTCTTTGGGGGGCAGTCAATGAAACCACACAGAAACTGACATGAAGACATTCTTTCTCTAGATTATGCAGCGTTGCTGTAGAGCAATAAAGTCACAGGCATAAAGGACTAAATTCAGCCCTCTTTAGAGGCGAGGGCGTTGCTCAGGGTCCAGATGTGTTCATGGAGCTTGAGTAGGAGTCAGCCCGACAGTGACAGTTTGGGCGGGGCTGAGAGCTAGAAGCTGCTGCTAGGTGTCGGTGGCGCTTCCCTGAGCTCTGCTGGATACCTCTTCAGCGTCAGTCCTCCCCCAGCACCTGGCAGAGACAGAGAAGCAAGAGCCTAGAGATCATCCTAGAGGGTGGGGGCCTCCACAGGTGACTCACTGAAGTGGGGAAAGAGTCTACAGCTGCAGACCACCTGGAATGCTGATTTAACAACCAAATGCCTCTAATCTGATTTTGTTGGACGATCTACGGGGAAAGGTAGAACTTCATACCTACACTTTATTTGCATGGTTTCTCCAGAGAAGCAAAGGAAAACTGCCAAGAACAGCAGAAGTAGACCCTGGAGAATAGAGGCGGGAGGGGGATGGTATGGGAGGAAGGACGGATGCAGGGAGTTATGCAGAGTTTGGGGACTTAGACAGTGTACAAAGATGGTCATCAGAAGAGAGGGTGGACCTAAATGTATGTGTTGGGCAGCAAGCCTGAATAATTGTTCATCACTAAGGGTGGGATGGCCAGTTGATGCAGTCGAAAAGGGATGGGAGGTAGGGCAGGCTGAGATGTGAAACCTGCTCTCAGAATTGACCCAAATTGCTCCTGAGTTGTTGTTCTTGAGAACAACTGTCTCAGAGTTTGTCTTACCCACAGCCTGATGTCCCAAGGCACACACTTGGTCTGGGCTTTGTGGAGAAACAGGCTCTTCTCAGGTGAGAACAGCATCCTTCAGTTTAGAGAGTTCCTGGCTCCGGGAAGTGGTGGCTCCTGCCCTGGAGCTTTCCCCTTAGTGAAAGGTGGCATGGTGACACCGGCAGGTCCTAGGATCTGTCGGTACCTCTGGGGTGGTGGATGCTGTCAGTCATGGACTTTGGGATCAGACGGACCAGGTCATAGTCCAGGTCTGCCTCTTACTGGCTGGGTGACTTTAGGCAAGTAGATAAACCTCTCTGAGCCTTATTTTCCTTTTCTAAAAAAATGATAATAATATCTAATTTTATATTATATCATATTACTATATCAACCCCACATAGGGTTGTAAGGATTAAATGCGATTATGCACATACAGTCCTCAGCAGACTGTGAGCACCTAGTACTTGATAAATGTTTGTTGTTGTGTTAGGTTAACACAACAACAAACTCTAAATTCAGTGATTCTTTGAACTGGGGAGGGCAGTATAGAGATTTACTTTATGGAAAACTGAAAAGACCGTTTAAAATTATTCAATCAAAAATTTATTGAGGTGCATATTTATGTCAGACATTTGCAGGCAATGTGGAAAATGCCCTAATGGATGAGACATGACCCCTCCTTCTGACTCTCAAAGAATATATGAATATTTCCTACAATAACTTGAAAACTTGTATCCAAAAATTCTTTTTGATGAGGTCATATTTCCATACCAGTGCTCCTTATTCATAAGGCTTATTGTAAATAATTTGCAATATTATTAATAATATTTAAGGTCTTTCTATTGGTGAAAGGTTTACTTTTTAAAATAATTTGAATAAATTTATGACCATCTCCATAATACTTTTATAAGAATTCCAGTATGATTTATTTTTATTTTTTTAATTGAAGTGTAATTGATTTACAATATTGTGGTAGTTTCAGGTGTATAGCAAAGTAATTCGTTTATACATATAAATGTATATATCTATATATATTTTGTCGATTCTTTCCCATTATGGTTTATTACAAAATATTGAATATAGTTCCCTGTGCTGTTCAGCAAATCCGTGTTGTTTATCTATTTTATATGTGTTAGTGTCCATCTGTTAATCCCATACTCCCAATTTATCCTTCCCCCACCCCTCCCCTTTGGTAACCATAAGTTTGTTTTCTATGTCTGTGAGTCTGTTTCTGTTTTGCAAATAAGTTCATTTGTACTACTTTCTTAGATATGTGGTATCATATAATATTTGTCTTTCTCCTGGTATGATTTCTTCCGTGGAAGAAGGGGGTCAGGTGCAGGAATTGTGTGTTAGTACAACCTTTCTCACGTTTGTCGTGACCTGGGGCCCTCCTTTGCTGACCCAACACTTAGAATGGTGGTGGTAATTAATTATTTTAGGGCTTCCCTAAATATTTTGAGAGGTTGTTAAATGCTTCTGAATGCCACTGTCACAGGTGTTGAGGTAAAAGGTTGAAAAACCACTGTCTGCCTACAACCTTGTTATTCCTAGTGTAAGCATGTGCACTGACTTTTAATTTGTTCTTAAGTTTACTGGACCCTGATGCCTCTTTGAAAATAGGCAGCTGAAAAGAATGTCTAACAGTCTTAAGGGAAAGCAAACATGCTCCCCTAGAAACCTTCAAACCTCAGAGATTGACTTCTAGAAATTTCCACCATAATACATTTTACTTTTCTCTCTGTGCCTCATTTGGAGTCTTGGTGTCTTGCCCTGTCTGTGAAGTTTGTCTGGAATTGTCTTCTAGGAGTTTCAGGATAATCCAGATTGACTGAAAACAGACCTCTGAAAGGATTAGGGTATGTAAGATAAGATAGAATCCACAGCTGAGGAGAAAGCCAGGGAGTAGAACCAGGGGAATCTTTGCTTCAGAGGAAGGCAGATGGGGACATGGTCCCAGGAGTCCTGGGTTCCCAGCTCTCCACTAACCGGATCCTGACTTTGGAGATGGCATTCCAATGCTCTCGTCACCTCTGGATTGTTGTAAAGTTTAAATGACATGTTGCCTTGAAAGGGCTCTGGAATGGTAGAATTCAGGGCCCTCTGGGAGGCATAGATTGAAATCCTATTCCATTTGCAATGTAGAAAAAAAATTACTGAGGTTAAATAGGTGTTATTTCTTGAATACTTTTGGATTCCAATGTCCTGAAGTAGATGGCGTGACGTTGCAGATGATTAAAAGAAGACACATTCTAGATCCCTTGACTCTGAGCTTTCTCATCCCTCCCTGAGACCCAGTGGGCCTTGGACAGACCAATGCTCTGGAGAGGATGTGGCCCCCCCTTTCCCTGCTTGGGGTGGGGATGGGTCAGGAGGGAAGGAAAGTGCTGGTTGGAATTGATTCTAGTTGTTGACTTCGGGAGAACTGCTTGGGGTTGGGGGTGCTTTGAGACTAAAATAGAAAGATGAGGTCATATAGAGAGGGAAGGGGCAAAAGAGGTAAGAGAGAAATGGAAATACATGTATAAAGGATTGATAAGGGCACAAGAGGGGTACAGAAGAGGAGAAAGAGGAACACAGTGGGAAGCAAACCTGTCCCTGACCACAGAACGCTGGAGTCTTAGCCGCTCACCTCAGAGCAACATCTAAGTGCTGCCTTTTCAACAAGGACAAAGGTTTGGGTTCCTATTGGGCACAATTCTGTTTGGTTGGATTAAACTTATGTTATATTTGCTGAGTGCCTCCCTGTGGAAGAGTCTTACACAGGGCAAAGGGTGCGCTTTGCATAGATTTTGCCTTCAAGGTAGATTTTTTTGCAAGGTGTGCTTTTAAAAGGTTCAAGGGTCACTTAAAAAGTAGTGAGATTGATTTCTTTATTTGGCTTATGGAAGTCACTTTTTTTCTCATAATAAGCAAAAACTCTGAAGAAACCAGTATCACTTCCAAATTTTGAAGCTCCCAATGGAAAATGGATGAAGTGAAATGTTTGGTGTAGATCAGAACAGAATTCAGTCTGAAGCTGAATTATTTCTTCTCTTGGTCTTCTCTTTTTCTTTCCTTTTTATAAACCCAACTAAAGCAAATATTTACACAATCTCTCACCCTATACGAAGAATTATTTTGGCTGAATTCCTTCTGAAGATGGTGGGATGGGATGGATCAAGAAATATTGTTGCTGATTTCCTGCCTCTGAGCCTCCTGGCTGTGTCCCATGGAAACACTGCTCTTCCTGCTTCGAAGGGAAAGTGCTTTATGGCAACTCTAAACCAAGGGCAGTGACAGTGAAATGCCCTCCAGAGAGAGCCAGCTGGCCTGGGCTGCTGCTCCACTGTGTGTTTTTGTGCCCTCAGGAATGTGTGGATTTAGCAAATGACAACACTGAGCGTGCCCAGTCCCCAGTGGAGCCCCAGGCCCTCTCTTTCTTTGTGTTGGCTCTTTTCCAAGCTTGAATGACAGCACTGGTTGAGCCTTCATTATCCACAAGGGGAGGTGAGCAAGCGGGTCAGAGGGAGGAAAACATGCCTTTCTCATGGGCTTTATTCCAACAGATTTTGAATTTTCACATCAGTAGATCTTATGGAGTTTTACTTTCTGTCAGTTAGGTTAAAAATCCCAGTGGTAACACAATTTCCGCTTTGGAAAAAAAAGTCAGTTGGATGTCAACCACAATAGAATTATTTTAGAGTTGGAAATGACCTCAGAGATTATTCTACTCTAATCAGTGAATGTCTGGAGGGGCTTAGCACACAGCTTGTAAGTGGCAGAACAGTGACCAGCATTCGGGTACCCAGCCCCTAGGTCAGTGCTGGGGCCTGTACAGCTCATTGCCTCTGATATCATTAGAATACTTCCAATAATATACGTTGTACTAGATCAGGATGAAGTGACCAGTGTTCAAAATCTGGTTCTTTCCTAGCCTAGGTATATACCCAAGAGAAATGATCACACTGAGACTTCTGCACAAATGCGCATAGCAGTATTATTCATAATGGCCAAAAAATAGAAGCAAACCAAATGTCCCTCAACCGATGAGTGGGTAAACAAAATGTGAGATATTCTCACGATGAAATATTACTCAGCCACAAAGAGGAATGCAGTTCTGATACATGCCACAACATGGATGAACATTGAAGACATCATGCTAAGTGAAGGAAGCCAGGCACAAAAGGCCATATGTTTTAGATTCTATTTAAATGAAATGTCCAGACTAAGCAAATTCATAGGAAAAGAAAGGAGATTGTCAGGGCCTGGGGGAGGAGGAAAATCGGAAGTGACTGCTAATAGGTACAAAGTTTATTTTTAAATTGATAAAAATGTTCTGGAATTAGATAGTAGTGATGGTTGCACAACTCTGAATATCACTGAATGAAACATTGGTGAATTGTCATTTTATATATGTGAATTTTTCAATTTATTTATTTATTTATTTAGGCTGCACTGGGTCTTAGTTGCAGCACTGGGGATCTTCATTGTGGCATGCAGGATCTTTAGTTGCGGCATGTGAACTCTTAGTTGCGGCATGCATGCAGGATCTAGTTCCCCGACCAGGGATTGAACCCGAGCCCCCTGCATTGGGAGCGTGGAGTCTTACCCATTGGACCACCAGGGAAGTCCCTATATATGTGAATTGTATATCAATAAACCTATTATAAAAAAAAAATCCTAGTTCTGCCTCTTACCAGTTGGGTGACTTTAGGTAATGACTCTAAATCCAAGTCATCTCAGCCATGAAATGGGAATAATGATATATACCTCCCAGGGTTGTTTTGATAAGTGAGATCATGAATTTGAAAATGCTTCTAAACTGTAAACCTTTGGGGCTGTCAATGGGTTATAAGTTCATTATAAATTGGGTTTTTATCTTCTCCTCCTGTATTTTCTATAGCACTAACAAGGTCTAACTACATAAAAGTCATTCAAATAAAGACTTTTTGAATTGATTCAAAAGCACTGCAATTAAAAAAAAATTTAAAAATTGGGGTATAGTTGTTTTACAATGTTGTGTTAGTTTCTACTGTACAGCGAAGTGGAGTTCCCTGTGCTGTACAGCGAAGTGGAGTTCCCTGTGCTATACAGCAGGCTTTCATTAGTTATCTATTTTATACATATTAGTGTATATATATCAATCCCAGTCTCCCAATTCATCCCACTGCTCCTTCCCTCCTTTGTGTCCCTACATTTGTTCTCTACATCTGTCTGTCTATTTCTGCCTTGCAAACCGGTTCATCTGTACCATTTTTCTAGATTCCACATATATGCGTTAATATACGATATTTGTTTTTCTCTTTCTGACTTATTTCACTCTGTATGACAGTCTCTAGGTCCATCCACGTCTCTACAAATGACCCAATTTCGTTCTGTTTTATGTCTGAGTAATATTCCATTGTATATATGTACCACATCTTCTTTATCCATTCATCTGTCGATGGGCATTTAGGTTGCTTCCATGACCTGGCTATTGTAAACAGTGCTGCAATGAACATTGGGGTGCAAGTGTCTTTTTTGAATTATGGTTTTCTCTGGGTATATGCCCAGTAGTGGGGTTGCTGGGTCATATGGTAATTGTATTTTTGGTTTTCTCTGGGTATATGCCCAGTAGTGGGGTTGCTGGGTCATATGGTAATTGTATTTTAGATTTTTAAGGAACCTCCGTACTGTTCTCCATAGTGGCTGTATCAATTTACATAACCACCAGCAGTGCAAGAGGGTTCCCTTTTCTCCACACCCTCTCCAGCATTTGTTTTTTGTAGATTTTCTGATGATGCCCATTCTAACCAGTGTGAGGTGACACCTCATTGTAGTTTTGATTTGCATTTCTCTAATGATTAGTGATGTTGAGCAGCTTTTCATGGGCTTCTTAGCTGTCTGTATGTCTTCATTGGAGAAATGTCTATTTAGGTCTTCTGCCCATTTTTTGATTGCGTTGTTTTTGTAATATTGAGTTGCATGAGCTCTTTATATATTTTGTAGAGTAATCCTTTGTCCATTGATTCGTTTGCAAATATTTTCTCCCATTCTGAGGGTTGTCTTTTTGTCTTGTTTATAGTTTCCTTTGCTGTGCAAAAGCTTTGAAGTTTCATTAGGTCCCCTTTTTTTTTTCCCATTACTCTAGGAGGTGGGTCAAAAAAGATCTTGCTGTGATTTATGTCAAAGAGTGTTCTTCCTATGTTTCCCTCTAAGAGTTTTATAGTGTCCGGTCTTACATTTAGGTCTCTAATCCATTTTGAGTTTTTTTTGTTTTTTTTAAAATTTTTTTGTGGTACGCGGGCTTCTCACTGTTGTGGCCTCTCCTGTTGCAGAGCACAGGCTCCGGACGCACAGGCTCAGTGGCCATGGCTCACGGGCCCAGCCGTTCCACGGCATATGGGATCCTCCCAGACTGGGGCATGAACCCGTGTCCCCTGCCTCAGCAGGCAGACTCTCAACCACTGCGCCACCAGGGAAGCCCTGAGTTTATTTTTATATATGGTGTTCGGGAGTGTTCTAATTTCATTTTTTCTCATGTAGCTGTCCAGTTTTCTCAGCACCACTTATTGAAGAGACTGTCTTTTCTTCATTGTATATCCTTGCCTCCTTTGTGATAGATTAGTTGACCATAGGTGTGTGGATTCATCTCTGGGCTTTCTATCCTGTTCCATTGATCTATATTTCTGTTTTTGTGCCAGTACCATATTGTCTTGATTACTGTAGCTTTGTAGTATAGTGTGAAGTAAGGCAGTCTGATTCTTCCAGCTCCATTTTTTTCCCTCAAGATTGCTTTGGCTATTTGAGGTCTTTTGTGTTTCCATACAAATTGGGCAATTTTTTGTTCTAGTTCTTTAAAAAATGCAATTGGTAATTTGATAGGGATTGCATTGAATCTGTAGATTGCTTTGGGTAGTGTAGTCATTTTCACAATATTGATTCTTCCAATCCAAGAACATGGATTGTTGCTGTCTCTCCATCTGTTGGTATCATCTTTAATTTCTTTCAACAGTGTCTTATAGTTTTCTGCATACAGGTCTTTTGTAGGTAGGTTTATTCCTAGGTATTTTATTCTTTTTGTTGCAATGGTAAATGAGAGTGTTTCCTTAATTTCTCTTTCAGATTTTTCATCACTAGTGTATAGAAATGCAAGAGATTTCTGTGCATTAATTTTGTATCCTACTACTTTACCAAATTCATTGATTAGCACTAGTAGTTTTCTGGTAGCATCTTTAGGATTCTCAATGTATAGTATCATGTCATCTGCAAACAGTGACAGCTTTACTTCTTTTCCGATTTGGATTCTTTTTATTTCTTTTTCTTCTCTGATTGCTGTGGCTAAAACTTCCAAATGGTTTCTGTTTTTCACCATTGAGAATGATGTTGGCTGTGGGTTTGTCATATATGGCCTTTATTATGTTGAGGTAAGTTCCCTTTAGGCCTACTTTCTGGAGGGTTTTTATCATAAATGGGTGTTGAACTTCGTCAAAAGCTTTTTCTGCATCTATTGAGATGATCATATGGTTTTTCTCCTTCAGTTTGTTAATATGGTGTATCACATTGATTGATTTGTGTATATTGAAGAATCCTTGCATTCCTGGGATAAACCCCACTTCATCATGGTGTATGATCCTTTTAATGTGCTGTTGGATACTGTTTGCTAGTATTTTGTTGAGGATGTTTGCATCTATGTTCATCAGTGATATTGGCCTGTAGTTTTCTTTGTTTGTGACATCTTTGTCTGGTTTTGGTATCAGGGTGATGGTGGCCTTGTAGAATGGCTTTGGGAGTGTTCCTCCCTCTGCTATATTTTGGAAGACTTTGAGAAGGATAGGTGTTAGCTCTTCTCTAAATGTTTGGTAGAATTCGCCTGTGAAGCCATTTGGTCCTGGGCTTTTGTTTGTTGGCAGATTTTTAATCACAGTCTCAATTTCAGTTCTTGTGATTGGTCTGTTTATATTTTCTATTTCTTTCTTGTTCAGTCTTGGAAGATTGTGCTTTTCTAAGAATTTGCCCATTTCTTCCAGGTTATCCATTTTATTGACATATAGTTGCTTGTAGTAATCTCTCACGATCCTTTATATTTCTGCAGTGTAAGTTGTTACTTCTCCTGTTTTCATTTCTAATTCTATTGATTTGGGTCTTCTCCCTTTCTTTCTTGATGAGTCTGGCTAAAGGTTTATCGATTTTATCTTCTCAAAGAACCAGCTTTTAGTTTTATTGATCTTTGCTATTGTTTCCTTCAATTCTTTTTCCTTTATTTCTGATCTTATCTTTATGATTTCTTTCCTTCTGCTAACTTTTGGATTGTTTTGTTCTTCTTTCTCTAATTGCTTTAGGTGTAAGGTTAGGTTGTTTATTTGAGATGTTTTTTGTTTCTTGAGGTAGGATTGTATTGCTCTAAACTTCCCTCTTAGAACTACTTTTTCCTCATCCCATAGGTTTTGGGTTGTCTTGTTTTCATTGCCATTTGTGTCTAGGTATTTTTTGATTTCCTCTTTGATTTCTTCAGTGATCTCTTGGTTATTTAGTAGTGTATTGTTTAGCCTCTATGTGTTTTTGTGGGGTTTTTTTGTGGTATGCGGGCCTCTTACTGTTGGGGCCTCTCCTGTTGTGGAGCACAGGCTCTGGACACACAGGCTCAGCGGCCATGGCTCACGGGCCCAGCCGCTCCGCGGCACTTGGGATCTTCCCGGACTGGGGCACGAACCCGTGTCCCCTGCATTGGCAGGTGGACTCTCAACCACTGTGCCACCAGGGAAGCCCCATGTGTTTGTATTTTTAACAGATTTTTCTTGTAATTGATATCTAGTCTCATAGCATTGTGGTCGGAAAGGATACTTGATACGATTTCAGTTTTCTTAAATTTACCAGGGCTTGATTTGTGACCCAGGATATGATCTATCCTGAAGAATGTTCCATGAGCAGTTGAGAAGAAACTGTATTCTGTTTTTGGATGGAAGGTCCTATTAATATCAATTAAGTCCATCTTGTATAATGTATCATTTAAAGCTTGTGTTTTCTTATTTATTTTCATTTTGGATGATCTGTCCATTGGTGAAAGTGGGGTGTTAAAGTCCCCTACTATGATTGTGTTACTGTCGATTTCCCCTTTTATGGCTGTTAGCATTTGCTTTATATATTAAGGTGCTCCTATGTTGGGTGCATAAATATTTACAATTGTTATATTTTCTTCTTGGATCGATCCCTTGATCATTATGTAGTGTCCTTCTTTGTCCCTTCTAATAGTCTTTATTTTAAATTCAATTTTTTTGATATGAGAATTGCTACTCCATCTTTCTTTTGATTTCCATTTGCATGGACTATCTTTTTCCATCCCCTCGCTTTCAGTCTGTATGTGTCCCTAGGCCTCAAGTGGGTCTCTTGTGGACAGCATATATACGGGTCTTGTTTTTGTATCCATTCAGCCAGTCTATATCTTTTGGTGGGAGCATTTAATCCATTTACATTTAAGGTAATTATTGATATGTATGTTTCTATTACCATTTTCTTAACTGTTTTGGGTTTGTTATTGTAAGTCTTTTGCTTCTCTCGTGTTTTCTGCCTAGAGAAGTTCCTTTAGCATTTGTTGTAAAGATGGCTTGGTGGTGCTGAATTCTCTTAGCTTTTGCTTGTCTCTAAAGGTTTTAATTTCTCCATCAAATCTGAATGAGATCCTTGCTGGGTAGAGTGATCTTGGTTGTAGCTTTTCCCCTTTCATCACTTTATGTCCTGCCACTCCTTTCTGGCTTACAGAGTTTCTGCTGAAAGATCTGCTGTTAACCTTATGGAGATTTCCTTGTATGTTATTTGTTGCTTTTCCCTTGCTGCTTTTATTTTTTCTTTGTATTTAATTTTTCATAGTTTGAGTAATATGTGTCTTGGCATGTTTCTCCATGGATTTATCCTGTATGGGACTCTCTGCGCTTCCTGGACTTGATTGACTATCTCCTTCCCCATATTAGGGAAGTTTTCAACTATAATCTCTTGAAATATTTTCTCAGTCCCTTTCTTTTTCTCTTCTTCTTCTGGGACCTCTATAATTCGCATGTTGTTGCATTTAATGTTGTTCCAGAGGTCACTGACCCTGTTCTCAATTCTTTTCTTTCTTTTTTCTTTATTCTGCTCTGTGGTAGTTATTTCCACTATATTATCTTCCCTGTCACTTATCCGTTCTTCTGCCTCAGTCATTCTGCTATTGATTCCTTCTAGAGAATTTTTAATTTCATTTATTGTGTTGTTCATCGTTGTTTGTTTGCTTTTTAATTCTTCTAGTTCCTTGTTAAACGTTTCTCGTATTTTCTCCATTCTATTTCCAAGATCTTGGATCATCTTTACTATCATTATTCTGAATTCTTTTTCAGGTAGACTGCCTATTTCCTCTTCATTTGTTTGGTCTGGTGGGTTTTTACCTTGCTCCTTCATCTGCTGTGTGTTTCTCTGTCTTCTCATTTTTCTTAACTTACTGTGTTTGGGGTCTCCTTTTTGCTGGCCGCCAGTTTGTAGTTCCCGTTGTTTTTGGTGTCTGCCCCCAGTGCCTAAGGTTTGGTTGAATGGGTTGTGGAGGCTTCCTGATGGGGGGGACTGGTACCTGTGTTCTGGGGGATGAGGCTGGATCTTGTCTTCCTGGTGGGCAGGACCACATCCGGTGGTGTGTTTTGGGGTGTCTGTGACCTTATTATGATTTTAGGCAGTCTCTCTTCTAATGGGTGGGATTGTGTTCCTGTCTTGCTAGTTGTTTGGCATAGGGTGTCCAGCATTGTAGCTTGCTGGTTGTTGAGTGGAGCTGGGTCTTAACGTTGAGATGGAGATCTCTGGGAGAGCTTTTGCTGTTTCATATTATGTGGAGCCAGGAGGTCTCTGGTGGACCAATGTCCTGAACTCGGCTCTCCTACCTCTGAGGCACAGTCCTCACACATGGCTGGAGCCCCAAGACCCTATCAGCCACACGGCTCAGAAGAAAAGAGAGAAAATAAGAAAGGAAGAGAGAAAAAAATAATAAATAAAATAAAGTTATTAAAATAAAAAATAAAAGAATTATTAAAAATAAAAAAATTAAAATATAATAAAAAGTAAAAAAGAAGAGAGCAGCCAAACCAAAAAACAAGTCCGCCAATGATAACAAGCACTAAAAACTATACAAAAAAACAAAAACAAACAAAGAAAACGGACAGACAGAACCCTAGGACAAATGGTAAAAGCGAAGCTATACAGACAAAATCACACAAAGAAGCATACACATACACACTCACAAAAAAGAAAAAGGAAAAAAATATATCTATTTATAAAAAAAAGGAAGAGAGCAACCAAATCAATAAACAAATCTACCAATGATAATAACTCTAAATACTAAACTACAATAAACATAAAACCAGAAACAAATTAGATGCAGATAGCAAATTCCAAGTCTACAGTTGCTCCCGAAGTTCACTGCCTCAATTTTGGGATGATTTGTTGTCTATTCAGGTATTCCACAGATGCAGGGTACATCAAGTTGATTGTGGAGATTTAATCTGCTGCTCTTGCTGCTGCTGGGGAAAATTTCCCTTTCTCTTCTTTGTTCACACAGCTCCTGGGGTTCAGCTTTGGATTTGGCCCCGCCTCTGCATTTGGGTCGCCTGAGGGCATCTGTTCTTCCCTCAGACAGGATGGGGTTAAAATAGCAGCTGATTAGGGGGCTCTGGCTCACTCAGGCTGGGGGGAGGGAGGGGTAGAGAATGCAGAACGAGCCTGCGGTGGCAGAAGCCTGCGTGACATTGCAACAGCCTGAGATGCGCTGTGTGTTCTCTTGGGGAAGTTGTCCCTGGATCACAGGCCCCTGGCAGTGGTGGGCTGCACAGGTTCCTGGGAGGGGAGGAGTGGATAGTGACCTGTGCTTGCACACAGGCTTCTTGGTGGTGGCGGCAGCAGCCTTAGCGCTTCATGCCCATCTCTGGTGTCCGCACTGGTAGCTGGCTTGCACCCATCTCTAAAGCTTGTTAAGGTGGTGCTCTGAATCCCCTCTCCTCGCACACCCCAAAACAATGGTCTCTTGCCTCTTATGCAGTTCCATACTTTTTCCCAGACTCCCTCCTGGCTAGCTGTGGCACACCAGCCCCCTTCAGGCTGTGTTCATGCAGCCAACCCCAGTTCTCTCCCTGGGATCTGACGTCCGAAGCCAGAGCCTCAACTCCCAGCCCCCACCTGCCCCTGCAAGTGAGCAGACAAGCCTGTCAGACTGGTGAGTGCTGGTTGGCATGGATCCTCTGTGCAGGAATCTCTCTGCTTTGCCCTCCGCACCCCTGTTGCTGCGCTCTCCTCTGTGGCTCTGAAGCTTCCTCCCCCACCCCCCTGTCTCCACTAGTGAAAGGGCTTCCTAGTGTGTGGAAACTTTTCCTCCTTCACAGCTCCCTCCCAGAGGTGCAGGTCCTGTCCCTATTCTTTTGTCTCAGTTTTTCCTTTTTTCTTTTGCCCTACCCAGGTACGTGGGGAGTTTCTTGCCTTTTGGGAAGTCTGAGGTCTTCTGCCAGTGTTCAGTAGGTGTTCTATAGGAGTTCTTCCACATGTAGATGTATTTCTGATGTATTTGTGGGGAAGAAGGTGATCTCCACGTCTTACTCCTCCACCATCTTGAAGGCCTCCCGACAAAAGCTTTCTCTGCATCTACTGAGATGATCATATGGTTTTTATTCTTCAGTGTGTTAATATGGTGTATCACGTTGATTGATTTGCATATATTGAAGAATCCTTGCATCCCTGGGATAAATCCCACTTGATCATGGTGTATGATCCTTTTAATGTGTTGTTGGGTTCTGTTTGCTAGTATTTTGTTGAGGATTTTTGCATCTATATTCATCAGTGACATTGGTCTGTAATTTTCTTTTTTTGTAGAATTGGTCTGTAATTTTCCTTTTTTTTGGTAGTATCTTTGGTTTTGGTTTCAGGGTGATGGTGACGCTTTTCTTTTTCTTTTTTTGTAGAATTGGTCTGTAATTTTCCTTTTTTTTGGTAGCATCTTTGGTTTTGGTTTCAGGGTGATGGTGACCTCATAGAATGAGTTTGGGAGTGTTCCTTCCTTTGCAATTTTTTGGAAGAGTTTGAGAAGGATGGGTGTTTGCTCTTCTCTAAATGTTTGATAAAATTCACCTGTAAAGCCTCTTTGATTTCCTCTTTGATTTCTTCAGTGATCTCTTGGTTATTTAGTAGTGTATTGTTTAGCCTCTATGTGTTTTTGTGGTTTTTTTTGTGGTATGCGGGCCTCTTACTGTTGTGGCCTCTCCCGTTGCGGAGCACAGGCTCCGGACGCACAGGCTCAGTGACCATGGCTCACGGGCCCAGCCGCTCCGCAGCATGCGGGATGTTCCCGGACCAGGGCCCGAACCCGTGTCCCCTGCATCGGCAGGCAGACTCTCAACCACTGTGCCACCAGGGAAGCCCTTGAGACTTTTTTTTGTAAACTAACATGAGATCTATCCTGAAGAATGTTATGCATGTGCTTGAGAAGAATGTATTCTGATGCTGTTGTGTGGAATATTTTGTATATGTCTGGTAGGTTCATTTGATCTATACTGTTGTTCAAGTCCTCTCTTTCCTTATTGATCTTCTATCTGGATGTCCTATCCATTATTGAAATTGGGGTGTTGAAATCTCCTACTACTATTGTGTTGGTATCTTTTTCTCCCTTCAGTTTTTTAATGTTTGCTTCATATATTTGGGTGCTCTGATACTCATAATTGTTATATCTTCCTGGTGAGTTGACCCTTTTTTCATTATATAATGCCCTTTTTTGTCTCTTGTGACAGTTTTTGACTTAAAGTCTATTTTGTCCTGTATTATCATAGCTACCCCTCCTCTCTTTTGGTTTGTATTTGTATAGAATATCTTTTTCCATCTTTTCACTTTCAGTCTATGTGTATCCTTAAATCTAAAATGGGTCTCTTATAAACAGCGTATGGTTAGATCTTGTTTTTTTAATCCATTCAGCCATCAAAAGTGTTACAGTTTTTAAGCATTTCTTTAAACTCAGTTAATTTATAAATCTGAATACTTTTAAATCCAAGTGTTTCTCAAAACAAATGACCTCTAGTAACTTGAATTTTTCCCCCTCATTTTATATTCTTATTTTCTCTTTCTCCTTTAACAGAGACAACATATCTGATTCATTGGCAAGACCACAATCTGATCCCAAAGATGTGCTCCACAAACCCAGGCAATTGGGTCACATTTGATGATGACCCTGCTTTTCAGTCTTCTCAAAAGTCAAAGAATTTCCCTCTGGAGAATCAAGGCATTTGTAGGCCAAATGGACTTAAACTGAACCTTTCTGGTACTAAGGAATTTCCCAGTGGATATTCCTCCACCAGCAGTACCCCTCTCTCCTCTCCCATCATAGACTTTTATTTCAGTCCAGGACCTCCAAGTAACTCTCCTCTTTCTACACCTACCAAAGACTTCCCAGGTTTTCCTGGCATCCCCAAAGCAGGGACTCATGTGCTTTATCCTATTCCAGAATCAACTTCAAACAGTCCATTTATACCTGGAGCAGGTTCTTCCTTATTGCCTACTAAATCAACCTGTTTATCGCATGCTTCCTTACTCAGTGACCACTCATGTATACATCCAGCTCCCAAAGTGGGTCTTCCAGATGAAATGAGCCCTCACCAGGCTGGCAGCCTAGGGTTCCAAAGTGATACTCCCCAGTTTCAGTATTTTCAGGAGGACTGTGCCTTTTCAAGTCCATTTTGGAAAGATGAAGGCAGTGCTTCCCAGCTCACCTTTGACCCTCCAGGAAGCAGAAAGATGGTCCCATCAAGAGACAAAGAGATGCCTATTGATCAAAAAGGCTTAAATCAATGTTCACTCAGCTACATCTGTGAGAAACTTGAACATCTCCAATCAGCTGAGAACCAAGACTCATTTGGAAATTTGTCTACGCAATATCTGTATGCTGAAGGTGCTGCCTCTTCCTTTGTCCCCCACATGCTCTTCAGGAGTCAGCCAAAAGCCGGATGGTCTTTCATGTTGAGAATTCCTGAGAAGAAGAACATGATGTCTTCCCGTCAGTGGGGGCCAATTTTTCTAAAAGTCTTACCTGGAGGAATTTTGCAAATGTATTATGAGAAGGGGTTAGAAAAACCATTTAAAGAGTTACAGCTCAATCCATATTGCAGGCTTTCTGAACCCAAAGTTGAGAACTTTAGTGTGACAGGAAAAATCCATACTGTGAAGATTGAACATGTGTCTTACACAGAAAAAAGGAAATACCATTCTAAGACAGAAGTAGTTCACGAACCAGATATAGAACAAATGCTGAAGTTGGGATCCACAGAGTACCAGGACTTCCTTGACTTTCTGACCAGTGTGGAGGAGGAGCTGATAAAGCTGCCAGCTGTTTCAAAACCAAAGAAGAACTATGAGGAACAAGAAATTTTCCTTGAAATTGTGGACAACTTTTGGGGTAAAATCACTAAAGAAGAAGGCAAATTGGTTGAAAGTACTGTGATAACTCAAATCTGTTGCCTCTGCTTTGTGAATGGGAACACAGAATGCTTTTTAACTTTGAATGACCTTGAGCTGCAGAAGCGAAATGAATGCTATTTTGAAAAAGACCCAGAAAAGAAGGGGATTGATATTCTTGACTATCATTTTCATAAGTGTGTGAAAGCACAAGAATTTGAGCAATCAAGAATCATTAAGTTTGTACCTCTGGATGCCTGCCGGTTTGAGCTGATGCGTTTCAAGACTTTGTATAGCGGGGAAGATCTTCCCTTTTCCCTGAAGTCTGTAGTGGTTGTCCAGGGGGCGTATGTGGAGCTTCAGGCCTTTGTCAACATGGCCCCGTTGGTCCAGAGACCATCCTTGAGGTCCTGTGACAACATAATGATACACTTTCCTGTTCCATCGCAGTGGATCAAGGCCCTCTGGACCATGAACCTCCAGAGGCAGAAGTCCCTGAAAGCCAAAATGAACCGCCGGGCGTGTCTGGGGAGTTTACATGAACCTGAATCTGAACCTGTCATACAGGTCACTGTGGGGTCAGCAAAATATGAGAGTGCCTACCGGGCTGTCGTATGGAAGATAGACCGGCTTCCTGATAAAAATTCAAGTAAATATTCAACACGCCAAGCTGATTTTCACGTGACATCACTTAAATGTTTTCACCCTCCTCCTTGGGTTGAAACCAGGCTGAGGCAGATGGGGTAACGTCAGTCAGCTGAGGCCATGCTTACATCGCTGGGTGGGAAATGGAGCATTTAGTCAAACAGCTGGTTTATTTTGTCCCCTTATGCCTATTTCTACCAGATAAGTTTAGCCTAAAATTTTTTTAAGATATCATAAGAAATACCATCCGAGGCTAGGATTTTATTATGGATGGTGGTACCGAGGGAAAATTTCTAGTTGGACCTCTTGACGTCAACCATCAGCCTCAGATATTAAAATTATTGTTCAGGGCTTCCCTGGTGGCGCAGTGGTTGGGAGTCCGCCTGCCGATGCAGGGGACGCGGGTTCGTGCCCCGATCTGGGGGGATCCCACATGCTGCGGGGCGGCTGGGCCCATGAGCCATGGCTGCTGGGCCTGCGCGTCCGGAGCCTGTGCTCCGCAGCGGGAGAGGCCACAGCAGTGGGAGGCCCGCGTACCGCAAAAAAAAAAAAAAAAAAAAAAATTATTGTTCATATAGCTTAGATTCCCTAACTGACCTTTTAAGATCTGTCATCCTTGAATATACCTGAACTTTTTTGTATTCTCAGCCAGTACCACTTCCTCCTTAGGTTTTGTTCCCTGCTTCTTGAAATAAGACTACCTTTCATTTTTACCCAAGTTAATTTCTTTTGCTGAATTGACCAATTTGACCATCTTGACAAGTTGTTTTAATTTTAATTAAGCATTAAAATTCAGTTACTTTTTTTTTATTTTGTAAAGCAAACAATTAATCTAGAAGCTTAGAACTTTGAAGAGACAGCCCTAGCACTGCATTTAATTTAAAGTAGTAAGTTAGTAGTGGGTGTAACATAATAAAGCAAAAAAGCACAATTTGAAATTAGGGCTGCTGCCTGTTTTAGTTCAGTTATTTCTGGCAGAACACTGGGCTATGGAGCTAAGTTGGGGGCAGATTTGGGGCATCTGAGTTGATGCATTCATCATTTAGGCAAACCTTTATTGAGCACTTACTGTATTCCAAGTGCCACATCAGGTACTGGGGCTAAAGAGAAGATTGATCCCTGTTTCCAAATAACTCACAGCTGGTCTAATCCTTCAGGGGAATTTAATTACATCCTAGGGCCCTCCACGCTGTGGACTGCAGAGGAAGCATTTTTATTCAGGGTGGGCCTACAGCAGTGTTTCTCAAAACTGGCCATCAGAATAGCCTGAGAGCTTTTAAATAACCTTGATGGTTAAGCTCTACTCTATGCCAATTAAATCAGAATCTCTGGGGGAGGGCCCCAGGCACCCATATGTTTTGAGAGCTCCCCAGGTGAACCTAATGTATGACCCAGGTTGAGGGAAACTGCTCTGCAGGTCTCGTGATGTTTTGGGGCCGGAAGAGCTAGCCCCAGACTACAGTGGACCTAAGGGGCAGCATGCCACCTTGTCTGTGCCCTGCAGTTTTCTGGCTTAACATCTGTCGACTGATTGTATCTTGAGCTACAGACAGGGCCCAGCAGGTGAGAGACACAGCTGGCAGCTGAGGAGCCCTAGGCCCCTGTGCTGAAGGGAAGCCCCCATTCAGTAGCCTTTCCTGACACTCCCTGCTTTTCTCCATTTGTGCCAAATTCCCCTCCACAGTGTCCTCCTGACTCACGGTAGTTGGTGGTTACCTTCTAGTTCCAAGGAACAGCCAGGAGAGCCCAGGCCCAGGGCAGGGAGAGGCAGTGATAGGATAGTGTGGTCACAGGTGTGGCCTCTAACGGCACCTCTTGGTCAACTCCAGCATGATGGGAATATCTTCCAGGATATCATCCACAGCGGTAATGCTTCCTGCCTTCTTTTTTTTTTTTTTTAATTAATTAATTAATTAATTAATGGCTGTGTTGGGTCCCCGTTGCTGCACACGGGCTTTCCCTAGTTGTGGCTCACGGGCTCTAGAGCGCAGGCTCAGTAGTTGTGGCGCACGGGCTTAGTTGCTCTGCGGCATGTGGGATCCTCCTGGACCAGGGCCTGAACCCATCCGTGTCCCCTGCATTGGCAGGCGGATTCCCAACCACTGCGCCACCAGGGAAGTCCCAACTTCCTGCCTTCTTGATAACGTTGCTGGAGGAGCAAGTTCAAACCATTCTCAGATTATCTTCCCCCCAGGGAAACAGATTTTGAGGTTTTGAGTGTGTGGTTCCAAGGGATCTATTCTCAAAGTCATTTGTGCTACTTTTAGGTGAGAGACGTTATAAAAATCAGAATATCATCGCCTTTTATTTTGCTGAACACAAAGGGAAAGGGAGAGGCAGGCTGGAACGTGAACTGTAACCTCCTTGGTCCACAGATGTCCTCTGAGGTCTGGGTGATAACCTGACTCCTGTTGTTCTCCTTTGGTCCTAGGGACGGTCACTGGGCCCAGAACAAAAGGTCAGGTGCACCTTTTGCATGGATTTGCAGCAAAGCTTATGCCTCTGAGAGAGGAGCACAGAGGGCTCAGCCTGCTGGCTTGTCCAGCTCGAGTCAGAGGGCCAGGGGGGCAGGTTCGCAATGGGCCACTCCAGCTGCTCTACCTCGGAGCAGGCACTCCAGCTAGACCCTCTGGGGCAACCACGCTTTTTTTTTTTCAAACTGAGAACCTGTACCAATCATTCTTTTCTAATTTTGGAAGGAGAACAACATACAAAGCTTCTTGTGAAAATGATCCTGTTCATAACAGTGCATTTTCTCAGAATTAATGGTAGAGTTAATTGATCCAGTCCACAAGAATTTAATAAGAGGGCTCACTCATTCACACGTCCATTCCACAAACACCCACTGAATTTCCTCTAGGTACAGGCTCCGTGCTGGGTGCTTGGGGGATACAGATGCAAACATGATCCCTGCTGTCTGGAAACATAAGTCTAGCAGGCGAGGCAGATGCGGAAGCAACTATCCAAATGAGCTGTGGAAATCTGCTCTTCTCTTCTGGAACATGTACAGACGTTATCTAATAGGGATCCCAGAGAAAGGAGTCATCAACTGCAGGGGGCAGTGGGGAAGGCTCTGCTGGAGAGGCGATGCTTCAGCTTGGTCTGTGAGAACCAGTGGGACTCCATCAAGGATAGAAACAGCAGAAACACAGGCGTGTCAATGGGGGATCTTACCTGATTTATGGGACCGAGGGGATAGCTGGAGAAGAAACCAGCCTGCCAAGAGGGTCGTGAGCCATGCTGTGGGGTGTGGAGTTTGTCAGCAGGGCCTCAGGAATGTTTTCAGGCATGACTGTGACAGAATCCTACCTTGTTTTAGAAAGTCAGGCGTATGTTGCAGAGGAAAGATTCAGGAGTAGATTATAGTACAGGGAGGCTGGTAGGAGGGGAGAGAGGCTGAGCAAGGTGGAGGGCCGTGGGAGCGCTGAGACAGAGGTGAGCGGTGGGTGAGCGAATTCAGAAGAGGTGACCCCGAGACAGTGACAGATGGTCTGTGGGCCTGGGGGAAAGGGAGCGGCTGGGAGGAGGTCCTGGTGGGCGATGGTGCCATTAGCTGAGATAGCCTCTCCTCTCTCCTTTTAAAATCTGTTTCCCAGCTCTGGCTGCATGTTAGAGTCCTTAAAATCTTTAGAGCTTTAATATTTAAAATACCCATATTTAGGCCTCATCCCTACCAATCAGACTCCCAGGGTGAGGCCCAGCTATTGGTGCTTGTAAGAGGCTCTCCCATGCAGCTGGCCTCGTGCCTCTCCTGGGAGACCTGTCATGGCCTCCTAGGCATCAATCCTCCCTGCTCTGTGTACCCCTGTGTCTTCTAGAGCCCTTTTATTGCCCTCCCATCCATATTTACCACAGCTGAGCTCACTGAGAACAATTTGAAGAGTGTGCATTCCCAGAGAGGCTGGCTGGACTTGGCCTTGGCCTTTGGGAATTCTTGTGGAAGACTGTCATAACACCAGGCTCACACAGACTGTGAGCATTCCAGACAATTACATGGTGAGAATTCACTGACCAAATTCTTTGGGATCAAAGCTGCTTTGTTCAAATCAGGTCTGTGCGGAGCCTGGGGGAGGGGGCAGGGGGCAGCTGTGAGCCAGGCTGGGGCCCAGACACTTCTGGGATCACGTGGCCCTGTCGCCGAAGCTTCTCCACGATAGGGCTGGGGGGAGGATAATGCAAAGAGTGAGAGGCTGCCTTGCATTTTGCTTCTTGAGAAGAAGCATAGAAAGAGTAAGGTTGGGGCAGAGAGGAAATCTTTATCCTAAGGCAGTGCTTCTCAAACTTTTGTGTGCATATGAATCACCTTGTTAAAATGTGGACTCTGAATCAGCAGGTGGGGCTCCCCCATACTGTGTCACCCACACGTGCTCCGGTGATGCCAGCGCGGCTGGCCACGGACCTCACGTAGAGGAGCAAGGACTTAGAGTATCTCAATGTTTCTATATGATTTTAAAATCACTTGGGTATTTAGAGAACAGAGGATTTTAAAAGAGGGTCTTTAAAACGTTACCCTTTCAAGCTAGTTTCTGAAAAACCTGTTAGAAAAAAATTTTTTTAAAAGGAAATGAAAAAAATATATGAAGTATACGTACTAATTAAAAAAAATTTTATGCCCCTTTCCTGGGGATTTTTGAGATCGGAATTGAATTTTCCTATTGGTGAAATAACTTATATGTGATTTCAGGGGAGGTGGGAAGGGATGCTGGCTCCTTAAATGTCTCTTCTACCAGCACATCAATGCTTAATATTCCTTTAACAGTGGGTGAGCCTTTCGTTTTACAACAAAGGTTGGCCCCAGATAGTTCATTCAGGCTAAGGTGTGAATGACAACAGAGGACAGTTTCTTGTGCACAGATTTTGCTGGGGGTGGGACAGAGGAGGAGGGGGGGGAGGAGGAGGAAGAGAAGGTGGTGGAAAAGGAGGGGGAGGGAGAGAGAGGAAAAGGGAGGAAGGAGAGGGAGAAGAGAATGAGGACATTTGAAAACACCGATTAGCCATAAAGGGTACATATGGTAGCGTAGACGTAGAAAGAGAAGTGAGCATGGTGGAGGGTCAATTAACAAATGTATCTATCTCCACTTTCCCAGTTTTACCAATTTTTAAATATGACTCGCCTTTACTTTTTTCTTTGCTTTCTCTTCAGCACATTGGTGGTTCTCTCCTCCTCCACTACTTGTGTTATCCTTCTACCATTCATTCCCTCCAGCTCTCACCAATTCAGTTTCAGATGTGAAATATTTTGGTTCAAGAGGGACCCGGTATCTACTAGACCTAAATAGATTTCGTGATTTGCATTCCTGGTCCTTAGAAAGTGATGAGGGACTAATTACCGAAGCCCGAGAGTGCCCCCTGGTGGTCAGTACTGAGATAAAGAACATGATTTTCCTCTATCTTTTATTCATTCACTTGTAAATTCCACAAATATCCTTTGAGCCCCAAATGTGCCAGGCTTGTGCTAAGGACGGACATGATACTTCTCTTCATGGATATCAAAATCCAAAGGGAGTGTGAATTATTAAACATTGTAGAGTATTTAGAGTTTTAAAAGCCAGGAAGAATATGCCAGAAAACTTGAAAGGAAAAACGTTCTCCTTTTACCAGTTTTTTAGAAAAGTGGGTAGAAAGGTTTTGTTTCTAAACCTATTTTTGGAGTACTAGGTCTTCAGCTTGGGTGATTTTTATTGCAAAAGTTCCAAAAAAGTTTTTCTTTAAAATATGAATATCAATATTCACATCTAATATCAATTAGATCATCTCCAATATAATTTTCAGCTCTAAAAGTGTAGAATTCATGGTGCTTTCATTAGCAAAATTATGGTAATTAAATAACAATACTGAATTTATAATAGAATAGCACTGTGCACTTCTATCTATACCACTATAGTATACCACGTCCCTAGAGCTCTTATGTGTGCCAACTAGCTTGTTTAATCCTCACAGCAATCCCATAAGGTTCGTGTTGTTATCTTCATCATCACCCCCATTTTCAAATGGGGAAACTGAGGCCCACAGAGATCAAATAACTTGCCAAGGGTCATCCACCTTTTTTTTTTTTTTATGCGGTACGCGGGCCTCTCACTGTTGTGGCTTCTCCTGGTGCGGAGCACAGGCTCCAGACACGCAGGTTCAGCGGCCATGGCTCACAGGCCCAGCCGCTCCGCAGCATGCGGGATCTTCCCAGACAGGGGCACGAACCCGTGTCCCCTGCATCGGCAGGCAGACTTTCAACCACTGCGCCACCAGGGAAGCCTCATCCACCTTTTAAGTAGCAGAGCTGGGATCTGACCCTGGGCCATCTGAGTCCAGTGTTTATGTGCTTAACCACTATGCCATAAAGGACTGAAGACTGCCTGAATTAAGTTTAAATAAACTTATGTATTCTGCAGACAGAAGGCCAGAAAGGCTAATGGATTGTGGAATCTCCCCTGGCTTTGTGTGTGTGTGTGAATAAAGTTATCACTTGCCTGCAGTGATCTGGGTAGCTTAGAGCATCTCTGAGGTCGCTGTTGTCCTCCCCTACAAGTGAGAGGAAATGCTAATGAGCATCTGTTGGTTAATTGATGGATGACTTCTCAAGGCCTTTTACAGCCTTAGAATTCTATTAGTCTCTCTACAAGAAACAGGTTGTAAGGCATGAAAGGCAATTTATCTTTCTGTACTCTTCTAGGGTGTGATGGCTTAGGAATGAATATGATTTGAACCTAATATATTTTTAGAGGGTGTCAAATTCAGAACCAGGCAGATCCATCTCCTGACCCTAAACATGGTCCTAAAGTAAATGGCTTGAGCAAATTGGATCCCAAAGATTACAGGTGGGGAATTTTGAAGTGTGTCCATATTTCATTGGAGATCAAAGAAGCCCAACTAAAAGAATTGTGGGCTGACTCACATGATAACTTCTTTTTGAAAGGACTATTTTATCTTGAAGATTATGAGTTTGGAGGAACTAAGGTGATTGGCAGTGGGAAGAATCAGAACGTGTGAAATTCCTTAAATTATTGACTTAAATAACTTTGTGTTACACATAATAAAAAAAAAAAACCCTTTACACTGTGCGAAAAAAAAAGAAGTGAAATCCTTTAAACTCTTGTTTTTGTGCCTAAAACTATATTCTGATGGAAATGTTCTTGTGTCATGTCAGGGGTATAGTAATTTAATCTGGCTTTTGAAATTATTGTCATCTCATACATTTAATTTAAGTAAAGATAGCTGCATGGGATATGTAGATGCTGTGGACTAAGGCAACAGAATCATGGAACATTTATAGAGTTACTATAGTGATTACATTGAAAATATTTTTTACTCCATTGTAACACACACACAGTACCTGACCCCTCTTAAAGCTTTGTGTATATCTGATATCCCTAGGTCTGGCACAGAGCCTGGCTTGGCATAGAGTAGGTGCTCAATATATGGCAAAGTAAAGTGAAAACAGATATTGTATTGAAACACTGAAAGTCAGCATGCCCATATTTACACAGTACATTAGTTCCAGTCAAAGCTTTAAGGAGGGTGAGTGGGAATTAGTGTACTAAAAAATAATCCATTCTACTAAAAAAAGAATTCTTGGCCTAGAATATTTTCTGAAATGTAAAAAAATTCATTAAGTTTAACTTAAAAAAAAATCATCTTTTTAATGTGACCTAATTTAGGCTGAAATTTACCTTTGCATTATCTATCAATAAATAGAGTGGTAAGAAAATGAATAAATTAAGAATTACTGTAAGATCTTATTCAGTCTACTTAAGAGAAAGTTTTCTTTCTTTACAGATCTTATGCACATTATAGCCAAATAATGATGCTTAACATAAATATTACTCACCTTTTAATTTAAAAAACTTAGCATACTTTTATTATTCTGAATTAGAATCACCCAATAGAAGGCACTCACATATGAACTTGATATAATTCTAAATTTTTCTGATCGCTGTATTGTTGGTCATTGTTTTATTTGAATAATTAAATGAAATATTAAACTTTCTTTTTAAAAAAAGAAGCAGCATACTTCTCATTGAAAACATTTTGGGAGTTAACATATATAACTATATAATGATAAAGTTGTACTTATTTTAAAGCTAGTACTTGAAAAATGCAGGTAGACTTCCCTCCAGTTAGTGCAAAATTGTGAATTTTGATGGTATGTCGTTTAATGAAATTCACACAACCATAGTGCTAATGGAAATGCTTATTAAAGAGAGGGATGCATGCCTCTTATGCTCAAGAGAAATGTTCAATGGCCATTGAAATACTTTGACTGACCATTTGATTTTTTTCTTCAAGGTCCTGATCATCCCCATTGTTTGTCATACAAACTAGAACTTGGATCAGACCAAGAAATTCCCTCTGATTGGTATCCATTTGCTACTGTTCAGTTTGGGATTCTTGACACCTGTGCCTCAAGGACAGAGGTCAGGTCTCTGGGGGTGGAGAGTGATGTCCAGCCACAGAAACATGTTCATCAGCGAGCCTGCTACAACATCCAGGTACATCCTGAAGCCCTTGAGTTCAAGTTGGGGCTTCCGAAGCTTTGACCTGATTTGGCTTTAGATATTGGCTTTGCCCTCTTAAGTGACTGTGTGTGTGTATGTGTGTATTTGACCTAGAAAAGAGTGATGGTCACCAGTGAGCCGAGTTCTTCCCCTCAGTTCTAGAGAACATTGGGAGCCTGAGGACACAGTGCTGTGTACTTAACTCAGCTCTCAATGAAAAACAGGGCATTAAAAATAAGTTCACATTTCAGAAGCATATTTATAATAAAGATTTTGTCAGAACAGCATTTCCCAAGATGTGTTCTATGGAACATATGTCCCATATAATGATCCAAGAAAAAAATAAGTTGGGGAACGTTGTACACTAAATTAATGTTGAACAAAGGCTCTGAGAAGTTCTGCAGTAAAGAAACTTGTTAAAGTTAACTCAGTTTCTCCCAACTCATCACTTATGGAATCTTGTCTCCTGTAAAACACCTATCAATATCTTCTGGAATAGTATTCTGTGGAGCACTCTTTGGGAAATACTGAGTTACTCTATCACCACAATTTTAAATGTTCACCATCAGCTCATCTGCATTCTTGTGCCAGGTGAATTAAAGAGTGACATACACTTGCACAAGTTTGTTCCTAAACTTGCTTTTCCTTATCATCTTCAGACTTAGATATAGAGACAACCTCTGTCACACATTTCCAATAGTATCTTTTTTTTTTTTAATTTATTTATTTTTGGCTGCGTTGGGTCTTCGTTGCTGTGTGCTGGCTTTCTCGAGTTGCGGCGAGCGGGGGCTACTCTTCGTTGCAGTGCACAGGCTTCTCACTGTGGTGGCTTCTCTTGTTGTGGAGCACGGCCTCTAGGCCCGCGGGCTCAGTAGTTGTGGCTCGTGGGCTCTAGAGCGCAGGCTCAGTAGTTGTGGTGCATGGGCTTAGTTGCTCCGTGGCATGTGGGATCTTCCCGGACCAGGGCTCAAACCCATGTCCCCTTCATGGGCAGGCAGATTCTTAACTACTGCGCCACAAGGGAAGTCTCCCTTAGTATCTTGAAATGGTGTGATTATATAAGACATCATTAGCACCAACTGGTGGTTCTATAATATAGTAACCAAGTCTGGATTTTTCTTTATTTTGGACTATCTGTTCGGAAGCCTGTATGTTTGGGTCCAGTGATTTTTATTCTATTGGTAAAATGGAGGATGAATGGGTGCTGTTCTGTGCAGCCCCTTCAGGATTGAAGGACTTATTCCCTCGGCAGCTGGGAATTGCCCTGGATGAAGAAGGATGCCATGCTCCAGGTCACGCCCCCTTCCTGGGGCAGCCTGTGTCCAGTAACTGGTGGATCAGGGGTCTAAAGACCCTTTTACCTCAAGTTGGAATAACCCTGCGGGGCCTTCGTAGCTTCAGCCCTCCCTGGGGATCGGCTGAAGCCTTTACTGTGACTGCTTTGCGGCCCGACTTCTCCCTCTTCCTGTTCTGCTCCCTTCCCTCCCCTCCTCGTCAGGTGTCCTCCCCAGTAAACGTTCTGCACATCAGTCTCCATCTCAGCATCTGCTTCTTGGGGAAGCTGACCTGTAACACTAGGCATCTAAGTATTATGTGTGACTGAAATGTGTGTCAGGTGCTCATGGAGATGTCATTTATACCATTTGCTGTTCATGGGATGTACCAGTTTCATCTAGTTGTAGAGGACCGCTCAAAATTATATACCAAAGTCTCTTTAGCTTTAATAGCATTGGTGGCAGTCAGTTTCAAAATGTTATCCTCCATTTAATAAGTATTTATTGAGCAATTTCAAAGTGCCAGCTGCTGCCGTAGATGCTGGGAACACAAAGGTGAACAAGAGACAACTCCCTGTCCTCATAAAGCCTACCTTCTAGTGGTGGAACAAAAAATAATTAGTAAACAAGCAAATAACATAATTTTCAGTAGTGACAAATTCTAAGAAGAGAGTAAAAGAGGGTCACAGGATAGAGAGGGATGGAGGGCTTCCTTATCTAGAGTGGTCCTGGAGGGCCTCTGTGCGGAGGTACTGTTTGAGGTGAGATGAAAAAGATGAGGGGCAGGCAGGTGGTTTGGCCCAGCTGTTTACTGTTGTAAACTAGTTTTAGTTAGAGAGATGATTGGGGGGTGTGCTCTAAATCTCAGGTGGGCTAGAGGCTGGATATATGATACTCCGGGGGGATCTTTGATCACATGTCTAGCCGGATTTGTAAATGTCTTATCAGTATATGTAGTCTGTATACATTTTATAAAACTCATGTCTGACTTAGAAGAAAGTTTGTCCTCTTCAAGATTTGACCCTAGAAGGGAAGGATTTAGGAGACTCTGTTGTCCCAAAGGAGAGCAGTGTGCTTCACTTGGGAACGGGCGTGACAGGGTAGATGGGCTGTGTTTGTGTCCAAAGGATGAGGTGGCTAGAGTCCTTGCCTCATTTACAAACGAGGATTGAAGAGATGTTATGCTGTGTTGCATTTGTTAATGCTGCCCCTGTTTTGCTTTTGCATGACAGGTTGAAATAGAAAAGAAGTGGATTAAAATCGCTGGAGAAGACCCAGATAAAGCTGGTGACTGCGTAACTCAGTAGGAGTAGCAAGAGTCAGTGATGACGACCCACTTTCCAAAAACGTAATTCACAGAAACCACACAAAGTTCTGCTACTGTAGAGTGGAAATGACAGGTCCAGTGGTTACGTTTAGACCTGCAACCGAACTGTCTGTACTTTATGCTTTTGATATGTTTGTGCCCTGGGGGTGTGATCTAAACTGTGTCCATAATTTTCATGATGTTTTTGTTTCCTAGTGAAACTCAAAGGCGCTATTATTGTGACCTGACAGCCACTTGGCCAAAGCATTTTTGATTTTTTTTTTTTTTTTTTTTTTTTTGTGGTACGCGGGCCTCTCACTGTTGTGGCCTCTCCCGTTGCGGAGCACAGGCTGCGGACGCGCAGGCTCAGCGGCCATGGCTCACGGGCCCAGCCGCTCTGCGGCACGTGGGATCTTCCCGGACCGGGGCATGAACCCGTGTCCCCTGCATCGGCAGGCGGACTCTCAACCACTGCGCCACCACGGAAGCCCATTTTTGATTTTTGATTACTTGGTGGCTGATTGTTTTGCCTTCTGGGTTACCTGGGGCCATATTTATTATCCTCCAGCCCCTGCCTCTTCTTATTGAGCTAGCAGTAGTACTAGAGGACGAGGCAATCAAAGGAGACATAAACCAATGTACTTAATTTTCCCTCTTGCTCTTCTCTGAAACGTGGCTAGTTGTAGGATGATGTTGAAACCACAGGCTAACATGGAGATGTGGGACTATCTCTGACTCTGAATTATTTTCTTCCTGTCCTATTACCACACTGGTGAGTAACCATCAGCTGTATTTGGTACCTGTCTTTCACCCACGGTATCATTATTTTCAAAATACATTTGTATCCTGGTGTGTGCTGCAGAGAAGCTAGTTCTGTTGATATACATATTTTAGTACAAGTCACTAAGACATATTGCCCTTTGCTTGGAGAGATTCCTTTCAAAATGGAATCCCAGTATTGGACACTAGTTAAAATATTTATGTATGTTAAAAATGAACTTTTAAAGTTCATGAATATTGTTTCCCAGAAGTGCAGACTCTAAGAATGTGTTTTGATAAAGTTTTTTTTTTGTAATTAACACAAGCTTCTCTTGAGTAGAAGTCTAAATCATATTATGATTATTTTATGTTAATTCTGCTATCATGCTATTTATGCTAATTCTGCTTAATTTAGAGTAATTTTCTTTAAAAGATGAGCGAAGTGAAAGACACTAGATTGTTTTATCTACGTTTCTAAGAAGTGATATTTCTGTTCTTCAAAGTCAGGTAAATGTTTTTTATGAAAAGCCCATGGCATTAGCAGTTATAATTCTGTTTATAATTTCCTTTCAGTGTTTATAGTGAAAGGTCAGACTTTTAAATTTAGGAAATCTATATTCTAGGTATTTTTTTAGTCAGAAAAACATGTGGAAAAAACATGTGGTATTAATGTACCTTCAATTTATGTTGATCCTTAAATATGATTAGGGGGTATTTTTCTTTATTTACTAGATTTGTTTTGAGTCAAAACTGATATAATAGCGTTCTTCCAAACAACATTGTTTGTTGGCCCACAGAGTTTGTGTCATACATTTTATTTAATGTTACATTACATTCATTTTAATCTGTTAAAAAATGCAGATTTTATAAAACAAACATGATCTGTATCAATCAGCAGATTTAATGCTTCTCATTATTTTACTGTAAAGACAAAGAATGCAAAAGTTGACTGTTAAAATGAATTGGTATTGCTCTTTTTAACTTCAGCTGATGTATTGCTCATAATATCATATGCTTGAGACTCACTGTTGATGTATAGGAGGGCAAATCTATGTGCGTGTCATTTAAAAAAAATTCCACCATCCTGCCTCATCATCTGGTGTGGCACATTCTGGAGTGACTTCAATCTGCTCAGAACAAATATGGAGGCGGGCGGAACCTGATGCTGCTCCATGATACCAGGGACGGTAGCTGGGTTAATTACTGCTGGTCCTTTCAGATCTGTTTTATGGCATCCTGCCCATAAAGAACTCAGAATCTGATTCAGATGAACTTGATGAATATTTACACCTCAAAGTAATTTCAGCACAGGGTTCAATTAATCACCCCCTAGGCTTCACAGGTTGCCAGTATGTGTGGGTACCTCACTGCTGGGGTCATTTATTCATCAGCCCTCCTGCCTTCAGGAACATCTCAAGATTCAGTGCTGGAAATGTAACAAAAGGCTGACTGAAGCCCAAGTGAGTTTCGGCAGCAATGCAAAGGTTGATGGCAGGAACAGCGGGGTGCTGCAGCATAATTGTTCATTTGCACATCTATTAGGATCCTTAAATATTCATTACTTAAAGTTAAATTAACATTCTGTGTCAGGTGGAGAGGCTTTTTAATACAGTTCTTCTGACCTCAGAAATGGCAGAAGGTCAAATGTGATCCTGATGCTCTAAGTGAAAAATCATGTAGGGTCCACATAGACTTACAAATTAAGAAGTAGAATCTCCTTTGCCAGAAAGTAAATGATGATCTTCAAAACAACAACAATAAAAACTCCTGCTTTTAAGGTAGGGAATGGAGGAAGGAAGTGAATGAAGGAGGAATTACTCCTTTCTAGCATTTTAATTTAGGTAATTTAGATCAATGCTTTATAAGTTTGACCCCCTTGGGGGGTCATTTGTTTAATTGACACAATGGCAGACTTCCAAGGAGTTGGCCAGTTTGGGATGAATTGTTCTGCTCTAATTGGTTTGGTCTGGTTGCCTTACCAGTCAAAGGATCATATTAACTGCGTAAATGAATTCATGGCTTGATGGTTACCTGATCAATTTACAGATCTGAATTTAAGGACATTTCCTTTTTTTATGGGGATAGAAATAGTTTAAACATTAAAAAAAGTATGGGAAAAAAACCCTTCCTAGCATAAATAAAGGCTGGCATTTTTTGACCTGATTTATATATTAAACAGTTCTAGGGTTTTAGTTCCCTTCATTCTGGGTCTGTGCTTTCGATATAGACCTTCTTCTCTTATAAATTAGGCCAGAAGGCCTTCCTTAATAATGACTAAGTATTATTATATCTTATTCAAAATATGATTTTATGTCATCAGTACAAATATAAAACAGATTGAGCCTTAATAATCATGTAACAAAGTATTTTGTAGATTGCATATTGATTTTTTAAAATTAAAGATGTATTTCAAATGATTCTTGCTGTTCAATGGACTTATATCTTCTTTTGCAAGGTCTGGGGCAATTTTTTTTTAAGGTTTGAAATCAATTTCAATAACGTTAAACAATTGACTCTGTCGGGCAAATGTATACCTGCTTCACTATTAAGCACTCAGTGTACATGGCGTCTTGGCACATCCTGGAAAAATAACACAATCAAACTACAATTTGTGATGTTAAAAGATGATTTTTAAAAGAGGATATAATCATTACTCTCATAAATGGTATGAGTATGTGCCCAAGATCTTACTTAACTCATTAACTAACGAGGGAACTGGTAAGATGTTACAAGTGGTTCTAAGAAGAATTCAAAGAGCAGAGACATGTACAGGAAATAAGGAATTCTGAAAAGAATTTACAATAGATGCAAAATGGATCTATCCATAGGCCAGTGTCAATAATCAATTGCCCGTAATTAATTTGCATTTGTATGGACAGAGATCATGTATGTTATTATCAGTTTTCTAAAATTTACAGAGTTGTAAAATAACTCAAAGACAATGAAGGTGTTGATAACCTGGATAAGTGAACTAGTTAGTCTTTCACAATTCTTCCCAATGGGACGAAATTTATCACCAGGAGAATTCTAAGGAACTTTCAAACTTTGGCAACTAGAAATGATGTGCATGTAAAGAAATTTTTTTAAGTTTAGAAAATTATTTTTTTGCAATTTTACAGAATCTATTTCAGATAAAGGGTGTGTGTTTTGGGGGGGAGCACTAAAGATATGAAGATAAATGAGCTCTAATAAACCAACCTAACAACCGCTCCACCCGCTCTTTGCATGAGGAAGCTGCCACGTGTTGAAATTCAATTCTTATCTAGCTATATTAAAGTTAAATTTCAAAACTGCATCAGGAAATGAAACTTCATAGAGGCCAGATCATTTGGAACTGTTTTAGCCACTACTGAAATTAACAGGGCTTGATTCTCATTGGGCAGGAATAACAAAAAGATTAAGTAACATAAACCAATCCTATTTATAACAAAATTTCTCAAATTCCATCAATCATTTCTTTCCTGTTTTGTCTCAACTGCACCTAGACTCACCCCCCCCCCCCCGCCCTTTGTGTAGACACAGGGTGATTTCACTACATTTTGCTGGGTCTCTTCCAGTCCCGCCCCATTCTCAGCAGCTACTCTACTCCCAGGACCTTTTGTGCTCTTACCCAGGGTTCTAACGGACAAAGCTGGGTGTATTTAATTGAACCATCTGAAATTGACAATATTTAACCATTCTTGATGGCAATTTCATGGCGCTCGACCTAATTGCCTGCAAATTTCCCCAGTTTATACTGAAACAAAAGATTTTTGCTATAATTGTTAACAAGATCCTGCTTAGACCTGGCATCTAAACACGAATTTGTCAATTTTTAAAGCAAGACAGAATTGCTAGCCAGAAAGCAAATAGTTGAGTTACAAAAACTACCTTAGATAAAAGCTCCAGGTGATTTTATGCCTTTAAATTATGTCCTGTCTGTAAGGAGAACAGATTAGACGAGCTGCCCCACGTTTTAAAAGATTAAAGTTCATTTCTATGAGACTGCCTAGGGAAGAAATGCAAATCACCACTATACTTCGGGGACTGCAACATTTCCCTCATCTTCGCCTCATCTATCTGCTCCAGAAGAGCCGTACAAACCTCAGGTGGGAGGATAGCATATTTAAATAATATGATTGTGTGTGTTGACATTTTCCTGAAAAGCCCATTTTTGTCCTATCCAGAATTGCTGTGAATTCCCTGTAATACAATTTGCGGTATTATCTTGAAACAGGAGAGGGCGCTCGCAGGCAAGCTGCTGCTGCCCAGAATGCGAAACAGCATTTGAATTTGATGGTGCTTGTATTATGATTAATAAAAGATCTTGGGGGCATTTTGTAAAGCATTTTCAAAGCATTGTGAATCCAGTGGAGTATAATTAAAATTAATGCAATAGACAAACACTTTAAAGTATTCCTAATGCCTTGTCTAAAAAGGCTGTTAAATACAATTTTACACATCCCGAAGATTTAAATACCATACTTATCTCTAAACATTTGTAAGTACTAAAGAGATAGAAAAATAGTGCCTTTCTTCTCAACACATTTCAAACAAACTTTTTCTAATGAGAATTAATGAACTCTAAATCTGCTTACTTTGAAAGATGTATAACATATTACAATGAATCCATCACATTCAGCTTCTGAGCTTTCAGGTACATATATCAAGATCAATGTGGTCTCTAAAGAGCTCCAGCCCAGGATTGTACTTTCAGCTTCTGAGGTAAGAACAAGCAAATATGTGCTTTCAGGAGAATATTCCATGCCACCTTGACTCAGGGATAAGACTTTACCCTGTTTAGTTCTCTGAAATCAATAATGAGCATTGTCTTTTCAAGATGGGCTCTATCTTTCTCTCAGAAATCTTTCTGGGTAGATGATGTCATTCCCTTATAAAGCCTGTTAGAACAATGTGTTTCCAAAAACCTTAGAGCATGAGTAAGTCTATGAATGTGGCTGAACATTTGAGGCATTCCTGAAGCTGTCTTCCACACTCTGAAGTACAGAAGGCTTGTTTAAGACATTGGGTGCCTTAAGCGGTGACTTTGAATCACCTCAAAATGTTATGTGACCATTGCTCCAATTAATTGTCTTGCTAATTCTAATGTTTACTGCATGTCTACTAAGTACCTGCATTTTTCTAGGCACTGGGGATAAACAATCACAGAAACAGTAAGTTCCTGTTCTTGTAAAGTATATGTAATAGTGGGGGAAGTGAGACAATAAACAGGAATCAGGCTGTGATCATTGCTATGTAGGAAAAAAAAAAAAGCAACAGAGTGGCAGAGAATGCCCTTTTAGATAGGTTGGTCAGGAAGGTCCTGTCTGATGAGATGACATTCTAGCAGAGACCTGAAAGAAATGAGAAGAGTGTGTCCAGCAGAGGGAACTCCTAGTGCAAAGGCACTGCAGTCAAGGTGTGCTTAGCCTGTCAGAGGAACACCGAGGAGGCAGGTGGCTATAAGGTGGCCAGGGCAGAGTGAGCAAGGAGGATGGTTGGGGGAGGAATCAGAGAGGTGTGGGTAGGTGAGGGAAGCAGATCCTTAGGCCTCAGTGGGCTGTGGGAAGGACTTCGTGTGAGACGCAAACCACTAGAAGGGTTTGTGCGGAGGAGTGACAAACTGAATGACATGTTAAGATGGTTCCATGGACACAGAAGCGGGGCAATGAGAGAAGCAGAGAGAGCAGTTAGGAGGCTACTGCAATAAACCAGGTGAGAGGTGATGGCGACTAGGGTGGGAGATGAAAAATGGTTGGAGTACAGAACACGTTTGAAATAGAACTAATTGTGTGTGCTGATGGATTGGATTGGATTCCCGGAGTGAGGGAAAGAAGGGAACCAAAAATGACTCCCGGAGTTTTGCCTGAGCAGCTACAAAATGGAGCTGTCTTTTATGGAGAAGGGGAAGACTGTTAGGAGAAAGTTTGAGGAGAGAGATCAGAAATTCAGGTTTGGATGTGTTAACTCTGGGATGCCTATTAGATATCCAATTGGAGACAGTAAGTTACAACTGGCTATATAAGGAGGGACAGAGGTCTGGGCTAGGGTCGTGACTTTTAGAGATATCAGTACTTAAAGCTGTGAGACTGGATGAGATCACCTAGCAGTGAATATAAAGAGTAGAAGTGGTCTGAAAACTGACCCTTTGGATTCTCTAAAGTTCAGAGGTCAGGAAAGTGAGGATGATCCCATAAAGGAGACTTGGGAAGAGTAGCTCACTAGAGTAAGTGTAATCAGCTGCTTCAAATTCTGCTTATAGGATAAGATGAGGACTAAGAATTGACCATTGAATTTAGCAACATGGAGAACATTGGTGAACTTGACAGACAACTCAAGTGCATGTGGAGACCGTGAGTAGATGGCTTTTGGGGGGAGCTTTGCTGCAAATATGAACTTTGGGACAGTAGCTGGTGAGGATGAGATCTTTTTTAACATCCCTTCAACCCTTGAGACCTAAGTCTTGGCTTTGGTCTTTACTAGTGTCTCTCCATTATTATTTTTTAACCTTACTGATGTTGACTCTTGCTAAAAATGTCCTCCTCTTTCTCACTGTCAGCACTTATAGAAAATGATTCCTTGTCATCTTTCAATCCCGTGTCATCTGAATCTTGTGTCATTTATATCTTCAGATGTGCCTATTTCTTCAGTTTTCATTAACTGTATGTGTGGTGTTGAAGGTATTATATACCTCAATATAAATTCAGCCATAGCTTCAATTGTCTCTTGTTTTGCTTTTAAATACTTTCTTGATTGAACTCTACTGGTCAATGTCATTTCATGTGGAGGTGGTGAACACCTGCAAATTCCTCCGAGTTCCTAGAGGACAAAATGTACATAACTCTTTTTTGTTTGTTTGTTTGTTTTGGCTGCGTCAGGCCTTTGTTGCGGCGTGTGGGTTCTTCGGTTGCGATGTGCTGGCATCTCTCTAGTTGTGCTGCGTGGGCTCTGTAGTTGTGGCATGCAGGCTCTCTAGTTGAGGAGCACGGACTCGGTAGTTGTGGCGCACGGGCTTAGTTGCCCCGTGGCATGTGGGATCTTAGTTCCCAGACGAGAGATCGAATCTGCGTCCCCTGCATTGGAAGGTGGTTTCTTTACCACTGGACCACCAGGGAAGTCCCATGCACAACTATTTATTTAGTAGTTTTTATATTTACCTAAGAGTTTATAATTTGATTCTTTGTTATAGTCTGGTATAATAATACTCTATGTCAATAGTTTTCTAGTAACTAACAAATGAACTTTAGTAAAATGAAAACATTTGGAAAAAGTACAATTTAAGTAGCGGCTGATGTAATGTTTTATTTTCTTGATTCCTTCTTTAGTTTTAAAACAATTAATGATTAAAATAGAAGAATAAATGTCAATTTTAAATATATTATTATTCAAATACAGTATTTCATGTGTAAAGTAACCAAACAAAACTATTACATCTTGCCATTCGTACTCTGCTATACTCTTTTAAAGACACAAATAGCAACTCCAAGTGGTCACATAGAATGACAAAACTGAAGTAACTCAAGTTCTATTTCTTCATATTTATGATCATTGTTTATTTTGAATCTATGGTTCAAACCCAGGAATACGTAGTACCAAAGGGGATGGAGACAAGAATTGTGCCTGAAGCAAGTTTGAACAATTCTGGGCCATTATGTATTCCCACAACAAATATGTGTATCTAAGTCCACATGCGTCCCGGTCCAACTGTGTAACTGGGAGTTTTCCAAATTAACTTCTATGTAGAACACAGTGTTTATTAAATGTTAAGTTTATTAAATGTGTTTATTAAATGTTAAGAAATTAAAATGTGCCAATGAAAAAAAAAGTGCCAATTTGAAGTTTACGTATGCATTATTAAAACAACAGTAATTGTAGCAACTGTTTAGAACACTATGCCAATAAAAAAGTTGGGGACGGGGGCATTTTAGCTGAGACGTTGCTTAGAACTGTCAGCACATGGTGATAATAGAAAGCAGATTTTTGTGGGAATTCCCTGGCAGTCCAGTGGTTAGGGCTCTGCACTTCCACCGCAGGGAGTATGGGTTCAATCCCTCATTGGGGAACTGAGATCCTGCAAGTGGCATGGTCAAAAAAAAAAAAGAGAGAGAGACTTTTAGTCAATTTCCTTATGTATTTAAATTCTCTACAGACAGTGTGTACCATTACTGCCTGCACCCAGGACTGACTGCCCTCTCCCCCGTCCTTGGTATACCTCAGGTGGTGGATATCTCTGCAGGCTAGCAGTGATCAGTTGTGAAAGGAAAACTGATATTGCAGAAGACAGAGAGGGAGAAAATTGCTAGGGTCTTATCTCTGAGTAGATCAGAGGGGATGAGATCAGCCAGTGGAGGGCTGATTTAGATAAGGGCGTAAACAGTTCACACATTGCAGTTGGAGGCAAGGCAGAGTTTACAGGGATAGATGCAGGCAGGCCTATATATCCAAGGTATTATTTCTTAGTTTCTTTTACAGAAATGGAATTGGATTCAGAGACCTTCCACCCTCCCATAGAGGGTGGGTGTCTATGAATTTCCTTTAAGGACCCTTTATGACCAACTTTGATTTTATTTTCTCAAGTACTTTGGTCATGTCCTTCCATTTATTTGCTCTTTACTGGTATTAATGCTTGAATATCAACTATGCTGACCCAACGGGCACATTGTTGTGATTTTTGGAACTGAGACTATGAATTCCCTCTAACAGAGAATAAATGTTCTGATTGGGGAAACCCAATTGTGATCAGTGTAGAATTTAGTCTCTTTCTGCTTCTTCATCTCTGAGAAAGATGCTGCAGATCTGAGAGTGGCTGCATGGGGGTGGGAGATGGCACCCAGTTGCAGCGCTTGTCCTTTTCTGTAGGGTTTTGTTTTGATATTTTCACACTGCTCAGAGAGAATTCCACCCAAAGGTCCTCAAGTGCCATGAAAAGGACAAGGAAAGAGCATCTTTGAACCGTGGCATTGTTAAATGCCAAGAGCCTGCCTCTCCAGTGGATTATTTTGAGACACTGAAATACTTTTCAAAGGCTTTGCTAAGTACTCATTGTGGAAAAGGACAAATTCTATATTAGACTTCCACTGGAACCAGAAGTGGCCTTGGGTAAAATTGTGAACTAGATGATGTTTGTCACCTTTTTATTACCTTTTCCCCCATCAGTGGATGCTCCATCCCCTTCCCCTAAAGGCTCTTGGAGTCTTCCCCCTCTCTTCCTCTTTGCCTTATATGATTGACTGCCAGAAAAGGCTATACGTTGGTAACTTAGATCTTGTTCTTCTCCGGGGAAATTGCTTCTGCTGCAGGCTTTTCAAACAGAGCTGCTCATTCTTCCTTACCCCACAGACTTCTAACTGCTTCTCTGCTTCCTGTGTGGTCATCCTCCAATCTACCTCCACGCTGTAGTTAGTGGAGAACATGCAATCTGGCCCTTATTTACCAGCCAGCCTTAGCTTTGCCAAGATTCCCCTGTTCTCTGTCCTCTGGCCAAACCAGACTGCTGTCATTTCCTCAAACCCACTGCGTTCCCTAGAGGTGTAGACACCCCAAGCTTTGGCTTGTACAGTGTCGTCTCCCTGGAACACCCTCCCTTGCCTCCTTCCTTTGTCCCTTACTCATCCCACAGATCGAAGTTTAGGCGTCCTACTCCAGGAAGCCTTCCCTGACTACCCCCATTCAGGTTAGTTGCTCCTCATAAATAATTTTTAGTACTAATCCCATTATATTGTAGATGCTTGTGTATTTCTCTTCTCCTTCCTCCCCAACTAGGATTTCAATTGGGGTGGCTCTGTCCACAGTGATTTCCCATTTTGGGGGAAGAGGCCCAAATACAGGGGTGGTGGTAGGTGACGGTGGCATCAATGTCAATTAATCATAAGCTTAGCCAGAGCTTATGATCGATATGTTGGATAAAAAATTCTGAATGAATGAATGATAGGATGAATTTAGATCTATACACCACTTCTCCTAAACATAGTTGCAATTTAGTCCCTAATTTTCCCCAACAAACAGGCTAGAAATTCCATTTTACAGTAGTTTAACAGTATATTCAAATCAATAACATTTTTTAACATCTTTATTGGAGTATAATTGCTTTACAGTGGTGTTAGTTTCTGCTGTATAACAAAGTGAATCAGCTATACATATACATACATCCCCATATCTCCTCCCTCTTGCATCTCCCTCCCTCCCTATCCCACCCCTCTAGGTGGTCGCAAAGCACCGAGCTGATCTCCCTGTGCTATGCGGCTGCTTCCCACTATCTATCTATTTTACATTTGGTAGTGTATATAAGTCCATGCCACTCTCTCTCTTCATCTCAGCTTTACCCTTCCAAATCAGTAACATTTAATGAATGCTTTCCATATTGGAGGTACTATGCTAGGAACTCAGGGGGCATATAATGATGAATAATAGCCTCAGTCCTCAAGAAATTTAAAATCTATCACACTTATAATTACAAATACACTTTTTCTTAATAAACACACACATATATCTTCAAGGGGTTGAAAAGATTAAAATGTCTATTTTAAAATTTGGTTTAAATTTGTTTTGTGAAAGCTGCTGAAAGTGAAGAAGAACCTTTAGGCTTTTAGCTCCTATGGTGTGCTAGGGATCGAGTTTTTTCATTTAATACTCAAAATCCAATAAATTGTTATTTCTGGTTGTGGAATGAGAGTATCTGTCTTTTGTTAAAAGTATTTTGGAACCATTTTGTAACTGCAGAAGGTTTTTTCCTGCACTTGAAACAAGACCAGACACTTAATTTCCTTGACCTGTCCAGATAAGGATAAAATCTAACCTTAAATTAAAAAGGGAGAGTTATTGTTTTATGGGTACAGAGTTTCACTTTGGCAAGATGAAAACATTTATGGAGATGGATGGTGGTGATGGCTGCACAGCAATGTGAATGTACTTAATGCCACTGAACTGTACACCTAAAAATGTTAAGATGGCAAATTTTATGTTATGTGTATTTTACCACAATTAAAAAGAAATTAGTTCCAACCTAAAGAAGAGAGCCTCCCCTGATACCTTTCAACAACTTTGTTGAGGATTAATTTATATATCATAAAATTCACCTGTTTTAAGTGTACAATTTAATGTTTTTTGGTATAGTCACAGAATCGTACTGCCATCACCACAATCAATTTTAGAACATTTCCGTCTCCCCCAAAAGCTCCTGCAAGCCTATTTTCAGTCACTCCTTGTTCTCATCCCAGCCCCAGGAAACCAGTAATCTAATTTCTGTCTATGTATAGTTGCCTTTTCTGGACATTTCATAAAAATAGAATTTTATAATATAGGCATTTTATCTCTGGCTTCTTTCACTTAGTATGTTTTTGAGGTTCATCCATGTTGCTCATCCAGGTTCATGCATGTATCAATACTTCATTCCTTTTTATTGTCAAATAGTATTCCATTGTATGACTATATCACATTAAAAAAATAAATTTATTTATTTATTTTTGACTGCTTTGGGTCTTCGTTGCTGCATGCGGGCTTTCTCTAGTTGTGGCGAGTGGGGGCTACTCTTCCTGGTGGTGCGTGGGCTTCTCATTGCGGTGGCTTCTCTTGTTGCGGAACACGGGCTCTAGGCATGTGGGCTTCAGTAGCTGTGGCACATGGGCTCAGTTGCTCTGCGGCATGTGGGATCTTCCCAGACCAGGGCTCGAACCCGTGTCCCCTGCATTGGCAGGCAGATTCTTAACCACTGTGCCACCAGGGAAGTCCCTATACCTCATTTTATTTACCCATTCATCCCTTGGTGGACATTTAGGTTTTCCCCACTTTTTCACTATCATCAATAGCTCTGCTATAAACATTCATGTTCAGGTATTTGTGTCAACATATATTTTCATTTCTCTTGGGTTAAGAGTGGAATAGCTGGGTCATATGGTAAATTTATACTTAACTTTTCAAGAAACTGCCAAACTGTTTTCCAAAGTAGCTGCACCATTTTACTCTTTCTTCACATTCTTGCCAACACTGGTTTGTGCCTTTTTGATTTCTGTTTCTTCCCTCTGTTCTTTATTTCTCTTTTCTTTTTATTTTCTTCTGCCTTCCTGTTGGTTACTTATACATTTTTTTAGAATGCCATTTTGATTTATCTATAGTATTTTTGAGTATATTTCTTTGTGTAGCATTTTTTTAGTGGTTGCTCTAGGTATTACATTATACATGCATAACTTATCATAGTCAACATTTTTACCAGTTCCAGTGAATTGAAGAAACTGTGTTTTCCTTTATCCTCTCCCACTGATAATAGAATTTGAGAACCACATGAGGCAATATTACAATTTTTGCTTCAACTGTCATACACACTAGCAAACTCAAAAGAAGAAAATCTACTATATTTACATATATTTTTACTTTTCATTCTTCTTTCTTCCTGATATTCCTCCTTTTTATTATTTCCTTTCTATTTCAAAACTTCCTTTAGCCATCCTTTTGGGGTAGTTTTGCTGGTGATAAGTTATCTTAGTTTTCTTTCATCTGAGAATGTTTTGATTTTCCCTTTATTTCCTGACTAATATTGCCACTGCATATGGTATTCTGAGTTGATGGTTCTTTTCTTTTAGCACTTTTCTTTCAGGCCTCTTCCTTCTGGCCTCCATGGTTTCTGACAAGAAATCCACTTACATTTGAATTGACTGTTTTCTCTCTGTTGTTCAAATTGGGTTATTTCTATGGTTCTATCTTCAAGTTCACTGATTCTTTCCTTTCTCATTTTCATTCTACTGTTGAGCCCTGCACTAGTGTCCTAGGGCTGCCATAACAAACTACCATAAACTGGGTAGTTTAAAATAACAGAAATTTATTGTCCTAAGTTTGAAGTGTGGCTAGAAGTTTGAAATCAAGTTGTTGATAGAGCCATACTACCTCTGAAACTTGTAGGGGAGAATTTCTTCCTTGTCTCTTCTAGCTTCTGGTGTTTTCCAATAATCCTTGGTGTTCTTTGGCTTGTAGATGCATCACTCCAGTCTCTGCCTCTGTTCTCACATGGCTGTCTTTCTATCTTTGTCCTTTGCTTATAAGTACATCAGTCATATTGGATTAGGGGCCCATCCTACTGTGGTATGATCTCATCTTAACTAATTATATCTGCAATGACTCTATTTCCAAATAAGGTCACATTCTGAAGTGCTGGGAGTTAGGACTTCAAAATACCTTTTTTAGGGGGGACATAATTCAATCCATAACAAGCCTATCCATTGAACTTTTTATTTTGGTTATTGTATTTTCAGTTATAAAATATCCATTTGGTTCTTCTTTATATCTTCTGTTTCTTGGCTGAGACTTTTTATTTTTTCATTTGTTCAAAGCGCCCATTAAATTGCTTGCTTAATTGCTCATTAAAGCAGTTTTATGAAGGCTAGATTCTTGTCAGATAATTCCAGATAATTCCAACCTCTTAGTCATCTCTGTGTTGGTGTCAATTGTCTTTTCTCATTCAAGTAGAGATTTTCCTGGTTCTTGGTATAACAAATGATTTTCAATTGCATCCTGGACATTTTGGTTATTATGAGACTCTGGATCTTGTTTAAATCTTCTGTTTTAGTAGGTCTCCTCTGACACAGGGCCAGTAGGGGAAAGTGAAAGTACCCACTTGCTATTGCCAAGGTTTCCAGGCCTTATTTCTGGCTCAGCCTCTGTTGATAGCCCAGGGGAGGAGGGTCTCCTTGTGACAGTTGGGTAGGGTAGGGGTTCAGGCCCCCCACCTGGCTTCCACTGACATCGCGCTGGTTGACGCAGGGAAGGGGACCTTGTAACTCCTTCTCACATGGCCCCCACGGACACTGCAAGGGGAGGTCTCAATATCACCCAGCAGGGATGAAGGTCTTGGTCTTCTCTGACACAACCCTAGTGGCTGGTGGGGATGCCTCATCATAGCTGGGTTGGGGGGACGAGTCCAGGCATCCCAGGTGGCCTCCAGTGACATTGTGGGGATGGCTGCACCTCGTTACAGCTGGGCAAGAGTGGAAGTTTAAACTCCCTACTCTGCCTTTGCTGACGGCTCTGGGGTGGGGCTGCTTTTTTTCTGTGGCGTTTGAAGTAGAGCAGATATTGTCTAAAAGTTTTCTGTCTTGCTGCCCCTTTTCTGGTCCTTAGCTTGAGAAAAAAGGCTTTTGTTCTTTTTGGTCTGTGACCTTTGATGTTTCCGGGTTGCAAGCTTCACCAGTACCCAGGCTGGTATAGGCGAGGCAAAAAGAAAACAAGGGGATTTACTGCTATGTCATTCTTTGAGTTGTGAGGTCCCTAACTGTCTATGCTCTTCTCTCCACCTTTCAGAGTCTTCTTATCTTTGTTTTATGTATAATATCCAGAGTTTTTTTTAGCTGTGCTTAGCAGAAGGAATAGGAAGGAGTGTGTCTACTCCATGTTGTCCCTGCCTCTCCTGATATTTGAAGCACCTAGAATAATATAGAATATTCAAGATGCTACCTTTACACCTTACAAAATGAGACCAATTAGGAAAGAAGATAAGTACAGTTACTGTGGGAACAAAGCTGGTTGGTTCTTTCCAGGTCATAGCCTTAAGTTCAATTTATTGGTCTTTACCTCCATCTTCTCTAAGTTGAAATTTAGGTTGGAAAATTCACTGGAGACAACAGACATCATTCTTGCTAATATTTCATGTTCACATTTGATTATACACATTGTGATTAAAGAAATGAAAATGGAATAATTTGTTAGCTTGGAAATTACTGAATTCTTATCAAGACCCTGTTGAGAATGTTGAAAAGTAGCCATAGGGAAAACTGTGTTTGAAGTCATCCTTCACACTTTCCTTGAGTTAATTATAGTCACTCATTTTCATATGCACACAATGCATACATCTCTTTAATATTAAAACATTTAAAAATAGGTAGTAATGTGAACATTAACAGTGTTCCACTGTGTGATAAGGTCACCAGTTGGCCATCGCACTGTGTCACATGGTCATTTTAACTGAAATCCTGTTGGGGTAGGGGGGAGGGATTCATCGTGGTGGAATTGTATCTGATGTTCAAATAATATAAGTTGATTTTAGAGTTGTATTAGAAAATGGAAAATGTTATAAAAGTGCAGAGTATAAACAAGTCAGAACTACTAACATTGCAGCCATTTCACAGTTACAAGGTGAGGCAGAGATTATGTGGATTTTCATTTCCTGAATGATGTGAAGGATGAAACAGAGGCAGAGAAACACAATACTGCTGGGTTTAGTGCATTGGGTGAAAAATGTTCAGAAACGAATTGTGAATATTTGCTGCCTTAAGGCATATGCTCATAGCCTAACTTGTATTTTTCATTACTGATAAATATATTATTTAGAGTCTAGAGTTACTGAAATGCCCTGCATTTGACTGTAAAATTTAATATGTAAATGGGCTGTCTCTAAATAACATTTTAAAAAACATTCTTATTCAGAGAAAGGACTTCAAAGATACGGCCTTTTCTCACAATAAACAAGGAGAAGTTTTTTCTTTACTTTTATAATATCACTGAAACCTCTAGGCAAAAGTAATATGAACTTACAGAATACAGAGAAATTAATCTGATTATTAAGATTTGCTTAAATGTTACAAAACTAGTGTTGATTACAAATGATATGTTAAATAGATATTATAGCCTCTAAACAAAAGAGGAGAAAATGAAAATCTGATGCTCTGAACTGTGGTGGGCAATTGGGGAAGAGCTTTATATTTTGCCACAGGTGTAATTTCAAAAACTGTATACTCAAAGACAGACCAAAGCTCAGCATTCCTTTTTTATTCTCTAATTACTAACATAAAAAAAAAAAGTTACTGTAAAATTGCCTCACTGAGGCTTTGGGATCTTGAAATTTCAATTTAGCATCAAAAGTCTTTTGTGTATGCAACACACTTCCCCTCTGAGTTTGAAAAATTGACAAAAGAAATGTGACCATTACATGACTACAACAGTCTGCTTGTTTGATGATAACCTGGGGTCAACACTATCAAATATCAGCCTATAAAGATTCCTTTACATACTTTTCAAATGCTCTTGTGACTGATGAAGGCACTCAAGAAAGTTTAAATGCTGAGATTACAATGAGGAAAAACCAAGCCTTCACTAGGCACAGTCCAATCAGAGAATGGGTCCTGTATTAGTTATCCCATTTTGTGTAACAAATTATCCCCAAACTTAACTGTTTAAAATGACAAATATTTATTATCTCACACAGTTTCCGGTTCAAAGTCTCTCAAAGGGATGCAGACAAGTCAGGGCTGCAATCATCTGACAGCCCAAATGGGGAGGCATCAATTTCCAACAGGGATCCCTGTTGGCTATGGGCTGGAGTCTTCGTTCCTTGCCGCATGGGCCTCTCCATAGGCGGAGTGCTTGACTGTCCTCACAACATGCATAGCTGTCTTCTCCCAAGTGAGTGATCTGAAGGAATCCCAAGGAAGGAAGCCACAGTCATTTATAACCTAATCTTAGAAGTGATACATCATTACTTCTCCTTTTCTGTTGGTCACCCAGACAAACCATGCTAAAATGTGGGAGGGACGAACACAGGGTCACGAATACCAGGAGGTAAGGATCTTTGGGGGCCATCTTGGAAGCTGGCTATCTCAGGTCCAGAGCAGATTTGTAACTTGGATTCACCTGGAATGTAGGTTAAAGTATACCTCCTCTAAAAGCCATTGTCTATTACTGGGAAGAAACTACATCTTAGTCTACTAGTGACCATGCAGACAGACCACCAAGGACAAATGGAAAGTTACTGACATTTCTCTGCCAGTTACATAACCTCTTGGCAACCTGAGTCTACTAAGTATACTAAGAAACAACAGTTCAACTTAGTCACACTTTTTATGGGTACCAAGGTCCAAATTTAATTTCAAAAGTATGTATGATCTATAGTATAGCCCTGAGAAGGGTAAAGTATATAATGAAGTAATATAAAACAGTATGCTATCACAAAAAGTTAGGTGATTACTAATCCTATGCATTTAGGAATAAAGTTTTAAAACTTGACTATGAAAAAGATGAAAAATGAGATTTTTTGGCAATAAGCTGAATAATTGAATAATTTAATTGAATTTTTATGATATCAGTAGGAATCAATGACTGCTTTTTGTTTTGGGTGTAAGTTAAGTCACTTTGAATACTTCTGGTAGTAAATTGCCAGGTAAAGATACAATCATTAAAAATTACTATGTAACATTCTTGGCTTTTTGTAAAAGAAATTTCAGATAGTTTTCAATTTAGGAAAGTCTTCTAAAGGGCTTCATATAAATTAGCTTCTTGAAACTCACAAACTATAAGGTACCTGACCCAGGCAAAGCAAATACAGATTGGTTGGACATAAATAGCTCTACTGAACTTACATGCACAAATAAATAAATAAACAGCCAATTTTAAACCTGATAGGATTTTTAATCATTCAGTAACTTAGCTATCTGGTTAGGTCAGGATCTATCTGCAGGCTAGAAAGGCTGTTTTAAAAGGCACAGTAGTGGCAATAAATGACTTGTTCCCTTATTTAACCCTCCAGGTTATCTGTGCTTACATCTACCCTCAGCCCTAGGCAAGGTATGCCCCTAGATGCTCTACCTTTCAGGGTCAAGGGTGTGATTTCTGCCTGAGGAGGAAAAGGAGCCTGGGCGGTATTGGGGTGCTGACTTTATTTTAGCAGTGGTTCTCCAACTTGGCTGCATAATATAATCAGATTCTCTGGGGTGAGACTCAGGTGCCAAACCTTTATTAAGCTCCCCAGGTGATTTCAGTGTGCAGCCAAAGCTGAAAATCTTTGCTTTGGGACAAAGAGTCTCATTTAAGTGCCCATCAGAATCACCTGGAGAGCATGTTAAAGTTACAGAAGGCTAGGTCCCAGCCTCAGAGTTTCTGATTCAGTAGGTCTGGGGAGGGACCCAATAATTTGCATTTTTAACAGGTTTTCAGATGAAGCTGATGTTGCTGTCTTACACTTTGAGAACCAATCTTAGAAGAGTTTGACTCTTATTATATACTGGAGTTCAGCTGTGACTGGGGCGTAAGGGGAGGAATGAAAATTGGCAAAAGGAGAGGACAGATACCACTAGCTCCCCTCTTCTCAAAGGTAAAGTGAACTGGGATCTACCGCTGCATTGCTCATCCCCTATTTTCTTAGCCTTTATTTTATAGATTGAGAAAATAAAGGCTCTTCAAGGGTCATGTGAACGGCCCAAAGTTGGTTACACCTGACTTCACCACCCCGTTTTATCTGGTCTCTGTGAACGTGCAGGTCAACCTCTTAACTGCCTCTGCAGCGCGACTCCACTTAACCCTCGTCATAAACCTTTCTCTCCTCCCCTGCCCCACCCGCAGCGTCCTGACGTAGTTGCCCGGACAACGTGCACCTGCGTTCAAAGCACGCAAGGAGCGGTCCTCGGAGGCGCACTGCGTTCTGCGCAGGCACAAAGAGTGAGGTCCCCGGAGCCTCGGGCATGGACCGCGTCAACCCGATGGTAGGTACCCCTAGCCTGGCCTCTCGGCCTGCGCTCCGTGCAGAGGGAGCGCGGTCCTGGGCTCATGGCAGCGGAGCTCCGCACACCCTTTTTTTTTCCATCCTGGCTCTTTACAGACTTTCAGGAGCCCTCTCCCGTAGGGGCTCCTCTGTTCTCCTCCGGGTTGGAGGAAGCGGAAGTTGGACCTGGCCCCCTGCCAGAAGAACAAGTGCCCCTCTTCTTCTCCTTCTTACTCCTCATCGAACTGAGGTCCTCTAGAGTGAGGATTTGAGAAGGTGGTTAGAGATGGAACGCACCTTAAGCCTCCCAGTTTAGTGTGTTTAGAATTACTGAGTTCAGTTGTACTCTAATTGTAGTTCTTAATTTTGGTATGACCACGGTTGAGTCTAAGCTATATTATTTACCCGAAATAACAGGTAATGTGGTACTTTAGGTTACCCCACCACATATATTTAAAGTTCTTCCCCACCCCTCCGTTTCCCCATCCTTAAGCATCTTAATGTTTAAGTGCACAGTTGGAATTGATAAACCCAGACATTGCTTTGTTACCATTAAGGAGTACGTAAACTGAGAGCTGACAGGCTAAATGGTCTTGTGAGACCCTCTATCAATCTTAAAAATTGATTTAAAGAAAAAAAGTCAAGAAATCACGTTTATTTTCAGTTCATTTCAAAAGACTTTACATTTGGTGAAAGGCAATGTGCTTGTCCAGATCTGTGTTTTTTTATGGGTTCCATCTATACATACGAGGGATAAAATGGTTCATTTCTGAAGACAAGTTATTATTTTAATGTGTATCCTTTTTCTGATAATGTGTTTTAATATATGTGAAATAATTATGCTTGAATAGAAGCTTACCGTGTGTACCATTTTATTTGATAGTGAAACTCCAAGGAGTGTGTGTGTGTTTTCTTTTAAATAGGGAAGAGGTTAAGATGGATTTCCTGGGCTATGCATAGTGGACTGTACATATACCAATGAAGATAACAGGGAAAGAATATAAAGTCTAACTGTAGTCCTAGAAGAGAAAGTATGTTCAATTCCTACTTTGCTTTTGAAAAATTGTGTTCTAATGGGTTATTTTTTGATGGCTGCTGTTACATTCTGAGGGTAGATCTTAAAAGATGTTTTTATCCCTAGGAGTTTTTACCTCTAGCTTTAAGTGTGATCGCACTAGCTGGGCCTAACACTGAAACATCAATTAAGCACAGCTTTATCAGGGTAGGATGTTTTAGAAGAAGGAACTAATCTAGGGCACTTAATCTTATTGACTATGCTTGTGAATAATGTATTATTTAAATATTACTGATTGGCTTTTTCATAGGCTCACTCTGGGTCTTTAGAAGGAATAAGTTTAATACCTAACTACTCTTCACCTGAATAGGAGTACTTAGAATATTTACTGAGTAGTATGAAAAAGCAGTCCTAGAACGACAGGATTTTCAATTTGGCCTGATTAAGCAATTTGAAAGAAGAGCAATTCAACTAAATTCCTATTTTGTTATTATCAGTAGAACTTCCACTAGGTCAGTATTGTCAGTACACTTAGCATTGCCATTCTTTTTCTGCATTTTTAAATTTTATTTATTTTTATTTGGTCTTTTTTGGCAGTGCCGCGTGGCTTGCGGGATCTTAGTCCCCACACCAGGGATTGAACCCAGGCAGTGAAAGCGCCAAGTCCTAACCACTGGACTGCCAGGGAATTTCCCAGCATTGCCATTTTGGACTAGGGTGGGAGTGGAGCACAGTTTACATAGATTTGAAGGACTGAGTTTATTTCCACAGGGCTATTTTTCTATTGATATTGACCAGTTTTTAATCTGGTAAAGATCTGCTTTTAGGATGTTACTTAGTCTCTGCAGTATGCAGATTGTGGAAGGGTAAGGTTTGTTTATGTCCTCCTTAGTTTCTCTTAGGAAATCCTTTTTGGTGCAGTTGTACTTTTACTTGACCATGGTTCAGAAGATCTTTTTGGACTCTGTATGTTGGAAGCGGGATGGGACAGACTTTGGTGACTCTATTGTAGATACTTGCCCCAAATTTATGGCTTGGAATTTATTTACATTTATGGAAGTGATATAGTAAACTGTAAAAAAGCTCTCTGGGTCCCTCTGAGAAAAAGATAAATTGAAAACAAAAGGTTCATTTCCACCTGTCTTAAATTAATTTCCTTTTTAAAAAGGAGTGTGGAGGTTAAATACTGACCCAAAAGCCAAGGATCCTAAAAGTAACCATACATCTTGATGAGATTATTATCTCATATTTTCTTGTAGTATTGTGATTCAGCCTTGTAGATAAGCTGAGACTATGGGTCTGAAGTTAACCAATTTATGGAAAGCTAAGACTATTGGGAATAGGATGCACAGAGTGAAAACCCTTGTGGTGGCTTTTCTTCAAATATAAGATTAGAAAGTGTATACTGCATGTTTTTTAAGGCTGGATACACTCAAACTTGAGAATGTAAAACTTTAACAATTGCTTTTACATAGCCTAAACTCTACAGATCTGTAATTGAAGATGTAATTGAAGGAGTGCAGGATCTGTTTGCTGAAGAAGGTATAGAGGAACAAGTCTTAAAAGACTTGAAGCAGGTTTGTAGACAGAAGTTTCTCTCTTGTTTTTTTAGCTTAAAAAATGGATAAATTAAATCCAACCCCCTTAATTATAGTTTAATACCCATTTATTGTGCCTTCAGCTGATCATTTAATTTAAAAGTAAAAAATATAGGAGTAAATATCCTAATTTTTTTTTTTAGAGCAAACATTTTGTTTTTCTCTGCAGCTCTGGGAAACAAAGGTTTTGCAGTCTAAAGCAACAGAAGACTTCTTCAGAAATCGTGTCCAATCGCCTCTGTTTACCCTTCAGTTGCCACACAGCTTGCATCAAACATTGCAATCATCAACAGGTTGGATATAGTTAGTAAATTAGTACTATATGCAGAACAAATTCTCATTTGGTGGTGGTTTGGAATTAGGGTAATGTTCTTAGGGGAGAGGGCTTGGACTTCAAAATCATTGCTATTAAAAGAACACAAGATAAGTCATCACTGCCATGTAATTATTGACAAAAAAATTAGGTTATTTAAACTATTTTTAAAACTATTATAGTCCACAAAGGTGACAAAACCTTACTTCATGGGAACAAATTATATAGTTTGTGGGCTATTGGAAATACCCTTTGTTTATCTCAGAGGATTTGATTGGCTCTAGTAAAGGAGTAATCCAGCCACTTGGTGAAGGAGCAGAGGGAAAGATGGGTGCTTGCAAGCTTGTGCATTCTTTCTCTTCCTCTTGCTATGTGTATGTATTGTAAATCTGGAATTGAAATGGAAGCAAAATGGAGTATAAACAGGAGTATGGAGGTTATTCAGGCTACTTCACAGTTTTGGATGTAAAATGATGGCTAGGGATGGACCATATGCGTATTGTCTTTAATCTTGGACTTAAATCTAGACCTCTGCTTTTAAGGGAAATATTTGTCCATATTATGTCTATCCATTTAAACTGGAAAAGACTAACTGCTAAAAGATAAAACAATACTATTATATCTTTCTAGCCTTTATTTCTTTTTTTCTCCTCTGATTCTTACAATCCTTATGCTGTCCTGATGTGCGTATGTATATACATCTACATGTTGATGCACAGAGACACAGGCACATAGGGATGCACTGACAGACACAGAGGCACCCACCAACAGACATATCCAGACTCAGGGAGACACACCCAGATACAGTCGTGCGCAGACACAGACAGACACACACAAGTAGGTTTTATTGGATTTAGCTGAAATTCAATAGATGAATGTCTGCAAGAGGTAAGGGTAGATTTTGGATTAGATTGTCAGTAAAAACTAGATTGTTCATGGCATACTTGGGAAAATTCACATGAAAATCTTGTGGGTCAAGGTGAGGGGAAAATATCGATAGTAAGGAGGCTAGTACCTCCTCTGTTACAAAATGAGAGAATTTAAGTGTGGCAGCAATTATAACGTATAAAAATGAAATTAACAATGAGTGTTGAGGTGACCAAACACAACTTTTATCTAATGCTGTGCTTAAAATGTGTAACATTGCTCTTTAAGAGTTAGCCATGGCTGTTTTAATTATTAAGTTGACACATTGAATTACATCAATTGTTCGGTTTTTGGCTATGCTTTCATTTTTAACTTTACTGTTTTATTAGGGCATCCCTTTTATTTCTCTATTTAAATAACATTCTTTTAATTTTTTTCTTCATTAAAGAACTTTAAAGATTTTTTCTTTAGGAGTGGCTTGGAGGGTGGTGAATGTGGAGTAGTAAAATACTTGATTGTCTTTTATGAAAAGCATGGTTCTTAAGAAAAGACTAGCTGGAACACTTCTCAGGTTCTTTGTCATTCAAAATTGTAATACTTGATTTTGCCTCAAGATGGTAATATTACCAGTGATTTAAATCACAAAATAGTCTTGCAACTAATATATCTAGCTGACTTTCACTCAGCACTTCTTTCTTTCTAATTCTGTCTTAGAGGTTAGACTAATAGGAATAATTACATTTAAACAAGACAATTTTTCTTCTTCTTTTCTACATCATTCATGATGAAGTGAAGAGGAAGCACATGTATCCTGTAAAACTGCATTATAGGCCTTTTTCCTATCCCTCTTCATTTCTGGGTACTCTGCAATAAGATTCTTGAAGTAAACAGCCTCATAAAATTGAAGTACTTTTTAATTATATCATCTCGTTGTATGCTTCTAAAAGCCTGATTAAGATAGCCTAAACATACTCTACAACCTTTTTATCTCTTGATAACAAGTTCACATTAAATCTACAATGGAATAAGTCCTTTGCCTTTGTCTTTTCCACTGTTAAAATTTGTTTGCCCTGTTGTATTTTCTTTGACTCTATTATCCATTTGTTTACTCATTTGCTATATCTTCAGTTGTCAACTTTTTTTTTTTTGGTCTCAAGACCCCTTTACACTTAAAAGTTGAGAACCTCAAAGTGCTTCCTTTTATGTGGGCTGTTAGTGTCTATTTACCATATTAGAAATTAAAGCTGAGAAATGTTTTAAATGTTGATTTATTAATTTAAAAAATGATTGTATGTTAATATGTATTTGTTAAAAATAACTCTTTTCTAGAACAAAAAAATATTTAGTGAGAAGACTGGTATTGTTTTACTTTTCTGCAATTCTTGTTAGTGTCTGGCTCAATACAAGATAGCTGGATTCTCATATCTATTTCTAAATTTAATCTGTTGTGATATGTAGTTTTGGCAGAAGAAAATCTTCCACAGATAGATAATTGGAAAAGGAAGAGTGTTTTAATAGCTTTTTCAGGTAATTTGGTACTATGCTAAAACTCAACACGTGGTAGTTTCTGAGAGATTAGCTGCAAAGTGGAATCTGAAGCCATATCTATGGACTTTTTGTGATGTTAAAGTTCACTGGTATATCTTGCATTTTGAATGACTGTCTAACCCCTGTGTAATTGTGTAACATACATGGGTGACGTGGAAGGTATTGGTTCACTGAGTTATACATTTGACACACTGTTCATTGTACAGGATAAAAAATCATATTAATATCTCCACATATCTCACAGAAAAGTGTTTAAGTATTGGAAAGCGATGAAGCTTACTGTAGTGGATATAGTTTTCAAAATTCTAATTTTTGCTTGCAAGCTTGAATTTTAATCATTGCCAAACCAATACTGTCAGTTTGTTTTTCTTGAGGTGATAGGCACACTTAGTTCATTTTCAAAAAATTGCCAAATACCCAAGTCTGATGAACCATAGTTTCTGTCAGTTTTTCTTTCAGGTAAAATAGTGTTTCTTGAAAAAAGAAATTAGCTAGGTCAGCTCCCAACTTAAACAATAGCACCATTGGATTTCCTCATACTTCCTTGTACTTCTGTATGCTACAGAGATGCTTTATATGTTCTTCCTGTTTCCTCACACAGAATATTAAAAGCAAGTATACTTGAGGCTTGAAATTTAGTAAAAATAATTCTTTATGGTTACATTAAGGAATTTCTTAAGTGAAACAGTTCTGTTGTTGCTGGTTTTATTTGTTTATTTTTAAACTGTGAGTAAATAGCAATGGAGAATAAATACAGTGAGCACTAGTAAGGTTTGGTGCTTACAGGCTTAATTCATGTGAAGGTGCCTTCAGTTTTATTTATCACGGCTTTGTGCTATCAGTGCAGATGTCAGCACCACCCCCCGCCTTAAAATATTTAGTGAGGGGGCTTCCCTGGTGGCGCAGTGGTTGAGAGTCCGCCTGCCGATGCAGGGGACACGGGTTCGTGCCCCTATCCCGGAAGATCCCACATGCCGCGCAGCGGCTGGGCCCGCGAGCCATGGCCGCGGAGCCTGTGTGTCCGGAGCCTGTGCTCCGCAACGGGAGAGGCCACAGCAGTGAGAGGCCCGCGTACAGCAAAAAAAAAAAAAAAAAAAAAAAAATATTTAGTGAGAAAGTAAAAAGGCATATATTGTTTTGATATTATAAAAACAGTGTTGACCTTATGAACACCCTGAAAGTATCTTAGGGAGCCCCAGGGGTTTGTACACTAAACTCTGAGAACTGCTGTTCTATTCTTATATTCTATTATATATAATTTATAATCCACTTTTAAAAAATACTTAATTTTTTAGAGCATCTTTAGGTTCACAGCAAATTTGAGAGAGGGTACAGAGATTTCCCATATACTCCTTGCTCCCACGCAGGCATAGCCTCTCCAGTTATCAACATACCCCACCAGAGTGGTACATTTGTTACAGTTGATGAACCTGCATTGACACATCGTAAACACCCAAAGTCCATAGTTTACATTGTCACTTTTGGGGTTGTACATTCTGTGGGGCTGGGCAAGTTTATAATGACTTGAATCCACTGTAGTAGTTTCATACAGAGTATTTCCATTGCCCAAGATATCTTCTGTGCTCCTCTGCATCCGTTCCCCTCACACCAGTCTCTGGCAACCACTGATCTTTTTACTGTCTCCATAGTTTTGCCTTTTCTAGAATGTCATGTAGTTGTAACACTACAGTATACAGCCTTCTCAGATTGGCTTCTTTCAGTTAGTAATATGATTTAAAAAAAATTATTATTATTTTTTATATTTGGCTGCATTGGGTCTTCGTTGCTGCACCCGGGTTTTCTCTAGTTGCGGTGAGTGGGGGCTGCTCTTCGTTGCGGTGCACAGGCTTCTCATTGCGGTGGCTTCTCCCGCTTCAGAGCACAGGCTCTAGGCACACAGGCTTCAGCAGTTGTGGCATGTGGGCTCAGCAGTTGTGGCTTGTGGGCTCCAGAGCGCAGACTCAGTAGTTGTGGCGCACGGGCCCAGTTGCTATGCGCCGTGTGGGAACCTCCCGGACCAGGGCTTGAGCTCGTGTCCCCTGCATTGGCAGACGGATTCTTAACCATTGCGCCACCAGGGAAGTTCAGTAATATGATTTTAAGGTTCTTCCATGTCTTTTCATGGCTTGATAGCTCCTTTTTTTTCAACACTGAATAATATTCCATTGTCCGGAGGTACCACAGTTTATATACCCATTCACCTACTGAAGGATAACATCTTGGTTGCTGCCAGGTTTTGGCAATTATAAATAAAAATGCCGTTAACATTTGTGTGCAGGTTTTTGTGAAGAAATAAGTTTTCAACTCCTTTGGGCAAATGCCAAGAAGTGTGATTGCTGGATCATATGGTAAGAGTATGTTTAGCTTGGTAAGAAACTGTCAAGCTATCTTCCAAAGCGGCCGAACCATTTTACATTCCCCAGCAATGAATGAGAGTTTGTTGCTCCGCATACTTGCCAGCATATCGCTGTTATCAGTGTTCTGAATTTTGTCCATTCCAATAGGGGTGTAGTGGTATTTCGTTGTTTTAATTTACATTTCCCCAATGACATATGATATGGAGCATCTTTTATATTTTTCATATGCTTATTTGCCATTTATATATCTTCTTTGGTGAAGTGTCTATTTAGGTCTTTGGCCCATTTCTAATTGGTTTGTTTGCTTTCTTATTGTTAAGTTTTGAGAGTTCTTTGTGTATTTTTTTTTTTTTTTAGTAAATTTGCCTTTTATTTATCTTTTTTTTTTTTTTACTATTTTTTTAACATCTTTATTGGAGTATAATTGCTTTACAATGGTGTGTTAGTCTCTGCTGTGGAACAAAGTGAATCAGCTATACGTACACATATATCCCCATATACCCTCCCTCTTGAGTCTCCCTCGCACCCTCCCTATCCCACCCCTCTAGGTGGACACAAAGCACCGAGCTGATCCCCCTGTGCTATGCGGCTGCTTCCCGCTAGCTATCTATTTTACGTTTGGTAAATAGTGTATATATGTCCATGCCACTCTCTCACTTCGTCCCAGCTTACCATTCCCCCTCCCCGTGTCCTCAAGTCCATTCTCTGCATCTGCGTCTTTATTCCTGTCCTGCCCCTAGGTTCTTCAGAGCCATTGTTTTTTAGATTCCATATATATGTGTTAGCATATGGTACTTGTTCTTCTCTTTCTGACTTACTTCACTCTGTATGACAGACTCTATGTCCATCCACCTCACTACAAATAACTATTTCATTTCTTTTGATGGCTGAATAATATTCCACTGTATATATGTGCCACATCTTCTTTGTCCATTCATCTGTCGATGGACACGTAGGTTGCTTCCATGTGCTGGATATAGTGCTGCAGTGAACATTGTGGTACGTGACTCTTTTTGAATTATGGTTTTCTCAGGGTATATGCCCAGTAGTGGGATTGCAGGCTCATATGGTAGTTCTATTTTTAGGTTTTAAGAAACCTCCATACTGTTCTCCATAGTGGCTATATCAATTTACATTCCCACCAACAGTGCAAGAGGGTCCCCTTTTCTCCACACCTTCTCCAGCATTTCTTGTTTGTAGATTTTTTGGTGATGGCTATTCGGACTAGTGTGAGGTGATACCTCATTGTAGTTTTGATTTGCATTTCTCTAATGATTAGTGATGTTGAGCATCCTTTCATGTGTTTGTTGGCAATCTGTATGTCTTTGTTGGAGAAATGTCTATTTAGGTCTTCTGCCCATTTTTGGATTGGGTTGATTTTGATATTGAGCTGCATGAGCTGCTTGTATATTTTGGAGATTAATCCTTTGTCAGTTGCTTTGTTTGCAAATATTTTCTCCCATTCTGAGGGTTGTCTTTTCATCTTGTTTATGGTTTCCTTTGCTGTGCAAAAGCTTTGAAGTTTCATTAGGTCCCATTGTTTATTTTTGTTTTGATTTCCATTTCTCTAGCAGGTAGGTCAAAAAGGATCTTGCTGTGATTTATGTCATAGGGTGTTCTGCCTATGTTTTTCTTTAAGAGTTTTATAGTGTCTGGCTGTACATTTAGGTCTTTAATCCATTTTGAGTTTATTTTTGTGTATGGTGTTAGGAAGTGTTCTAATTTCATTCTTTTACATGTAGCTGTCCAGTTTTCCCAGCACCACTTACTGAAGAGGCTGTCTTTTCTCCATTTTACATTCTTGCCTCCTTTATCAAAGATAAGGTGGCCATATGTATGTGGGTTTATCTCTGGGCTTTCTATCCTGTTCCATTGATCTATATTTCTGTTTTTGTACCAGCACCATACTGTCTTGATTACTGTAGCTTTGTAATATAGTCTGAAGTCAGGGAGCCTGATTCCTTCAGCTCCATTTCTCTTTCTCATGATTGCTTTGGCTATTCGGGGTCTTTTGTGTTTCCATACAAATTGTAAATTTTTTTGTTCTAGTTCTGTGAAAAATGCCATTCATAATTTGATAGGGATTGCATTGAATCTGCAGATTGCTTTGAGTAGTATAGCCCTTTTCACAATGTTGATTCTTCCAATTTAGGAGCGTGGTATATGTCTCCATCTGCTTGTGTCATCTTTAATTTCTTTCATCAGTGTCTTATAGTTTTCTGCATACAGGTCTCTTGTCTTCTTAGGTAGGTTTATTCCTAGGTATTTTACTTTTTTGTTGCAATGGTAAATCGGAGTGTTTCCTTAATTTCCCTTTCTGATTTTTCATCATTAGTGTATAGGAATGCAAGAGATTTCTGTGCATTAATTTTGTATCCTGCTGCTTTACCAAATTCATTGATTAGCTCTAATAGTTTTCTCATAGCATCTTCAGGATTCTCTATGTATAGTATCATGTCATCTGCAAACAGTGACAGTTTAACTTCTTTTCTATTTGGATTCCTTTTATTTCCTTTTCTCCTCTGATTGCTGTGGCTAAAACTTCCAAAATTATGTTGAATAAGAGTGGTGAGAGTGGACAACCTTGTCTTGTTCCTTATTTTAGTGGAAATGGTTTCAGTTTTTCACCATTGAGAACGATGTTGGCTGCGGGTTTGTCATATATGGCCTTTATTATGTTGAGGTAAGTTCCCTCTATGCCTACTTTCTGGAGAGGTTTTATCATAAATCGGTGTTGAATTTTGTAAAAAGCTTTTTCTCCATCTGTTGAGGTGATCATATGGGTTTTCTCCTTCAATTTGTTAATATGGTGTATCACATTGATTGATTTGTGTATATTGAAGAATCTTTGCATTCCTGGGATAAACCCCACTTAATCATGGTGTATGATCCATTTAAAGTGCTGTTGGATACTGTTTGCTAGTATTTTGTTGAGGGTTTTTGCATCTGTGTTCATCAGTGTTACTGACCTGTAGTTTTCTTTGTGACAGCTTTGTCTGGTTTTGGTGTCAGGGTGATGGTGGCCTTGTAGAATGAGTTTGGGAGTATTCCTCCCTCTCCTATATTTTGGAAGAGTTTGAGAAGGATACGTGTTAGCCCCTCTCTAAATGTTTGATAGCATTCACCTGTGAAGCCATTTGGTCCTGGGCTTTTGTTTGTTGGAAGATTTTTAATCACAGTTTCAATTTCAGTGCTTGTGATTGGTCTGTTTATATTTTCTGTTTCTTCCTGGTTCTGTCTTGGAAGGTTTTGCTTTTCTGAGAATTTGTCCATTTCTTCCAGGTTGTCCATTTTATTGGCATAGAGTTGCTTGTGGTAACCTCTCATGATCCTTTATATTTCTGCAGTGTCTGTTTAACTTCTCCTTGTTCATTTCTGATTTTATTGATTTGAGGCTTCTCCCTCTTTTTCTTGATGAGTCTGGCTAATGGTTTATCAATTTTGTTTATCTTCTCAGAGAACCAGCTTTTAGTTTTATTGATCTTTGCTATTGTTTCCTTCATTTCTTTTTCATTTATTATCTGATCTGATCTTTATGGTATCTTTCCTTCTGCTAACTTTGGGGGTTTTTTTTGGTTCCTCTTTCTCTAGTTGCTTTAGGTGTAAGGTTAGGTTGTTTATTGGATATTTTTCTTGTTTCTTGAGGTAAGAATATATTGCTATAAACTTCCGTCTTAGAACTGGATTTGCAGCATCCCATAGGCTTTGGGCCCTCGTGTTTTTTTTTTTTTTTTTTTTCTTTTTTCTTTTTGCGGTATGCGGGCCTCTCACTCCTGTGGCCTCTCCCGTTGCGGAGCACAGGCTCCGGACGCGCAGGCCCAGCGGCCATGGCTCACGGGCCCAGCCGCTCCGCGGCACATGGGATCCCCCCAGACCGGGGCACGAACCCGTGTCCCCTGCATCGGCAGGCGGACTCTCAACCACTGCGCCACCAGGGAGGCCCCCTCGTGTTTTCATTGTCATTTGTTTCTAGACAGTTTTTGATTTCCTCTTTGATTTTTCAGTGATCTCTTGGTTATTTAGTAGTGTATTGTTTAGCCTCCATGTGTTTGTACATTTTACAGATTTTTCCCTGTAATTGATATGTAGTCTCATAGTGTTGTGGTTGGAAAAGATACTTGATATGATTTCAGTTTTCTTAAATTTACCAAGGCTTGATTTGTGACCCAAGTTATGATCTATCCTGGAGAATGTTCCATGAGCACTTGAGAAGAAAGTGTGTTCTGTTGTTTTTGGATGGAATGTCCTATAATTATCAATTAAGCCCATCTTGTTTAATATGTCATTTAAAGCTTCTGTTTCCTTATTTATTTTCATTTTGGATGATCTGTCCATTGATGTAAGTGAGGTGTTAAAGTCCCCCTCTATTATTGTGTTACTGTCCATTTCCTCTTTTAGAGCTGTTAGCAGTTACCTTATGTATTGAGGTGCTCCTATGTTTGATGCATATATATTTATAATTGTTATATCTTCTTCTTGGATTGATCCCTTGATCATTATGTAGTGTCCTTCCTTGTCTCTTGTAACATTCTTTATTTTAAAGTCTATTTTATCTGAGTATGCTTCTCTAGCTTTCTTCTGATTTTCATTTGCATGGAATATCTTTTTCCATCCCCTCACTTTCAGTCTGTATGTGTCCCTAGCTCTGAAGTGGGTCTCTTGTAGACAGCATATATACCAGTCTTGTTTTTGTATCCATTCAGCCGGTCTGTATCTTTTGGTTGGAGCATTTAATCCATTTACATTTAAGGTATCTATCGATATGTATGTTCCTATTACCATTTTCTTAATTGTTTTGGGTTTGTTATTTTAAGTGTTTTCCTCTTCTTGTGTCTCCTGCCTAGAGAAGTTCCTTTAGCATTTGTTGTAAAGGTGGCTTGGTGGTGCTAAATTCTCTTAGCTTTTGCTTGTCTCTAAAGGTTGTAATTTCTCCATCGAACCTGAATGAGATCCTTGGTTTTAGGTTTTTCCCTTTCATCACTTAAATATGTCCTGCCACTCCCTTCTGGCTTGCAGAGTTTCTGCTGAAAGATCAGCTGTTAACCTTATGGGGATTCCCTTGTATGTTATTTGTTGCTCTTCCCTTGCTGCTTTTAATATTTTTCTTTGTATTTAACTTTTGATAGTTTGATTAATATGTGTCTTGGTGTGTTTCTCCTTGGATTTATCCTGCTTGGGACTCTGTGCTTCGTGAACTTGATTGACTATTTCCTTTCCCATATTAGGGAAGTTTTCAACTGTATTCTCTTGAAATATTTTCTCAGTCCCTTTCTTTTTCTCTTCTCCTTCTGGGACCCCTGTAATTTAAATGTTGGTGTGTTTAATGTTGTCCCAGGGGTCTCTGAGACTGTCCTTAATTCTTTTCATTCCTTTTTCTTTATTCTACTCTGAGGTAATTATTTCCACTATTTTATCTTCCAGGTCACTTGTCCATTCTTCTGCCTCAGTTATTCTGCTATTGATTCCTTCTAGAGAATTTTAATTTCATTTTTTGTATTGTTCATCATTGTTTGTTTGCTCTTTAGTTCTTCTATTTCCTTGTTCAATGTTTCTTATATTTTCTCCATTCTATTTCCAAGATTTTGGATCGTCTTTACTATCATTACTCTGAATTCTTTTTCAGATAGACTGCCTATTTCCTCTTCATTTGTTTGGTCTGGTGGGTTTTTACCTTGCTTCTTCATCTGCTGTATATTTCTCTGTCTTCCCGTTTTGCTTAACTTAGTGTATTTGGGGTCTCCAGGCTGCAGGTTCATAGTTCCCATTGTTTTTTTTTTTTTTTTTGCAATTTGCAGGCCTCTCACTGCTGTGGCCCCTCCCGCCGCGGAGCACAGGCTCCAGACGCGTAGGCCCAGCGGCCATGGCTCACGGGCCCAGCCGCTCCGCGGCATGTGGGATCCTCCTGGACCGGGGCACAAACCCGTGTCCCCTGCATCGGCAGGCAGACTCTCAACCACTGCGCCACCAGGGAAGCCCAATTCCCATTGTTTTTGGTGTCTTCCCCCAGTGGGTAAGGTTGGTTCAGTGGGTTGTGTCGGCTTCTTGGTGGAGGCGACTGGTGCCTGTGTTCTGGTGGGTGAAGCTGGATCTTGTCTTTCTGTTGGTCAAGACCACGTCTGGTGTGTGTTTTGGGGATGTCTGTGAACTCAATATGATTTTAGGCAGCCTCTATTCTAATGGGTGGGGTTGTGTTCCTATTTGTTTGGCATGGGATGTCTAGTACTGGAGCTTGCTGGTCGTTGAGTGGAGCTGGGTGTAAGCATTGGGACAGAGGTCTCTGGGAGAGCTCTTGCCAATTGATATTATGTGGGGCTGGGATGTCTCTGGTGGTCCAGTGTCCTGAACTTGGCTCTCTCACTTCAGAGACTCAAGCCTGACCCCTGGCACCAAGACCCTGTGAGCCACATGGCTCTTTTGGGAAGTCTGAGGTCTTCTGCCGGCATTCAGTAGGTATTCTGTAGAAGTTGTTCCACATGTAGATGTATTTTTCTGAGATCAAACGAGATCAGGTGCATTCAGGATGGTATGGCCGTAGACTGTAGATGTATTTTTGATGTATTTGTGGGGAGGAAAGTGATCTCCATGTCTTACTACTCCACCACCTGAAGGTCCTCTGTCTCTTTTTTTATTTTGGATAACAGTCCCTTATTAGGTATGTTTTTTGCAAATATTTTCTCCCAAACTGTGGCTTGTCTCCTCATTCTCCTGACATTGTCTTTCGCAAAGCAGTTTTTAATTTTAATGAAGTTCAGCTTATCAGTTATGTCTTTCATGGATTGTTCCTTCAGTGTTGTATCAAAAAAGTCATTGCTATACTCAAGTCATGTAGATTTTCTCATATGTTATTTTCCAGGAGTTTTATAGTTTTGCATTTTACATTTAGCTCTGTGATCCATTTTGAATTAACTTTTGTGAAGCATGTAAGGTCTGTATCTAGGTTCATTTTTTTTGCATTTGATGTTCAGTTGTTCCAGCACTATTTGTTGAAGAGGCTATCTTTGCTCCATTGTATTGTTTATGCTCCTTTGTCAAAGATCAATTGATTATATTTATGGGGATCTATTTCTGGGCTGTCTGTTCTGTTCCACTGATCTATTTGTATATTTTTTTGCCATCTATTTGTCTACACTGTCTTGGTTACTGTAGCTTTACAGTAAGTCTTGAAGTTGGGTAATGTTAGTAGTCATCATTTTTCCTTGAATATCATATTGGCTGTTCTGGGTCTTTTGCTTATAATCCACTTTTTTCTTTTCTTTTTTCTTTTTTTTTTGCGGTACGCAGGCTTCTTACCGCTGTGGCCCCTCCCGCTGCAGAGCACAGGCTCCGGACGCGCAGGCCCAGTGGCCATGGCCCACGGGCCCAGCCGCCCCGCGGCATGTGGTATCCTCCCAGACCGAGGCACGGACCCGCGTCCCCTGCATCAGCAGGTGGACTCCCAACCACTGCGCCACCAGGGAAACCCTATAATCCACTTTTGAGAGAGAAATGGGACTGTGTTAATAATAACCTCAGGATTTCCCTGGTGGTACAGTGGTTAAGAATCTGTCTGCCAATGCATGGGACATGGGTTTGATCCCTGGTCTGGGAAGATCCCACGTGCAGTGGAGCAACTAAGCCCATGCACCACAACTACTGAGCCTGCACTCTAGAGCCCACATGCCACAACTACCGAAGCCCATGTGCCTAGAGCCCGAGCTCCGCAGCAAGAGAAGCCACTGCAGTGAGAAGCCCGCACACTGCAACGAAGAGTAGCCCCCACTTGCCGCAAGTAGAGGAAGCCCGCGCGCAACAACGAAGACCCAATGCAGTCATAAATAAATAAATAGTAATAATAATAACCTCAGAATAACAGGAGTAAACTAGGACTGTCCTGAGCACACTGGGACATGTAGTCACTGTGTCTATAATTGCCTTATTTCTAGGGCAATTCAAATCATCTGCTATTTGGTTTTCATGTCACATAGTCTTTTTGATGAAACCATCAATCATTGTGGGAGGAAGACAGGGCAGAACCAGGAACATTGAGAGGTTTGTTAGCTTTCATCTTTGAGCATTAAAACTCCTAAACTTCAGGTACAAACTGTATGTCCTGTTGTTTTTGAATTTGGATCTGTTAAAAATTTCAGCAATGTTGTTGTTTCTTGAGGTGATTTGAGTTAGAATATTCAGTTTGGTCATCAGGAGACAGCCATATACTAAAGAGTAGTCACAAAAAAGAAATTTACCAGTTTTTGCACCTTTTGAATAATGTGACTTGGATATTAAAATTTGGTATGGTTCAAAGTGGGACCAAATATTGTTAAATGATTAACTGCCTTAATGTGTCAAAGACTTTTTGGTGTGTAGGGAAAAGTACAGTTATAAATGTGAATGTTGTTGTGCTATATTATTTTTTTGCAAAACTCCTTAAATTATATTTGTCAGATTAAATTTTTCCTTTATTCTAAAGCTTATTGTTTATGAAATTTACTATTTCTAGAATATATACATGAAGACCAAAATTCTGACACTTTAAGTAAAAACATGTATTCAATTAAAACTTAATTGGTTATTGACACTATCTTGAGTATTTTAAAAAGTATGTTTCAGGCACATATAATGGTGTACATAATTAGTGAATGTATATGAATGATGAATATAACTTGTGAATTTAGTATCAAAATTAAGTAGAAGCTACATGAATCTTTAAAATTTTGTTCAATTTTTTGATGGCTCTAAAGAAACTCTTAAAACTCTCTTTTAGCTCTGTTTGATTTGTATGAGTAGAGAGAATTATCCTTTGGGATTTATTGCAGAGTATTTAACAGGGGAGAATTGTTGCTATTTTTCCTCAAGAAATTCATTTAATTGCTTCAGACAGTATGTTAACAGATTTTTGTTTCCTCTCAGGCTATGGCTTATGCTGTACCAGCCTAAGCTTTTCTCACTTCAGCTAATTAAGACTAATACCATTGTGTTCCTGCCACTCCAGTTCTAATTTAGCCTTTCCAAAAAGAATGCTGGTTAAGAAGCAAAGCTATAGATGACAGAGGATAAAAATAATTTTGTACTTCATTAACCGTCAATCTTTGTAGCTTCACTTCTGTTGTCTTAATGTGAGAAGAATCAGTAGTTAAAAAAATTTTGCTCTTCTGAGCTGTTTGTTGTATATGATGGAGCCATTCTAGTGTCAGAAATGGATCTTTAGGACAGTTTTCCTTAATACAGTATGTGAAAAAATACCATTAAAAAACATTACATTCGGTATATACGTGCTGCATAAACATGCTAAAATGTTTTTGTTTTTATTAAGAAAAGGCAAAATGGTCTTCTAACAGTCAGGTTCAAGTAGATAAAATGAACCTTGAGGTAAGGTTTAAGGTTACATTGGTCAACTGAGATCCTTCTAGTAACTCTTTGTTCTTTAGACTTATTTTAAAAAAAATTTTTATTGGAGTATAGTTGATTTAAAATACTGTGTTAGTTTTAGCTGTACAGCAAAGTGAATCAGTTATACATATACATCTATCCACTCTTTTTTAGAATCTTTTCCCATATAGGTCATTACAGGGTACTGAGAAGAGTTCCCTGTGCTATGCAGTAGGTCCCTATTAGTTACCTATTTTATATATAGTAGTGTGTATATATCAATCCCAATCTCCCAATTTATCCCTCCCCCTTTCCCCACCTGGTAACCATAAGTTTATTTTGTACATCTGTGACTCTCTTTCTGTTTTATCAATAAGTTCATTTGTACCATTTTTCTGGGATTCCACATATAAGTGATATCATATGATGTTTGTCTTTCTCTGTCTGACTTACTTCACTCAGTATGACAATCTCTAGGTTCATCCATGTTGCTGCAAATGACATTATTTTGTTCTTTTTATGGCTGAGTAGTATTAAGACTTATTTTTAAATGATTACATTTACAACCATTTGGCCAACCTTTTATTTTTTTGAATGTCTGAATTTTATTTTATTTATTTTCTTATACAGCAGGTTCTTATTAGTCATCAGTTTTATAAACATCAGTGTATACATGTCAATCCCAATCGCCCAATTCAGCACATCACCATCCCCACCCCCCTGCGGCTTTCCCCCCTTGGTGTCCATATGTTTGTTCTCTATATCTGTGTCTCAACTTGTGCCCTGCACACTGGTTCATCTGTACCATTTTTCTAGGTTCCACGTACATGCGTTCATATATGATATTTGTTTTTCTCTTTCTGACTTACTTCAGTCTGTATGACAGTCTCTAGATCCATCCACGTCTCAACAAATGACCCAATTTTGTTCCTTTTTATGGCTGAGTAATATTCCATTGTTATATGTACCACAACTTCTTTATCCATGCGTCTTGTCAATGGGCATTTAGGTTGCTTCCATAACCTGGCAATTGTAAATAGTGCTGCAGTGAACATTGGGGTGCATGTGTCTTTTTGAATTATAGTTTTCTCTGGGTATATGCCCAGTAGTGGAATTGCGGGATCATATGGTAATTCTATTTTTAGTTTTTTAAGGAACCTCCATACTGTTCTCCATAGTGGCTGTATCAGTTTACATTCCCACCAACAGTGCAAGAGTGTTCCCTTTTCTCCATACCCTCTCCAGCATTTGTTGTTTGTAGGTTTTCTGATGATGCCCATTCTAACTGGTGTGAGGTGATACCTCATTGTAGTTTTGATTTGCATTTCTCTAATCATTAGTGATGTTGAGCAGCTTTTCATGTTCTTCTTGGCCATCTGTGTGTCTTCTTTGGAGAAATGTCGATTTAGGTCTTCTGCCCATTTTTGGATTGGGTTGTTTGTTTCTTTAATATTGAGCTGCATGAGCTGTTTATATATTTTGCAGATTAATCCTTTGTCTGTGGATTAGTTTGCAAATATTTTCTCCCATTCTGAGGGTTGTCTTTTCATCTTGTTTATGGTTTCCTTTGCTGTGCAAAAGCTTTGAAGTTTCATTAGGTCCCATTTGTTTATTTTTGTTTTTATTTCCATTGCTCTAGGAGGTGGATTAAAAAATATCTTGCTGAGATTTATGTCAAAGAGTGTTCTTCCTAAGTTTTCCTCTAAGAGATTTATAGTGTCCGGTCTTACATTTAGGTCTCGAATCCATTTTTAGTTTATTTTTGTGTATGGTGTTAGGGAGTGTTCTAATTTCATTCTTTTACATGTAGCTGTCCAGTTTTCCCAGCACCACTTACTGAAGAGACTGTCTGTTCTCCATTGTATATCCTTGCCTCCTTTGTCATAGATTAGTTGACCATAGGTGCATGGGTTTATCTCTGAGCTTTCTATCTTGTTCCATTGATCTTTGTGTTTTTATGCCAGTACCATATTGTCTGGATTACTGTAGCTTTGTAGTGTAGTCTGAAGTCAGGGAGTCTGATTCCTCCTGCTCCGTTTTTTTCCCTCAAGACTGCTTTTGCTATTCGGGGTCTTTTGTGTCTCCATACAAAATTTAAGATTATTTGTTTTAATTATGGAAAAAATGCCATTGGTAATTTGATAGAGATTGCATTGAATCTGTAGATTGCTTTGGGTAGTATAGTCATTTTCACAATATTGACTCTTCCAATCCAAGAGCATGGTATATCTCTCCATCTGTTGGTATCTTTACTTTCTTTCTTCAGTGTCTTATAGTTTTCTGCATACAGGTCGTTTGTTTCCCTAGGTAGATTTATTGGTAGGTATTTTATTCTTTTTGTTGCAGTGGTAAATGGGAGTGTTCCCTTAATTTCTCTTTCAGATTTTTCATCATTAGTGTATAGGAATGCAAGAGATTTCTGTGCATTAATTTTGTATCCTGCTACTTTACCAAATTCATTGATTATCTCTACTAGTTTTCTGGTGGCATTTTTAGGATTCTCTATGTATAGTATCATGTCATCTGCAAACAGTGACAGTTTAACTTCTTCTTTTCCAATTTGTATTCCTTTTATTTCTTTTTCTTCTCTGATTGCCGTGGCTAGGACTTCCAAAACTATGTTGAATAATAGTGGTGAGAGTGGACATCCTTCTCTTGTTCCTGATCTTAGAGGAAATGCTTTCAGTTTTTCACCATTGGGAATGAGGTTTGCTGTGCATTTGTCTTTTATGGCCTTTATTATGTCCACTTTCTGGAGAGTGTTTATCTTAAATGGGTGTTGAATTTTGTCAAAAGCGTTTTCTGCATCTATTGAGATGATCATGTGGTTTTTCTTCTTCAATTTGTTAATATGGTGTATCACATTCATTGATTTGCCTATATTGAAGAATCCTTGCCTCCCTGGGATAAATCCTACTTGATCATGGTGTATGATCCTTTTAATGTGTTGTTGGAGTCTGTTGGCTAATATTTTGTTGAGGATTTTTGCATCTATATTCATCAGTGATATTGGCCTGTAATTTTCTTTTTTTTGTAGTATCTTTGTCTGGTTTTGGTATCAGCGTGATGGTAGCTTCATAGAATGAGTTTGGGAGTGTTCCTCCCTCTGCAATTTTTTGGAAGAGTTTGAGAAGGATGGATGTTAGCTCTTCTCTAAATGTTTGATAGAATTCACCTGTGAAACCATCTGGTTCTGGACTTTTGTTTTTTGGAAGATTTTTACTCACAGTTTCAACTTCATTACTTGTGATTGGTCTGTTCATATTTTCTATTTCTTCCTGGTTCAGTCTTGGAAGGTTATACCTTTGTAAGAATTTGTTCATTTCTTCCAGGTTGTCCATTTTATTTGCATAGAGTTGCTTGTAGTAGTCTCTTAGGATGCTTTGTATTTCTGTGGTTTCTGTTGTAACTTCTCCTTGTTCATTTCTTTTTTTTTTTAAATTAATTAATTAATTAATTTAGGACTGTGTTGGGTCTTCGTTTCTGTGCGAGGGCTTTCTCTAGTTGTGGCAAGTGGGGGCCACCCTTCATCACGGTGCGCGTGCCTCTCACTATCACGGCCTCTCTTGTTGCGGAGCACAGGCTCCAGACGCGCAGGCTCAGTAGTTGTGGCTCACGGGCCTAGTCGCTCCGCGGCATGTGGGATCCTCCCAGACCAGGGCTCGAACCTGTGTCCCCTGCATTAGCAGGTAGATTCTCAACCACTGCGCCACCAGGGAAGCCCTCCTTGTTCATTTCTAATTTTAGTGATTTGAGACCTCTCCCTCTTTTTCTTGATGAGTCTGGCTAATGGTTTATCATTTTTGTTTATCTTCTCAATGAACCAGCTTTTAGTTTTATTGATCTTTGCTCTTGCTTTCTTTGTTTCTATTTTATTTATTTCTGCTCTGATATTGATGATTTCTTTCCTTCTGCTAACTTTGGGTTTTGTTTGTTCTGCTTTCTCTAGTTCCCTTAGGTTTAACGTTAGATTGTTTGAGATTTTTCTTGTTTCTTGAGGTACCCTTGTATTTCTATAAACTTCCCTCTTAGAACTGCTTTTGCTGCATCCCATAGGTTTTGGATTGTCGTGTTTTCATTGTCATTTGTCTCTAGGTATTTTTTTATTTCCTCTTTGATTTCTTCAGTGATCTCTTGGTTATTTAGTAGCATATTGTTTAGGCTCCATGTGTTTGTGTTTTTATGTTTTCTTTCCCTGTAATTGATTTCTAATCTAATAGTGTGGTCAGAAAAGATACGTGATATGATTTCAATTTTCTTAAATTTACTGAGGCTTGATTTGTGACCCAAGATGTGATCTATCCTGGAGAATGTTCTGTCTGCACTTGAGACGAAAGTGTAATCTGCTGTTTTTGGATGGAATGTACTATAAATATCAATTAAATCTATCTGGTCTATTGTGTCATTTAAAGCTTGTGTTTCCTTATTAATTTTGTGTTTGGATGATCTGTCCATTGGTGTAAGTGAGGTGTTAAAGTCCCCCACTATTATTGTGTTACTGTCGATTTTCTCTTTTATAGCTGTTAGCAGTGGCCTTATGTGTTGAGGTGCTTCTATGTCGGGTGCATATATATTTATAATTGTCATATCTTCTTTTTGGATTGATCCCTTGATCATTATGTAATGTCCTTCCTTGTCTCTTGTAACATTCTTTGTTTTAAAGTCTATTTTATCTGATATGAGTATAGCTACTCCAGCTTTCTTTTGATTTCCATTTGCACGGAATATCTTTTTCCATCCCCTCACTTTCAGTTTGTATGTGTCCCTAGGTCTGAAGTGGGTCTCTTGTAGACAGCATATATATGGGTCTCTTTTTGTATCCATTCAGCAAGCCTGTGTCTTTTGGTTGGAGCATTTAATCCATTCACGTTTAAGGTAATTATTGATATGTATGTTCCTATGACCATTTTCTTAATTGTTTTGGGTTTGTTTTTGTAGGTCCTTTTCTTCTCTTGTGTTTCCCACTTAGAGAAGTTCCTTTAGCATTTGTTGTAGAGCTGGTTTGGTGGTGTTGAATTCTCTTAGCTTTTGCTTGTCTGTAAAGCTTTTGATTTCTCCATCGAATCTGAATGAGATCCTTGCCAGGCAGAGTAATCTTGTCTGTAGGTTCTTCTCTTTCATCACTTTAAGTATATCATGCCACTCCCTTCTGGCTTGTAGAGTTTCTGCTGAGAAATCAGCTGTTAACCTTATGGGAATTCACTTGTATGTTTTTTTGTTGTTTTTCCCTTGCTGCTTTCAGTAATTTTTATTTGTCTTTAATTTTTGCCAATTTGATTACTGTGTGTCTTGGCGTGTTTCTCCTTGCATTTATCCTGTATGGGACTCTCTGCATTTACTGGACCTGGGTGGCTATTTCCTTTCCCATGTTAGGGAAGTTTTCAACTGTAATCTCTTCACATATTTTCTCTGGTCCTTTCTCTCTCTCTTTTCCTTCTGGGACCCCTGTAATGCAAATGTTGTTGTGTTTAATGTTGTCCCAGAGGTCTCTTAGGCTGTCTTCATTTGTTTTTATTCTTTTTTCTTTATTCTGTTCCGAGGCAGTGAATTCCACCATTCTGTCTTCCAGGTCACTTACCCGTTCTTCTGCCTCAGTTATTCTGCTATTGATTCCTTCTAGTGTAGCTTTCATTTCAGTTATTGTATTGTTCATCTCTGTGTGTTTGTTCTTTAATTCTTCTAGGTCTTTGTTAAACATTTCTTGCATCTTCTGAATCTTTGCCTCCATTCTTTTTGTGAGGTCCTGGATCATCTTCACTATCATTATTCTGAATTCTTTTTCTGGAGGGTTGCCTGTCTCTACTTCCTTTAGTTGTTTTTCTGGGGTTTTATCTTGTTCCTTCATCTGGTACATAGCCCTCTGCCTTTTTGTCTTGTCTATCTTTCTGTGAATGTGGTTTTTGTTCTATAGGCTGTAGGATTACAGTTCTTCTTGCTTCAGTTGTCTGCCCTCTGATGGATGAGGCTGTCTAAGAGGCTTTTGTAAGTTTCCTGATGGGAGGGACTGGTGGTGGGGTAGAGCTGACTGTTGCTCTGGTGGGCAGAGCTCAGTAAAACTTTCATATGTTTGACTGCTGATGGGTGGGGCTGCGTTCCCTCCCTGTTGGCTGTTTGGCCTGAGGCAACCCAACACTGGGGCCTACCTGGGCTCTTTGGTGGGGCTAATGACAGACTCTTGGAGGGCTCACGCCAAGGAGTACTTCCCAGAACTTCTGCTACCAGTGTCCTTGTCCCCTCGGTGAGCCACAGCCACCCCCCTCCTCTGCAGGAGACCCTCCAACATTAGCAGGTAGGTCTGGTTCAGTATCCCCTGGGGTCACTGCTCCTTCCTCTGGGTCGCAATGCGCACACTGCTTTGTGTGTGCCCTGCTAGATTGGGGTCTCTGTTTCCCCTGGTCCTGTCCAAGTCCTGCAATCAATTCCCACTAGGCTTCAAAGTCTGATTCTCTAGGAATCCACCTCCCGTTGCCAGACCCCCAGGTTGGTAAGCCTGATGTGGGGCTCAGAACCTTCACTCCAGTGGGTGGACTTCTGTGCTATAAGCGTTCTGCAGTCTGTGAGTCACCCACCCAGCAGTTATGGGATTTGATTTTATTGTGATTGCGCCCCTCCTACTGTCTCATGGTGGCTTCTCCTTAGTCTGTGGATGTGGGGTATCTTTTTTGGTGAGTTCCAGTCTCTTCTTGTCGATGATTGTCTAGTAGCTAGTTGTGATTCTGGTGTTCTCGCAAGAGGGAGTGAGAGCACGTCCTTCTACTCTGCCATCTCGGTTCCTCTCAGGTCAATCTTTTAGATGTATGATAAATGAAGGGATAGTTAGCATAGAAAATTGGTGATAATAAAGGAAAGATAAATGAAATTGTAGGTTTAATGCAGGTTGAATTGGTGTTCTCCTAAGAATTTATTCTCTTAGGTTTTTCTCTGCAGTTTACTGAAGTCCTGCAAAGACTTCAGGAGGCATGTTCTTATTCATTTATTCCTAAAACTGTGTAGCTGTGCTTGCTTACTTTGTCAAAGTAGTATAAATAACTTTTCATGAAATGAATGAATTGAAATGTCTTTTGAACCTATATGATTTAGAATGGTTTATGTTGTGTTACATTTTTTTGCTCAAAGTATAGTTGGTTGGAAGCATGCCACTTTAACAAATACTACTTTTTCTCCTGTATAAAAAGTTGTAATGGAGGTTTAGTGCTACATTGGCTTCCTAAAGACAACCTTTTAGGTATTTTGTTATGGATTTCTATAATACAGTATACTTGATTACAATGAGATTTACTTTTGGAAATCTATATTATAATCTGTAACCTCTACGTAAAGACTTACAACAAACCTATACTTTATCTAAAATTGTTGGGGAAAGATGTAATTAAATACTTTTACCTCATGTGGAGTCAGAAAGTTTAGAATTCATCATGGTTGAATATGTTAGTGATGGAAAACATGTTTAAAAAATAAGGTATACTTAGCAATTTTATTCAGTTGGTAAATTCTAACAAATGTATAATGTTTGTTTTGTTTTCTATACAGCATCATTACTTATTCCTGCTGGTAAAACTCTTCCCACTTTTACCACAGCAGAACTGGTATGTATCTTATTTAAGATATATATATATATATTTAAAATTTTTTTCTTTTCAACTTTAAAACAGTTTGTCATTCTACAATGCAAAGACTGAATAAGGACAAAATATAATCAGAGAGTATATAGTATTAAATAGCATTTTCAGTATGGTATGGCATTAATTATGTTACATCATTTCTGTTCCTACCAACTTTGTGATATTATGTGCATTTTAAAATCTATTCTTTTTTTTAAATTTAATTTTATTTATTTTTTTATACAGCACGTTCTTATTAGTCATCCATTTTATGCACATCAGTGTATACATGTCAATCCCAATCTCCCAATTCATCACACACACCCCACCCCCCACTGCTTTTCCCCTTGGTGTTCATATGTTTGTTCTCTACATCTGTGTGGCAATTTCTGCCCTGCAAACCAGTTTATCTGTACCATTTTTCTAGGTTACACATATATGCGTTAATATACGATATTTGTTTTTCTCTTTCTGACTTACTTCACACTGTCTCACAGTCTCTAGATTCATCAACGTCTCTATAAATGACCCAATTTCGTTCCTTTTTATGGCTGAGTAATATTCCATTGTATATATGTACCACATCTTCTTTATCCACTCGTCTGTCGATGGACATTTAGGTTGCTTCCATGACCTGGCTATTGTAAATAGTACTGCAATGAATATTGGGGTGCATGTGTCTTTTTGAATTATGGTTTTCTCTGGGCATATGCCCAGTAGTGGGATTGTTGGGTCATATGGTAATACTATTTTTATTTTTTAAGGAACCTCCATACTGTTCTCCATAGTGGCTGTATCAATTTACATTCCCACCAACGGAGCAAGAGGGTTCCCTTTTCTCCACACCCTCTCCAGCATTTGTTGTTTGTAGGTTTTCTTTTTATTTATTTAATTTTTTGCGGTACACGGGCCTCTCACTGCTGTGGCCTCTCCCATTGTGGAGCACAGGCTTCGGACGCACAGGCTCAGTGGCCATGGCTCACGGACCCAGCCACTCCGTGGCACGCGGGATCCTCCCGGACCGGGGCACGAACCCGTGTCCCCTGCATTGGCAGGCAGACTCTCAACCACTGTGCCACCAGGGAAGCCCGTTTGTAGGTTTTCTGATGATGCCCATTCTAACTGGTGTGAGGTGTAGTTTTGATTTGCATTTCTCTAATAATTAGTGATGTTAAGCAGCTTTTCATGTGCTTTGTGGCCATCTGTATGTCCTCTTTGGAGAAATGTCTGTTTAGGTCTTCTGCCCATTTTTTGATTGGGTTGTTTGTTTTTTTAATATTGAGCTTCATGGGCTGTTTATATATTTTGGAGATTAATCCTTTGTCCATTGATTCATTTGCAAATATTTTTTCCCATTCTGAGTGTTGTCTTTTTGTCTTGTTTGTAGTTTGCTTTGAAAAACCTTTTAAGTTTCATTAGGTCCCATTTGTTTATTTTTGTTTTTATTTCCTTTACTCTAGGAGGTGGATCAAAAAAGATCTTGCTTTGATTTTTGTCAAAGAGTGTTCTTCCTATGTTCTACTCTAAGAGTTTTATAGTGTCTGGTCTTACATTTAGGTCTCGAATCCATTTTGAGTTTATGTTTGTGTATGGTGTTAGGGAGTGTTCTAATTTCATTCTTTTACATGTAGCTGTCCAGTTTTCCCAGCACCACTTATTGAAGAGACTGTTTTTTCTCCATTGTATATCCTTGCCTCCTTTGTCATAGATTAGTTGACCATAGGTGTGTGGGTTTATCTCTGGGCTTTCTGTCCTGTTCCCTTGATCTGTATTTCTGTTTTTGGGCCAGTACCATATTGTCTTGATTACTGTAGCTTTGTAGTATAGTCTGAAGTCAGGGAGTCTGATTTCTCCAGCTCCGTTTTTTTCCCTCAAGACTGCTTTGGCTATTCAGGGTCTTTCGTGTCTCCATACAAATTTTAAGATTTTTTGTTCTATTTCTGTAAAAAAATGCCATTGGTAATTTGATAGGGATTTCATTGATCTGTAGATTGCTTTGGGTAGTATAGTCATTTTCACAATGTTGATTCTTCCAATCCAAGAACATGGTATATCTCTCCATCTGTTTGTTTCATCTTTAATTTCTTTCATAACTGTCTTATAGTATTCTGCATACAGGTCTTTTGTCTCCTTAGGTAGATTTATTGGTAGGTATTTTATTCTTTTTGTTGCTATTGTAAATGGGAGTGTTCCCTTAATTTCTCTTTCCGATTTTTCATCATTAGTATATAGGAATGCAAGAGATTTCTGTGCATTAATTTTGTATCCTGCTACTTTACCAAATTCATTGATTATCTCTGGTCGTTTTCTGGTAGCATCTTTAGGATTCTTTATGTTTACTATCATGTCATCTGCAAACAGTGACAGCTTTACTTCTTCTTTTCTGATTTGGATTCCTTTTATTTCTTTTTCTTCTCTGATTGCTGTGGCTAAAAATTCCAAAACTATGTTGAATAATAGTGGTGAGAGTGGATAGCCTTGTCTTGTTCCTGATCTTAGAGGAAATGGTTTCACTTTTTCACCATTGAGAACAATGTTGGCTGTGGGTTTTTCATATATGGCCTTTATTATGTTCAGGTAGGTTCCCTCTATGCCTACTTTCTGGATGGTTTTTATCATAAATGGGTGTTGAATTTTGTCAAAAGCTTTTTGTGCATCTATTGAGATGATCATATGGTTTTTATTCTTTAATTTGTTAATATGGTGTATTGCATTGATTGATTTGCATATATTGAAGTATCCTTGCTTCCCTGGTATAAATTCCACTTGATCATGGTGTATGATCCTTTTAAAGTGTTGTTGGATTCTGTTGGCTAGTATTTTGTTGAGGATTTTTGCATCTATATTCATCAGTGATATTGGTCTGTAGTTTTCTTTTATTGTAGTATCTTTGTCTGGTTTTGGTATCAGGGTGATGGTGGCCTCGTAGAATGAGTTTGGGAGTGTTCCTTCCTCTGCAATTTTTTGGAAGAGTTTGAGAAGAATGGATGTTAGCTCTCCTCTAAATGTTTGATAGAATTCACCTGTGAAACCATCTGATTCTGGACTTTTGTTTTTTGGAAGATTTTTACTCACAGTTTCAACTTCATTACTTGTGATTGGTCTGTTCATATTTTCTATTTCTTCCTGGTTCAGTCTTTGAAGGTTATACTTTTCTAAGAATTTGTCCATTTTTTCCAGGTTGTTCATTTTATTGGCATAGAGTTGCTTGTAGTAGTCTCTTAGGATGCTTTGTATTTCTGCAGTGTCTGTTGTATCTTCTCCTTGTTCATTTCTAATTTTAGTGATATGAGTCCTCTCTCTCTTTTTCTTGATCGAGTCTGGCTAATGGTTTATCAATTTTGTTTATCTTCTCAAAGAAACAGTTTTTCGTTTTATTGCTTTGCTATTGTTTTCTTTGTTTCTATTTCATTTATTTCTGTTCTGCTCTTGATGATTTCTTTCCTTTTGCTAACTTTGGGTTTTGTTTGTTCTGCTTTCTCTAGTTCCTTTAGCTGTAAGGTTAGATTGTTTATTTGAGATTTTTCTTTTTCTTGAGGTAGGCTTGTATAGCATAAACTTCCCTCTTAGAACTGCTTTTGCTGCATCCCATAGGTTTTAGATCGTCGTGTTTTCATTATCATTTGTCTCTAGTTATTTTTTAATTTCCTCTTTGATTTCTTCAGTGATCTCTTGGTTATTTAGTAATGTATTGTGTAGCCTCCATGTGTTTGTGTTTTTATGTTTGTTTTCCTTGTAATTGATTTCTAATCTCATAGCATTGTGGTCAGAAAAGATACATGATATGATTTCAATTTTCTTAAATTTACTGAGGCTTGATTTGTGACCCAAGATGTGATCTATCCTGGAGAATGTTCCTTCCGCACTTGAGACGAAAGTGTAATCTGCTGTTTTTGGATGGAATGTACTATAAATATCAATTAAATCTATCAGGTCTATTGTGTCATTTAAAGCTTGTGTTTCCTTATGAATTTTGTGTTTGGATGATCTGTCCATTGGTGTAACTGAAATGTTGAAGTCCCCCACTATTATTGTGTTACTGTCGATTTCCTCTTTTATAGCTGTTAGCAGTTGCTTTATGTATTGAGGTGCTCCTATGTTGGGTGTATATATATTTACAATTGTTATATCTTCTTTTTGGATTGATCCCTTGATCATTATGTAGCATCCTTCCTTGTCTCTTGTAACATTCTTTATTTTAAAGTCTATTTTATCTGCTGTGAGTGTAGCCACTCCAGCTTTCTTTTTATTTCCATTTGTGTGGAATATTTTTCCATCCCCTCACTTTCAGTTTGTATGTGTCCCTAGGTCTGAAGTGGGTCTCTTGTAGACAGCATATATATGGGTCTCGGTTTTATATCCATTCAGCAAGCCTGTGTCTTTTGGGTGGAGTATTTAATCCATTCACGTTTAATTATCGATATGTATGTTCCTATGACCATTTTCTTAATTGTTTTGCATTTGCTTTTGTAGGTCTTTTACTTCTTTTGTGTTTCCCACTTAGAAAATTTCCTTTAGCATTTGTTTTAGAGCTGGTTTGGTGGTGTTGAATTCTCTTAGCTTTTCTTGTCTGTAAAGCTTTTGATTTCTCCATCGAATCTGAATGAGACTCTTGCCAGGGAGAGTAATCTTGGTTGTAGGTTTTCCCTTTCATCACTTTAAGTATATCATGCCACTCCCTTCTGGCTTGTAGAGTTTCTGCTGAGAAATCAGCTGTTAACCTTATGGGAGTTCACTTGTATGTTATTTGTTGTTTTTCCCTTGCTGCTTTCAATAATTTTTATTTGTCTTTAATTTTTGCCAATTTGATTACTGTGTGTCTTGGCGTGTTTCTCCTTGCATTTATCCTGTATGGGACTCTCTGCATTTACTGGACCTGGGTGGCTATTTCCTTTCCCATGTTAGGGAAGTTTTCGACTATAATCTCTTCAAATATTTTCTCGGGTCCTTTCTCTCTCTCTTCTCCTTCTGGGACCCCTGTAATGCGAATGTTGTTGTGTTTAATGTTGTCCCAGAGGTCTCTTAGGCTGTCTTCATTTGTTTTCATTCTTTTTTCTTTATTCTGTTCTGAGGCAGTGAATTCCACCATTCAATCTTCCAGGTCACTTACCCGTTCTTCTGCCTCAGTTTTTCTGCTATTGATTCCTTCTAGTGTATTTTTCATTTCAGTTATTGTGTTTTTCATCTCTGTTTGTTTGTTTATTCTTTAATTCTTCTAGATCTTTGTTAGATTTCTTGCATCTTTTCGATCTTTGCCTCCATTCTTTTTCCGAGGTCCTTGATCATCTTTACTATCATTATTCTGAATTCTTTTTCTGGAGGGTTGCCTGTCTCCACTTCCTTTAGTTGTTTTTCTGGGGTTTTATCTTGTTCCTTCATCTGGTACATAGCCCTCTGCCTTTTTGTCTTGTCTATCTTTCTGTGAATGTGGTTTTTGTTCTATAGGCTGTAGGATTACAGTTCTTCTTGCTTCAGTTGTCTGCCCTCTGATGGATGAGGCTATCTAAGAGGCTTGTGCAGGCTTCCTGATGGGAGGGACTGGTGGTGGGTAGAGCTTGGTGTTGCTCTGGTGTGCAGAGCTCAGTAAAACTTTAGTCCGCTTGTCTCCTGATGGGTGGGGCTGTGTTCCCTCCCTCTTGGTTGTTTGGCCTGAGGCAACCCAACACTGGAGACTTCCCGGGCTCTTTGATGGGGCTAATGGCGGACTCTGGGAGGGTTCACGCCAAGGAATACTTCCCAAAACTTCTGCTGCCAGTGTCCTTGTCCCCATGGTGAGCCACAGCCACCACCTGTGTGTGCAGGAGACCCTCCAACACTAACAGGTAGGTCTGGTTCAGTGTCCTATGGGGTGACTGCTCCTTCCCCTGGCTCCCAACACACACACTACTTTGTGTGTGCCCTCCAAGAGTGGGGTCTCTGTTTCCCCCAGTCTTGTTGAAGTCCTGCGATCAATTCCCACTAGACTTCAAAGTGTGATTCTCTAGGAATTCCTCCTCCCGTTGCTGGACCCCCAGGTTGGGAAGCCTGACGTGGGGCTCAGAACCTTCACTCCAGTGGGTGGACTTCCGTGTTCTAAGTGTTCTCCAGTTTGTGAGTCACCCACCCAGCAGTTATGGGATTTGATTTTATCGTGATTGCGCCCCTCCTACTGTCTCATTGTGGCTTCTCCTTTGTCTTTGGATGTGGGGTATCTTTTTTGGTGAGTTCCAGTGTCTTCCTGTCGATGATTGTTCAGCAGTTGTGTTTCTGGTGTTCTTGCAAGAGGGACTGAGAGCATGTCCTTCTACTCTGCCATCTTGAACCAATATCTAAGATATATTTTAACAGAGATGCCCCAGTTTTAGTGAATGGTGCCAGAAGGCTGGGCAGAGATGTAATTTGTAATCCTCCAGTTGAATGAGAAAAGATGTGGTAAGGGATGAGGAGATAGAAATAGCTTCTATAACATAGGTGTTGCAAAAAATCAGGAGTTCCAGAATTAATATTTTCTTACCAACTTTTCCTATCTTCCAGAGCAGTTAGCATCTGCCAAGACTGGACCTACAAGGTTAGGAAATTTCTTAACTTACATTGTATGGAGTTTTAATACACTGTACAATGTCATATACTTGGTGGATCCTAAATAGATGATTTTGATACGATTGTTTTTCTGATTTTTTTCCCCCTAGGGTTGAGGCACATCATAATTCTTCCTTTTATTTAAGTGGAATATTTTGGTTATTTTTTTACCATTGTATAATAGAGGTTAGATTCCCCCCCCCAGGATTTGGGGGCAGAAGATAAAATTAAAACTTATATATAGAAAATTGAGTAGTTTTCAGGTGGGGCAAAATAGAACTTTTTCTCTGTTACCTTTCTTTGAAGATAAAACATGATTATATAACTTTATTATATAAAGTTTTTCATTTTCTTTCAGCCCATGAGCTTCCTTTCTAGGGTACAGGATTTTAGTAGGCCATTTATTTCTATTTCTTCATTAAGAACAAACAAAAAGCATAGCCCTTATCAGGATTTTTGGGAAGAATGGTGCTGGTTTTGATATGAAACCAATGAAGAAATATCTCTGCCTTTGAAATTCTTGGAAATACCTTTTCTCCTCATTAAAGAAATAATATACTTCTAAAGAGTAAAACCAAACAAATTTATAAAGTAAAAAGTGATAGAGCCCTGTAGGCTTATAACCCAAAGATAAACTGTTTTAACTGTATGATGTATATCCATTTAGACTTCTTTCATTAAAGAAAGTTACATTAATTTTCAGGGTAAAAGCAGAATCATTCTCTGTACTGTTTCTGTAATTTTTTTTTTAAACTTAGTAATATAGATGGACTGTTTTCAATGCTAGTTAAATATTGATTAGCCTTAGTGGATGTATCAAGTTTAATTAACCAGTCTTTTGTTTATGGACATTTAAATTCTTGCTAGTGTTTTTCTAATATAGCATTCCAGTGATTACACTTGTAGATATGTCTTTGTATTTGTGTGATAATCAGGTAATCAGGATAAATTCCTACAAGTAGAATTTCTGGGTCAAAGATTATGCATGTTTTCAATTTTGGTATATGTTACAAAATTGGGCTCTGAAAGGATTGTACCATATACACTCATAAGCAGTGGTCTGAGAGAACTGATTTTTATCATATCCTTACCAACATTGGCTATTATTAATCAATCTTTTAAATTTTTGCAGGTCTAGTAGGCAAAAACTTTTTTTGTTTTTTCATTTAGTATTAAAAATGTAAAACCCTAAGGTTTAATTATTCCAAAATAAAAATTACACACTATTGTGTTATCTGCTTTAAAATAACATTAGTCATCTACTTACAGACTAGAGGACTCCTATAAACAACTGTGGTTCTTATATTTGATATCTGGGTATCAGTGGCCCACGCAAAGCTGTGTTGTGGGCAAGTTTTATGAGTCAATGTTCATGTTATTTATGAAGCCTTACTGACTTCATTGCTAATAGCCATAGAACAGAATTCCTTTCATTTTTAATGAGATGATCTAAATCAAATATTAAAAAGTTGTTTTATTCAGAGAACTCAGCCCTAATGTTAAGTGCTACTATTGTCCTGTTGACCTTAATCAGATTTTTTTTATCCTCCGTAAGATCAGGAAAAAAAGGTTCAAGTAAAGCCTTTTTCTAACTTTCTAATATGAAATTTTCGTATCTAGGGCACCTCAACCTCCAGTGTAAACTTTACTTTTCCTGGTTATCCTGTTTATGTACCAGCAGGTGTGACATTACAGACGGCATCTGGTAAGAGTATAGTTTAAAAATATTTTGTTTTTAGCTTTGGTACTAACTTCTGGGTATTAACTTTCATGATTTTAAATAAACTGTATACCACAAGTTATTGAAGTTATAGGAACCTTTAATAAAACTTATTTAAAAGTAGTAATAAATGGTAGTTTTTATTGTTATGGAAGCAATCTACCACGAAATACACTAAGGCTGTCTACTAAGGCAGGTACTAAGCTTGTCCTATATTTCACTTCCAATTCTCATCCCAACATTGTGTAAGATGCTTTATATAGGTTTTCTCTAATTCAAGTCAGTTACCTGAATTTTGACACACATGTGTCCCAGCTAGCTTTAATCAAGAAAAACTAAAGATTAGATTTATCAACCTTTGCCTCTTTTCTTATTGGAGATTGTATAAGAATATTTGAAAAATTTGGAGATTAACCTCTGCTTTTCAAAGAACTGTTTCTTGATTTGAAAGAGAATCATACCTATTTTTTGGGTTGTTACAGAGTTTAAGCAAGCACCTGACTCAATGCTCAAAAAATAAATTTCTTCTTTCTTCTTGTTAGTATTATTTTAAAGGAAAGGGGGGGGGAAATTTGATAACTTTTGAACTTATTAAACCCTTTTTGGATATCCTTGTCTTATAGTTGTTATATGGTATCTTACATCTTAACTATATGAAATACATTCTCCATGATTAGGTTTCTTAAAATCCCAATTTGGGTTGTTAACACTGTAATTTATTAAACAATGGGAGAGGTTCATGGAATAAATATTGGTGGCCTATATGTGTCTCAAAATGTGCCATATAAGCAATAGTGGGAAAAGGCTAGAGTTAAAGCAGGATATATTTAATTTTTAAAAATAAGAGTAATGCATATTTATTATAGGAAACACAAAAAATCTGAAAAATAAAAGAAAAACTCCTAGAGGTAACCACTGTTAACATATTGATGTATTTCCTCCCAGCCTCCTGTGCATGAGATTTTTTTTTAGGAAATTTAAAGGAAATTAGGATTCTGTTATACTTACAGTTTTCTTCTTTTTAAGGTCACCTTTATAAAGTTAATGTACCAATTATGGTGACACAGACTTCTGGAAGAGCAAGTATTCTTCAGCATCCATTTCAGCAAGTATTTCAGCAACTTGGGCAGCCTTCAGTAATACAGACCAGTATTCCACAATTAAACCCATGCTGTCTTCAAGCAACTACTAAAAAATCACAGAGAATGGAAAATGTGCTCCAACAACCTGTGGTTCTTCGTTCTGGGACAGTGGATAGGAAACATTTAGAATATGCTACTGGTGATACTCTAATACATCCTGGAAATGAGCATAAAATCATGTCTGAAGCTTTATTGAGTCAGCCAGAAAACTCTCAGTATATCAGCCTTTCAGGTGTTGTATTTCCTCCACAGGTCTCTCAAATGGATTCTAATGTGGAGTCAGTGCTCAATGTTTCAGCTAGCGTGACTCAAAATCTGCATGGTGGGCCCCTGTCCACAGGCCCTCAGGGGGCTCAGCACCAGCGCATGCCTGATGTTCAGCTTCGTGTTCTTAAAAATAGGATGTGTGGATGTGATTCTGTAAAGCAGCCAAGAAATACAGAGGAGCCCAGCATCCTACCTGTCTCAGAGAAGGTAGTTCTATGTTCAATTTTAATGGAATTAGGAGATAAACAGTAGCTAGTGATTAGATGTCCTGAGTGTTTTTTTTTAAACTGGAAGGTTACTCAAAAGCATGTTTTGTTTTTTCCTTTAGAAGATTGTTTCTTTATTATTTTTAGTATAACTATCAGTTTTTAAAAGTATCCATGCTCAGCATTTCTAAACTTTTAGTTTCGATTAATGAATCAGAATATTTCTTTATAGAAAATGCATTTGTTTTAAGGTAATCCATTTACCTCTCCCTTACATGGTGAGAATTGTTTTTTGTCTGCAGATAAAATTTAAGATTCAGAAATGCATCCTAGTAATTAAATGAGTGTTTTGAGGTAATTCATTGTCATACTTAATATACAAAAGAGGTTCAAAGTATTTTTTTTCTTGCTCTACCTAATTTTCCTAAACTCCCATATTAAAGTTTTCTCTACATGAGGAATTATCTTGCTAGTAGATACTTTGTTTCTCTGTTTGCTAAAATACTAGTTAACTTAATTTCTTTTGGAATTCAAACCACTAAAAATTAGCTCCTAATTAGCCTTCCATATTAAAAATAGGTTTACATTATTAATTTCCAAGGAATTCTTAGTGATGGCAGAAAGATTCATGGAGAATTTCACGTGGTAAAATTTTAAAATCTTGCATTATCTTTTTACAAATGTAAAATTATGTCTTACAGCTAACTCCATTTATACAATTTAGTGACATATGACAAATAAAGGTTTGTGTCTCTAGCCATTGGTTTAGTGGTCCTTTAGAACCACTGTACAAATCGGTAGCAATGTAGTAGTTAAGTGTCACCTTAACATTTTTCTAGATAGAAGGGGAAGGTATAGGGTACAGTGAAGGATAATGAACAAATAATATGTCTATCAGAAACCATTTGACTTGTTTTAGAATATTTCAGATGTTTGATGAAGCCTGTTCAAAATCTTTTAGCAAGTCTGTTTTTGGTTTAGTTTGGTATAATGTATTAAGATTAAAATGTTTTTTGAGTGTTTTTTCATTATATTTTTCACATAGTGTATAAAATTAAGAAATGGAGGATAAACTCATAATTATGAAACATTTGGTTTTGAGGGAAAATAACTGTAAAATAAGCATTTGTTTTTATCACTTGTAATATAACTTTTAGAGGCGTTTTTCTCCTGGACTCTATATGAACTTTGAAGATTTCTGGTGTGATGATTCAAGGACTTATTCTACTGTTACTTATTAGATGTCACATTGTACTTTGTTCTGATATGGGGAATTAGATTAGTTAAGGGAGATTAAGGATTGTTTAGGGGGTAGTGGTTAAGAGTTTAAGCTTTAAAGCCACAGTAGGTTCCAATTCTAGATTTACCACTTACAAGCAAGCTAGGTAATGTTGCTCTCTGAAATTCAGTCATAAGTCTGAACCAAGCTCATAATTTTTAGAATTATCAGAGATGTATATAGAGTTTTTAATAGCTTCTGTCACCATAATAAGCTTTAGATTAGTGCTATTATGCTTTATGGGGATGTGATATATTGGATAACTTTTCATATAACTTGTTGCTTGGTTTTCGGGTTTTTTTGTTTTTTTTTTTTTTTTGCGGTACGCGGGCCTCTCACTGTTGTGGCCTCTCCCATTGTGGAGCACAGGCTCCGGTCGTGCAGGCTCAGCAGCCATGGCTCACGGGCCTAGCCGCTCCACAGCATGTGGGATCTTCCCCGACCGGGGCACGAACCCGTGTTCCCTGCATCAGCAGGTGGACTCTCAACCACTGTGCCACCAGGGAAGCCCTTTTGCTTGGTTTTAAAATCTATATTTAAAACACAAACATCCCAACATTCAAAAGAATTTAATTTATAATATTTAAAAAAACTTACTGTAGGTTATCTTAAAATAGTAATCTGGTAAAGTTTATGCTGATTTGATTTTCAGAAAATTTTATAAATAGCTCTTTATAAATAGCTTTTCAGAAATTCTTATTGCTTAAAGCAAGTTACAATTAGCCCTACTTATTCACTTTTCCTGTGTAGACTGCCAGAGATCTTAAGTTTTTATGTAGGTTTAGCATTATTACTGTTTCATAAAATATATTCCTGACAAGTTTTGATGTGTTCCTATTTTAAAGTGCATATTACTATGTTAAGTTTTTCCTCAGTGTAGGAATTTTGTTTGCTAATCTTATAATGCTATAGAAAATTAGAAACTCAGGTCTTCATTGGAACTCCAAAAAGTAGGAGTAGAAAGAGAGAAATGGGTATGGTGGTGTATCTTCTCCAGCTCCTTTTTATTTCTTGCCGGCTCTCCCCACCATCTTCATTGCCCTCTCTCCCAAATATTATCATTTCTGCTACCTTCTCTTTTAATTATTTACCTTTCTGACTGCTTCCTCTTACCTCCTTTGTGAGCGAGCTCCTCTTTATCTGCCCTTGCTGTTTCCTAAGGTTCTATTCTCAGCCCATTTCTCTTCACTTCATGTTTTCCCTGGGCAATCTCATGCATTATCATGGTTTTTAACTATGACCTGCTTGTTGATGACTGCATTTTCAGCCCAGTTATTCCCTTGGGCTTCATTCTCATGTCTGTTTCCTTTCTAGACAGCTCTCCCTGAATGTTATAATAAGTTGTTGTTTCCTCATCAGAAATACTGCATAGTACCACTGCCCACCTGGTCTCCCAAGCTAAGGACTACAATGACTTTTTGGCCCCCTCTCCCCCTCATCCTCCTTATATCATGTGGTTTTTAGAATTATTTTTATTTATTTATTTTAGGCCACGCCATGTGGCATGTGGGATCCCAGTTCCCTAACCAGGGATCGAACCTGTGCCCCCTACACTGGGAGTGCAGAGTCTTAACCACTGGACTGCCAGGGAAGTCCTTTAAAAATTATTTTAAAAATTGTAAAAAAAAAAAAATTTTGTAAAGTATATACAGTGGACCCTTGAGCAGTGCAAGGGTTAGGGACACTGAGCTCTGTGCCATCAAACATCTCTATCTAACTTTATAGTTAACCCTCTGTATCCGTGATTCCGCATCCACGGATTCAACCAGTCACAGACCTTGTAGTATGTATTTATTGAAAACAATCCATGTATAAGTGGACCTGCGCATTTCGAAAACCCATGTTGTTCAAGGGTCCTCGGTATAACATAAAATTTACCATTTTAACCATTTTTAGGTGTACAGTTCAGTGGCATTAAGCATGTTCACATTATTGTGCAAGCATCTCTAGAACTTTCTAATCATCCCAAACTGAAATTCTGTACCCATTAAACAATAACTCCCCATTACCCCTCCATTCAGCTCCTGGTAACTTCTACTTTCTGTTTCTATGAATTTGACTACTACTAGGTACCACATGAGTGGTGTCATACAATATTTGTACTTTTGTGACTGGCTTATTTTGCTTAGCACATTTTCAAGGGTCATACATGTAGCATATATGGGAATTTCATTCCTTTTAAAGGCTGAATCATGTAATTTTTGACAACTTTTAAAACCAAATATTTCTGGAATCTTTTCCCTCTTCTCCATCCCTACTGCCATTGCCCTAATTGTCTCTCAATTGGGATAATGTAGTTTCTAACTAATTTATTAGCCTGTAGTCTCTGCTCGTTCTTACTCCACTCCTTCCAATCCATCCATCCTAGAGGTTAAAGGCTTCAGGGGTCAGAAATGTTTTGAATTCCTTCTCTATCCCTTAATAACTACGTGACTTGGGCAAGCTACTATTTCCTCATTTGTAAAATAAAGATAATAGTAGCAACCATGGAATTGTGGTGGGAGGATTATGTGAGATAATCAGTGTGAAGTGCTCAGCAGCATACTGCCTAGCATATGGTAAGAGCTCAGTGAGTATTAGCTATGACCTCTGCTCCTCATGGCTACCATAGATTTACTCAGCATGCAGCCTGTTTAACATGTCACTGACTGCCCATCAGCTACAGGATAAAATTTAAGCTCCTTGTAAAAAAAATATTAATAAACAGAAATCTCAATTAAATAGAGTTGGGAGACCTGAGGGGGGCGCTCTCACGCCCTGTGACAATAGCAGAGCCCAACTAGAAGACCCTGCTTCTATCCTGACAACAACTTAGCCAGTGAAGAGCTGTGGACTCTGTTTACTGTAGCCCTCCCAACCTCCTTTTCTTCTCTATATAAGCTTTCTTCCTTTGAGGGGACTTGCATGTGGCTCGCCATGGTTGCACACCCCAAATTTCTGCTGATCCTGAATAAACCTATCTTTGCCTGAGAAATATCTGGCAGTCTGTTTTTTTTAGGTCAACATTCTTAATGTGGCATACGAGGACCTCCATGTTCTTTTTCGGCCAGAGTTTCTTACTTATTCTTTATTTCATGCCTACTAGTTCACTGGTAACAACAAACTGTGAGCAATGATCTGTGTTAACCAGAAGAAAGGATGGCAGCAGAAAAGCCAGGCACAAAGCAGATGGGATAACAAAAGCAGAGAAAGGCAGGAAACAGCAGAGTTAATTCCTGCTTGCCCATTTATTACTTCCTCCAGAAATCTTACTTAATACCTTTCTATCTGCCCTCTCCCCTTTCATTATTAGGTTGGATGTATCTCTTCTGTGTTATCATAGCACCTTATGTATGTATCTATCATAATGTAGTTAAGAGATGCATTAAAATGTCCTGTGTGCATTGAGAGGTACATTTTATTAATCTTTGTATACTCAACACCTAAGAATACACACACACACACACACACACATATTCATGTGTACTAGAATATAAGCTTTAAAAGAAGAGGATCTATGACTAGTTTACTTGGCTCAATAGTTCTCAACTCTGGCTAAATATTAGAATTATTGGGGCATTAAAAAAATGTTCAAGTCTGCCCCAAGGAATATGGATCTAATTGGTCTGGAGTGGGGTCCCCTTACTATTGTTGGAGTTTTCTGACGTGATTGTAATACATAGTTAAGATGAAGAACCACTGATCTAGCTCAATATCAATTTATGAATGAAAAATGGATGGAGTGTGGGGATTAGAGAATATATAACTTTAAGAGCTTTTATTTTTCTTCCAATCCATTCTGATACTCCTCTAAAAGATAAAATATCATACCAATAGTTATTTGAATTCATGATTCAGTTAATTGAGCACATATTTTTTTGAGTCACTATATGCTACTTCTAAATGAATATCTCTAAATCAGATTTTTATTTTTTTTATTTTTTATTTATTTATTTATTTTTTTGCTGTACGCGGGCCTCTCACTGTTGTGGCTTCTCCCGTTGTGGAGCACAGGCTCCGGATGCGCAGGCTCAGTGGCCATGGCTCACAGGCCCAGCCACTCCACGGCATGTGGGATCTTCCCGGACCGGGGCACGAACCCGTGTCCCCTGCATCAGCAGGCGGACTCTCAACCACTGCACCACCAGGGAAGCCCTAAATCAGATTTTTAAGCCAGGTATGTGACATTTTTATTTCTTTAGAGGAAAAAAGCCAATTTAACAAGATACGTGACATTTTTATTTCTTTAGAGGAAAAAAGCCAATTTAACAAGATACTTTTTTTTGTATTTGTCAAAATATGTTGAGGTATATTTCATCCAAAATAAGAGTAGAGTGACATGGGATGCTACTGTACATGGTTAGGTAATATATAATCATTATTGCCATTATGTTGTGGGAGATAGCTGGATTAAATTTCTGTTAAGAATTAAAGATGTACCCTTCCATTATGATTATAGGCAACTGAATTTCACATAGTTTAGTTTGAAAATGTGAAGAGAAAGTATGTTATAGCTTAGGCTTCTCCTGTTTTATCTTTATTCCCACATATGCATATGAGGTTCTGTCAGTCCTTACCAACCATTAGAAAAATATGGTCCTTTCATTAGGGGAAAGCTTAAGTCGAAAAGGTTGGAAGCTGTATTTGGCAAATAAAGCTTTATCTTGAAGTGTCCTATACATTTGCTCATTGTACTGCCCAGCCACAGAAGCTGTATGCAATTGAAAAGACCTTGGTGAAGCTGAGAATCTTGGAAATCATTGAGCTGGTTTGTTTAGAGCAGAGAAAGAAAACTAAAGCAGTGCTTCTGTCGGATGACGTCATCTGCACTAGAACTGTTGACATTTCTTCACGTTCAGCCAGAACTCATAGAAGAATCAGCAGTGACTTTTCTTTAACATTCAGCAGGATAAAAATACTAGTACTTCACAGGGCAGCCGACATCTGAGTTTAATCATATTTGCACATTGGCACAGTAAAAAATTCCTATGTTGTGAGACCTTTTTTTGAAACTGGAAACTGACATCTTTGTAATAATGAAGTTTTTATAGATTATCAGAATTTGGTACTCTCTGTACTGATGGAGCCCCTGAGATGCTTGGCAACACATGCTTTTGCTGCTTCAGTGGAGAGAGCATTTCAATGTCTGTTTCAGCACATGGCATACCTTAGTGTTGAGACCCAGCCAATAATTCTAAAAGAAGTTTTGTTGGCTGCCGTGATACTCAAATGCATTAGAATTTAATTGAATTATTAAATTTTCCAATTTAATGATTTAAATTGATTTAATGATTTCCAATTTAATTTCCAATCATTATCTTTTCCAAGACATTTGTCAGAAAGTGTGGGGAAAATGTTATATTCTTCTTTATGCAAATTTTTTATGGCTTTTCAAAGGACAGTACTTGAAACCCTTGATTGATCCTTGGGGAGACATAAACTATTTTTGAGAGACGGTGGTAACCTTCTAATAACAATTTGACTTGGAGGAGTTCATTGATCTATGTAGTGGATGTTTGCCATACGAAAGGCTTAAATCTTTCTATTCATGGGCCTGCAGTATCAATTATGGATGTTGCTGCAAAACTGCCTGCTATTTTGGTCAAACTACCACCTTGGAAAAGGAGATTGGAGTCAGATAATCATATGAACTTTCTTATGCTTGGTGGACGTGCTTCTGAAGAAAGAAGTTGAGAATGACGAAACTCTTTTGCAGTTATTGATATTGAATTTGGATTTGTAATCTTACTCCTTTCCCAGAATAAAGAGGACCTCATTGATATAGGTAAAATAAGATGATGCTACGTGAATTCAATTACAAGAGTCCTGGAATCTTTAATATTCCTTAATAAGCTTATACTAATCTGGTAAAGTGCCATGGGAGCGCTGATTCATTTTGTAACAAAAGATCTTGTGGTTTAAGGTTTTCAGTACTTGTTGCTATAACATGAAAAGCCAATTCCAACATGTGATTTAGGCCCAGGACTAGCCTTACCATAATTTGCTTTTCACACAGTCAGATTTATTGGGGTAGTATCTACATACAATAAAGTTCACCTTTATCTAGGTATACAGTGTTTAGATGTACATATGAATTTTGACAAAACACTTGGAGTTATATAACCAGTATCACAGTTGAGATACAGAACATTTCCATCACCCCAAAGAGGTCCCTTAGGCCCCTGTGTAGCCAATACCCTCCCTCCACATCTGGTCCCTGGCACTCACTGATGTGTTTTCTTTTGGTATAGGCTTGCCTTTTTCAGAATGTCAAACAAATGGAATCATGCAATATGTAACTTTAATATGATATATTCGCAATTCATTCATGTTTTTGCATATATTAGTATATTCCATTGTGCCACAATTTGTTTATCCATTCACCATTTGGACATTTGGATGTTTCCAGTTTGGGCATTTGTGAATGAATCCCCTAAAAACATTCATGTGTGGGTTTGTGGGTCTCCTCCCTTCCTTTCTCTCTCCCTCCCTCCCTTCCTTCCTTTTTGGTGTGGACTTAGGTTTTCTTTACTTTTGAGTAAATACCTAGGAGTGGGATTTCTAGGTAGGTTTTCTTTACTTTTGAGTAAATACCTAGGAGTGGGATTTCTAGGTCATATGATACCTGTATGCTTATAAGAAACTGCCAAACTCATTTCCAAAGTGGCTGTATTCCCACCAGCAATGTATGGTGGAATGCAAATTTCTGCTACCAATGGGTAAGAGTTGTAGTTGCTTCATGTCCTTGCTATTTAACGCTCTCTTTAGGAGAGGAGAAGTTTGTGATTTTGATGAAGTCTAATTTATTCTTTTTTTCTTTTGATTTCTGCTAATGTGTCTTATCTAACCAAAGGTTGTGAAGATCATCGAATGCTTCTAAAAACTTTATGGATTTTACATTTAGGACTGTGATCCGTTTTTGAGTTAATTTTTGTGTATAGTGCAAGGTTAGGGTTTAGGGTTTTTTTTTTTTTTTTGTATATGGATGTTCAGTTGTTTCAGCATTATTTGTTAAAAAGACTACCCTGTCTCCATTGAGTTGCCTAAATCACATTGAGTGTTTAAAGCACGTTCACCTTTAATGAAAATCAGTTATCATATGTGTATTGGTTTATTTCTGGACTTCCACTCTGTTTCATTAATTCATATGTCTACTTTTCACTAGCACCACACTGTCTTGATTATGTCAGCTTTGTAGTAAGTCTGGACATCAGAGAGTATGAGTTTCTTAACTTTATTCTTTTTCAAAGTTATTTTGGTTATTCTCATTCTTTGCTTTTCCATATAAATGTTAGAATGAGCTTGTCATTTTTTACAAAAAAAGCTGCTGGGATTCTGATATGGGTTTTGTTGTATCTATAGATCAACAAGGGGAGAATTGACATCTTCACAATGAGTGTTCCAATTTATTGATACATTTTTTTATTTAGGTCTTTGACTTTTATTAAAATTTTATAGTTCTCAACATACATATATTGCACATATTCTGTTTTTATCTAAGTGTTTCATGGTTTTGGGTGCTGTCATAAATAATAATACACACCATAAAGCACAACGTTATTTATATTTTAAGCTTCATTTGCATTAATTTTAAAAATGTTATTTTCAAAGATAAGATTATTGAGGAAAAAAGCTAAAAATTTCCGTGGTTCTTCAAGTACATTGCCACAATAGTTTCAAGAGGTTGTGCAATTTTTCCTGCCACCAGCACTCTGTATCAGTTTTACCACATACTTGACAGTTTACTAGCACCATTGATTTTGTCTATTGTAAAAATTTACCTTTTAACCATTTTTTACTGTACAGTTCAGTGGCATTAGGTGCAGTCACATTCTTGTGCAACTGTCCTCACCATCCATCTCTGGAACACTTTTTATTTTCCGAAATTGAAATTCTATACCCATTGAACAATAACTCCCCATTTGTATCTTCCCCCAGCCCCTGGCAGCCACCATTCTACTTTCTGTCTCTATGAATTTGACTATAGGTATCTCAAAGCAAGAGGTCAAATAGTATTTGTCCTTTTGTGTCCCTTTTCACTTAGCATAATGTCTCATGTTCATCCATGTTGTAGCATATATTAGAATTTTTTCCTTTTTATGCTTAAATAACATTCCATTGTGTATATATACCATATTTTGTTAATTCATTCATCCATCCGTGAACACTTGGATTGCTTATACCTTTTGACAGTTGTGTCTAATGCTACTATAAACTTGGGTATACAAATGTCTCCTTGAGCCCCTGCTTTCAATTATATAGCCAGATATGGTGCTGGGTCATATGACAATTCTGTTTATAATTTTTTTAAGGAACTACTGTAGTGTTCCATAGCAGCTGCACCATTTTACATTCCCACCAGCAGTGCACAATTTCTCCACATTCTCACCAACACTTATTTTCTGTTTTTTTTTCCTTTGATAATAGCCACACTAATGGGTATGAGGTGGTATCTTATTGTGGTTTGGATTTGCATTTCCCTAATGATTAGTGATACTGAACATCTTTTCATGTGCTTATTGCCATTTGTATATTTTCTTTGGAGAAATGTCTAAGTTCTTTGCACATTTTTAAATCAAGTTTTTCGTTTTGTTGTTGAGTGTAGGCATTTAAAAATATATTCTGGATATTAACTCATCAGATATATGATATGCAAATATTTTCTCCCATTTTGTGGGTTACCTTTTCACTTTGTTGATAGTGTCCTTTGATGCACAAAGGTTTTAATTTTGATGAAGTCCATTTTATCTTTTTTTTTTTGCCTATGCTTTTGGTATCATATCTAAGAAATTATTCCCAAATTCAGTGTCATGAAGATTCTCCTCTATGATTTTTTTCCTAAGAGTTTTGTAGTTTTAGCTCTTACATTTAACTTTTTAATCCATTTTGAGTTAATTTTTGTATATGGTGTAAGGTAGGGGACCAACTTCGTTCTTTTGCATGTGGATATCTAGTTTTCTTAGCATTTGTTGAAAAGATTGTCTTTTCCCTGTTGACTGGTCTTGTCACTTTTGTAGAAGATCATTAGACCATATATGTGAGAGTTTATTTCTGGTCTCTCTGTTCCATTGGTCTTTTGTCTGTCTTTATGCAAATACGCTGTTTTGACTACTGTAGTTTTGTAGCAAGCCTTGAAATCAGGATGAATGGGACCTCCAACTTGTATTTTCTTTTTCAAGATTGTTTTGGTTATTCAGGGTCCCTTTGGATTCCATATGAATTTCAAGATGCTTTACTATTCCATTCGCACCAAAAATGTCATTTGGATTTTGAAAGGGATTGCACTGAATCTTAGTTGTCTTTGGGTAGTATCAACATTTTAATAATATTAACTCTTCTAATCCATAAACATGGAATGTCTTCCCATTTATTTGTATCATTTTTAACTTCTTTTGGCAATGTTTTGTAGTTTTTAGTGAACAAGTCTTTTTCCTTCTTGGTTATGTTTACTCCTAAGTATTCTATTTGGTGGTTTTGTAAATGGAATTGCTTTCTTTTCTTTTTTTTTTTTTTTTTTTTGCGGTACGTGGGCCTCTCACTGTTGTGGCCTCTCCCGTTGCGGAGCACAGGTTCCGGATGCGCAGGCTCAGCGACCATGGCTCACAGGCCTAGCTGCTCTGCAGCATGTGGGATCCTCCCAGACCAGGGCACAAACCCGTGTCCCCTGCATAGGCAGGCGGACTCTCAACCACTGTGCCACCAGGGAGGCCTGGAATTGCTTTCTTAACTTTGTTTTCAGGTTGTTAATTGTTAGTGTATAGAAATGCAACTGATTTTTGAATGTTGTTTTGTATTTTGTACATTTTGCTGAATTCATTAGTTCTAACATTTTTGTGTGTGTGTGGAATTTTGGGGGTTTTGTACATAGAACATTATGTCATCTGCAAACAGAGCCAGTTTTACTTCTTCCTTTTTAATTCGATGCCTTTTATTTCTTTATCTTGCTTAATTGCCCTAGCTAGGACATCTAGTACTATGTTGAGTAGAAGTGACAAGAGTGGGCATCCATGCCTTGTTCCTGATTTTAGAGGAAAAGCTTTCAGTTTTCACCATTGAATATGCTGTTAGCTGAGAGTTTCTTATAGGTCAATTTTATTATGTTGAGGCAATTTCTTTCTATTCCTAGTTTGAGTGTTTGTTTTTATTTTTATTTTTAAATCATGAAAGGGTGTTGAATTTTGTCAAATGCTTTTTTTGCATTAGTTTAAGTGATTGTGTCATTTTTTACCCCTCTTCAGTATGTTAATGTGTTGTATTACGTTGATTATTCATATGTTGACCCACTTTTGCATTTCAGGAATAAATCTCATTTGGTCATGGTGTATGATCCTTTTAATGTGCTGTTGAATTCTGTTAGTATTTTGTTGAGGATTTTTTTTTTTTTTTTTGGCCGTGTTGTGTGGCTTGTGGGATCTTAGTTCCCTGACCAGGAACTGAACCTGGGCCCTTGCAGTGAGAGTGCAAAGTCCTAGCCACTGGACTGCCAGAGAATTTCCTTGTTGAGGATTTTTGAGGATTGGTGTTAATTCTTCTTTGAATGTTTGGTAGAATTCTTTAGTGAAGCCATCTGGTCCTGGGCATTTCTTTGTTGAGAGGTTTTTGATGACTAATTGAATCTCATTACTGGTTATAAGTCTGTTAATATTTTCTCTTTCTTCATGGCTCAGTCTTGGTAGGTTTTGTGTTTTTAGGAATTAGTTCATTTCATCTAGGTTATCCAATTTGTTGGCATACAGTTCGTCTTATAATTCTTTTTATTCCTGTAAAATCACTAGTAAAGTTTCTTTATTTCTGATTTTAGTTATTTGAGTCTTCTCTCTTCTTTTCTTCATCAATCTAGCCAAAGGTTTATAAATTTTATTGATCTTTTTGAAGAATCAATTCTTGGTTTTGTTTAGTTTCTCTGTTGTTTTTCTATTCTTTATTTTATCTCTGCCCTAATTGCTATTATTTCCTTCCTTCTACTAGCTTTGGCTGTATTTGTTGTTCTTCTAGTTCCTTAAGGTTGTTAATTTGAGATCTTTCTCCTTTTTTAATATGAGCATTTACAGCTATAAATTTCTCTCTTAGCACTTCTTTTGCAGAATCCCATATGTTTTGGCATGCTGTGTTTTCCTTTTCATTTGTCTCCAGATATTTTTTTACCTTTTGACAAAAGATTTTTGGTTTTTTAAATTTCTTCTTTGACCCATTCCATTGTGATCAGAAAAGATACTTTGTATGATTTCAGTCCTTTTAAATACTAAGATTTGTTTTGTGGCCTAATTTATGGCCTCTCCTGGAGAACGTTCTGTGAGTACTTGAGAAAAACGTGTATCCTGCTATTTTGCATGTTTTGTATATGTTTGTTAGGTACAGTTAGTCTGTCATGCTCAAGTTCTTTATTTCCTTATTGATATTGTGTCTGGTGGTTCTATTCATTATTGAAAGTGGAGTATTAAAGTTTCTTACTATTACTGCAGAGCTGTTTCTCCCTTTTTGTTGCATATATTTAGGAGCTCTGATGTTTGGTGCATATATGTTTGTAATTGTTATATCTTCTTGGTGAATTAATTCTTTTATCATTATGTAATATTTTATTGTTTCTTGTAACAGTGTTTGAATTAAAGTCTATTTTGTCTGTTATTAGCATAGTTTCCCCAACTCTTGTGGTTACTATTTGCATGGAATATCTTTTTCCATCATTTTACTTTCAACCTTGTGTGTCCTTAGACCTAAGGTGAGTCTCTGGTAGACAGCATGTAACTGGATACTGTTTATCCATTTTGCCAACCTGTCTCTTTTGGTTGGGGAGTTTAATCCATTTGCATTGAAAGTAATTACTAATAGGGGAGAGGTTACTCTTGCTATTTTGTTTTCTGTGTGTCTTTTAGCTTTTTTCTCCCTTATTTCCTTCCTTATTACACCTTATTTCCTCCCTTATTACATTCTTTTGTGTGTAGTTTTTTTGTAATGACACATTTTGATTGTTTTCTCATTTCCTTTTGTGTGTTCTCTATAGGTATTTTCTTTGTGGTTATCATGGAGATTACTTATAGCATCTTAAAGTTGTAACAATCTATTTTGAACTGATACCAACTCACCTTTAATTTCATATAAAAACTCTGCTTCTTTTCAGCTCTACCCTCCCCCACTTTATATTACTGATGTCCCAAATTATGTCTTTATATATTATGTACTTCTTGATATAGATTTATAATTATAGTTTTTTAATGCTCTTATCTCTTAAATCTCATAGAGGAATAAAAAGTAGAGTTAACAAACCAAAATTATGATAATACTGGTTTTTATATTTGTCATTGTATTTCTCTTTACCAGAGAACTTTATATTTTTGTGTGGCTTCAGATTACTGTCTAGCTTCCTTTCATGCCGACTTAAAGGACTCCCTTTAGTATTTATTGTAGGGTAGACCTAGTAGTAATAAACTCCTTCAGCTTTTATCTGGAAATGCCTTATTTGCAGGACAGTTTCCCAGATATAGAATTCCTAGTTCAGTCTTTTCTTTCAGCACTTTATTATTTTTTCTTTTGGCCACACCACACGGCATGTGAGATCCTAGTTCCCTGACCAGGGATCGAACCCATGCCCCCTGCATTGGAAGCATGGAATCTTAACCACTGGACCACCAGGGACGCCCCTCAGCACTTTAAATATATGTCATACCACTGCCTTTTTGTTTTCAAAGTTTCTGGTGAGAAATCTGCTTGTTATCTTACAGAGGATCCCTTGTATGTGATGAGTTGCTTTTCTCTTGCTGCTTTAAATAGTGCTGTTATTAAATTTCAGTTTCCAATTGTTTATTGCTACTATACAGCCATACAATTTTTGTAAATTGCCTTACATCAGTCTGAATGTTTATATAACCCCCAAATTAATATGTTGAAATCCTAACCCCCAAAAGGTGATGGTAATTAGGAGGTGGGGCCTTTGGGAGGCGATTAGGTCATAAGGATGGAGTCTTCAATTAATGGGATTAGTTACCTTATAAGAGACCCCACAGGGCTCCCTAGCCCCTCTGCCATATGAGGACACAGTGAGAAGCCATCATCTGTGAACCAGAAAGTGGGCTCTACCAGATATCAAATCTGCTGGTGCCTTGCTCTTGGGCTTCTCAGCCTCCAGAATTGTGAAAAATAAATTTCCATTGTTAATAAGCTACCTAGTTTATGGTATTTTGTTATAGCAGCCCAAATGATCTAAAACAGTTTCCTTATCCTTTTAATGTTTTGGGGATCTATGGTGACACCCTATCCTTAATTAGTAATATCATTTACTTGTTTCCTTTCTCTTTTTGTCAGTCTGGCTATGTTTTTTCATTTTTATTCATCTTTTCAAGGAATGGACTTTAGGTCTAATTGACTTTTTCTGTTCTCAGTTTCATGTATTTTTCTTTTTATCTTTATTATTTCCTTATTTACTATGAGCTTAATTTGGTCTTCTCTTTTTTAGTTTCTTAAGGTGGAATTTTAGGCCATTGATTGAGACTTGCTTCTTTTCTTATATAGTCATGTAATGCTATAAATTCCCTCTAGGCACTGTTTTAGCTACATCTCAGGTTTTGAAATGTAATGTTTTTGTTTGCATTCAATTAAAATTATGTTTTAATTTCCCTTGTGATTTCTTCTTTGACCCATGCATATTTAAAAATATGTTGTTTAATTTGTAAATATTTGAGGATTTTCCAGATTTTTCTGTTACTGATTTCTGGTTTAATTCCTTTGTGCTAAGAGAACATACTTTGTATGTGTTAAATTTGCCAAGATTTGTTTTATGATCCAGAATATGGTCCATCTTGGTGAACATTCTGTGTGCTCTTGAAAAGAATGTGCATTTGGCTATTTGGGGGTGGAGTATTCTATAAATGCCAATTAGGTTATGTTGGTTCATTGTGTTGTTCAGTTCTTCTACATTCTTACTGAATTTCAGTCTGCTTTTTTTTTATTAATTAGTAAGAAGAAGAATGTTGAATTCTCCAACTATGTTTGTGGATTTGTCTGTTAATCTTTTTAGTTCTGACAGTTTTGATTTATATTTGTCCTTTTGTATTTGGCTTATTCTAGTTAGTACAGTCCTTTATATTTTTTATTTATCCATTGAGCATGATGTCACTTGTCCCTTCTACTTCATTGAATTATTGTTTAAAATAAAATAGTTAAAACCTAAGAGGTATATAAATTTAAGATCGTATGTATAAAAACTGGTAAATATTATCTGAAAACAGTCAACTGATTTGCTGTCTATGTATGACCATAAGTGGGTTTACTTTATTTACAATTTAAAAGTTATTCCCATCTTATATAGAATTGCTAAGGGTGTTCTAAAATTCAAACTTAGGGAATATCATCTGACAGGGAAGAAATATGTTTTCAGAGGCCACTTGTGAACTGTTTAAGTAATTTTATATTTTGTGTGATCCAATGTTTTATACACCTTGTTTGACAGGAAAAATCTTTATTGCATTTATTTCTCTTTTTAGGATTCTAATTCTCAGATGGATTTAAGCCTTCAGGTAACTGATGATGATATTGATGAGATAATTCAAATAGATGGAACTGGAGATACATCTTCCAGTGATGAAATAGGAAGTACAAGAGATGTAGATGAGAACAAATTTCTAGGGATTACTGATGCAGGAGACCTGAAGGTACTTGAAGAAGCCAGCAGTATATCAAATGAAGATTCAACAGCCAACAGTAGTGATAATGAAGACCCTCAGGCAGACCTTGTGGAAGAGGTAAGGATTATTTTTGAGCTGAAACTTTTAAAAATTTATAGCATTTGTACTTTAATATACTTTGGAACCAAGAGGAATAACAGTTAAGGTTAATCCTGTCTTTTGTCTTTAAAATGAGACTTATTTGTATCTAGTATTTAAACTTTTAGTCTTAAACTGTAATTTAACTCAGTATTAAGTATTATGGAATCAGCTACTATATTTGTTGGTCTTAACTAGGGGTAGTGAGAGGTTTAAGGGATGGGAGTGGAGGTAAAGAAGGCAGCCAGGGTAGAAGCATATCATATCTGCTCTAATCCTAATAAATGCCGTGAAATCTTTGTGGAATGTGATAATTAAGAAGCATGTAAGTGGTATTAACTATCCTTTATGGTGCCGTACATATGTGCCAGGTACCATACTAAATCTTACTGCCTTTTGTTATTTAACATTACCGCTGCCTTATGGGTTTTATGGGTCTTATTACTGTCCTCATTTTGCAAATGAGAAAACTGAGATACAAGGAATTTTAGTAACTTGCCAAAGGTCAGTCTTGTGGTTATTGAGTAGCTAAGTTGGGATTCAAACTCAGGCTGTTTGACTTTTAAATACAGTACTATTCTGTGTCCTTGGAGGGAGAGAATATGTCCCTCTGTCTTTAAAAAATTCAAAGCATCATGAAATTCATTAATGTGAGTATCTTTCATCTTTAGGACCCTTTAAATTCTGAGGATGATGTTAGTGAGCAGGATGTGCCGGACCTGTTTGACACAGATAATGTAATTGTCTGTCAGTATGAAAAGGTACTGTATTCACCTTTTAGACTTTGGGTTTATTAATTGCATTTATAGTAGAAAATAAGCAAAATAATGGGAAATATGATGATCAGTTACTGTTCAGTTAAATTAATCTCAAAATAGCTAATTAATTCTATGAATTTGGGAGGGTATTTTGGGTCTAACACTGTGCTGTGTGGTCTTGGTGATACCAAAAAAGTGATAGGCCTTGTCTTATGGAGGTGACAGTCTTATTGAAGCAAGGTGTTTCTGTATGGAATAATAGAATGGCATACAGTAAGATAGTAGGTAAATCAAAAGCTAAAATACATGACAGGTAAATCAAATACTAAAATACATGGCATATAAATCAAATGCTAAGATGAGTGGCATGTAAATCAAATGCTCTGATAAGTGGCACAGACAGTAAGTCCTAAAAGGGGCTAGGAAATGCAAGGAATCATTTGTAGTTGGAGTTCTCCACAAATCCTTCATGGGTGATGTGGGGCTTTGAAATAGGTCTTGAATGATTTGTAGGATATAGATAAGTGTGGAGAGTAGGCATTCAGAGTAGAGTAGCCTGATAAAAGGCAGAGAAATGAATGCATGTAGAATTTATAAGGTACAGTGAAGAGACAGCTCTGCCTTGAATGAGGTGTTTTCCTTTTGAATGTGTTAGGAAATGAGGCTGGGTGGTGGACAGAGGTGGGAGCAGATTGGAAAATCCAGAATCCTGGTAGGGGAAGTTCAAACTTGATTTGATGGGCATTAACCTTATGAGGATGATATTGAGAAAATTGTAATTGGGTTTAAAAACTGGCATTGTTTGCTAATTTGGAAGAGGCAAATAGTAAGAAGAACAGGGATAGTACATAAAGTAACAGAGCCCAGACTAAGGATGGCAGCATAGAACATGGAAGAGTTTAGAGATTATGGTGGAAGAATCATTGGACTTCAATACTATGTTGTAGAGAAGTGGTGAGAGTGGGCATTCTTGTCTTGTTCCAGATCTTAGTGGGAAGGCTTTTAGCTTTTCACCTTTGAATATTATATTGGCTGTGGGTTTGTCATAAATTGCTTTTATTATGTTGAGATATGTTCCCTCTATACCACTTTCCTAAGGGTTTTTATCATGAATGGGTGTTGAATTTTACCAGATGCTTTTTCTGCATCTATTGAGGTGATCATGTGGTTTTTGTCCTTTTTTTTGTTGATGGGGTGTATCACATTGATTGATTTGTGAATGTTGAACCATTCTTGTGACCCTGGCATGAATCCAGCTTGGTCATGGTATATGACCTTTTTTATGTGTTGTTGGATTCAGTTTGCTAATATTTTGTTGAGAATTTTTGCATCTATATTCATCAAAGATATTGGCCTGTAATTTTCTTTTTTGGTAGTTGTCTTTGTCTGGTTTTGGTATCAGGGTGGTGGTGGCTTCATGAAATGTTTTTGGGAGAGTTCCTTCCTCTTTAATCTTTTGGAAGAGTTTGAGAAGGATTGGTATAAGTTCTTCTTTGTATGTTTGGTAGAATATACACTGAGGAAAAGACAGTCTCTTCAGCAGGTGGCATTGGGAAAGTTGGAGAGCCACATGTAAGTCAGTGAAGTTAGAACACACCCTCACACCATACACAAAAATAAACTCAGAATGGCTCAAAGGCCTAAATACAAGACAAGACACCATAAAACTCCTAGAAGAGAACATAGGCAAAACATTCTCTGACATAAATTTTACCAATGTTTTCTTAGGTCAGTCTCCCAAGGCAATAGAAATAAAAGCAAAAATAAACAGGTGGGACCTAATCAAACTTACAAGCTTTTGCACACAGCAAAGGAAACCATAAATAAAATGAAAAGGTAAACAAAAAGGTCCTACTGTATAGCACAGGGAGCTATATTCAATATCCTGTGATAAACCATAATGGAAAAGAATGAAAGAAAAAGAATGTCTATATGTGTATAACTGAGTCACTTTGCTGTACAGCAGAGACTGGCACAACATTGTAAGTCAACTATACTTCAATTAAAAAAAATAAAATTAAGTAAAAAAAAATAAATGAAAAGACAACCTACAGACTGGGAGAAGATATTTGCAAATGATGTGACTGATGAGGGCTTAATTTCCAAAATATACAAACAGTTCATACAATGCAACAACAAAAAAACAAGCCAATCCAAAAGCGGGCAGAAGACCTAAATAGACACTTCTCCAAAGAAGATATGCAGATGGCCAATAGACATGTGAAAAGATGCTCAACGTTGCTAATTATTAGAGAAATGCAAATCAAAACTACAGTGAGGTACCACCTCACACCGATCAGAATAGCCATCATTAAAAAGTCTACAAATAACAAATGCTGGCGAAGGTGCGGAGAAAAGGGAACGCTCCTACACTGTTGGTGGGAATGTAAATTGGGTGCAGCCACTATGGAAAACAGTATGGAAGTTCCTCAAAAAACTACAAATAAAGTTGCCATATGATCCAGCAATCCCACTACTGGGCATATACCCAAACAAAACCATAATTCAAAAAGATAAATGCACCCCCCTATGTTCATAGCAGCACTATTTACCATTGCCCAGTCATGGAAACAACCTAAATGTCCATCAACAGATGAATGGATAAAGAAGATGTGGTATATATATATACAGTGGAATATTACTAGGCCATAAAAAAGAATGAAATAATGCCATTTGCAGCAACATGGATGGACCTAGAGATTATCATACTAAGTGAAGTAAGTCAGAAAGAGAAAGAAATACCATATGATATCACTTATATGTGGAATCTAAAATATGACACAAATCAATATGTCTATGAAATGAAAATAGACTCACAGTTACAGAGAACAGACTTGTGGTTGACAAGGGGGAGGGGGAGTAGGGGAGGGAAGGATTGGGAGTTTGCGGTTATGCATATAATGTAATATATATATTATAATAATATTATACAACAAGATCCTATTGTATAGCACAGGGAACCATATTCAATATCCTGTGACAAACCATAATGGAAAAGAATATGAAAAAGAATATATATGTGTGTGTGTGTGTGTGTGTGTGTGTGTATAACTGAGTCACTTTGCTGTACAGAAGAAATGAACACATTGTAAATCAACTATACTTCAATAAAATTTAAAAAGTTTCTTTGGTACTTGGTGATTAGTTGTTCATGAGAAGAATGACAAGGGAGAGTTAAAGGTGTCTATCAGGTTTCAAGCCTAAAAATTAGGTTAGTAGCAATTGAACTTTAGCAACTAAAATATAATACAGCTTAAATTTGTTTTCAAACACTGTAACTGTGATTATGTAGTAGAATGGTCAGCTTTGCGTTCTTAACTTATTCATATTCACATTTTTTAGCAGCTTTGAGATATAATTCACATACTATACACTTCACCTATTTAAAGTGTACAACTCAGTGGTTTTAGTATATTTATGGATATGTGTAACCATTAACACAGTCAATTTTAGAAAATTTTTATCACCTCAGAAAGAAAGCCCATACCCTTTAGTTCTTACTCCCATATTGCCCCCTTTCTCCCATCCCCAGTAGTAAGGAACTACTAATGTACTTTCCATCATTGTAGATTTCCATATTCTGGAGTTTCATATGAAAGGAATCATATAATATGCGGTCTTTTATGACTGGTTTCATTTATTTCACACAGTGTTTCAAGATTCATCCATATTATAGCTTGTAACAGTTCTTCATTCCTTTTTATTGATGAATACTAGTCCGTTGAATGGATATACCACATTTTGTTTATCCATTCATCTGTTGAATGATATTTGAGTTGTTTCCACCTTTTGGCTATTATGAAGAATTCTGCTATAAATATTCATGTACAAGTTTTTTGTGAATATATATTTTCATTTCTCTTGGTAAATACCTAGGAGTGGAATTCCTGGGTCATATGGTCATAATTTGAGGCACTACCAGACGGTTTTCCAAGGTGGCTGTACCATTTTTCATTCCCATCAGCAGTGTATGGTGGTTTAGATTGCTTTACATTCTCACTAACACTTGTTATCTGACTTTTTGATTCTAGCCATCCTAGTGGGTGTGAAGTGGTATCTCGTGGTTTTGATTCGCATTTCCCTGATGATTAATGCATATTTATATCTTTGACTTGTTTTCAGTAACAATTTCAATATACTCAGGGGAGATGGAGGATGATACTTAGAATTGCTGTAAAAAAATGAATTCTTTTCTCTAAAAATAAAATAATTTTCTCTCCTATAACATTTTGTGTAGATAGAAAATGGCAATTTAGATGCTGGTAAACATAAGCATAAGAAGGAATAGGTAATAGAAAAGGGACTGGTCTTGGTTTGAAAGTTCTTTTAGATTCTTATAAACAGTGTATTGTGTTCTATAAACAGTGTATTGCACTGTATAGACACTAGATTATATATGCATTACATAGAGTCACAAATAATTTTCTAGACTCTTATGGATATAGTATTCTTTCTGGTACTGCATTGTGGGAAATAGCTTGTAATTAATTAACATTGAATTAATAGAATTTAGTATTTTAGTGATGTTAAGGAGGAGTAGGTTGCAGTTTTGGATGTGTTGTCCAGGGGAGGCCTTACTGAGAACGTGATTGGGTAAAGATCAAAAGGAGGTAAGAGAGGGGACTTTCTTGGTGGTGCAGTGGTTAAGACTCCATGCTCCCAGTGCAGGGGGCCTGGGTTTGATCCCTGGTCAGGGAACTAGATCCCACGTGCATGCTGCAACTAAGAGTTCATGTGCCACAACTAAGGAGCTGCCAAGCTGCAACTAATGAGCCCGCCTGCCACAACTAAGACCTGGTGCAACCAAATAAATAAATTTAAAAAATCTTTTTTAAAAAAGGAGGTAAGAGAATGAACCATGAGGATATTTGAATGTAATCATTTCAGACAGAGGGAACAGTAAATAATACATAAGTCCTGAGGTAGAAGAATACCTGTGTGTTCAGGGAACAATGAGGAGAGCAGAGCAGTAAGTGAGGGGAAAAGTGGGATCTTATAGTCCATTTTAAGGACTTTATTTTTTGGATGAGAAGTCATTGGAGAGTTTTGAGCATAGAAATGATATCTGGTTTATGTTTTTAGTAGGGCCATAGTAAAAGTAGACTGGCTACCATGTTTAGAGTAGACTAACAGGGAGACAAGGGTGAAAATAGGGAAACTAGTCATGAGACATATTAATCCAGGTGAGAGAGGATAGTGGCTTAGACAAGAGTAATAGTAGTGGAGGTGGTAGAAATGGTTGGAATATGCTTTGTAGGTAGAACTAACATTTACTGATGGATCTGGATATGAGGTGTGAGTAGGAGGTGTAAGGATTGTGTCCAAGATTTCCGGCCTGAATGAAAAGAATGAGTGGCCATTCATCACTGAGATGGGGAAGACTGTGAGGTTTGGGGGAGAGTATATTAGTGTCCTTGTTTTAAACTTGCTTGAGATGTTTATTGGATATTTATGAAGAGGTGCTGAAGCAGTTGAATGAGAATCTGGAGTTTAAGGGAGAGGTGTGAGCTAGAGATATAATTTTGGAGAGTCATTAGCATATAGATGATGTTTAAAGCCATGAGATTAGATAAGATCACCAAGAGAGTGAATATAAACAGAAAGAAGAGTCCTGGTACACTCTAAAATTGAGAGGTAAGAGAGAGAAGGAGGAATCAAAGGAATGGCCAAAGAGTCATGTGGAAAGCCAGGAATGTTCTAGAAGCCAAGTAAGGAAAATATTTCAAAGAGGATATATTGAATGGTGTCAGTAGATCAAGTATTTAAAAAATTTTTTCCTTATTATGTTATCTCTTTTGTTGCTGTGGTAAACGGGCTCTTCTTTTATATCTTCTAACTGTTGCTTATATATCAGTATTTGAAGGCAATGAATTTCTGTTTATTAATTTTGTATCAATACTGAATTCTTATTTAGTCATTTTAAATTGATTATCTTAGGTTTTCAGACATCCAGTCATTGCATCTGCAAATTTATTTCATCTCTTCCAATTTTTATCTCTCTAGTTCTTTCTTCTTGTCTAATTGTATTGGCTAGTACCTCTAGAGTGAAAAGTTGGTTAAGAGTGGGTATTCTTGTCTATGTCCTGACTTGAGTGGGAGTACTTTTAGGGTTTCCGCACTAAGCACTAAGTCACGGCTTTTGGGTTGAGGTAGGGGTGTGTGTGTGTGTGTATGTTTGTAGGACATAGTCTTTCTTATTTTAGTTAAAAAAAAATCTATAATGCATGAGTTTTATCAAAAGCTTTTTCAACATCATTGAAGATTATATTATTTGTCTCCTTAGGTCTAGTAATATAGTTTTTATACTAGTAAATTCCTAATTTTGAACCATTGTTGCATTTCTAGAATAATGTAGTCACTAGATAAAGCTACTGGGAAGAGTTGTTGCTGCTGCTTCTACTGTTGTTCTTTTCCTAATTCTGGCCAGATTTTATCATCTTTGTTAAGGATTCTGTTGTCACTGTTGTGTTCCCTGAGACTTAAGATAAGTGCAAGTGAAAATTTGGAAGTCAAACTCAGAAAAGAAATTTTCCGTTGCCGGGCCATTTCCCCCACACACAAATAGAGGGTTTATCCTTTGTATTTTCTTATGCTTCACAAAATGTATCCAAATACTAGTCACAGGCTTTTCTTCCTTGATTTAACTAATTGCAATCAACAACTAGGTTTAATTTTTACCCTTGGTTTCAGATCATATATTTCTAAATTTTTAAAATAGTCACTTGTGGTTCACCCAGAAGTAACAATGATTGTATGATTTCTTACCTCTTAAGGTAGCAGGATTTTCTGGTTTTAATTTTGTATCAGGCTGACTTACTGAATCCAAAGAATAGCTAATAGAATCTGATAAACTGTAAGTTGTATTTTCAGACCTTGCTCAGTGCACTATTGTGACTTTCTTCTTCGAAATGAAACACCACTATTTTTTCATTCCGGATAATATTAACTACATCCTCTCTTGTCTATTCCTTTGCAGACATAGTGAACTTTTTGCTGTTCTTGAGCAATCCAGGCATGCCCCTCCTCAGGATTTCTGTTCCCTTTGTCTGGAATGCTCTCTAGTCAATATCTTCTTTCTAAGTCTTTGCTCAAATGTCACTTCACAAGTCAGGCCCACCCTGACTCTTCGATTTAAAATTGTAACCCCACCTCTGTGTTTGTGATATTCCTTTTCCAGATCTATTTTTCATAACACTTACCACCTTTTAATATTCTGTATAATTTACGTGTTTATTAGGTTTGTTTCTCCCATCCTTACTAAAATGTAACCTCTTCAAAGATAGGAGTTTTTTTCCTGTTCTAAAAAATTATATCTATATTTTCCTTTTTAAAAAGCTAATAGATCTCCAGTGCCTAAAACAATACCTGACACATAGGAACTCAACAAATATTTGTTGAATGAATGAATAAACTATCTTGAGGAGGGTCTTATTTATAAAGAACTCCCATTTAGGGTCAGAATAATCCCATGGGATATGCAAAGAAATGTAAATGATCCTTTAACTTCTAAATTTAATTAATTTAGGCTATTTTTCTCCCTCCAGATTCATCGAAGCAAGAACAAATGGAAATTCTATTTGAAAGATGGTGTTATGTGTTTTGGAGGGAGAGACTATGTATTTGCAAAAGCCATTGGTGATGCAGAGTGGTAAAACTGATGAGCTCAGTACATCATTAAGATCAGTGGGACTATATCACATGTTGTTCACTGCATGGAATTTAATAAAATTATAATTCAGATGCAAATACAAATATACAGTTTACATTTCTTTCATTTTACATTTCAAACTGTTTTAATAGGTTTTTATTTTTTAACCCCCATTGTCTATACCATTACAAAGCATAGATGTATCAGGTGTGATGTAGCATGAAAAAATGTCATATTTCTTTACTTTTGAAGTAAAATTTAAATCAGACTCCACTTCCCCTTCATGGTGAAGTCAGTATCAATTATTAGATTGGGGCTGGTGTTCTTCCCACCTCTCACCAAACCATGTTACAAAAGACCCTGGAGACTAACACAATATTGTAAAGCAGCTATACTCCAATTTAAAAAAAATCATATTTGAAAAAAAAAAGGATCCTGGAGAGTCTTATAAGTAGCAGGATATTTAAGAAGGCTTCTCTGGATCTTCAGTCTACGTTTATCACCAGCAGTATGCTGATTGTGCAAGCCCAGATGGTTCCTCGGAGGCAGATGCCTCAGTTGAACCCATACTATACTCAACATGAAAATCGTTGCTGAGGCCAGGATCCCTAGAGCCAAGGATCAGCCTTTCTGGGTTTATCATGTGGCCAGGCCATTCTTCTTTGTACCTGCTATTTCCCTGGGGAACTGTAGGGAGTGGGTTAGGTTCCCATTCTAATTCTTGTTACTTCATACTTCTGTCCTCTTCCCTCTTTCCCTATTTTTTTTTCTTCTATTTTTCTTACCGTGGAAGACCGCTTTGCAGAGTTTTTACCCCTCAAAGCTACTGTCTCCTTTTTTCCTAACAGGGAATTCCCTCATTGAGTTTAGATTTTCTAACACAAAAGTCAAGAAGAGATGTTCTGTTTAGGAACCTTCTGCTTTGGTGAGACAATCTCATTTGAAGAGAGAAGACCTGGATAACTCTTAAAACCAGGGAGAGAAAACAAAATGTAAAATGCAAATAGCACCGTTTTCCTACACCAATGAAAATAAAGCATATTAATATATCAGTAACCTATTCTGTAATATTCTCTTCCTTAGTAGACTCAAATTCCTCAAAGGAACGTTTTCCCCATCATTCTGCTTCTTTTAGTGGGTGGAGTACACATGGTATCCAAGTCTAGGATCCCTGTTTTGGCCCTGAATGGTGTTCGCCAGGGTAGTAATTCTCTCACAAAAAGCAGTTCTGGGATTGAGTGGGTTGTGGTCTGTGAAAGCTCCTTGAGGATTAGGTACCTGGATCTGGCTGGTCACAGGGTGAATTCCCCATTTCTTTTTCAGAGGCAACCCCACTTGGTTTAATTTATTCCAACACTTGTTTTGTTCTACCCAAGGGACTCAGCTACTGTTAGGTCTTCTCAAAATCTGGATGAATCTTATCTGGGTCATGGACAATATGAGTGGGACACTGTCTTTGGCCTAAAGTTGGCAACTGCATGAGGATTCAGTTAGTACTAGTGAGTGAGCTGGTCTCCTCTCCAGATTCTCCAGCTATGCTTTCTTCATCCTCAGAGTGATTGTCCACCACCACCACCACTGCTATTCCAAATCCTTTTCTGGCTCTTGAGAACTTCCAGGAACTATGGATTCCCTTCATGGATGTTGCCTACCATGAAATGTTCATCTTTTCTACATGGGAGGCAAAAGAGGGCACTTATTCTTTGTGTCATTCCTGAAATGTACCCCCTCCAGTATTGAGGAGGGGGTACACTTTCTATTCTTCTTCCTGCTTTTTTTTTTCCCAGGCTCACCCGGTCACCCTGTATTAACTGCTGAATTTGTCAACAAGGTGCATTCACTTGGAAATTGGGGTTTAATGTGTTGGTTTAAGTGTTTGGGAGAGGCAATAATAGTTGTAAAATTCCTTTCCTCTTCTCCACTGTGAATTTTAAATTCTCACTTTGCTTCAGTGATTTAAAAAAAATTATATCACAAATACTACTATATTGCCCTCTTTATTTATGTGGTACATTTTATCAGAGAAAAAAAGTCACTGTCCCATTTGTGTGTCCCTCCTATATTTGATTCTATTCTGTTACATTACAGAAAACTTTTTGATGGTATTGGCCCACTAAGTTCACTAACTACTGATGGGTCATGACTCACAGGTAAAAATATTTTTAGCCCATGTGCCAAAGATAAAGTGAGACAAATCTTAATCCATTTTAAGAGTAAATTGTACTTCAAGTCCTGCAAGTTGGTGGAGTTTACCTGAGACTTGGCTTTAATATGATATTACTTTTACTTTCAGGAACCTCTTTATCATGTCCAAGCTTAACATTTCTTGTTGCATATTTTAACAAAATATCATAAAGTAAGTTACATGTTCTTATAAATACAATAACTTGGCAAATGTCATCCTACACCCTATTATAGGTGGTGAATGTCTCTGTGAAAGAAGTTACAGTTTGTTGTGTTAAGTGAAATTTATGTAAGTATCGTGTATAGTGATTCCTAACGCGAACTTTTTCTCATGCGTGCATCCTGCAGTGCTTTTTTAACATACTTTCCACCTCTCCCTGTAGGCTAAGAAGATCTTGAGTTTGCACAGTCTCTTAGGGACTGACCAACTGACCTTGCCTGGATTACCTTCTTTACCTGTTTTATTCAGTGTGCTATAATATGTGTAAAAAATCATCTGTTACAGCTCAGACTTCATAGGACAATGAGACTCCAGTTCTGCCTGAGGCACTCAGTTCAAGTCATTTAAGTTGTGTAGCAAAACTAATAACTTTAGAATGAATAGCAAAGGTTCATTGGGTGGTGAGCAGGGAAATTTAGTGGGGGAATTTCTTTTGACTCTTGTAAGTAGGTTAATGCTGTGCTGTTTTTCATGTAAATATACTCTGAGCTAGGTGGAAATTTTACTATTTGTAACTAGAAAGCTAAATTATAAATAGGTAGCTCATGGTAATAACTCTTAGGAAGTGACTTCATATTAATAAAAATATTGCACATTTTGAAGAAAAGATTCTTTCCAATTGTGAACACATTTATTGAAATCTTAGTGACACAAAGATTCTTAATTTACACGTGGGCTTAATACATTTTTGAGGCCCTTTATAGCAAATGTTATAACATTTGGACAAAATGGCTTTTAAAAATATTTTGTAAGTTTAGATGAGCTATTCCAAATTAACTCTTTTTAGTCATTTTGCAACCTACAAGTGATAACATCAAATGTGGTAAAAAAAAAAAAACATGATAGAAATATAAATTTCTTGAGCATTTGATGTTTTTATGATTTATGTATGAGATTATACAGATTAGGAACATACACACTTTCTATGAGACCATCTCATAAGGAAAATGCTTCTTAACAAGGATTGTTTTATATTTCAGTTATAAAAATGAATCAGCTAAAAATATTAATCACCTCATGTGCAAGAGTAGGATGGATATAGTGGGAGAAATGAAGAAGTAGGAGATGAGTATATCACTAAAGGAATTTATAAGGTAGGTGAAATAAGAGATGCACATGTAAAGTATTAATAATACTAGCAGTGTAGAACAAAAAATACGTGATACAGATGACAGGTACTAAAAAAGTCTAAAGAGATAAACCATTGTGGGTTACATATTTATTATTTATGCCCTGCTTTATTTGAAGTAAAGGCAGTGTCTTGACTAGTGGATTAGGGAGGGAGTGGATTAAGAAGAATTTGATAAGATAAACCTATAGCTGGGGTCTTAAAGAATGCAGGAGGAGGACAGGTAGGGAAGAAGGTGCGCCATATGGTAAGAGTGGCACAGGCACCAGCATGGAGATGCATAGCTAGGGAAAAGTAATTGGAACAACTTGTTTCATGTAGAAAAACAGGAGATAAAGTGAGCAAACTTGAGGGTGGATTCTGGAGCTCTTTGAATGTTAGGCTGGGAGCTAAAATTTATAGGTAATGATGAGCTGCTCAGAATTTTTGGCAGGTGTGTAATAAGATGAGATAGGACTTTAGGATGATTAATCGGTGGTGGGTATGAGAGTGTGGACATGGGAAAGGTTGGATGTGAATAAAAATGAGGGAGGTATAGTAATACTCCAGAGGTAAGGGGAAATGGCCTGAGATGTGCACATGGTGATAGGGAAGCAAAATAAAGAACTGATGTGGAAGACAATTGAAAGGAATAATTAGTGAATGAAAGGATGTGAGAATGAGGAAGACAGTACACTATGACTCTATATGTTAAAACTTAAATTATAATGTAGAAAATAAAGATCAGTATTTGTGGAAAAGGCTGTAAAAGTTGTTTTCAGAGTATGGGTACAAGTACCTTAGGCTCAAACAGTAATTAAGAGTTCATAATTTAAAGTTTCTCCACAAGGTTATATTTTATTTTTTCTTTTGTTTTACGTTCTGTTTTCCTTGCTTAGTTGTTTTGGTTCTGTGATTGTGAATCAAAAAGTTTATTGTTTGTGTATACAGCAACATGACTAATTAGCATTCTCTCATATCATTGAGAAAAATGCTAGAACGCTTGCTTACAAGAGAGAGGACTGCATCTGAGTAAAGACAAGTAACTAGTTGGGGAGTAGAAAAGTCAGAAATATAAAAAACACATTACAGAGAAGAGATATTTTATAAAGTTTATACTTTTTTACAATCTATTTTGAATTATTTTGCAAAATGGCATAATGATTGAAAGCATGACTACACGTTTATTTCATAAATGCCAAAGAAGAGCTAAAAACTGGAAATAGGCCAGATATCCATTGGTAAGGAAATGGAAAACAGTGTTACATTCATACAGTGGGATACTATTCATCCATGAAAAAGGAATGAACTACTAATCCAAGCAGCAGCAGTGATGAATAGCAAAAACATTGTATTGAGTCAAAGAGCCTTACACAAAAGAGTATAAACTGTATGATTCTATTTATATGAAGTTCTAGAGCAGACAAGAATTAATCTATGGGGAAAAAAATCATAACCTTTATTACCCCTATAGGGTAGGGGTGAGGGGTTATTGAGAGGCATGAGGAAACTTTCTGGGGTGAGTGTTCTATATCTTCGTGGAGGTTTTGAGTGTCTGCATTTCTCAAAATGCATTAAATGGTATGCTTAGGATTTGTCCATTTCACCGTATGTAAATTTTACCTTAAAAATGTAGACAAATACTAAACCTTGGTTAATGATAAGCATGCTGAAGCGTGTAAGGGCTGACAATTACTGAGGTCTGCAACTTAAAATGCATCAGGAATGATGGATGGATAAATACTGGTAGATAATTATATATGTATGTTATGAAACCAATATAGTAAAATGTTGAATGTAAGTGTATGGGTGTGCACACACAATTATTTCAACTTTTCATATGTTTGAAAATGTTGGGGGAAAGTGAAAGAACTTTGAGCACATATTAAACCTTTGGATGACTATGATTTACCAGTATGGGAGGCAGTGGAACACAGTGGTTAAGGGGCCAGGGTCCTGAATCAGAACTTTGAGTTTGAATCCCATTAGTTGAGTCTTTTATTAGTTTTGAGAACTTGGGAAAATTGTAATAGGTGTTCCTCTATTATAAAATGTGAATAATATCTTCATCATAGAGTTTTATGAAGATTAAATGGGTTAAATTATATAAAATACTTATCAACGTGTTTGGCATATAATAAACTTTCAGTAACTTACTTTAAAGTGTCAAAGGAACTTACAAAAAACACTGCAATTAAAACCATAATTTCATTGCCCTGTAAGAGTCAATTCTGATAAATAAAAATACCTCTAGCAAATATTGGATGTATTTTTCTATACCCTCAAAGATAGAAATGATGAAAGTTAAGCATTTTAAAATATTTAAATATTTTCTTTTACTTCCATAAAAGATAGGACCCTAGAAAGAAAAAGAAAAAAAAATTTTTCTTTATTGATTTCATAACTTCAGTGTAATTCAGCACATTTGTTGGATACTATTGCTGAGGTCCTGAGCTAGGAGACAGGGAAACAAAATTGAGACAGGGTTCCTACCTACAGGGAGTTTACAGTATACTGTTTAATGCTTCATTTCTCTTTATAGAGACTAAACACCAAACCAACAGGCTAAAATGTGCCTTTAGATGCTTACTTTACTTTAAATAGTAGAACCTAGATGGGATGGATAAACGTCTTTAGGACAGCACTATCCAATAGAACTTTCTGTGATGATGAAACTGTTCTGTGTATGTGCTGATAGGGTAACCACTGATCATGTGTGGCTATTGAGCATTTGACATGTGGCTAGTGCAACTGAGAAACTACATTTTTAATTTCATTTTAATTTAGCTACATGTGTCTGGTGGGTACCAGATTGAACAGTGCATCTCTAGAGTGTATTTCTCAAGCTATCTGATGAAAAGGACAAGTTATTTTAAACTTCAAATGTTATGGACTAACGTTTTTATAAAATGCAATAAAAATTATTGCAAGGACAAAATGAGAAAAAATTAAAGACATGCAAAAATACCACCTCATTTTTAAAATATTAGATTCAACAGACATAAAATTACTCTGCCAAAATTGCTGTAAAAGTTTCTGAACACTCTCAACTTCTGTATCATTATCATGTGCCAGTGACACATAGTTTTTAGACTGGCAATGGTCATAGACCACACTTTGAGCTAGGAAGAGGTCTTTTTTTGCCTAATGTGTCTAACACATAATTTCCTGAAATCAGCTCTTTGTTAAAATTACTGGTACAGATAATTTTTTTACATATTTAAGTATAATTCAGTAATGTGGTTACTGATATAACAGTTAACACTCCTTACAGCAAGTCTTGTCCAGGACAGCTGAATATTGACATTGGAACGTGGTCACCTTCAAGGTAGACCGGGAAGGCTTATTTGATCCATTGAAGCCATTTTTGCAGTTGGAGGTATAAGCTGAAAAATCCTTCCTCCTATAAAGTTCAGCTCGATATTTACAGCAGCCAAATTTGCTCAGCAACAGAAAGAAATCCCTTCGGAATGCCTTTGTGAAAATTGCATACAGAAACGGATTGGCACACGAATTGACAGGATAAAAAAGAACCAGTAAAACCTTAGAGTTGGTTACTGTAATAAGGGGCACTTTGAAGGCAGCTGAGATGGCAAAGAAAGAGATTGGTGCCATGCAGGTGAAATCGGTGAAGATGAGGACTGCCATTTTCTTAGCAATCTTTGTATCTTTGTTAGTAGCCATCAGCTCTGGATTTTGAACTGCAAAATAAATTTTAATGTAGCAAGCACAAATGATGATGAAGGCCACCACATTGAGCATCAGGATGGTTAATATGTAGACCTGTGAGAGAGTGGTTTCCACATCCATGGGGAGGCAAATGCTGACCTTCATGTAATTGCTGACACCCACAAGAGGCAACATGGCGATTAGAGTAGAAAAGAGCCATCCTCCAAGCATAATCGGAATGGCATGTTTTAATCGCAGCTTTTGGTCCAGCTGAATAGCATAGGTGATGGTGTGCCATCTTTCTAGTGTGATGACCGTGAGGGTGTAGACAGAAAGTTCACTTGCAAATACAGTGAAGAAGCCAGCAGCGCTACATCCACTCCCTGTCTGCCAATCTATGGCATGGTTATAATACTGGCCTTTGGTTTGGGCATCAACTGAGGCAATGAGTAGCAGGTAGAGCCCCATGCAGAAGTCTGCAAAGGAGAGGTTGCACATGAGAAAGCGGGGCACTGTCAGTTTATAACGACTGGTCAGGAGAACAAAGAGGACAGTCACATTTCCCGTGATGGCGAAAATATTAATCAGCCAAATCAGTACTCTAAGGAAGTCATAGCCCATAATATCTTCACAGGGATTAAAAGCATCTGGTTCAGGAGCACATTGGAGTGTCTTGGGTAAGCAGAAACCATAGTCATAATCCCAGCTACTCAGTTCACTCTCAGCAAAGATGGCAGAATAACTGTAAGAAGAATAGTTTGGCTCAATGTAAACTTAGAATTTTTATGATTCTGGGTATTGAAAATATTCAGAAATCATCCGTAGTGTTTTTTTTAAGGAAAACAAACAAAAAGGAAACAAAGTCACAACAGCCTTAGTCTTAGATTTATTTATCTGAGAACTCTGAATTGATGGAGGATTTCCTTAAGAAGGGAATGAAAAGCCATTTAGGCTTTTTTTTTTTTAATATGTAGATTTTACACGATGCAAAGACTTAATGAAGCTGTTTACAAAGGATGATTTTCTTTGGAAAACAGATTTAGAGACATAATCTTGCTTGCTCAATGTAAAAGAACCCTTTCTTGACATTTCCTTAACTATTTATCTCCTTTAGTTGTCAACCAAACTGTTATCAAGCTGTCTGTCTGTAGTAGAACGCGAATGGGATTGGAAGGCTCACATTGTTAAAGATCATCAGCTTGCACTTGAGTCCCTGGCTAATCAGATAGCTCAGCTGAGAAATAGAAACCAAAGATAGCTTACTCGATAGAAATTTAGGAGCAGAGGAAGAATAGAGTCATGAACAATAGGAAGAAATAGTTTTAAATAGATATTTCTTACAGTATGAGTCAAATTCAGAGAGTGGATTGAAGAGGGGCTCTGTCCCTAGAGAAGAAATCGTCCCACCTCCACCACTCCCTTACTCCCAACCACACTGCTACTGCTTGAGTTCAGATTTTCATTTTCTCTTAAGGGACAATTACATTAGTTTTCTTCCTGGCATCCTTCCTCTAGTTTTAGCCCTCTTCTAGTCCATCTGTATATTCCTTCTGTATGGCCTTTCTTATGCACAAATATATTAATTCAAACATTTCCTAGTTTCTCATTGGCTAGGGGATAAACTCCAGACTCCTTGTGATGACCTCTAAGTCTCTCCTTGATCTTCGTTCTGTCTCCTTCTCCAGTCTCATCTCTAAGAAGCAGTCGTGCTGCACGGTGCAGGACATGGGCTCTAAAGCAAGACTGCCTGGGTTCCAGCTTTTACTGGCTGTGTAAACCTGGGAGAGTTATTTTAACATCTCTGTACCTCAGATTCTTCATTTGCCAAATAGGGATAATAATCATACCTCCCTCATTAGGGTTGTGCTAAGGATTAAATGTATTAACACATGTAGATTGTTCAGGATAATGCCTGACACCTATTAAGTGCTCAGTGACTGTTAGAGATTCTCATAATTATCTCTTGCAAATCCCCTGTGCAACCAGCCCTTTGGTCACATGAAATGACATGTGGCTCTCAGAATAAGTTCTACTGTTTCATCCCTTTGTATTTGAATGTGCTGTTTCTTCTTCCCTTTCTTTTCTCATTTCTCTGGAGAATTCCTCCTGATCTTTAAAGATAAGCATCTCTATGAAGCCTTTCCTGATTCTGCACCTCTAAGGAGTTTATCATCCCTTCTCTCAGCCATGGCTGCACTTAAGTACTATTGTAGTTCTCAGACTAGATTGCCATTATATGATGATGCATGTCTTCTTTCATAGTCTGTGAGGCTATTCTTTAATAGCCTTGAAGTCAGGGGATTAGGTCTTATTTATGTCTAAAATCTCAGCGCCTCACATAGTTTTAGCTCAGAGTATCCATTCGATAAATGTTTGTGGAATGAATAAGCCAGGGTGATGCTGGCTTAGAAAGGAATTGAGAGGATACAGAGACAATGAATGATACAGTATGATGCATGTAGGCTTAACAAATTTTCTCTTTGCCCACAGTCAGCTAATACAATCTTGGGAGGTGGAGAAAGGGGCATAATTTTTCTGTCAGGGCCATTACAAATGTGTATTTCACCTTAGAGTTTCTCACACATTAAAAGAGCATTTTTCTCTAGTCTTAAAACTTAGCTTCTCATTTTCTGTAGAAAGAAGTGTGTACCTAATACAGTGAGTGGATAAAATGATATATTTGAGTAATACAATTACCCAAGGGAAGAAACACAGATTTAAAAAAAAAAAATGGAAAAGAAATCTACGACCGGGGACTCCAGAAACGTGCTAGCGTACCACAGAAACCACACTGGGACTGGAGAAGTACTGCGGCCACACACAGGAGACTGCATAGGAACCTCACTTGTTTTGTTATTAAATGTAAGTAGCACATTTGTTTGTCCTCATGCACATCAGTATAATTACCTAATTTTTAAATCTTTAAAGAGATACGGTGGTTATAAGGATGATGAGAGAAAATAGGTTTTTTCTTACCATTGGCAAGGTCCTTAAAGACCAGCTCATTGAACCCTTCATTTTATTGGTAAGGAGAGCAAGATTAAAGGAGGTACGTGACTTGCCTCAGGTCCCTCAGCACTAGGGACTAGTGGCAATGCTAGGTCTTCATATGCGTAGTCCAGGGGCCTTTCTTCTCTACTTCACCATCTCTCAGTATTTTTCAAGGTGTGGTCCTTGGACCACTTGCATCACAATCACCAGAGTCTTTGTTACAGTGAAGATTCCTGGCTTTACTTCAGACCCTGAATCTAACTCTCTAGGGACAGAGCCCGGGAATCTGCATTTTAAGCAAGTTCCCTGGATGATTACTACAAAATAATAGCCTCTATTTAATCAGATGAAAACTTTCCAACTATTGCCGCTTTAGTTTCCCTTACTACTTTCCCCTTATTAAAACTACTTCAGCTGCTATTGGAAGCACTAGTTCAAAGCCACTAAAAATTCTGCCATGATTTCTGAATAAACTTATATCACTGAGAGGTCAAACATGTTCCCTTGGATTTCCCTGGTGGCGCAGTGGTTAAGAATCCGCCTGCCAATGCAGGGGACACGGGTTTGAGCCCCGGTCTGGGAAGATCCCACATGCTTCAGAGCAACTAAGCCTGTGGGCCACAACTACCGAGCCTGCACTCTAGAGCCTGTGAGCCACAACTACTGAGCCCGCATGCCACAACTACTGACGCCTGCGCGCCTAGAGCCCGTGCTCCGTGACAAGAGAAGCCACCACAATGAGAAGCCCGCACACTGCAATGAAGAGTAGCCCCCGCTCGCTGCAACTAGAGAAAACCTGTGTGTAGCAACGAAGACCCAACACAGCCAAAAATAGATTAAAAAAAAAAAGTTCCCTTTCCCATTCCCCTGGTCCCTTGCTCTTTCTTTTTTTGCCCTACTGGGCACATGTCTAGCAGTTCTTCTCCTTGGTGATTTGTCTTCAGACCAAAAACGTACCTGCTGCTACTTACATGTGTCCTGGGATGGCTCCTCAGGGCAGGAACATGACTGTTGACAAAACCCAGCATGGAGCTGTCTTTAGTACTGAAGGCTGTGCAGGGAGTGTGAATGGACTTGGGTGGGCTTAGCAATATTGAGTCAGAGGAAGGAGAAGCAGTAGCACCATTGCTCCAGTTACAATCAACAGGCAGGAGAAAAGACAGGGATTTTAGGAGGACAGTGGGGCCAACCATAGCAGTAAGGGCACCATAATATCTTGGGGAGAGCAGATAAGACTTAGTGGCTGGCTCTAGAATTTCTAAACTCCAGGGACTTGGGAATAGCAATCTGGTGGGAAGGGAAGGAAGGGGACTTATCACGCAAGATGCTTTCACAGGGAACACACTCTTTTTACTTAGATTATGTGTTAATTTCAGGTAGTTTTGGGGATGCTGAAGATAAGAGGAGTTGTTTTAAAAAACAGTGTTAGCGTAGACTCAAGATTCGATGCTCATTTTGAAAGGTGTGCGGTGGTAGGGGCTGATGGTTACTGAGACTGAAGTAAGTCTCCCCTTCCCCCATAACACCCCTTGATGGTACCATTGACTCTACCCAGAAGTGGTTTCCCATTAATGAGAAAAAAAAAGCCATATGGTTGCAGAAGAGTTATGTGGAAGGTGATGATAGAGTATTGAGAGAGAAGAGTGGGAATGGTGAGGAAAAGGAACGGTGGAGGATAGTTGGTGTCAGACCTAAATGAAGGAAAAAAGAAAAGAAGAATACAGGCTATAATATAAGGTACCCTCAATGCTGTCACAATCTGTAAAAACTCCCTTCACTCTCTTGGTTCTGAAAGCCAAATGATATTTCTGCTGCCCCTTACAGTTAAAGAAAAAAGTCTCAAAAAAGATAAGTACTGCCCAGGGATACCTAGTGTTATAGGAACATTAATGCCAAGAATTCATATCCATGGGACTTCCCTGGTGGCCCAATGGTTAAGACTTTGCTTTCCAATGCAGGGGGTGTGGGGTTGATCCCTGGTCGAGGAGCTAAGATCCCACATGCCTCGTGGCCAAAAACCAAAACATAAAACGGAAGCAATATTGTAACAAATTCAATAAAGACTTTAAAAATGGTCCACATCAAAAAAAAAAAAAAAACCTTAAAAAAAATTCATATCCAACTCTGAGGAGCTCCAAAGCCCAGGATCCTTCTATCATATTACCCTGCTGATTCTATATATCTTACAGATTGATAGGAAAAAAGAGAAAAGAAAAAAAAAAAGATGTAGAGGAGGGAATGGAGATTGGCAAGGTATCTTAGAAGGGCATCTGGTTTTGTAGCCTGAAGGACATAGGGGAGGGGATGGGAGTGGAAGGGAAATAATAAAACTTCTAAATCACAGTAAATGTGGCATAGGGACACTGGGATTATCTTTTGAGGCATGCTCTTTTACATTTTAAGGTATATGAAGTGCCAAAGCAGCTGAAAAATGTTTAAAAAAAATCAGAATAGAAATGGAGCTCCTGTCTAGTGTATGTCAGTGATAGCGTTAAGTCTGAATAATTTTAAGCTCCAGAGCATAATGGTCAAGGTGGCCAAAGTCTCCTTGAAGGGAAGTGGCTACTTGTAGAAGCTGTGCCTGCAATCAGTTAATCTTTGTGGAATGCTGACCGCATGACTAGTGAAAATCCTTACAAATGAGGCTATCATTAAACAAGCTGTTAGTGACATCAAAATACCTGCAAATAAAATTTTAATTCCTGAAGAGAATTTAATGTAACTGTAGAATGAATATGTAGGTATGTTTTTTTTGTTTTTTGTGCGGTACACGGGCCTCTCACTGTTGTGGCCTCTCCCGTTGTGGAGCACAGGCTCTGGACGCGCAGGCTCAGTGTCCATGGCTCACGGGCCTAGCTGCTCCGCAGCATGTGGGATCTTCCCGGACCGGGGCACGAACCCATATCCCCTGCATCGGCAGGCAGACTCTCAACCACTGCGCCACCAGGGAAGCCCTGTAGGTATGTTTTTTAAAAGTATTTATTTTTAACCAGTTGAAAGAGATAATTCATCAACTGGGTGCCACTTGCAAAAACACACACAAAAGAATCCCCATTTTAAAACTATAAAAAAATGCTTTGCAAACATGCCCCCCAACCAAGATTTTTATCAAAAGAAAATCCTTGGGGGGAGACCTTCAAGATGGCGGAGGAGTAAGACATGGAGATCACCTTCCTCCCCACAAATACATCAGAAATACATCTACGTGTGGAACAACTCCTACAGAACACCTACTGAATGCTGGCAGAAGACCTCAGGCTTCCCAAAAGGCAAGAAACTCCCCACGTACCTGGGTAGGGAGAAAGAAAAAAGAAAAAACAGAGACAAAGAATAGGGATGGGACCTGCACATCTGGGAGGGAGCCGTGAAGGAGGAAAGGTTTCCACACACTAGGAAGCCCCTTCGCAGGCAGAGAGGGGTGGTGGTGGAGGGGGGAAGCTTCAGAGCCACGGAGGAATGCATAGCAACAGGGGTACAGAGGGCAAAGCAGAGAGATTCCCACACAGAAGATCGGTGCCGACCAGCACTCACCAGCCTGAGAGGCTTGTCTGCTCACCCGCTGGGGCGGGTGTGGGCTGGGAGCTGAGGCTCGGGCTTCTGAGGTCAGATCCCAGGGAGAGGACTGGGGTTGGCTGTGTGAACACAGCCTGAAGGGGACTAGCGTGCCACAGCTAGTCGGGAGGGAGTCCAGGAAAAAGCCTGGAACTGCCTAAGAGGCAAGAGACCATTATTTTGGAGTGTGCAAGGAGAGTGGATTCAGAGTACCGCCTAAAGGAGCTCCAGAGACAGGCGTGAGCCGCAGCTATCAGCATGGACACCAGAGACGGGCATGAGACGCTAAGGCTGCCTCTGCAGCCACCAAGAAGCCTGTGTGCAAACACGGGTCACTATCCACACCACCGCTTCTGGTAGCCTGTGCAGCCCACCACTGCCAGGGTCCCGTGATCCAGGGACAACTTCCCCGGGAGAACACACGGTGCACCTCAGGCTGTTGCAACATCACCTCGGCCTCTGCCACCACAGGCTCACCCCGCATTCCATACCCCTCCCTCCCACTGGCCTGAGTGAGCCAGAGCCCCCTAATCAGCCGCTCCTTTAACCCCCTCCTGTCTGGGTGAAGAACAGACACCAGAGGGTGACCTACATGCAGAGGCAGGGCAAAATCCAAAGCTGAACCCCAGGAGCTGTGCGAACAAAGAAGAGAAAGGGAAATTTCTCTGGGCAGCCTCAGGAGCTTCGGATTAAATCTCCATAATCAACCTGATGTACCCTGCATCTCTGGAATACCTGAATAGACAACGAATCATCCCAAAATTGAGGCGGTGGACATTGGGAGCAACTGAAGACTTGGGGTTTGCTTTCTGCATCTAATTTGTTTCTGGTTTTATGTTTATCTCAGTCTGGTATTTAGAGCTTATTATCATTGATAGATTTGTTTATGGATTTGGTTGCTCTCTTTATTTTTTTATATGTATATGTATATATATATATATTTTTTCCCTCCTTTTTCTCTTTTTCTGAGTGTTTATATGTATGCTTCTTTGTGTGATTTTGTCTGTATAGGTTTGCTTTTACCATTTGTCCTAGTGTTCCATCTGTCCTATTTTTTAAGTATAGTTTTTAGTGCTTGTTATCATTGGTGGATTTGTTTACTGGTTTGGTTGCTCACTTCTTTCTTTTCTTTTTTTTAATTTAATAATATTTTTTATTTTAATAACTTTATTTATTTTTTCTTTTTCTTTCTTTCTTTCTTTTTCCTCCCTTTTATCTGAGCCGTGTGGCTGACAGGGTCTTGGGGCTCCGGCTGGGTGTCAGGCCTGAGCCTCTGAGGTGGGAGAGCCGAGTTCAGGACATTGGTCCACCAGAGACCTCCCAGCCCCACGTAATATCAGTCGATGAGAGCACGCCCAGAGATCTCTGTCTCAATGCTAAGACCCAGCTCCACTCAACGACCAGCAAGCTCCAGTGCTGGACATCCTATGCCAAACAACTAGCAAGACAGGGACACAACACCACCCATTAGCAGAGAAGCTGCCTAAAAGCATGCTAAGTTCACAGACACCCCAAAACACACCACCGGACACTGTCTTGCCCACCAGAAAGACAAGATCCAGCCTCATCCACCAGAACACAGGCACCAGTCTCCTCCACCAGGAAGCCTACACAACCTACAGAACCAAACTAACCCACTGGGGGCAGACACCAAAAAGAACGGGAACTGCAAACCTGCAGCCTGCGAAAAGGAGACCCCAAACACAGTAAGTTAAGCAAAATAGGAAGACAGAGAAATATACAGCAGATGAAGAAGCAAGGTAAAAACCCACCAGATCAAACGAAGAGGAAATAGGCAGTCCACCTGAAAAAGAATTCAAAGTAATGATAGTAAAGATGGAAAAATTTTGGAAATAGAATGGAGAAAATACAAGAAACGTTTAAGAAGGACCTAGAAGAACTAAAGACAAACAAACAATGGTGAACAATACAATAAATGAAATTAAAAATTCTCTAGAAGGAATCAATAGCAGAATAACTGAGGCAGAAAAACGGATAAGTGACCGGGAAGATAAAATAGTGGAAATAACTACCACAGCGCAGAATAAAGAAAAAAGAAACAAAAGAATTGAGGACAGTCTCAGAGACCTCTGGGACAACATTATATGCACCAACATTTGTATTATAGGGGTCCCAGAAGAAGAAGAGAAAAAGAAAGGGACAGAGAAAATATTTGAAGGGATTATAGTTGAAAACTTCCCTAATATGGGAAAGGAAACAGTCAATCAAGTCCAGGAAGCACAGAGAGTAACAGGCAGGATAAATCCAAGGAGAAACACACCAAGACACATATTAATCAAACTATCAAAATTTAAATACAAAGAAACAATATTAAAAGCAGCAAGGGAGGGGGCTTCCCTGGTGGCGCAGTGGTTGAGAGTCTGCCTGCCGATGCAGGGGACATGGGTTCGTGCCCCGGTCCGGGAGGATCCCACATGCTGCGGAGCGGCTGGGCCCGTGAGCCATGGCTGCTGGGCCTGCACGTCCGGAGCCTGTGCTCTGCAACGGGAGAGGCCACAACAGTGAGAGGCCCACGTACTGAAAAAAAAAAAAAAAAGCAAGGGAAAACCAACAAATAATATACAAGGGAATCCCCATAAGGTTAACAGCTGATCTTTCAGCAGAAACACTGCAAGCCAGAAGGGTGTGGCAGGACATATTTAAAGTGATGAAAGGGAAAAACCTACAACCAAGATTACCCAGCAAGGATCTCATTCAGATTCGACAGAGAAATTAAAACCTTTACAGACAAGCAAAAGCTAAGAGAATTCAGCACCACCAAGCCAGCTTTACAGCAAATGCTAAAGAAACTTCTCTAGGCAGGAAACACAAGAGAAGGAAAAGAACTACAATAACAAACCCAAAACAATTAAGAAAATGGTCATAGGAACATACATATTGATAACTACCTTAAATGTAAATGGATTAAATGTTCCAACCAAACGACATGGACTGGCTGAATGGATACAAAAACAAGACCTGTATTTACACTGTCTACAAGAGACCCACTTCAGACCTAGGGACACATACAGACTGAAAGTGAGGGGATGGAAAAAGATATTCCATGCAAATGGAAATCAAAAGAAAGCTGGAGTAGCAATTCTCCTATCAGACAAAGTAGACTTTAAAACAAAGACTACTACAAGAGACAAAGAAGGACACTACATCATAATTAAGGGATCAATCCAAAAGAAGATATAACAATTGTAAATATTTGTGCACCCAACATAGGAGCACCTCAATACATAAGGCAAATGCTAACAGTCATAAAAGCGGAAATCGACAGTAACACCATCATAGTAGGGGACTTTAACACGCCACTTTCACCAATGGACAGATCATCCAAATGAAAATAAATAAGGAAACACAAGCTTTAAATGATACATTAAACAAGATGGACTTCATTGATATTTATAGGACATTCTATCCAAAAACAACAGAAAAGAGTACCTTCTCAAGTGCTCATGGAACAGTCTCCAGAATAGATCATATCTTGGGTCACAAAGCAAGCCTTGGTAAATTTAAGGAAATTGAAATCATATCAAGTATCTTTCCCGACCACAATGCTAGGAGACTAGATATCAATTACAGGAAAAAAATCTGTAAAAAATACAAACACATGGAGGCTAAACAATATGCTACTAAATAACCAAGAGATCACTGAAGAAATCAAAGAGGAAATAAAAAAATACCTAGAAACAAATGACAATGAAAACATGATGACCCAAAGTCTATGGGATGCAGCAAAAGCAATTCTAAGAGGGAAGTTTATAGCAATACAATCCTACCTCAAGAAAGAAGAAACATCTCAAATAAACAACCTAACTTTACACCTAAAGCAATTAGAGAAAGAAGAACAAAAACACCCCCAAAGTTAGCAGAAGGAAAGAAATCATAAAGATCAGATCAGAAATAAAAAGAAATGAAGGAAATGATAGCAAAGATCAATAAAAGTAAAATCTGGTTCCTTGAGAAGATAAACAAAATTGATAAACCATTAGCCAGACTCATCAAGAAAAAAAGGGAGAAGACTCAGATCAATAGAATTAGAAGTGAAAAAGGAGAAGTAGCAACTGACACTGCAGAAATACAAAGGATCATGAGAGATTACTACAAGCAACTCTATGCCAATAAAATGGACAGCCTGGAAGAAATGGACAAATTCTTAGGAAAGCACAACCTTCCGAGAATGAACCAAGAAGAAATAGAAAATATAAACAGACCAGTCACAAGCAGCAGAATTGATACTGTGATTAATAATTTTCAAACAAACAAAAGCCCAGGACCAGATAGCTTCACAGGAAAATTATATCAAACATTTAAAGAAGAGCTAACACCTATCCTTCTCAAACTCTTCCAAAATGCAGCAGAGGGAGGAACACTCCCAAACTCATTGTACTAGGCCACCATCACCCTGATACCAAAACCAGACAAAGATGTCATAAATAAAGAAAACTACAGGCCAATATCACTGATGAACATAGATGCAAAAATTCTCAACAAAATACTAGCACACAGAATCCAACAGCACATTAAAAGCATCATACACCATGATCAAGTGGGGTTTATCCCAGGAATGCAGGAATTCTTTAATATATGCAAATCAATCAATGTGATAAACCATATTAACAAATTGAAGGAGAAAAAGCATATGATCAAACTGAAGGAGCAAAACCATATGATCATCTCAATAGACACAGAAAAAGTTTTTGACAAAATTCAACACCCATTTATGATAAAAACTCTCCAGAAAGTAGGCATAGAGGGAACTTATCTCAATATAATAAAGGCCATATATGACAAACCCACAGCCAACATCGTTCTCAATGGTGAAAAACTGAAACTATTTCCACTAAGATCAGGAACACGATACGGTTGCCCAGTCTCACCACTAGTATCAACATAGTTTTGGAAGTTTTAGCCACAACAATCGGAGAAGAAAATGAAATAAAAGGAATCCAAATAGGAAAATAAGAGGTAAAACTGTCCAAATAGGCAAAGAAGAAGTAAAACTTTTCCAGTTAGGAAAAGAAGAAGTAAAACTGTCATTGCAGATGACATGATACTATACATAGAGAATCCTGAAGATGCTACCAGAAAACTACTAGAGCTAATCAATGAATTTGGTAATGTAGCAGGATACAAAATTAATGCACAGAAATCTCTTGCATTCCTATACACTAATGATGAAAAATGTGAAAGGGAAATTAAGGAAACACTGCCAATTACCATTGCAACAAAAGGAATAAAAGACCTAGGAATAAACCTACCTAGGGATACAAAAGACCTGTATGCAGAAAACTAGAAAACACTGTTGAAAGAAATTAAAGATGATACAAACAGATGGAAAGATATACCACATTCTTGGATTGGAAGAATCAACATTGTGAAAATGACTATACTACCCAAAGCAATCTGCAGATTCAACGCAATCCCTATCAAACTACGAATGGCATTTTTCACAGAACTAGAACAAAAAATTTTACAATTTGTATGGAAACACAAAAGACCCCGAATAGCCAAAGCAATCATGAGAAAGAGAAATGGAGCTGGAGGAATCAGGCTCCCTGACTTCAGACTATACTACAAAGCTACAGTAATCAAGACAGTATGGTGCTGGTACAAAAACAGAAATATAGATCAGTGGAACAGGATAGAAAGCCCAGAGATAAACCCACATGCATATGGTCACCTTATCTTTGATAAAGGAGGCAAGAATGTAAAATGGAGAAAAGACAGCCTCTTCAATAAGTGGTGCTGGGGAAACTGGACAGCTACATGTAAAAGAATGAAATGAGAACACTTCCTAACACCATACACAAAAATAAACTCAAAATGGATTAAAGACCTAAATGTACAGCCAGACATTATAAAACTCTTAGAGGAAAACATAGGCACAGCACTCTATGCCATAAATCACAGCAAGATCCTTTTTGACCCACCTGCTAGAGAAATGGAAATAAAAACAAAAATGAACAAATGGGACCTAATGAAACTTCAAAGCTTTTGCACAGCAAAGGAAACCATAAGCAAGATGAAAAAACAACCCTCAGAATGGGAGAAAATATTTGCAAACGAAGCAACTGACAAAGGATTAATCTCCAAGATATACAAGCAGCTCATGCAGCTCAATATCAAAAAAAAAAAAAACTACCCAATCCAAAAATAAGCAGGAGACCTAAATAGGCATTTCTCCCAAGAAGATATACAGATTGCCAACAAACACATGAAAGGATGCTCAACATCACTAATCATTACAGAAATGCAAATCAAAACTACAGTGAGGTATATCACCTCACACCAGTCAGCATGGCCATCATCAAAAAATCTACAAACAATAAATGCTGAAGAGGGTGTGGAGAAAAGGGAACCCTCTTGCACTGTTGGTGGGAATGTAAATTGATACAGCCACTATGCAGAACGTTATGGAGGTTCCTTAACAAACTAAAAATAGGACTGTCATATGACTCTGCAATCCCACTACTAGGCATATACCCTGAGAAAACCATAATTCAATAAGAGTCATGTACCACAATGTTCATTGCAGCTCTATTTACAATAGCCAGGACATGGAAGCACCCTAAGTGTCCATCGACAGATGAATGGATAAAGAAGATGTGGCACTTATGTACAATGGAATATTACTCAGCCATAAAAGGAAACGATATTGAGTTATTTCTAGTGAGGTGGATGGACCTAGAGACTGTCATACAGAGTGAAGTAAGTTGGAAAGAGAAAAACAAATACCATATGGTAACACATATATATATGGAATCTAAAAAAAAAAAGGTTCTGAAGAACATAAGGGCAGGACAGGAATACAGACACAGAGGTAGAGAATGGACTTGAGGACACGGGGAGGGGGAAGGGTAAGCTGGGTCGAAGTGAGAGAGTGTCAGGGACATATATACACTACCAAATGTATAATAGATAGCTAGTGGGAAGCAGCCACATAGCACAGGGAGATCAGCTCGGTGCTTTGTGACCACCTAGAGGGGTGGGATAGGGAGGGTGGGAGGGAGATGCAAGAGGGAGAGGTTATGGAGATATATGTATACGCATAGCTGATTCACTTTGTTATACAGCAGAAACTAACACACCATTGTAAAGCAATTATACTCCAAAAAAGATGTTATATATAAAAAAGAAATCGTTGGCACTGATAATAATAAGATGCACGCAGAATGAGACATGGCTTCCCGAATTTCTTTGCATGCCAATACTTACAGTGTTTCATTATTTGGTCTCCTTGCTGTGCTTTCACATTGTTTGGAAAAGTTTTTAAAAATGGAAAATGAAAAATTCTGCCTGAAAGAGGTAAAAACAAACAACCACAGTTGAGCTTTTGGTTTTTAAACTACACCTGATCGTGTCTATTTATGCTTTGTTCATCCAAATTCTCTACCTGTTACACCAGCCTCATGTTCTGCACCATTGTCCTATCTGAAACGCTTCCTGGGAGAGAGTAAAGGTTCTGAATTATCATTAGCGTGCTTCCAGCTTAGATAAAATGCTTCTGAATGCTAAGTCTTTTGTGTGGGCTCTAGAGATGAAAAAAACTTAAATGTATCACATTGAATCATGGATTTTTCAATGCTCATTAAAAGCTATCTTCGTGGTGTATTAAGGTTTGCTCCTCACCGCTCTCCTCACCACACCAGCCTCGATGAACAAATAACCATTCAGAATTCATGGCTTTGAATTATAACTGGGGATCTCTTTTGTAAAGATTTGAAGATTCTGGACGTGACATTATGATGTGAATTTTCTGCTCTTTTGGATTATGTGCAGAAATAAAATGTGGTTGCTCCCTCTTCCTTCATGTTTCCCTCTAAGAAATTTCGCCTATGGAAAGGGGCAAATGTCAAGAAATTAAAAGAAGGCTGTACTTATATTATTCCTAAGATGAAACCAAAGGGAGGCACAAAGGAAAAGTGGGTGAAGAAATAGCGGAAAGGAGAGCAGGCTGTGCAAACCTCAACCTTTTCCTGAGGAGGAAGGAGAAATGAGGCAATCCAGAATGCATATTTCTATGTATTATTCTTCTCCAGTATTAACAAGACAGTTCCTTGTAGGAATGACTTTGTGTAAAAGCAGGAAGGTGGAGAATATATAAGAACTATCTGAGCTTCTGGACTCACTTTCAAAAATTAATCAGCTTGTTATTTTGCATGAGAGATAGAGAGAGGGAGTGAGAGAGAGAGACTGTGTGTGTGTTTGATGTTGGCTCTGTATCTGATACTTAGAGACACTCTGTGTGAACCAGTCTACAGTTAACAGGAAATGTGGTTGTTCTTGGCCTTCAGATAATAGCACTGGGTTCTGTCTACTGTATCTTTTTTGAAATTTTAATCATAGATACCAAGGAGAGTTTGGGGGCCATCTGCCTAGGCAGCTGTGTGCGTTATCCACACAGCAGCTGCAGGGCAGAGGGGTGACCCAGAGTTTGCACAAACAGTCCACTGACCCAGCTTCAGGCTCTCCGTCCTCACTAACATCCAAGGTTTCTAGCTTTAGAGATAGAGAGGGAGTCAGTTGAAGCTTGTAATTCCAATCAGGACAACCTCTGTGTAAGGTTGCATTCCCATCTCACTTTGATACTGGCCCACAATTGCGTAATGCTGTTTTTTTTTTTTTTTTTTTTAAGCCCGGAGGTTGTAGTCTCTTTCATCTACTGAAATAAAAAACCCCTGAACTAAAGTTTTAACGTGTCAGTAATTTCAGAAGTGATGTGACCTCTTTGCCACAAAAGTGGAGGTGTCCAGAATCAGCTTTATGATAAACCAGCATCTGTATCCTCTGTTTTAGTTGTTCTCTCACCAGCTTTGCTCCCTTCCAGACCATCCTCCACCTTGCTGCCAGAGTGTTACTTTACAAAAGCAAATCTGAGTAATTCTGTTTTGAATTCTTCAGTGGTTCCCCATCCTCTAAACAACTTGGCCTGGTACTCAGAGCCCATCATAGCCCACTTCTCCCTGGTCTCCTCTCCTCACTCATCCTCCTCCATGTAACCATAAGTCTTCTTGTTTTCGTTTTTCTGAATGACTTTCATCCCATGTCTCTTGCCTTTGTGCCTTCACACAAGCTATTCCATCTTCTTGGTATGCTTTTCCCCACACGTGTCTAGCTAACTCCTATCTGTTCTTCAAGGCTCAGCAGAAGTCACTTCCTCAGGAAGCCTTCCATAAGCCCTGCTGCCATTTAGAAATTCTCCCTCTGTTCTCCCAGAGTACTCTGTTCTGTTCTCAGCTCTATCATAACATTTGCTTTATTGGACCTAAATATTGGCTGTCATGTGTGTTGTCCACAAACAGCTGCCTGTGACGCTGATGGTTGGGATGAGCTCTTACTCATCTTTGTATCTTCAGACTTTTGCATAGCGTTTGGAACACGGTGAGTGCCCAGTTAATATTCTTTGAAGTTCAGTTAATAGTGCATAGCTCTCTGAGTACAGTGAGTGGTCTGTCTTCTTGGTTACCTCAAAAGCTTCAGGTAGAACTGCACCTACCTGTGCAAGGCACAAAGTAGGTGTGTGATGATAACACATGCTGGTTGATTAATTATAAATAGGTTGATTCTAAGACAGTGGCATTCTAGTGTCACTCTCTTAGTGCCTCATCTAATTAATTGATTGAGAATATCTGCTTAGGCTGTATAATATCCTTTTAGGGTGACGTTTTTCCAACTGTGAGTTGTGACCCATTAGTGTGGGTCATGAAAACAATAAGTAAATCAAGACTAGCATTAAAAGCAAAAAACATGAAATAAATAGACAAGAGAATATCAGTGTATCACATGTAAGACAGTTAAATAGTGCTTTGTTTTATTTCAGTTACATGTGTCGTGTTTACTGGGTTGCAATGTAAAAAAAGTATTTCTTAGTATGCATTTCAGTGAGAAAGAAAAAAAGTCTGGAGAACTGTGCTTTAAGGAAAGAATGAAATCCTTCACACCCTGCCATTCCATTCTGGATTGAAGTGAATTAGTTGAATCAGTAAGAAGTCCCCCACTGATTGCAAACCAGCCAGGAGCTTGTGCCTTTTCTGTCCCCACACTAAGCTAATCCTTAGGGGGCTAAGAATCTGTTCTGTAATAGAAGATAGTCTTCTGTTGGGAGAGAAATAGCTTGAAAAAAAAAAAAAACCAAACACTGGAAACCTTCTATAGTGTTTTCTTTTCTTTTTTTTAACTAAGGACTAAGACATTAGGTAAAATTCACCCTACTGAGCCTACTTCCTCCACTTCTTTAGAATGATGCTCTCTGATAAGGATTAGGGCTAGTTGATCTTTGAGATACCAGTTTTGTACTCCATTTTGAAACTGCAGTTATCGTCTGATTTAAGGCTATAGTTTTGAACTAGCTAAGAATAAGCTATGAAGGTCTTCTAGCTGCAGGGTGAATCGACTATTTAGAGTCAGTTTTCAGGAGGAAATAGGACAGTTCATTTTCTTCTGGTCTATCTGAAAGTGACCCCGTGACTATGGAGCTGGTCTAGAAGGCAGGGAGTGAAGGGGCGGGGAGCCATCGACCAGTTGACTATTTTCAAATCTGAGTTTCTGCCACAGCTTGGCAGGCTTTACCTTTTGTTTTTTACTCACTCTTTTGTTGGCAAGTTTCTAAAAGCACAGCAGTGGCTGGGGTAAGTCAATGTGGCATCCAGGAGATTGGTAAATTTTTCTCTTGATGGCAGTTTTTTCAGAGAATAGGATGATGTGGCAATTAGTGTCTGAATGGACTCCAGCCCATAGCTAGGCAGGGCCTGCAGTTTAGTGGAAGAAATATCCCTGAAAAGTAAAAGGGAGAAAGGTTTGTTTATTTATTTACTTAACATGTATGATTCATAGAATGAAACTTCCTCTCAACAATAGTATCCTTCTAGGTTCTGAGGAATCTTTTCTCCATCTCTCTTTCTCCCTAATTCTCCATTTCAGTTAGTCTCATTAAGATCTGAATTCAAAAAAGCTATGTGGTCTTTCTTCTGATGTGTACCCCATTATTCTTTCCAAGGCTGAGCATGACTCCTTGTACCTGTCACACATTCATTAGCATTCTCTCTCCCCCCTCTGCTTCCTTTCTCCCTCTCTCTCCCTCCCTCTACCTCTCTCCACTTAGCAGAAGTGAAATAACTACTTGCTTTAAGAGAGAACAGGCACGTGCAGTGACATCAGCTTTTGTGCTCAACTCCAGGGGGAAATATTTAGGGCTTCAGATGCCTCGGTCTTTGATTGATCAAGCTCTGCAGGGTAGGTTTTCATGAGGCACAGGCTAGTTACGCTATTCAGAGCCACTGTGTGTCATTAGCCACCCTCTAACTTCTCTAAAGGCAAGCTGGATTCATCAGTCCAAAGCAAGCAAATGCTCGGCCATGCAAGCAAAACTGTGTGGAAAGCTCAGGTTTTTCACACAAGGTCCCGAATGCCTCAGCTTTTCTAGACTTGAGGCAATGCCCAAGAAAACTCCAAACGAATTAAATGTGAGGAGGAAGAGTCAGTGGGAATTTAAAAATTCTGCCCATCTTCTAAGTGGCTGCTGCTGATACCCCATGAAAGTTTTCCAGGAGCGTAGCCCCCTGCAGCAAACTGACCCAATACTTAGTGCCCATCTCATGGGAGGGACTCAGTAGGGGATTGATGGACAGATTAACTTGACAACGTGGCATGATGACTAGTGTAGGCCCTTGGTGGAATAATCAAGGTGGCAGAATTTGCCTCGGGGGCTGCAGACTCATTGCTTTTGTGTCCTTATTGATTTAGGTAACCAGTGTTCTCATTCTGCTTTACAGAGTTATTATTTTAGATGTATTAGGGATTGACCACATGATTCTTTGCAGGCCTGGTGATTTTTTTTTTTTTTTGGTGGGGGTAAAATATTTTAAATTAAGATTCTAGAAATGGCAAGGTCTCATTACAGAGGAGTGAATCCCTGATGATTGATTTTCAGTTTCAGTGAGAGACTCATGGGAGGAATATTTTGGGGGTGTGGAAGGAAGGCCCACTTCTAGATATCACTTAAACCCTGAGGGTATAATGAGAATAGTTATTTGGAGAGTGAGAGACCTAGGTCTGGTCCCACTGTTCTGGAAAAGTCAGTGTGGATGCCTACTGGGCTCACAGTCATTTCTAAGCAGGCAGACCAAGCAGGTTTTCAAGCAAAAACTGTCATGCAGGGTGTCTTATGATCATACTCACTCATTCTTGTGCCTGACCAAAGGCAACTCTCCTTAGCTTTTCAGTGCCCAAGTAGGTGACCAGTTTGCTGTAAGAACTCTGCCTCTAGGGTGTGCTAGGCTGGAGAGTATTCAAGCAATGTGTAAGATTCTGAGTCTGGTGTACTTTGAATATGAGACACAACAGACAGGGACCCCTAGGGTAGGATGGCAGAAGCTGAGAGCAGAAAAAACAGTGGGCAGGAAGCACGAGGGGGTGGAAGCCATGAGTAAGGAGAAATCATGACGTTGCGTGGAGAAGAGAGAAGAATTAGGATTGATGATGGCAGAAGTCAGGAAGTGGAGAAGGTCAGGAGTTTTACTGGTGGGAATTAGGATGTAGAGAGAATCAGGGGTTGACAGCTGCAGGAAATAAGTAGACAGAGTCAGAATGGGTAGTGACAGGAGTTGATGGTGGCAAGAGCTCGGAGCTAGATGAAGTCAGGAGTTGATAGAGGCAGAAGTAGGCAGCAGACAGAGTCGGGAGTTGATAGGAGGTAGGAAGTAGATGCTCAGGAGATGAGAGTGGCGGGGGCTGAGTAGAGTTGGGGGTTTATAATGGTGGGCTATAGAAAGTAGATAGAATCATGACTGGATACTGGCAGGAGCTAGGGTATAAAGAATACCTGGGTCAGTTCATTCCTCCCCCTGATCAAAACCCTAAAGCCCCCTCACCTCACTCAGAGAACAGGCAAAGTCCTTATAAAAGCCACAAGCCTCATAACCTGGCTTTCGCCACCTCTCGGTCCTTCTGTTCTAGGCCCCTCCTCTTGGCTTACTCTGCCACACTGGCCTCCTGCCTAGTTCCCTGCACCTGGAGTGCTCTTCCTACCGATACCCACACAACTTGCTCCCTCACTTCTTTCAGGTATTTGCTTAAATGTCACTTGTTCAGGACCGTCTTACCTGACCATCCTCCTTAAAATGCTAGCTCCCTCTCTAGAGCTCCTTTTGCCCAGCCACCTGAATTTTTCTCCTCCACAGCCATCTGGAATACTCCATATTTTCTTTACTCATTTGATCCTTGTCTGTCTTCCCCACTCTATGAAGGCAGAGACATTTGCCTTTTCTTATTCTCTGCTGTTTCCCTGTTGTCTAATCCGGTGCCTGGCACATAGTATGGACTTACAGTTATTGGATAAATCAATGAATGAATGAATAAACAAACAAATGAACTGGGTTACGCTGCTCACTGTCTTTCTAGGACTGTCCTCATTTTAAAGTCACGTGCCTGTTTATCACTTTGCCTGTTTATTGTTCTTTCCCCTCCATGGCTGTAATCTCTTTATGAGCAGGGCCCAGAGCTCGCCACTGTCCCTGCAGCTTGGTGCCTGGTACACAGGACGTGTCCAACCCACGCTTGTTGAAGGCATTAGTGATAGCGTGCCAGGGTAGGGACTAAAGGGCCGGCATCTCTGTGGCGAAGGTGACGAGGCCACTGCTGTTATTGCTGCAGAGTTTCTGGAGCCCTGTTGCGTCGCTCCCTGAAGCCTGACCGCAGCTGCATTTGTTTCCTACAGGATGTTTCCGGCTTCCTAAGGCATTGTCAGGAGACTAAAGGTTCAATTTCCTGCTCCTCTTAATTTTCCCATGTGTCCTTATGCTCAGCTCCCACTAACTGAGGGCACTTGCCTCTGCTCCGTGCATCCTCAGGGAGCCTGACGCATAGAAGCTCACACAGCCTTAATTCCCACGAGGGGATGCCAGGGATCACCACGCCCCCCTGCCAGCACATTAGGAGGCCCTCCGTATTTGATGTTGATTGAACCATGTCTCCACCAAATTCATATGTTGAAGTCCTAACCCCCAGTACTGCAGAATATGACCTTAATTGGAAATAGGGTCTTTACAGAGGTGATCAAGTTCAAATGAGATCATTAGGATGGACCCTAATCCAGTATGACTGGTATCCTTGCAAAAAGGTGGAAATTTGGAGACAGACAGACAGACAGACACACAGAGCACCCTGTGAAGACTGGACTTATGCTGCCACCACCAGAAGGAACTACAGGAACAAGGAGAGAGGCCTGGAACAGGTCCTGCCCTCGCAGCCCTCAGGAGGAGCCAGCCTTGCCGATACCCTCATTTCAGACTTCTAGCCTCTAGAACTGCAAGACAAGACATTTCTATTGTTTCAACCCCCCAGCTGGTGGTGCTTTGTTGCGGTAACCCTTGCACGCGCAGTGCAGAGACTGGTTCCCCACAAAGCAGGCTGGGAACCATGTGGCTGGACACCCTGAGCAGGCCTGCTGGGCTGCAGCGGGCGGGGAGGGAGGGCAGCAGCGCTGTACTCACAAGATGCTAGGCCCGGTGGCCCCCCGGAAGGCGCCATTGTGTATCTTCTCCAGGTGCACGTTTTCCTTTAGCTCCCTGTGGGGAAGGACAGTGTCCTCAGTGGAGTTTGCAGCTCATGTGTGAACAGTCATAGCTGTGCGCATGCGCAGTGAGAGCAGCCTGTGGGCATGGTGCTCAGGGGTCGAGGGGACAAGGCGGGGCTGTAGGTAAAATGAGAAAAAGACGTTCTTGTCCGGGGAGAAACTGTGAAATCGCTGGTGTGCTTGGCTCCGCCTTTCCTCTGCGATTTCCCCCTCGCTCAGTGGAACCCTTTGTCCTGCAACTTAAAGTACTCCCTACTTCTGTCCTGGAGTTGTGCACATTTACTACCAGGCAGCTGGGCAGGGAAGAAAATACTGCTCCAGTGTTCAAGGCCGAAGGGTGGAAGTGCAGCCCACTCTGCATCAGGCCGTCATGACCTTGGAGGGCTCAAGGTTTGTTCATAGTAATATACTGAGGTTTGCAAATTGTTTACTTAAAAGAGAAGTAGGGTCCATTCAAAGCTACCCCCTTTCATCATGTTAACTCTTTTTCTTTCAGCTGTGCATTGCTCAGTGGGTTAGAAAGCGGAGGAAGGACAGCCTGTATAGAAAATTCCCCCTACCCCGGGTGCCCCGCGGGTCTGTGCCCTGTGCCTGATCGTTGCCAGGTGTGTGTATTGTAGAAACAAAAGGGTTGAAGGCCACCGCTCTTCAGGAAGCCAAAAGCTGCAATGGGAGTAACTACCTGAGGGCTTCTGTTCCCTAAGCTCAAGACCGCTCAGGGTGAACTGCTCAGGACCAGCTGAGCCTAGCCCCGCTGAGCAGCTCCCGTCTGGGCCCTGACGCTGGTGTCTCCAAGGACAGGCCCCTCTCTGGGTGGACAAGGAAGCCGGGAGAGGAGTCCCTGGGCTCAGACTTGTCAGCTTACTTTTGATTGCTTTCTTCCTACAAGAGAAGGGTGGCGTCTCAAAGAGCATTCTGGAAAACGCTGGACAGTGGGCACAGTGTACATCCATTGCTGGTGTGATGATTTTGAGCATAGGACATGATTCTTCTGCACCACTGTTACAGTGGCAAAACAAATACACCAACACCCACTGCCCCCTCCCTTGCAGGATCCTCAGTAATTACCTGGTTCATCTCATAGCTTTACATCTTCTTCCTCGTCTTTCTGCAAGTCTCCACATCACCCCTGCCATTTAAAAACCATAAAAGCCCCTGCATCTCACTCCCTCGGTGGCTGTCTTCCACATGCTTCCACTAAGCGTTTTCCTCGGAAAGCCTCGGCCCTTTCATCACAGTGCACCCGTCAGTCTCACATTGTCCCATCCCCTGGGTGTATTTCCACTTTCAAAGTGATGAGGTTGTCAGAGTCAATTGCTGTTTAAAATCTAAATCAAAAGAAAAATCCTTCCCAAACCTCCATGGCTCTTCTTCCTGATTTGATTTGTTTTAATTATGTTCAGTTATGGTCATAAATCATTGAAACCGGGCTCTGTGAGCAAATAATCATCATGTCAGCCAGGTCAAATTAATTGTTCAAATTTTAGGACAGCATTTCTCATGTTTTATTAAAACTCAAGATCTTTTTGTATAATGATAACTCTGTATTATGTAAGCTGGTCAAAAATAAATCCAAAAGTTATCTACCACAGTTTCCTGGGGGTCGCTTTTGGGAACTCTCCCGAGTGGCATGGCCTTCTAGGTGTGAGAAGGTTAGGAAGGATGGCCTTTTGAAGTACAGTGGGAGAACTCCCCAGCTCCAGCCAAGGCTTCCCTGATGGGGGTGCTCTGGGAGTGGTAGGGCTGGGCTCTCGGATCCCTGGAGGTGTCTGAGGGTAACCTTCTGAAGCTGCTCGTCTCCACCCTGTCTGTCTTAGTAAGTAACGTATTTGAGAACTTTGTAGGGCTATGGTGTCATTGTTCTGAACAACTTTGGACAGGCCTTTATATGAGGAAGGTGTCAGAAATGGGGCTGGACACGCCCATAGTTGGAAACTTTTGCTTGACGGTTTTGAAAACTACTCCCTCTGCCCTGCTCAACCCTTCGATGAGTCTGCTTGCTCTTGGAAGAGAATTCAGACTCCTTCTCATGGCCCCTCAGTCCTGATGACTTGCTCCTGCTCCATCTCCAGCTTAATCTCATCCAGTGTTCCCTTTGCTGATGACCCTTAAGTCGCATTGGCCTCCTCTCAATTCTTGGAGTTTATCAACTTCTTTTCTTGCCCACCTCAGGACCTTTGCACATGCTGCTCCCTCCTTCTGTAATGCGCTTCGTCTGATGATTGCTAGTGTGGACTCCTTGTCATCCTTTAGGCTCAGCCTAAATATCATACCCTTGGTGAGGCTGTCCCTGAGCACCTAACCTAGAGTCAGTCTGCCCCTGGTACTCTCTCAGCTCTCAGGGATAGGTTATTTCCTTCACAGTATGTATCACTACCTGCAATAATTTCATTTATTTACTTGCCTTTTTCCTGTCTCTTCTGCTAGTACAGAAACTTCATTAGGGCAGGGACTGTTTCCACTGTTCCATTGTAGACACAGCACTTAACATAGTGCCTAATATATTGGTGATGCTTAATAAGTGTGTGTTGAATGAATAAATGAATGGAATTGACTTGTGTTCTTGGCAAACTGATTTGTGTTCTCGGCTTCCTCTTTCTGGCGACAGTGTGGTATGGGGAATACATACTAATGGGACTTTGGGACTTTTCTAAGTCCACACCCATTCTGGCGTCTCTAAAGCAGTTGAGACACTGCTGACCAAGGACCTCCCACCTTACGCTCTGCTTTCCCTGACCTCCCAAAGATGTACTCTGCTGATTAGCCTCTCACCTCTGCTTTTGCTCTGGCTTCTTTTCCTTATCTCTTGTTTCCCCCCAACTTTGTATTCAGTCCTCTTATTTTTCCTCCTTGTGCAGGTGACCTCAGCCACAAAGGACTTCACCCGTCCCCTCTCCTCAGGTAATTCTGACTTCTGTGTCCCTAGCCCTGGCCTGCCCCTTCCAGCCCTCTGGCCTCCCTGCTAACCCATGAGCCAACCTTCTTTAAGCACCCCTCTCACACTTCCTATCCCAGGACTTTCAACGGCTTATTTTCTACAGAAGAGAGTCCAAATTGTTTACTCTAGCATCTAAGGCCCTTCCTGCTTTGTCTCTAACCCACATCTAGGACTTTCTAAAAGGTACTGTTTTCTGGTCTTTGAGCACATCCCATGCATCCTCCTCTGGGCTGTTCTTCTTGTCCTCTGACCGGAGCGCATTTTCCTTCCATCTTTGCCTGTCCAAGTTAGGCTCAGCTCAAAATCTACGTCTCTCATGAGGCTTTCTCTAATTTCCTTCTCTTCTGCCTTTGAAATCTCAGAGGACTTTACCTCTCTCAGGCCAGGCACCATATTTTGCCTTCTGTTTTAGTAACTACTTAGTGTACAGTTTATATACCATTTGGAGATGTTTCTTCCTAGGCTGTAAGCTCCTGCAGGGCAAACACCAGGGCTTCTTCATCTTCATTTCCCCTCAAAGTATAGCATGTTCCTTCAAACACAGCTGATGCTTGGCAAACACTTGTTGAGTGAATAACAGAATGAGGCATCTGAGAGTACTGTGCCAGGAGAGGATAAGCCTCTGAATTTAATTTGGCAGAAACAGATTCGATTGGCCAGAGTGAACCCTGCGTTGAATTCAAGTCAACAAGAAAATGAGGGAAAATCCACTCCATGGTAGGAAGGACAACTGTTTAAAAAGCTACCATTCCTGGAGCACTTAGTATATGCCAGACCTGTGCTAACTGCATAAAAATACAATCTTATTGAATTATCATTCATTCATAATTAACTATATAATGTAACAAATAATAAATGAGCACGTACTCTATGCCAGGCACTGTGCTAAGTACTGAGGATGCAAAACAGACCTTTTCATTTTGGTGGTGGTATCCTCAAAAGAAGCCTATTAGCAGCTCCATTTTATGGATGAAAACACCATGGTTTAGATTGGTTGAGTAACTTGCTCAAGGTCAAGGTGATAAATAATGGGATTGGAGTTTGAGTCCCAGTTACTGACTGTTAGATCCATTCTCTTCTCCACCAAGCTATATAACATGGTATCCATATAATAGGGTCTTTGGTTAATATTTGTAGTTAAAATAAATACTATATTGTGTAGACTTATGCTACTTCAGACTGGCAGCATCAGCATCTCCTGGGAGTTTGTTAAAATTTCAAATTCTCGGGCCCTACCCTAGACCCACTGAATTAAAATGTCTGGGGGTGGGGCTCAGGAACCTGTGTTTTAGCAGTCTCCATGTGGTTCCTATGTGTGTTAAAGTTTGAGAAGCACTGGTGTAGACCATGGTTTATACATATGGCTTGTTTATTATTAAAAGCCTTTTCATTTGTTTGTTTTCCTTAACTCTGGCTTTAGTTGAGCCTTTCATGTGCTATTAGGTTTTACTGTACACAGGTGTATGGTGATTGTCACCTTACCCGGTAGCTGTCATGGTTCAAGCAGCCTCTGCCCTGGCCCTGCGAGCTTTGTGAATGAGCCCCTTTTTTAGAAAAGGAGCCATAGAAAGAAAGACAGGTTGAGAACAGTGAAGGGAGCAGTAGAGATGCTTCTCTAAAGTTGAAGGCTGTTAACACTGGGGACTGGGGTAGGATGTGGTGAAAACACAGGGCTCCCTCACCTTGTGGAACATGAGCTCCTTACTCCCCCCTGTATCCCCCCGCCCCCCAGCCCGCAGCAGTAAGGAGATGAGCTTCTGTGTGGGCCTGTTGTGGCTGAATCGGCTGGTAAATGGCATTATCCGATTTCTCTGCAGTGGGGCCGGGAGGAAGAATTTCTTCACTGAAATCACACTGCCTCTAACACACCATTGACCCGAGCGAGGGGACTAGAGAGGGAGGCTGTGAGGTGGGGGAGCCTAAAGTAGGGTGTTGAATATTTCAGCAAACTGTCAACTTCAATGTATGCAGGCTGCATCCATCTTCGATATCAGGGTGCTCTGTGGTTTCCAGCCAGCCAGTTGCCTAGTAACATGCGTGCCACACTGAGGACCAGCCACTTGAAAGTTTATTTTTGTCCTGAGTTAGTTGCTGAAGATTGAATGTGATCTGGTAGCCAGAGTAATATCTCATTGTTATTCATGAGCTGGGGAAATAAGCACATACTTACAGGGAAATCAGCGTTGTCCCATTGAATGCATGACTTTGTATTTCTTCAAATCCATTTCCATATAGTTTTCTAAGGAGGGAGGAGAGAGGTTTTAGGAGCGAAAGAAACACAGTTTGGAATCACACATTCTTCCTTCTGTGACATTTATTACTAAGATAATAACTGGCATTTACAATATCTAGCTCTGTTTCTCTAACATTTTAGATCCTCGGGGCCTGCTGAGATGAAACTGTTTTCTCGCTCTAGTTGGCTTCCACCTCTACCGCCAGCACCACCACCAATTTGTTAAGTGTTTATTAAGTGCCAGATATTGATCAACCATTCTACATATTTATGATATAATCCTCATCGTCACTTCCATTGCTCTGGTCAGAAACCTAAGCCTTCATGTTGTTGTGTAGCTTGCTTACGGTCAGAGAAAACAGTGGCAGAACTGGAATGTGAGGCTAGAGCTGCCTAACACTCAAGTCTCGAGTCTGGTTCTACAGGCCTATCTGGGCATATGGGCTTTCTGGGTCGCCGAAAGCTGAGGGCAGGAGAAGGCTCCAGTACTGAGTGTTTCTTTTTCTTGGATGAGTCTGTGGTTTTGCTGATGCCACATTTTGTTCCACAACCAAGATTTCAATGTCTGTAAACAGTTCTTTAAGACTCATTAGTGGATAGTGAAATCAATTTAGTTGGGTACAATCAGTCTTAAAAAAAATGAAATAGAACAGAATGGAACAAAATGGAAAATGTTAGAGTATGTTGCATGTAATCGGGGTAGTACTCTTTCTGAAGTTTTGTTCCACCATTTTTGAATGTTATGTACATATAAGTATATGTATGCATATATACATATAAATCTGCCCAGAACAAGACATAGGAGACTCCTTAGAACACAGATGCTGGGAAACGTTAGAGGCAGAAAAGAGCTTGGAGAGGAGCGAGCGGCAACCCTTCATTTGACAGAGAAGGAAAGAAGCTCAGAGAAGAAAGTGATTTGTCTAAAGTTCACAGTAGGTGGAAATGAGACCAGAACACACTGTGCCTGGGGCTACTTCCAGCACAGCAGTTTTGCTGGGTGATTTGACTCTTCTTCTCTGAGATAGCCACACGGCCCCTCTTCCTCCTCCTGTAGAGGTATGTTTGATGTCATGTTCTCGGTGTGGGCTTTCCTGGCCACCCTATTTAAACTGTCCCCCCAGCGTTCCAGCATTCTCTGTCTCCCTTCTCTGATTTGCTTTATTAGCATCTGACCCACGATTATATTACTGTCTGCCTCCCCAGCAGAATGTAACCTTTATGAGAGCAAGGATTCAAACTGTTCTGTTCATTGCAGAATCCCCTGCATGTAGAACAGTGCCTGGCGCCTGGGAGGATTAAAGTAAATATATGTTAAATGAATTGGATGAACAAATGGTTATATATAAGATGAATTTCTCACTGTAAATCATGGTCAAGCAAGTTTGAAAGCCACAGTCTCAAATAGAAATATTTGTGTAAGTTCTTTATGAACAATGCTGTGAGACTCAAGTGAGAAAGGGCTGTGGTGTGATATAAAATTAAGCCGCCGCATCTGGCCAGGTGCTAGCTTCCCTTTACAGGGTTGCTGGCAGCTGCACGCCCATGTCAGGGACAGATTGAGGGTGACATGAGAAACAGTTTAGACACAGTCTCCACCTACTCCTCCAGGTGGCTGCTGTCCACAGGGTTTCTCTAGCCTTTGTTAAATAAAACAAGCGTGGGATTTAATTTCATTGTATGTGTATGTGTGTAGTGTGGATGTGTGTAATATGTATGTATATAGTGTGTGTTTGTGTGTGTGTGTGTTTGGGGGGCGTCTCTTTCCATCAACACACCTGAGACAAACCAGCATATAAATAAGTATAGTTGGGACTCAGTGTTGAAGCCTGATACTTGAACACTGAAATTCAGAAAATATAGAGATTACAAAATAATGGAGTTCAAAGAGAGCAGGGGAGCCTATTTAATTCATTTTGTTAAACCCCCAGATCTCTCATAATGCTTGCTACCTAACATGAGTTCAGTCAACAGGCTGGGTGGAGCAGTGGCCTTGCCCTTCCACGGGAGGAAGAGCCTTGTCTGGCTTCCCCTGCTCTCATGGGCTTCCTTCTGGAATTCTTCTGAGTTTACAGCTTCACACATGAGCTCTTAACTATATTCTGTAATGGATTATTGGATGCCATTTTTCAATAGTTTTCTGTCCCCATTTATATTGTAGAATCCGAGGGGATTGGTATTTGGTTTATCTCTGTTGCCTTGTGGAATTACACACAACTTTCACACAATCCCACTAGAATTCTCTTTTTATTTTACACTTAGAATATTGTTCTTTGGCAGTCTCTTGTCATTTTGGGGATTGAATTCCTTTACAGTAATCTCTTTTAGATGAAGAAATCATACCTGTCTTTTCTCTGGACTTCTTTGAAACTGGATTTCTTAGAGTCTAGGCCAGTGTTTGTCAAATCATTCTCCTCCATCCACTGAATAGGAATCATCTGGAGCTGCTGGCCACAAATGCAGATGCAGACCTACTGACCAGGTGCACTGCAGACCTACAGAATCAGAACCTGGCCGTGGTATCCAGGAAAATGCACTTTTATAACAAGCTCTCCCACTAAGCTTTGGGCATGCCACTTTGGGACCTTGCCCTAGGGTATAACATAGGATGGTGCAGCTCTCATTATTTCCATAGTGCAAATCAGATGGTCTGCTGGACAGAATTGGTCCCCTTACTGCTTTCTCTACCTTCTTAGTTGTGGAACTACATGTGTAGAAAAAGTAGCCCCTACCGTGCTTTTAGCAAAGCAAAGCTGCCAGCACTTGTCTGGATGCCCATTCCTCATCACTGGTATGTGATACCATGATCCTACTTTTGATACATATTAGGATTTTATACTTAGCTTTTTTTTTTTTTATACTTGGCTCTTTTGGTGGGGCTTACAATGCCATTGCTCTAAGTGCAGCCTCGCAGTTAAGTCTGCAAGCCCTGAACCCAACTACCTGGGCTTGGATCCCAGCTCTACTACCTATGAACTGAGTTACTTTGGGCAATTTACTTAACCTATCTGTGTCTCAATTTGGTAATCTGAAAACAGAGATGATAATAATAGTCTTGACCTCAAAAGGCTGTTGTAAGGATTAAAACAGTAAACATACATTGAGTACTTAGAAATAGGTTCTGGAACAAAGTAAATGCTTAATGTGTTGCTCCTATGATTCTTCTTCTTCTTATACTTAACAGTGGCTTCCAGCTGTCTGGCCAGAACAGAGAGAAAGATCTCCCTTTCCATGCTCTGGACAGCATGTCATGAAATGCAGTGACCTGTTTAATTGAACTGTCATTCTCCTCTATTGAGGTAGGGGCCTTTCTTCTCCTGGGTAGAGCAGGTCAGTTCAGTGGCCTGGGCTGCCCCGAATGTACTCATTCTCCGGGGGCCCTCAGCTACCTTTGGTCTATGCTGGCACCATTGACATTTTTGTATTTGGACATTTTTTATGTCTTAAAAAAATTTTTTTTTATAGCCTGGGTTCTGCTTCTTTCAACTTTCCAAAGAAAATGGCTCACCATTTCCTTTTCAGCTACTGCTCTTCGGCTCTGTTCTTAACGTTTGCAGACAATAGAATGTGCTGCCTTGTTTTGATTGAAAGAGTGGCTTCCTTACTTTGGAGAAATTACAGATGTGAGTGGGAAACCTCATGCTATCAGGGCTGCACAATGCTTTAAATGCCCTTTAAAACATCTGGAGAGTCACTTCACATAGCTTTTTTCTAAAACATCGTGGTGTCAGAATTAAATGAGGCGGCTTCCTTTGCTTTGAGGATGCTGTCACGGGCATAGAAATGAATTTTTCTCTCTCCTCTATTATAATAGCTGCACCTTACTTTAAAGCATTGTCTACATTCTCTATTCAAATGTCAGAAATTTTGACTCAAACAGAGAGAATGGCACCTTTTTATTCAAAATAAGATTTGGGCTTTAGAACTTAATCACAGATGACACTCTAATTCTGAATACTGCCTTATAGCAAACTCCAAATATTCCTGGGGCTTTAAAGGCATTTCTGGGGTTATATTAGCAGTCTTAGACATTCTGCCATAGTTCCCACTTGATCATGTAGCCACTTAGTTTTTGGATGATTTCAAAGAAGAAAGCCTAATATAGGTTTACAGATCCTTGGGGTCTCAAAAAGTGACCCCATTGAATGGGGAGGTACCTCACACCTTAGGATCTGGGGTCTTCCCATGTCTTTACTGAGGACACAGAAGACATATAAGATCCATGTCCTTGAGAGGCTTATAATCTCAATGGGTGAAAACATGAAGTAATGAAAGAATAATACAAGCCAGTAGACATTCCTTGTGAGCATGTGTGGTACACAGAAATGAGAAGTCCTCTTGGGTTGGGGAAGTCAGAGAGGCTGCATGGTGGAGCTGAGACTTGAGTCAGACCTTGCAGAATTAGGAATATTTGTTACTGAAGGGGAAAGCATACTATTTTAGAAAATATGCCTTGTGGTAGTATATCTATAAGCAAATTTTTATCAAATGACTATATAAACACCATCCTAAAGAAGAGGGATCCTATCCTATCCATCACCACTTTCTTCATGCAGTACTTGCTGAAGTCCTTTTATATCTGAATGATTCCTCATGTATGAAGACACTTCTTTAGTGGATACCCTGGCAGTCATTGTATGGATAACTGTCTCTGGTCACTACTATATGCTGCCATGACCCTACTTTTGGATGTTATCAGAATTTCCCCATTTCTGTGGAGCTCACAGTCTCTATAGTAAGGGATTCCTCTCTCTGATATGAGCATGCCTCTTGCTTTTCAGCAGTACTGAGTTTTTATGTTTCCCTCCACCACAGCCAAGTTCATGTCAACTTACAACATGCAACAATAAAAAGGTGACAGGTATCTAAAATAATGATGACAGCAATGCAGTATAATATATTGAATAAAATTTTAGAAAAATCCATGTTTCATAGTGATGCTTAAAAAGAGAGCAAGTCACTATGGAGAACAGTATGGAGGTTCCTTAAAAAACTAAAAATAGAACTACCATATGACCCAGCAATCCCACTACTGGGCATATACCCTGAGAAAACCATAATTCAAAAAGAGTCATGTACCACAATGTTCATTGCATCAGTATTTACAATAGCCAAGACATGGAAGCAACCTAAGTGTCCATAGACAGATGAATGGATAAAGAAGATGTGGCACATATATACAATGGAATATTACTCAGCCATAAAAAGAAAAGAAGTTGATTTATTTGCAGTGAGGTGGATGGACCTAGAGTCTGTCATACAGAGTGAAGTAAGCCAGAAAGAGAAAAACAAATACCATATGCTAACACATATATATATGGAGGCTAAAAAAAAAAAAAGTTATGAAGAACCTAGGGGCAAGACAGGAATAAAGACACAGATGTAGAGAATGGATTTGAGGACACGGGGAGGGGGAAGGGTAAGCTGGGACGAAGTGAGAGAGTGGCATGGGCTTATATATACTACCAAATATTAAATAGATAGCTAGTGGGAAGCAGCCACATAACACAGGGAGATCAGCTCAGTGCTTTGTGACCACCTAGAGGGGTGGGATAGGAAGGGTGGGAGGGAGAAGCAAGAGGGAATAGATATGGGGATATATGTATATGTATAGCTGATTCACTTTGTTATAAAGCAGAAACTAACACACCATTGTAAAGCAATTATACTCCAATAAAGATGTTAAAAAAAAAGAGAGAGAGAAAGAGGGAAAGAGAGGAAAAGGAAAAAGAAGGAAACCTTTTATACAGAAGAGGGCTGGCTGATAAATGTAGAGGAGTGATAACTTTAAATCTATCATTTTGTAGCTCTCTATATAATAACTGAATAATGAACAGATGCTGAAACCACTGGGTGAAAGGTTGTTGGCCAACTCGATAGTCACATGAACTCAGAGTATCCCACAATGGTTTACTTATTTATGACAAAGGGAAAAATGTGCCCTTACAGTGAAGAGGTCTGGCAATCACCACCTTAACCAGATGGCCAAGGAGTGGCACAACATGACACAATGGGCCTCCTGGTTTGATGCAGTGGGAGACGTATAACCTCCCCTTTGCAGTATTCTTGCAGAAATGTTGACCGGAATCTAATCAGGACAATGCAGTCAGATGAGTCCTGACAACTGGCCTGGGCCCTCAAAGGAATTAGTGTCATATAGAACAGAGGAAGGCAGGGGGGCAGTTCTCAGGAGGGGGGGGAATGGGAGGTAAGGTTGGGAGGACAAAGGGGCATAACAGTAAAAATGCAATGTATGAACTTTGAATTCTGACTTTAAAAAAATCTATAAAAGACATTTGCATTTGAATATAGACTGTAGGTTGGATGATGTCATTAAATCCATGCTGATTTTCTTAGGTGTAACGGTGTTGTAATGTAGAACGTTTCTGTTTAAGGAGATACATGCTGAAGAATTTAGGTAGGAAGTGTCATGATGCCTATAGACTTCTTTTGGATGGTTTGGCAAGAGGGAAATGTGTTGTATAAACTTAGCTATCTAGAGATGGAGTGGGTGTGGTAAGCTGTTAATAGTACGTGAAACTAGGTAAGGTGTACAGGGCTACTCATAGTGCAGTTTTTTCCACTTGTCAGTGGAAAGACGAATGGATTCCATTTGTCAGTTAAAATTTCCAAAATAAAAAATGTTTAAAAAGAGATGATGACACACGATGTTTTCATGATGGTCTGAAATAACTGGCTTGCTGAATATGAGCTTTTAAGTGGTGGTACAGTGTAGTTGACACAATGTAATCGAATTTGCACAAGGAGGTATTAATAATCCCACTGGAGAGACAGAGTCAGAGGCATGTTGCCGTGGTGTGACTTGACTAAGGCTGGTTAGACTCAGAGCCAGGACTGGAAGCCAGGCTTTCTACTTTAGTGCCCAATAGTCCCTCCACTGCAGCTTGTCACAGGTGTAGCTTGGAGTCTTGTCATCCTTTGCCAGGTCACCCTTCTCCGAAGGGTCTTAGAGAATTAATTGCTGTGATCTTTCCTTCTCTGTGTAGAGTTCAGACATGAATCAAGGTTGACTCCTTTTTGAGACTGGTGTGATAAGTCATCTAGAATATTTGAAAGGTGGTGCAGCCAAACCCTGCTCATTCAGGGGGGAACATTTCAAGGTAGCCTCCTGAGGCGATTTAATGAAAAGCCAAATTGGCTATGAAGGGACATAAAAGCATAATGCATAACTTTAGCATTAGCCCCACTGAGCTTCTTGAGCATCAAGTGAAGTGTTTTGTTTTCATTAAATGAGCTCACACTTGGTAAAGATCTGGGTGGGGGGAGGACAGGAAAAGTTCCATGAAAACCAAAATCTCAAATACTACTAATAATGAAAAGAGAAGGCTTGCTTTCATTATTTTCTAATTAGAGAGTTGAACTTTATAGCTGAGGAAATAAGGCTTTCCTCTTTGAACGTAATACCCTTTTCCAACGGGGTGCTTGCACATGGTCCTTCACTTACGGAAGGGCCCATTCAGCTGAGAACAAGTGCCAAGCAAATGACTAATCACTTCCTTCCAGATGAAGGGCCGAGAGTGAGGAGGGGGTGGAAGCACAATGCCAATGCGCGCTCCCAATGCACGCTCTCTGGGAGGGATGGAGCTGCAGTCCTCATTAACTTCAGAGGTGGGGCAGTTATGCCCTGCTGGTAGGCACTGTTCTTCTTAAACTCATAATGGAAATAAGTTAATGGCCCCTAATAAAACCACTGTGCAGCTCTTGTGTACCAGTGCTGAAATGTGATGTGTGAGAAGAAATCTTTAGTTGTCCCTTGGCTTCGGTGGGGTGGCCCCATCTTGTGAGTTATAGACCCCTATGGGTTATCTCAACATTCATTTTCTTATTGGTCTTCTTCCACATCTTCTGCTCTTTCATTCTTATTCCACTCCACCCCCATTGCTGTGCATGTATCTGGGAGGAGTACCTATTGGTTCCTGCTTATTTTTAGATTTAGGTGAAAATCAAAGGGAGTATTGGATATTTGTGATCTTTGAATTAAAGTCTACTCTACTGAGCGGTTTCTTCTTAATACTTTTTTCAGGGTTATTTCTAAGCCTTTAGCCCCTTATCACTGCATTTAAAACCCTTTGCAATCCAGTGACTCCTCCACCCCTGCCATTCATCTAAATGTATTTTCCATTTCTTAAGCAGGATGTTTACTCCCAATAAGTATGCCTCATCCCATTTTCCTCCTTCCCACAGCCATGCTTTTGCTCATGTCCACTTGGAATATTCATTCCCCTTTTCTTGGTATGTGGTATCACAAAATGGGTAAGGCCATGACTCTGGAGCCAAGACTGTCTGAGTCTAAAGCTTGACCTTGGCCAAATTAGTTAAATTCTCAGTGCCTTGGTTTCCTCATCTAAAAGTGGGGCTGATAGTTCCTACCTCATAGGGTGGCTGCGAGACTAAAATGAGTTTAAAAAAGTACTTTAAAACAGTGTCAGTGCTATATAAATATTAGCTGCTTTTATCACTTTTACTCATACAAATGTTACTGATTCTACAAGGTCTAACACAAGTCTGCAGCCTCTCTGATTCTCCAGCCCAAGAGGACTTCTCCAATACTTCTCATTTCTGTGTACCAGACACTCACAGTGAATGTCTAGTGGCTTGTATTATTCTTTCCTTCTTTCATGTGTTCCCCCATTGAGATTATGAGCTTCTCAAAGACATGGATCTTATTTGTCTTTTGTGTCCTCAATAAAGACGTGGAAAGACCCCAAATCCTAAAGCGTGAGGTACCTCCCCACTCAGTGTTTGCTCTGTAAATGCCCTGTTTCTGACAGGGGATATGATGAATGAGTAGTTCCAGATCCGTATACAATGGTGAGTCAGAAACACTTTCTAAACAGCTGGAAGAGCTACAGTACATGAGGGAAATGGAGGAGTAGAAAGACTGTAGAGAAGTTTTTCTAGGGTCTAGTCTCGTTTCTGGTGTTCAAGAGTTTTAAGTTAAGAATTTGAGTTATTTTGAAACGATTTTTGGTTGCTGCTCTGTATTCTTTTGATTGCAACACTCTGAGTCAATGCTGTATTGGCCACAGCTTTGTAACATGACACTTGCGTGTGTTGAACTACACCTACACAAAGTAAAAGTACTATTCAAATGCAGTGTACCGTTGATACCAATTTCTAGAATCCACTGTATAGAAGAGAGTCCTCTGAGATGGTCACTTCTCTTGTTTCGCAACTACCTCCTCATCTCAGGGTCACCCAATGCACGCTCTCTCTTTCTTTAAGGACATTTAAGCTCATTTATGGCCTCATCACAGATCCTGCCATGGACTGTAACCAAAGCAGAATGAGTGAGAGGATGTGGATGTGGGGAGCAGGGTTGAACACTTGTCACTGGGCTTTGGACATAAATGAGGTGTGGTACCCAGGATACTGCCTCTGAATGGTGGGGCAAAGGAAGGTGCCCCATGTAAAGATGGCAGGGATCCCAGGGGAAGGAAGCCAGGCAGGTGTACAGTGAAGAGAATGAGTTGGGTTATCTTAGTATGATGCCCCTTGAACTTTAACGTGCATGTGAATCACTTGGAATCTTATGAAAATGCAGATTCTGAGTCAGTAGGTCTGGGATGGGCCTGAGAGTCTGCATTTCTAACCAGCTCTCAGAAGATGCTGTAGATGCTTGTCCATGGACCATACCTTTAGTAGCAAGGCCTTAGGAAAGAGCATGAAAGGGATAGGCCTGTGAGCCTGATAACCTGATAAGTGACTGCCAGATAAAAAGACACTATTTTCAGGTATTCAAGGATTTAGGGAATGGGCATCGATGGTGTCCCTTCAGAAGCAAAGTGAGCAGGTTCTAAGGGGAGGGTGAAAAATGAGAGAGAGAGAGAGAGAGAGAGAGAGCGAGCAGGGTCTATTGATCAACTACTCTACCTACTTGGAGAATATCCTTTCAAACTCTTCTCAGTTGAAACTTGAAATTTCTGTGCTCTCTTTTAACCAGGGCAGCGACTCCCCTCCAGGCTGTCTCTTCTTAGCTTCAAAGCAGTCCACTGATGCAGTGAACAATTTCATCAGTTGGAAATTTGGTCACTGTAAATCCTCAGGGCCCATTTGATTAATTTTGAACTTAACGGGTTGGTTGATTGTCATGTGAACATGTGACCTAGCTGCCACCCCACACAACTCCTCTCACCCTTGGCACTTTAGGTCAAAAAGAATGTCACCAGAGAGTTAGGAACATGGTAAAAGATGAGAAAGAGCCCACCTCAAGCTAGAAGTGGGGATGGCAGGAACTGTATGGCAGAGCGTGAATCTGCGAGTTTACTCACAGTGTTATGGATTCGTTATTCATCCCTTGAAAAGCGTTTCCTGGTACGGTGGTTATGTGTAAGTTATCACAAATTTCCCTGAGGAATGAAATGAGAAATATTTACTTTCCAAATTTCGGATGCAAATAGGAAACTGTTATGCATAGCAATCAGCCTGGTACTTACAGAATGAAATTAAATTCAGAGGAGAAGATCTTCGTAACATCTGGAAGCTTTCGGATGCCTGTGTTACAGATGCTCCTGTGGTTTGGGGCAGGGTGGGAATGTGGGCAGAGTGAGTAAGAGTGATTGTTATTAAGGAATAAAGATAAAAACGGTAGGAAGGCACTTTGTAATACTGTTTTCACATTAAATTTAAACATATGGAGTTTGGCTTTATCAGTAACGCTTCTAGCTGCTGAAGATCATCAGAATTTAACAGCCCCGAACACTGTGGGCGTAGTTACTCTAATGACTCCTATTTAGAGATCTAGGGGATGGGACTAAACTTCTAAGTCTTTTTCATTTACGTCTGTAAAGATTTCCAGCCTGTCTTTTTACTATTGCATCAATTGCATTTTCGTACTGTATTGCATTCCATTTCCTTTTGCTAACTAGTTTATTCCGTGCTCTTGATGGTTCCAGAAAGCATCTCACTACTTTAGAACAGGTTTTAACTCAAACACTTCAGGAGGATTAATCTCCATGTGAGAAATCCATTTCTTCATTATTAAAAATCTCCCTTTATTTAGCTACCTTGCGATTCATGGAGTTCTTCCTTGTATCTCACTGAGATCATTAAACATTCTTTGGGTTATTGGAGCTACTCAGGACTCCTCTTCTTTTCCTCCCACCTTTTATTAAGCCTTCAAAGAGGAGAGAGGCTTCAGTGATAGGTTAAATTGAAGGATATTTTATTACACAGAATGGGACTGGAGTCCAGGCATCTGGATCTCCCCCCAGTCGCGTTTTAAATTCACCAGTCATGGACACTGGACAACTGAAGTGAACTGCCCGGCACTCTGGTGACAATGAAAGGAAGCCATCTTTCTCTTTTGGATCACTCTGGTTCTCTTCCTTACCTGTTACCCCAGATCACACAGAATCCTTGCCCTGTCTGTGGCTGGTGAAGGCAGTGTGGGCTTGAACTGCAGTGTGTACCGGGGTTGGGGGAATATTGCTTTTTAGGGGTGAAATGCTATTTAATAAAGACAATGATTCTTCGATAACAAGGGGCTGCAGTGGTCAAATTTGGTTCTGGGATTTTCTTATGTTTTTCCAAAGTAGTTGATGCTGCGGATACTTATGGGTCCCATAGACCCCTTGGAGGTCTGGAAAAGCCGAACACTTGGGTTAGGAATCATCATCCAGTGTTAGAGCTGCCGAAGGAGCTACACTCGTGCCCATCCCCCAGGACAGGACTGCTTGGATGTTGTGGAACACTAGAGAGGTGTCTGCCCCTCCTCCTCTTTTTTTTTTTTTTCAGCTGGTAGGGGTTTTGGACTTTGCATCCTCTAGAGATTTTATGAAATTTAATTCATCAGGAAGAAGAGAGAATGGACATCTGTGTTAGAGGGTTAAATGTTCATTTTTTTCTGTGTGAATAAGTGATTACTTGATATATGAGAAGATCCATGGTGATTAATTTATAGGTTTGTATCAAGTTTCAGGAATTCTGGTTTTGCTGGCAAGGTAATGAATCTGCTGGGCTACAGTGGTACTTAACTTATAGTTCTAACTAGTGGACTTAATAAGTTTTAATGGGAAATAGAAAATAATGATTTCTCTTATATGGCACAGTACCTACCTCAAAGTAATGCTTTAAAACTTTTCACTTAACGAATGAATGAACACATGAGAGAAAGGAGATCAATAATTTTCAACCAGGGATGGGGATCAAATCAGAATTGCCTCTTCCACTTTCACCTATGCTCTCTCTGCCTCACCACCTCACCTTAGAGATTCCGATTTACCCTTTTTAAAGTGTCCTGACCTCCCTGTTCCACGCCCACCGTCACTTTGAAAATCATTGCAAAGGGGTGATATTCTTCTTGGATGTTTGGGACGGAGAAAATGTTGGGAACCACTTACGTGTATTTGAAAGCACCCAGCATGGTAGCTGATAAGAAATGCTGATTAAATTTTAATCAGAGGGCTGAAGACAGACATGCAGATAATGCTAAGTATGTGGTTTAAAAATTCTCTCCAACCTTTTAATTGTTTAGGTTTTCATCAGATGCCCATGTTCCCCTCCCCAGTTGCTTAAAAAGGAAAATTCCTCACAGGTATTTTAACCGGGGGAGATTTGTAAATGCTCCAGGCTCAATGTACACCAGATTTTTAGTGTTCTGGATCAGTCTGTAAAGAGAAATGGAAAAACAGGCAGCAGTTTAATAGATGTGTTTCGTTTGGAATGCACAAGGTCATGGTCACCAGAGGATGCTGGCTGAAAGTGGCATCAACAAAATCAAGTGACTTTCCTGTGCTTGAGGGGAGCTCCAGGGACCCTGGGGATAGAAACGGAATGGTGAGAGCTAGTTGGCTATTGCCAGGAAGCTCTGCTTTCAACCTCTTGCTGAGATAGGTGTAAGCATCATAGCTGGCAGTCTGTTCCATTCTCCCTTGCACCCCCTGAGGAAGCACCAACATCCAGGGCTCCTGGCCAGCTAGGTCGTGCCCCACCATGGAGCCAGCACACGGGGGTGATGGGAGATTCCATTCCCAGGAGAAATGAACAAATTGGCTACTTGTCCTTGTAGGCAAACTGGTCGTCTTTGTAGTGTGCTGGCAGTCACACTGACCAGTTATCCAGATGGGCACTCAGTCTTTGTAAAAGCCCAGGGCAGAGGCCGGGGCCTTGGATTGGGTTTTTTTTTTTTGTCCATTCTATAGATAATTGGTTGTGTGATGATGCCAAGCCTCCTAACTTCCCGGAGCTAATGCTCCCTTCTGTAAAATTAGAATAATAATAGCACTCTTCCTACCTCACAGGTTGGCAGGTAGTGAGTAACATAATAGGTAGAGATAATGTACAAGGCAGGGCTTTGCAAAATATAAACGTACAGCCATAATACCACAGTGGCGTTATTGCTCTTCTCCCTAGTTCCCCAGTGACTTTGGGAAGCAGCCACATTTACTGGGTTCTGTCTACTTTGGATTCAATAAAAGGTAGTACATGCATTTGGCTTTTTTTAACCCATGCAGCAACCACCTAAGGAAATGATAATTACTCTTGTTCTGTAGAGAAAATCTAGTGTATTGGTTAGGTGGACGGACTCTGGAGTCAGCTTGGTTTTACATGCTGGTTTTACTAACTGTATGGCCTTGGATACATCACTTAAAGCTTGGTTTCCTCATAGTGTGGTTTCTGAGCAGTAAATGTGTGTGTCGCGATCGCAGTAAGGCCTCCACCAGTGTTAACAATGACTATTCTAGTTGATGAAATCAGGAAGTTGAATGATTTGTCTCTAGTCACAGAGCTGAGAAGTAGCAGCACTTGGAGGTGAAGTCAGTTTTTCTGACTCTGAGTCTAGTGTGCATTCTACCTTCTAAAGTTACCCACTATCGGTGCCTATTTCTGTCCTTTCTGTCCCTTTGATTCTTAAGAGGTGAGTGACGTTTTGTTGTAATTATTTTTACAACAACTGAGTCAAGCAATCATGGGCCACATAAGACATTATGTGGGTAGGATGGAAAGCACTTTTATTTCTGAAGACTCTTTTGGGGTCTGACCACTCATCCATACATGCATTCAGTCAACAAACATTTATTGAGCACTTACATGTGCCAGGCATTGTTCTAAGTGCTGGAGATACAGCTGTGAACAAGACAAAGAGGGCTTGTGGGGAGCTAACATCCTAGTCTTAGGGCCTTCTTTGGGAAAAGTCCATAAACTTTCCCTTAGAGCACTTTGTTTTTCTTTCTGTATTTATAAATTGATACTTTATCTATTAATAAATGTCGCTGTGCATCACAAACAGCTTTATTTATCTCAAGCTGCTCTGCTTCAACATTGCTTGGGAAGTCTGTTAAAACTGCAGAATTTCAGGTTTCCAGGTCTGGGATAGGACGGACTGTCACCTGTAATGGAAATGACCTTCCCCCCTCCCCACTCCCCTCTTGAAATTCTACCTCACAGCGAAGTCCAGACTATACCTTTTGCACTTAAACACCCATTATTTCGGATTTCCCCATAACTGTTTGGTGAGTTAGTCTTACCTCTCTGGTTACACCATCATTTCCTGGGGGAGATTTATACTTTACCTCCTCTGTATTCCAGTAGCATTTGACCTTTGGTTGGACATGTGTACCCACATACTTATTAATTAATGAGTCTCTTTAGATACTTGCTATTTGGACCATTCATAGGGAGGCCTTGTGGTATAGTGGAGAATACACAAGCTTTGAAGATAGGCTGGGGTTGAATTCCAGCCCTGCCATTGTCTAAGGTACCACATTGGTCAAGTTACTGACCATCCTGAGCCCCCATTCCTTCCCATGAACAAAAGAGATAATTACCCCACTTTGCAGGGCAGCTGTGAGAATTAAATGACACAACCTAGAGGAAATAAAGGCCAAGCACAAGTGCTCAAAATATGTTTGTTGCTAACATCTTTCTCACTTCCTTAACTTTTGAAACTCTTCTGCAGATGCAGTTTGTAGAAGGTCAGGTTTGGGCCAAATAAGGCAGAAGTAAGAAGTCTGGTTTAGGAGTCACAAGACCTGATTTCTAGTCCCAACTCTGGCACTAACTTGCTGTGTGACATCAGGCAAGTCAGTTAACCTCTTTGGGCCACAGGTTTATCATCTGAAAACTGAATAGAGCCAGTCTTCTCCCATCCCCTCTTTTTTGTAAATTGGAGGAAAACGATAATTTGGAAAGGATTGTTTTTAAGACTCAGTTCAAAAACATCACAATAATAACAACAAATCCAACATACACATGCCAAACACTTTTACATGGTAGGTTTCCAAGAACCATTTACTAAACAAACGAATATGCCCAAACAGTCCCCAGGGAACTAATTCATGATCTCTAAGCTCCTTTCCAAATTTTCCCACCACCCCAAGAACTCCATACCCTCCCTTCCATAATGTAAGAGCTACTTGGCAGGACTCCACAATGTCAATTTTAATTTCCACCTTTGTGTTGTGATGTTTCAGAGTTTATACAGCTCCCAGGGAGAAGCAGTTGTCACCATGGCAACCTTCAGGCCGCTGCAGTGAGAGAAATTAGTGCCTGCCCAGACCTAGTAATTGCTGTGGTCTTTTCCTCTTGGATTCCTAGCAGTGGATGCTTGAATACAAATACTGAGTGGGCTCCAGCAAGCGAGGGTAATAGTGTACAGCAATAAACTATCTGTTAGCTGATGCTTACATTTCAGACAAATTGAGGAGGTTGTCAAAGGCATTAGCTTCTATCTTTTCCAGGGAATCACTCTGAGAGATTTCACTAGGGGAGAGAGAAAAAAAAAAAACGAAGAAGAAACATGAAAGAAATGACTGTGTCTGCATAATACTAAGCTGTGTGTACAACCCAACAACTGGGGGCTCCAGTGAGAGTCCGCCTGCCGATGCAGGGGACACGGGTTCGTGCCCCGGTCTGGGAAGATCCCACATGCCGCGGAGCAGCTGGGCCCGTGAGCCATGGCTGTTGAGCCTGTGCGTCCGGAGCCTGTGCTCCGCAACGGGAGAGGCCACAACAGTGAGAGGCCCATGTAACGCAAAAAAAAATAATAATAAAAAATAAAAATAATAAAAAAGAACAGGGAAGCCTTAAGTTGTCCTCACATCATAAAGTGCTAACACATGCATCCCCCCGCCCTCCCACCCCCCACCCCCCACCTTTAGGAACACTAATTGGCATCTGCAACCCAGATGCAGCTGAAATGCAAGTTTCAGTATTCCCTGTTGGTGTGACAGGTTCTTTTTCTTATTTATCTATGACTCAGAGTCACAGATTGTTAGAAGTGGACACGTCCTTTGGGAAAATCCAGTCAGCTTCCCTTGTTTTACAGCTTTTGGAATTAAAGCTCTGAGAGGAGAGGCAAATAATGCTCATGGGAAGATTCAGGGCCAGGATCAGAATGTCTGGGTTCTCAACTCCATCACTCTAGTGAGGTTTTAATTTGGGTTAGGATTCATTGTTTCTTTTTTTGTTTGTTTGTTTTTGTTTTTGTTTTTGTTTTTGTGGTATGTGGGCCTCTCACTGCTGTGGCCTCTCCCGTTGCGGAGCACAGGCTCCGGACGCGCAGGCTCAGCGGCCGTGGCTCACGGGCCCAGCCGCTCCGCGGCACGTGGGATCTTCCTGGACCGGGGCACGAACCCGTGTCCCCTGCATCGGCAGGCGGACTCTCAACCACTGCGCCACCAGGGAAGCCCAGGATTCATTGTTTCTTAACTCTTTACCCCTTTCCCCAAATCCTGTTCTGATGCAATTGCAAAGTGGTCAACTCCTACACGAAGTGTCCTTCTTGTGTTGTAACCGTCTGTTTATTTGACCATTTCCTTCACTTCATTAGCAAATTGAGGACAAGGAGTATGTCCTATTCACTTCTAAATCCCTGGTGGCTTCATGTAGCCTGGCACATAGGGTATAAATGAATGAATAGATAAGTGAATGAACTGATTTTTTTTTAAAAAAAAAAGACACAAAAGTAAAGGAACAAACTTTGCCATATATTTACCACCGCCAAGCATGTAGGTAACGTCAGTGTTACCCTAAAATCCCAGCATAAGCTACCATTTGCAGCCAGCTGAGAAAGAAGTCGCACAATCTAATGTTTACATTCACTGAAGGCTTCAGACTCGATGAGAGCTTTAGCCCACAGGAAGGCTGAGCCTAAGGCAGTTAAGGTCTTTTATGAACAACACAGTGATGGATAGTTCCTAGGCTGATTCATCTTATTCCTACCTAATGGTTCACTTATTTAACTGTGGCTGCTTTTCTCACTAGGAGGTCTTAATATATTAAAAGCTATCAAAACTCAACATTTAAACTTGAGAGCAGAAGAGTAAAGGTTAGCCTCAAGCAAACTGACCTTTATGTAACCTGCAGTGTTATTTCCTATAATATGCACTAATTCTTAATGAATTATTTTTAATACCCTCATTCCTTGCTTATACCCTAAAGAGCAATCAGAGGTTCCCCAAGGAACTAGGACTGATGATGCAGCATCTTCTTTAGAGATGCAAATCTGCTTCCAAAGCCTAGAGGATTGTTAAAATGCTCCCTGGGAACTAAATGGCCTCTGAGGTCCTTTGACTCAGACTGACATTAAGGAGGATGCTGGAATACTGGACTCCTTTGAAAGTTCTCTTTCCATATATGGGATCTTGTGTCCTAGAAGCTGACACAGGGATATAGGATTGAAATTCACATGTAACACAAATATGTGATCACATTGAATTATCAGGCTGCTTTACAATTTTGATAAATGCCTTTTATCAGTATGGCTATAGATACTGTGTTTTTGTGATACACTTATATTTTAGATACAAAGATAATCTTCTGATGCACAATAAACTTTCAACACACTTTCTTCTATGTAGGTGTTATCTAAAAATGTGACATGAGGGAATAGCTGCTGTAGCAGGGGGAGAGTTTTTATGACTGAAATCTATCTTCTTTTCTACTTGAGTAATTTATCATCACTTATCAAAAGACATTCAGTTCACTGAAGCAAGGTTAGTTATCTGGATTTTAATAACTCTTGAAAATCATACCTTTTCTTCAAAGGTCCCTGGGCATTATTTGTACTTTAAAGATAAAAATAGTAGGGTTTCCTAAACACAATTTCTCTCCTAGAAAAATTATCCCCTTTCAACTATGTGTTCTCTGAGGGAAAAATTTATTCCAATTATAAATGTCTTTTGATATGCAGTATCTTACTTACATTTTTATGACTTCATTAAGTCCTCTGAAAGCTTGAGATGGGATTACTTTGATAGGGAGATAGGTGAGTGATCTAGAAAAGAAAAAAGGAGAGCCAAGAGCTTAAGATTTAAGATTGGGTGCCTTTTAAATTCATGCATAAAATGTGTGTGTGTGACTACAGAGTTCCAAATGGCTAGATTCAGGTTGAAAGTTCTAACATATCAATAAAGAGAGGTGCCATGACTCATTCTTGGTGTTTATCAAAAGTGTGTAATTTTGTTTTTAAGATAGTGAACTTTGGGATCAGACCCACCCAGGTTCAAGTCCCCACTCTCCTACTACCTGGCTGTAGGACCCTGAGCATATTATTTAAGTCCTCTGTTTCAATTTCTTCATCTATAAAATTGAAATAATAATTTCTATTTCACAGGGTTGTTATGATGATTAATCAAGATAACGTGTATGAAGGAGAGGGCTTGGCACCAAGTAAATGGTTCACACACAGTTTTAGAGTGGACTTATAGGCTTGTCGGGAGGATGGAAAAGAAGCTATCTTGGGTAGAGTGGAGAAATAGATGGGGAAAATACAATTGAAAACCAGGCAGGCAAGAGAAGGGAAGATTCACTAAGAACATGTTCCTATTTTGATCTTTACCACTTTCCCCAGGCAGCCTATTTTAATATTATCCCAACCAGACCACTTTGCTCCTATGGTTAAATCGAACGGGCACCTCATGCCGTTTGTGCGGAGTATCTATAGAGATTCCTTCAGGCACTTACTTATATCCAGAAGAACAATCTGAGCGTTCTTGAACTGAGATAAAAGTTATGCGTTACATAAAAGTTGAGCAAAGAGTGACTTCTCAGCAAGAGCAAAACCAGAATAGGATGATAAAGGAAACTGGGGTCAAGATAACTCAGGAGAAAGCATCTGCAAGGCGTAGATGAATGTTCAACCGGTATTTATCAAGCATGTACAGTGATTCAAGGATTTGGCTCAAGGACTGGAAGAGAAGAGGGGAGTGGACCAGGACATTTCAGGAGGGACGTGAATATCAAGAATATGGAGAATAGAAGTGGGAGATGCTGCCTTGTTTTTCGTGTGTCTATGTAGCAAAGACTGGCTTAGCTGCTGCACCTCCACCGTGATGAGCATATTCAAATCAGTGAGATGTCTTACAGTCCCAGAAGAGACTTGTAACGTGCTTGTAACATGCTGTGTGAACTATGCACTCCCACCTGTAACCTTATTTTATCCACTCAACAATGGTGTGAGGCGGGTATTTCCCTTCGATAGCAGAAGAAACTTGATCACAAGACATTAAGTAGTCTGGACAAGGTAACATGACCAAGCAGAGAGTCTCCAAATGTTCTTTACTGTGCAATACTGGCCTGAAGTATATGATTCCTAACCCACTCTGTCTCCTTTTAAATTTTTTTCCCAACTTTATTGAGGGATAATTGACAAATATAATTGTATATATTTAAAGTGTACAATGTGATGATTAGGTGTATACCTACATTGTGGAATGATTGTCAATATCAAGATAATTGACACATCTGTCACCTCAAGTAGTTAACTTTTTTTTTGTGGTAAGGATGCTCAAGATCTACTCAGCAACTTTCAAATATACAATGACATATTCTTAACTATGCCACCATGCTGTACATTAGATCCTCAGAACCTATTCTTCTTATAAGTGAAGGTTTGCACCCTTTGACCTGTATCTCCCCATTTTCCCTTACCCCCAGCCACTGGCAACCACCATTCTATTCTCTATTTCTGTGAAATTGGCTTTTTTTCGAGGTTCCACAGAGAAATGATACCATATAGTATTTGTCTTTCTCTGGCTTATTTCACTTAGCATAATGCCCTCCACTTTCATCCAGGTTATTGCAAATGGCAAATTTTCTTCTTTTTATGTCTGAAAAATATTCTGTCATGTGTGTGTGTGTATATATATATATATATATATACCAAATTTTCTCCATCCATTCATCTGTCAAGTGACTTTAGGTTGTTTCCTTATCTTGGCTATTATGAGTAATGCTGCAATGAACATGGGATGGAGATGTTTCTTAGAGATACTGCTTTCGTTTCCTTCGGATATATACCAGGTCACTCACTCTCTCTCAGTGAGCAAGGTGAAGGGACATGAATTGGAACCTTGTTTCTCTTGAGAAGAGGCATGTCACACTCTTGCTATTCCTCCTGCAAAGCAGCTTACCAGCAGTTCCTCTCTAGGGCTAATGCAAAGAAATTTCATTGCAGAAAAATGCTTTCACTCAACTGTCTCTTAGAGATGCTACAACCTAGAACAAGTAATCCAAACTTGCTCCTCTGATTTTATTCCTGAAGACAGTCCCACCAAGTACATCCTTCAATACCCAAACTTATTTAACAGGGCATCCGAGAAGAACAGGGACTGTAGGGGGAGAAATCTTCTTATGATGGCATGTTTCCTTCTTATATTTCTTCTGCAATCATGTCTGCTTGGCTTACTGATTAAAAACACAGTTTTATTGCTGTCTGCACTGCCAAGTCAATAAATTTCCAGAAGAGAAAGCTGTATTCTACTGTACCCCATGCAACATCAATAAAACTGGCAGCCAAATTCTGATTCCAGAATCTTTATTGCTGGGGATAATGCAGTGCAGAACATATTTTGGAGAGTGTTTACATAAAAGCTTCAACTGAACCTTTCAGAGCTGTTTATTCATGTAAATGGAGCCCAGAAGCTGGAGCCTCTCAGCAGGCACCCTCCTCCTCCAAAAAAGGAACACTGTGTGGCTCCCCGGAGAACAGTGTGGCTCAGATTTGACCAGGGAGGGTGCCTGAGTTTTTGATCGATGTGGGGATGAGGGATGAGGAGCAAAGGTTGGACAGAAGGGAGAGAAGCTGTAGATCATGCACTGGCTGTTCCTGGTGACTACAGATCAGCCCTGGTGCAAGAAGAAATTTTGTAGAGTTGTTGTTGATGCTTCAGAGCAGGAAAGGCAGCAGTGATGAGAGTGAAAATAGAGTTCCTACCATAAAAGAGGCACTGAGCGAACAGGAGGTAGCTTTATGAGTGTGGCTGGGACAAGAAAGAGGCCTGGGGGTCAGAGAATGGGGAGCGAGGTGGGGTGAGACAGGTGCACCAAGCTTTTCACAACAGAAGTGTTCTCATGAAGTGATGTGGAGAACGTGCTTCTGTGAATCCCAAACTGTTTTCCCCACAGACTTATATTTTTATTTTAGAGATATTGTGTATTCCTTTCTGATTCATCACAGTGGGCAGCAGTTACTAAGCATTCAAGTCGCTGTCTCCTGTATTTAAATGTTCATGTGGCCCATGATTTGTTAATAACCATTTGAATGTACTCCCTTTGAAGGTGATCCCTCCTCTGATGGATGCTTCTGTGATTCTTTCCATGAAGCCAGAAGCTCTTAGCAATGTGAACAATTGTCTCAATAACCCTGCAGTTCTACTCCTATATATATCCCAGAGAAATCTGCACACTGATACTCATGGAAACTTGCACAAGGATTTTCTTCACAGCCTTGTGGCATCAAGGGGTATTGAAGGCAACCTGAGTGTCCACTGCTGAGGGAGGGGGGCTTAAATGTACACCTATGAATGGGTTGCCAGTTAGGAGCAAGAGTGTAAAGGGGCACAGAGCAGCATGTGTGGATCTTAGAATCATGGTGTTAAGAGAAACAACTAAGAAATTAATGATATGTATACACGACACTACTTGCAGAATTAAAATACAGACACACCAAGCATTAGCCATTAGAAAACATATAAACATACATCAGCATGGTTGCCTATGGTGAGTTGAGAGAAAGTGGGAGGAGGGTATAAAATGAATAACTAAAATGAGGGGACTTTGAATGACCCACTGATTATGTTATTTGAAGGAAAAAGTATGGTTAACTTAACCCTCTGTACCTGAGAGACAAATGGAGAAGATAAAATTTTCATTTTGATGTATTGAGTTCCCCCCTCCTTCTCTTCCCTTCCTCTTTCCTTCTTCCTTTCTTTTTTTTTTTTTTGAAAGTTAGGTCTACATGTATTCTAAGAATTTGTGAACTTCAGGAACTATTATGGAAAGGTCTAGTTAATATCATTTGATAAAGAGCAGAAGCCAAGGAGAACTGAGGAAAAAGGGGCCAAAAGCAAGGACAGTCCAGCAGCTCTGTTGTCCAGTGTCAACAAAGGGAATGAAAGCTATGAACGGAGCAAAGAAACGTAAGAGATCGACACTCCCAAACTATGCATCTCAGATGGGTGGTAGAGAACCAAGGTTACTGGGCAAATGTGAAGTTGAACTTGCAGAGTGGCGAGTTCTCTCTGCCTCTTGAATAGTGAGTGAGACGGCTGTGGAAGTATATGGTGTGGAATCATGCAGTTACTTATATTTATTATAGTTCATAGTCCTTTTTATAGTTTTAAACTTTGAATTTTAAATTAATTGATGATATAACACAGGTGATACCTGAATTATGGCCAAATTCTACCTTGCTCAAGAGCCTTTACCAGAGATGTTGAAGCAAATACTTAGATTGGATGACAAAGGCTGCCTTAGTTTCATCAGTTCTGGAAAGTCCATCGACTCATGAATCCCACATGCAAGTCTCCCACACCTTCCAGTTATGTGTTAAAGTTGACGTAGAAGCAGTCTCTGCTCCTTAGGATTGGAAGTAAGGACTCACCCTAGTTCTGGGATCTTGTGATTGGTCATGACCCTGGTGAAGTCCTGTGTCTTTCTGCCTTGTCTACACTAAACCCAACGCTATTTGGAGGGCAGGAGTGTGCCTGCAGTACCTTGAATTACACGGCCCCCGCCCCATATTGGTACTTGTTTTGGCCTTGATTGCTTATCCTGTAGCCTGCTTGGTCTCCCCAGAGCCCATCCAGGAGTGGAGCCTTTGCCTTCTCTTCTTGTCAATCACCAGATGCTGATCCCTGTATTCTCCCCTCTTAGAAGACACTGCTGACCCAGAACAGTTCCTAGTTGCTATCTGGTTAGGATCAATGTAATATCTCTCACTACTTGGTTTTGACTTTCAAACTGGGCCCCCTGGAACGGATGGGGACCCTGTGCTGGGGCTACCCAGTGCAGCTGGGTTAGTTCCTCCAGTGGATGCTGGTGGGCTGCCAAAATCACCATTTAGGACTGAGGTACTCATTCCGCCAGCTATTGGGAGAGTGGGCAACTGAAGCGCTCAGCGGAGTTGCTCTCCTGGAATTACCTTCAGCCTAAGATTGCCACCTCACCCAATATCAGGTCTTCTCTCCTCTGCAGCCCGCATCCAGTGACTGGTCAATGCATAGAATAAAGGCCCAGCCCTTTTGTTTTGCCTCATGGTGGGACTGCTCAGGAGGGCCATCCCACTTTCAGAGCTCTTTCCCATCGACTCTTTCTCCTGGGCCCTGACTCAGTCCCCTTCCTAGCCAGCCCCAGCTGTCAAGGCACCAGCTCACCTTCCGTCAGAGCCCAGCAACAGATAAACAAATAGCGTTCAGATAAACCTAATCTCCTTGAAGAAGATGATGCCCCATTATCAGGTCTCTTGAGTACTCAAGGGTGGGGCTTGGGCCTCTCTTATTTTTTTTCTTCTAAGTTTAATAACACAGATGACCTTGGACAAAGCCAGTTTGTCCAGTTCACTGGCTTGTTCATGAACCCTCAAAATAATGTTAGCTGGAGAGTTTCAGGGTCAGGAGTTTCTTTGTCCCCCTTCAAGGGAACCCAAGATTTAGAAATCCTTGCTTTTAAAAACCTATCCACTGGGAGATATTTGCATTATCAAAGAGTTCTTTGCTCTACAGGAGGATTGATGAAAGGTTCCTTAAATAGCAAACTCCTTAGGTAAATGGAAAATATGGTTCAATTGACACTTTTAAACATGGGTGTTGCCTAAAGCCAATTACAACTGTAGGTTCCCCCACCTCACTTTGGTTCTTAAGAGCTTGGATTTCCAGGGCAGGACCACCTTCTGAAGCCCACAGGCTGAGCAGGGGCAGAGGAAGACAACAGCCAGGGAAGAACTCCGAGCACTAATCTGGAGTCCTCAAAGCCTGGGTGGGGTCTTTGCTCGCCTTGCAGGAGCCTTTACCTCTTCTGCCCAGAATGGCAGAAATGAATTATTTTTTTCACTTCCCTCTAATGGTTTAGAAAAGCCATCTATATTATCGATTTAAGAAAGCTACAAACATCCATCCATCTTTCACAGATGATTAGTTTATTGCTAGAGCTACACACCCTGAATTTTAAAACACTACAAAATCAGGGGGAGACAAAAAGACAGAAACCAGGGATGGTCAAAGATTTTTTGCCTAATGAACTCATAGAAATGGGGGGAGGGAAACATTACCTTATTTAAGTTCAAAAGAATGTTAATGTTTTTGTATTTATTACATGAGACCTTGTTCTACATTGAACAGGGGCTTAAGAATTCCTGTGTTCTTTTCAAAGTCACTCAGTAATTATAATAAACTTGCTTTCATCTTGGAGTGAAATACAAATGGCTTTCCCCTTTACAAATGATTTTAAATCTTTGTGCTTTCAAATGCATTGATCTATTTGGTAACTTCATTATTGGGTATGTCTTCATTTATTGGCCTCTTGTCTTCAGCATTTACCTAGAGGGAGCTCAGACGTCAATGTTAACTGAAATATGAAGTCAGTATAGATGGACATCCAAGATGTTAAGTTTTACATCAGAAAATTTTAGAACACTCCTTTAAGCATTTACTGTATTAGACTCAGGCAATCAGACTAAAAAGGCTGCTTGCAAGTGGTTTGGTCCAACCCCTCACTTTCGATGAAGAATCTTAAGTGAGGAAAAGTAAAATGACTTCCCTGAAACCACATGGCAATTCAGCAGCAGATCTGGACTTGAACATAGGTCACTTCATTCCTGGTCCAGTGCTGTGTCCTACATTAGTCAAATCACATCAGTACTGTTCCTTTGGGGGTTTGTTGATACACCCCACTATGCAATCCTCTGGTTCTTCTGCGAAAACCTCACCTTCTGATAGAGCCACCAGCTTCTTAGGGCATGTGCTCACGGTCTTTAACTTCAAAGGTGCAGCTCAAATTCCTGTTCTTCCATGAAGCTTCAGAGCCTACCAGAGTGTTTTTCTTCCTCTCCTGTCCTCCTCAGCACTAATGACTACCCAGTTTTTTTCTTCTTTTTCCTGCACTATTTTTTGAGAATTTATCAGGTGCCTTGTATGAATGTTTCCTCTGTTCCACCATTGAACTCCCAGACTATGGTAGATTCTGCCTTCAGACTGTCTCTTGCTTCTAGCCCCTTTATTCCTTTTCCACTGCCACTCTCCTTGGTCATTCTTTTCTTCACCTCGACTGCTCTATAGTCCCCAAACTGGTTTCCCTGTACTCCATCCCGGGTCTCCTCTGCCCAGTCTAGATTAGTCTTCCTGATAACTCCCACCATGTCACTCTTACAGGCAGATTCTTCTGTGCCACCCCTTGGCCAGTCTACTTATCTACAAATGTCTCAGCTTTGCATTCAAGGCCCCTGAAATAAAGGCTTGAACTTTATTTGACAGTCCTATCACCCACTCTTCCCCTCCTATAACCAATACACTAAACTTGCACTGTCCAAAAAAGGCAGCCACTAGCCACATATGGCCACTGAGCACTTGGAGTATGTCCAGTCCAAATTGAAATGCACTGTAAGTTTAAAATACATTCCAGATGTCAAAGACTTGGCAAGAAAAAATAATGTAAATGATCTCATTAACAATTATTATATTGATTACGTGTTGAGATGGGTGTGGCTAAACCACACTGACTATTTTTTTCAGCTCTCTCTTAGGCCCACAGTCCTACTCCCTCCCCTTTCTGCATGACTGAGCTTTAGCCTACTCATGGGGAATGCACCCAAACCAGATGAGTTCCCTATCAACTTTTACCCTTGTCTTCATCTGAAATGAAAACTGGAAGAATGCCTTTTGCTGATGCAGATGGTTAATGGTCATGAGACCCCCAGAGGAAGGAAAAACTCCTGGTTTCCATCCAGTGTGGGTGTGCTTCTCTCTAGCAGTCAGGTTTTATTTTTAGCTCTGGCCCCTTTAAAGCCCCCTATCCCCTTTTCCATACCCTGTGGTATGGAGTACAACTTCGAATGTGGAATGTCGCGTCAGCCTGATCCCACCTGTATGTAAGTTACCCTCAATAAGCTTCATAATTGCACTTCATGGAGTTGCCTGCTTTGTTTTTCGGTCTCAAGTTTGGAGGATGTTATTCAATATTTCTGTCTTCCAACAAAATGATAATAGTTTGTACATTTGGATTACTTAAAATATTTTATTAAACTTAATTTCACCTTTTAAAACCTTTTAAAATGTGGCTATTAAAAATTAAAATTAAACTTGTGACTAACATTATATTTCTCCTGGACAGTGCCTCCCTAGACAAATCACTGTATCTCCTGAATTTACCTCACATTTTCCTGCCTTCATTCACACTGTTTCTACCATCTGGCACATCCACCCTTCTCTGCCGGTCAGATTCTATTCTACCCTTGGTTAAAGGTCTGTCTCAGGTGCTATATAATTTATGGAATGTGTCTTCATCACCAATTGCATGTGCTTTCTCTCTGGAAGCAGCATCGTGGGCTAGTGAAGAGTAGAGACTCTGGAGCCAGGTTACCTGGGTTCATTTCACATGTATGAAGTGATGATGATACTGACTACTGCAGAAATTTTTTAGATTAAATAAGAAAATGTTTATGTAATATTCATACAGCATCTAGTACAAGGTTAGAGCTCAATTAGTACTTTAAATTCACAGCTGCTTACTATGAAGGAGTCAAGCTACCCCAGCTATGCCTGATGACAGCTCTGCTTCCTTGCTGGGGATGGGGTGGATTCAGCACTTTGGACTCTTCTATTTGTCACACCCTTACGTCTACAAAATGCCTGTGGCTTGTCTCAAGCTCTTTATTGTCTGCTGATTATACACAGGACAACTGAGAGAGAGGGTAGACATTCCCCCTTGGTACCTTTCTGTTGGGCTCAAGTATCTCTTATAGACCTTGTCTGATAGCCTTTTAAAGAAATGATAAGGAAGCGATAAAGAACAACCTTCCATTAAATATTTCAACTCTAGGGAGCCACTCTGCAGAATTCTCATTTGCTCATTGATTTTAAAAAGTTCAGTCAGGGCTTCCCTGGTGGCGCAGTGGTTGAGAGTCCGCCTGCCGATGCAGGGGACACGGGTTCGTGTCCCGGTCTGGGAAGATCCCACATGCCGCGGAGCGGCTGGGCCCGTGAGCCATGGCCGCTGAGCCTGTGCGTCCGGATCCTGTGCTCCGCAACGGGAGAGGCCACAACAGTGAGAGGCCCGCGTACCACAAAAAAAAAAAAAAAAAAAAAAGTTCAGTCAGTTGGAACTCTCCCATTGGAAAGTGCAATTTGCATGACTCTTCTCCAAGAAGCTTGGGGAGTTTACGAATTATTGATATAATGTAAACCAAGATTTTTCAAGAAGATTCCCTGGATGATGGATTTTCCAAGTCATTTGTGCAACAACTAAATTAAAAATATAAAGCCTCAGAGGAGAATGGTAAACACGTCTTAGCACTTACTCAAAACCCATTTAAAGTTTTCTAAAGACACAAAGCAAACTAACCCAATCTGTACCCCGAAACTAGAATTCTTCTAGCAATAATATAACATGACAAAAATAACTCTGGTAAATAAAACTATGTGTTGAATTCTCCCCAGGGAAGGTCTGCATTTTGTGTAATGATTTCTCAAAAATATTTTTTAGAAGTAGAGAATACTATGTTGTCAGGGCAGTGATATTGCAGATATGCTCCAGGAAACTCTTTCATTACAAGCTTCTGTTTGCAGACACATTTTTTGGTGAGCCTGTAAAAGCTGGTTGCAACTGATATACTACATACTTTTTTTTTTTTTTTTTTTCAGTACGCGGGCCTCTCACTGTTGTGGCCTCTCCGGTTGCGGAGCACAGGCTCCGGACGCGCAGGCTCAGCGGCCATGGCTCACGGGCCCAGACGCTCCGCGGCATGCGGGATCTTCCCGGACCGGGGCACGAACCCGTGTTCCCTGCATAGGCAGGCGGACTCTCAATCACTGTGCCAGCAGGGAAGCCCTACTACATACTTTTAATTAATTTGATGGAATGGGTCTGAATTGCCTGAAATTACTGGCATGTGTACCTTCACTTTTCACTAACTCCTTAGCTCTGGTAGACACTGATTTGTGTGGGTGCCTGGTTCAAAAATGCCCCTTCTCTGGAAGCATCTCACTGCTGGTTGCAATAGGGTGGAAGCATCTCATTGACTGGGCTTCTGTCTCAGGAGTAGGGTGTGGAGCCATCAGATTCTCTCTCTCAGGTATTTAAACTTGTCGTAGATAGGAGGAATCTTTGGAGCTGATTCCTTGGAAAGGTGGAATCTACAGAAAAGTTCCCCGACCTCTTGCTGCTAAAACGCCATATTCTCTCTGGATCTTGCTCACACCCTTCTACCTCTTTATTCTTCCGTTAAGTTAATCTCTTATGATTAAATTTGTCAGAGATGATTTCTGGTGCTTGCAAATGAGAAAAGCCTTAATCAGAGACCCACCCAAGGTTTCCAGGGGGAAGTCATCCACTCTTCCGTTGATGATCCTTAACACAGACAGGGCACGTGCCTGGTGGTCAGTGAGAGAGCAGAAGGCTTTGAATAGTGCTTCCCTGGTGGCCTCTCTAAGCTGGTGTCAAAGGCCAGGATAGAGCTTATGGGATAACCGTGTTAGCCCAGTTGCCCCTGTAGAGAGTGAGGCTTAAAGAACTACAGCTCAAATAATACCTCCACCAAGGTATCTTTGTTACTCTGGCTAGAAGGGATAGCTCCCTCCTCTAAACTCTCACCAGCCTTTGTTTATAGCCATCATCTGGCTTTTATCACCTTCTGCATTTCCCTGCAGTCATCTGAGAACTAGTCCTCTCTCTCCTATGGCTGGAAGACTGTAAACTCTTGGAGGGCACGGGTGGTGTCTATGGATCCTGCACATTGTCCTGTACATTTCAGTATGTAGTCCCTGAGTGGTCAACAAGTCTGACCTGAAGGTTTTCTGTGTGTCCAGCCGGAGGTTTAGGGATGGGGAATGGGGAAAGGACCCAGAATAGGCTTGGATGCTCTAGCTGGACAGATAGGACTGACCCAATTGAATGATAGAAAACAGGGTATAATCAGGTATTAGGTGGCATGTTTGAGAGGCAGCTCAGCCTGGGCTGAAAAAACTAGCATATCAGACTCCAGGCAGTAATGAGCTCTGCTATTTCGGGATTCTAACTTATTCACCTTCCAGGTTGAGAAGACCTAGTGGGTCATTTTCTCTAATTAACACCCCACAGGAACAAAACTATTCCATCAGGCTTCCCCCTTGGATGATGGATAGTTACTGTTCAACCTCATATATGGGCTGCGGGTTTTTCAGGTCTTCTCTGCATCATCAGATTGTTACAATAATACTTTGTAGTTATGGGAAACCTTTATTTCCGAGTATTTTTGGCCCTGCTGTCTTGTTTATCTTCACCACAGTCAGCCCCACTCAGGGGCAAGAATCATCACGCCCCTTTTACAGACAGCACAGAGGTTTTAACACTGTACTGAGCCCACAGTGCAAATTAGGGAAAGAGGGACCTGGTGCTAGAACTCACGTCTGCTGGTCTTTGTCCTGTTGATCAATTCAGATAATCTGGGGACTGTGTTGGACCCTGCCCTGTCGTACCAGGGCATCTCCACCCCTGTGGGCTCAGAAATGCTGTCCGCTGATGCTTGTGAGGTAGAATTATGAACCTAGGAGTCACCTCATTTTATCAGCATCAAGGACAAATTTAACAGCAGCAAAGGATAAAGCCTTCATTCTGAAAGTTGAGTTTTACTTGTAAATTGGACTTTTCTGAATTTGGCTCAGGTGGCATTAAAGAGCTGTGGTTCAGGGCCACACAGAGAGCAGCTGTGAGTGGTTTGCTGGCTGGGACGGGGTGGCATCTCCCTGGGAGGCAGAAGCTGAGAGTAAATGAGGACCATGTGGAGAAGCTGCTAGAAGCTGCCCACTGAGTTAGGAAGCCCACCTGACTGGTGGGTGGGATTATTTTAATTGCCTTCTTAAAAAAAGAGCTGGTGCAAAATTTGCTAAAATCTGCATTAAATGTGATTTTTCACACACCAAGGGGAGCTGCCAGAACAGAACACATATGCTCCCGTGGAGCCAGCCCTCTTGGGTCTGGGAGTGAGCAGCAGGGCCTCTCTCCACCACCATGACTCAACTGGCTTTAAAATTCCATGTGTAAGATCAAAATTACACAAGGCCAAGACACCGTCTGGTGCAGCCAACCTGGGAGATTGTATTTTGGAAAGAAAACTTTTCTGCCTCATTTCAAGATATGAAAAGAAGCCACATTGAGGATCTTGGGAAGAAGATAGAGGTGGGTAAAGGAGCAGAACCGGAGCCCTGAATTAATCTTGACATACTGCCTTTTTTTTTTTTTTTTTTTTTTGCTGTATTGGGTCTTCATTGCTGCGTGTGGACTTTCTCTAGTTGCGGCGAGCAGGGGCTACTCTTCATTGCGGTGTATGTGTTTCTCATTGTGGTGGCCTCTCTTGTTGCGGAGCACAGGCTGTAGACATGCAGGCTTCAGCAGTTGTGGTGCATGGGCCCAGAAGTTGTGGCTCGTGGCCTCTAGAGCACAGGCTCAGTAGTTGTGGTGCATGGGCTTAGCTGCTCCGTGGCATATGGGATCTTCCCGGACCAGGGCTCGAACCCGTGTCCCCTGCACTGGCAGGTGGATTCTTAACCATTGCACCACCAGGGAAGTCCCTGACATACTGCTTTTGAAATAATAAAAAATAGAATAATGTAGAAAAAATCCAAGGAATTATTGCTCTCCAAAGGGAGAGCTGGGTCCAATGTCAAAGGGATCCGTGTGTGAAGATTTGTGGCTCTACACTTCCACTGAGATTTTGGGAACTCTGTTGCTTGCTTTTTAGTGTTCTGCTAGGGGTCATCATTCACTTTCCCCAAAAGGATGATTTTTAAACTAATAAAATCTGGCCCTTGCAAAGCTTCCCCCAGGGAGTCTGTTTATAGGCATAGCTAGGTTTAAGAATTGTCTTGAAGGTAATAGCTGGGAGAGCTGAGTCAGAACTGAGGTTCAAGATCAACCTCTACCTTGGGTCTTTGTTTTTTTTGTTTGTTTGTTTTTTGTTGTTGTTGGTTATTTTTGGTTTGTTTTTGTGGGAGTAGGGTAGGAAGGTGGGACATGAGCTTTCAGAATTCCAAGGTTTTTTTTTGTTTTTGTTTTGTCTGGTTCAGCTGCAGGGAAGCTGTAGGTAGGGCCAAGCTGTCCTACTTGTAAGAGTTTGGTAGGCTTCCCTCTATCCTGTGGACTCTTACCTGGTGTCCTGGACGGGAACCAATAGATCTCAATTCAGGCTGCCTTGGTGGATGTTTTGTTTTGTTTTAATGGACCCTGGGCTGAGGAATGATTTTTCTCTAATAAGTAAGTTAAAATAAATTAACCACAAACAGTAGAACAATCTGTGGAATTGTTGGGCTTTACTAATGTAGGTAAGCTTCTAGTCTTGCTTCTCTGGATGGCCCTTTCAAAGGAGAGATTGGGAGGTCTGCAAATCTGGGACCTGGATGCTGACTCCCTCTGCTACTCATAGCACCTCATCTCCTCCCCATTTTCTAGGATGGAGATTTTTAAGTGACATTTAGGTGTGGTACATGCTAACTAACATACATACTTCCTTTTTGCATTGGTTCATTGTTCCTATTCAGCTCTCTACTCAGTTTGATCATCATGTAGTTCAATAGACACTTTAATCATACTACCTGTGAAATTTTGGGAATCCTGAGTTGAATAAGACCTCTTCAAGTGCTTCTCACTTTGGCACAATGATTAAAAACCATGGTGGGGTGAGGTGGGGACTCCCCCACCCCTTGCCCCAACACAGACGCACGCCAGGGGCATTTGGCAAATGTCTAAAGACATTTTTGGTTGTCATCATTTGGGAGGGCAGTGCTACTGGCATATAGTGGGTGGAGGCCAGGGATGCTGCTAAACATCCTACAGTATATGAAACAGCCCCCAACAGCAAATGATTATCTGGCCCCAAATGACAATTGTGTTGAGGCTGAGAAACCCTGCTGTTGCAGAGGAGGTACACATGGAGTAAATAGTTATGTTATGTGGGGTGTATGCAAAAGTAGATGTAAGTACAAGATATCAAAGCAAGTATGTGTGTGTGGGAGAGAGGGGACATTGGGGAAAGCTTGTTGGAAGTGACTCCAAATCATGATTTTTACTTAATGCCTTTGTAATCAACTGTCCAAGAATGACTTTGAAAGTTTATTAGTTAAGATTAGTTTATTAGTTAAGATTAGTTTATTAGTTCCTACATATTAGGAATTTTTTTTCTTTTTGTACAACTCTCTGGGTAATTTAATCAAATATTTCTGATGACTTTATATCTTCCCTTACCAAAAAATTTCCCCAAAAAACCAGGAAGAGGTATAAAAAGGGAAGGATCCATTCAACCTTATTCTTTGCTTCTCAGTAGGGAAATGTCTAGCCTACTCTCACCTGTGTTTTTCTTCCACCTGGACTCTCCTTCCCTTCTCTCCTTCAAGGTTTAGCCTCATAACCCTTGGTCCATGACACCTTTGCTTGGAGATTTCAGTCCATAGTGACTGATCTATTCCCTGAATTCCTTAGAGCCTCATTGCCTCTCTCTTCCTACCTACACGTTTCTTGGGTGTGGGTGTGTTTCCACCTAGATTGTGGGCTCCTCAAGGACAGGGACCATGCCCTCCATTGGTACATCCTTCTACAGCATAGAACACCATTCTGGATCCTGATTTATACTCAAGGTAGGAGAAGGAGAAAGACATTCAGGAAAGATGTCAGAAAATTAACATCTTCCTGTGACACTGGACTGACGGATACAGCACATTTTATCCTTCCAAAGTCTCTGGATTGTGTCTTATAATAAAGTCTAAAAGTTTAATCTCTGTTTAGTAGGCACAGCATGCAAAAAATAAATTGCTATTATTATTATTAGCATTTTCTTACTAACAGATTTTTCAGAAGCTGTTTCCATATCAAGCAGATCAACCTTTCTGTTGTCATAGAGACAAAGATCTTTATATAACCATGGGCAAGGTGAGATTCTTTTTTCTCTCTCCCTCCTTCGACTTGTCTGGAACTAATAACAAAAGGAAAAGGACATTTTAAAAATTAATTCTTTTCTTTTACTTTTTTTTCCTCCAATTAAAATGAGTGAATACATGGGAGGCTTTTTTTTTCTTTTGTTGTATCACATTTTAGATTTTAAATACCTAAGTTTTTAATAAAATATTATTGGGCTGGAAAGATCTGAACAATTGAACAATGCCATTTTCAAAATTTGCAAGCAGTGGCTTATCAATGATAAGCAATTATGATCCATTTTCCTTTTTTCTTTTTTTTTAACCAAATAGTGGACTTTAGATGGAAATCTTACAAGGCAGGACTACCAAGGCCTGAAATGATTAAAACATGAACTAGCATCTACTGAGGGGCCAGTGATGAATTTTAAGGTGCTCTGTGGTACTCACCTCCTCCAACCCCCAGAATTGAGAAAGCTACCCTTCTCTCTGCAGAATCAGACCCTGTGGATAACAGTGCAAGACCACATCCCTCTTATCCCTTATCTCATAATTTCAGCTCTCTTCTTTTTATGAACTCCCAATAACTTGTTATTCATGGCATTTTCTATCTTGTAATTACTGTTTACCACTTCATTCATTCATCGTCAGGAAAAGAGGATTTAAGCAGAACCCATTCACTTTTTCTTTCCTTTGCCTCAGTGTTAAGTTAGACCTTCATCCATCTGTCTTCCTCTGCCAGAGCTCAGAAGTATCCCTCTCTTTTAAGATTAACCCTTCCCCTCTGATCTGACACTGATGCCTTCCTCCCACTCCCGTGGGCATCTTATACCATCATCCCTGTGTCTTCAGTCTGTCCTTCTCCATGGATTCCTTCCTCTAGTCCTTTTTGAAGACAAAACAAAACAAACAAAACAAAACATTTTTTCTTAATCTTGTTTATTTTTCCATATCTCAGACTTTGAAGTTTTAATCTGATCACAGCTGCCTTTTGCAATAAATAGGTACTATCTATGTGTGTGTGTGTGTGTGTGTGTGTGTGTGTGTGTGTGTGTCAGGGGCGTTGGAGGGGATGGAGAAGAGAAGTGTATGGCACAAAGAAGTTTAAAACATGCTTCCTGCTTTCCAGAAGATTATATCCTCCATGGAGGAATACCTTGATTCTCAAACTGTAACATGCATCAGAATCACCTGGGGAGCTTGTTAAAATACAGATTGCTGGACTACACCTTCAGAGTTTCTGATGCAGAAACTGGGGCCTGAGAGTATGCATTTCTGACATTTCCCAGGTGGCACTTATGCTGCTGGTATGAGGAACATGGCCTTAAAGAAACTACCCTCCTATTCATTCTATGCATCCTCTTGTCATATGGATGTTGAAGTCACCTTATCATGCTGAAAAAACGTATCCCCTTTTGGCTTTTATAGGCTCCACCTCCATAGGGCTCTCCCTTGAAGGATGAGGTCATCTCTCAATTATCTGATCCTTGGGAAGCCTGACTTTGTGCGGGTCAGAGTGCGTGCTGACCTGAGGGGTTTAAATGTCTAGGAGGAGATGCTGCTGGTGTGCATGCCAAGAAAATGCATGTGAAGGGAGGGAGTCTAGGATTCTCTAGAATCCCACAGGAGTCTTCAGAGCCTGGACAACTGGCTCCTTTTAGGGAGCGGGACTAGCCAGCCTCAGCATGCCAGCAGTACTTATATTGTACCTGTTTCCCACTTCCATCCCCAAACCTAGTCAACCCTATAAAATCTTTCTGAGGTGTTCGAGGCTTCTTTAAACTGTGCTGTGGGGCAGTGAGAGAATTTGTTTAGTTTTAGTCTTTTCACTTCAGCCTACTCCAGGGAAGAGGTACTACTCTCCTGAGGCCAGTGTGGGTGTGGCAGCAGGAACTGTTGAGAGACCTCAGTGAAAAGCTGAACCTGAAAGCAGCTGGGACTTGCCTCACCCATGCCTGCCTCACCCGTGCCTGCCTCACCCATGCCTGCCTCACCCATGCCTGTCTCCTGGTAGAAACCAGGAGGTTTTCTAACTCAGTGCCAATTTGGAGAAGCTGAGAATTTTTTTTTCTTTTTTTCTTTTTTTTAAGGAAGGGGTAATTTTCTTACAAAAACTAGCAAATATAGAAAGATAGCAGGTGAAGTCCTGTCTTTGCGACTCAATAGCTGTGGGACCTTGGGCAGATTTTTCCAACTCTTTGGATCTCAGGTTCTTATAATCTGTATGATAAGTACCAGGTGAGTGAGAAAGGCACAGTGTTAGTGGCACAATCATCCATAAGAGCAAGATGGGAGGCTTGTCAGGGAGGGACAAGGGCTGGGACTTGGAAGGCAGCTTCTATGGATTTACTTATTGATCGAAACAAATTCTATTAGCATGGTCCTCACCTTCAGGGAATTGAGCTGACAAGATAATTAATGCAAACCAATTAATATAAGCCCCTCAACCTTTAAACTGTATCTCTCAGCCACAAATATTCCCCAAAGACCACTAACTCTCCCAGAGGAGAATCTCAGCCCTTCAGGAGGGTGGAGGAATTCCCTCCATGAAGCAAGCTCCTGACAGACTGCTGGGAGCCCAAGGACATGGGGCGGGGGGATCTCTTTCCTCCCCCAGCATGGAATTCCATCACCTCTAACTGTTAGAACATAACCAACACCTCTGCCAGCCTGGTGCCTTTTGGATACTTTTATAGTCTTCTTTTTTTTCTTTCCTTTTCTCTTTTAACAACTTTATCAAGATGTAATTTATATACCATAAAATTCACCCATTTTAATTGTACATTGCGATGGTTTTTAGTATGTTCATGGAGTTGTGCAACCATTACCACCATCTAATTTTAGACAATTTTCATCACCACAGAAAGCAACAGCCATTAGCAGTCACTGGGCCTTCACTCCAACCTGATGGCTACTAATCTCCTTTCTGTCTATCTGGACATTTCATATAAATAGAACCATATAATATGTGGTACCTTTATTTCATATAAATAGAACCATATAATATGTGGTAACTTTTTCCAAAAAAGTGTCTGGTGACACTCTGATACGCTAGTATCGAAGGCCCCCCTCTCCTCTTCACCCCATCACTACAGCAGCCAGCTTCCTCCACCTGCCTGCCAATGTATACAGCTCCCTAAGGGGGGGTGGTGTGCCAGAGCTGGAACTCAAGGCCTCACATCGATTTGGCAACCAGATTGAAGTGCAAGTACATCTGATCAGACAAGCAGGCTGAAATGCAAGTACATCTGGGGCTGGGGTGGAGCGATGACTTGTATGCTCACTAAGGTGTAGGTGAGCACTGGTTGGGGGGTGCGCCGGCCAGCAGTCCCCATTGAGTGACCAGGTCACGCCTGGACACTGGGCCCGAGCACCCCATTCCTAGAGGAACATAGGGTACCAGAGCGCACAGTAACCTTCACCATCCTGGCTGGCCCAAGGCTCAAAGGACACGCAAGACTTCTCCGGGCAGAGATAGCTGCTGACTGAGGAGCATGACACCCCGTCCGCTTCCAGCAGCTGCAGGGAGCGAGGCCATCCCGTGTGGCTTCTGGGCAGTTCCACGACCCTGGCCGTGGCCCCAACCAGGGTGAAAGAGCGGGCCTGGGGCCATCTGCGGCTGGAGGGTGCGCGGGACCCCGACCCCAGGTGTGGCGGGGCGTGGCAAAGACGCCAAGCTTGGGCTTATCACCCTGAGAGGTGGTGCAGTTCGGCAGGGCGAAGCGTCTTTCTCCTAGCATCCAGGGGACCAAAGAGCAGGGAGGCAAGGCGGCCGGAGCGAGCGAGGGTGCCGGGGCAGGGGCGCCGCGTACTCACAGTCGGCTGAGGCCGGCCCGCGGGCCGGGGCAGCGCAGGGCGCCGTCGGGCGGGCAGCTGCAGGGCTCGGGGCAGGGCTCCCCGCGCAGCGCCCGGGGCAGCGGCGGCGGCGGCGGCAGCAGCAGGAGCAGCAGCAGCGGCCGCAGCGCGGGGGACCGCCGCCCCATGGCCGGGAGCCTGAGCGCGGGCTCCTGCGGCTGGGCCTGTGCCCCGGACAGCCAGGGAGTGCGGCCCGCGCCCTTGTCCCCGCCCACTGGCCTGCCCCCCGGCTCCTCCCGCGCCGGCCCGCCCCTGCCCCCCGTCCCCCGCCCCCCCATCCCCGACGGCGCCCCCGCTGCTGAGTCTCCGCTCTGCCTCGACCCAGGACAGTGGCCTGAGGGACCCCATCACCTCCTCTCTGCTGCGTTCCCCAGCCTGGCCTCTGCATCTCCAAATGGCCCTAGTTACAGGAGGTAGCGTGTGGAAGTGGTGAATGCTTTGGATACGGGAAGAGGTGGGGAGTTCTGAATTCTCGTCCTGGCTCTGCTGTAACTATGAGTGTGAAGTTGAGCGAGTTGTGTTCCTTTCCCGAATCTCTCTTATTTCATCTGTGAGAGGGACGGACTGATGATACTCGATACCAGCCCTGGCCGCTTCAGAAGGGGTGAAAGTGCCCAGCTCAGACGCTCCTCCTCCTCTCTCATTCTCAGCCCCCAAATCCTTTCCCATTCTCTCCCAGCAACTCCTTCAGCCTATGGGTAATCTCTGTCTTCCCAACATCCCCGGTAATTTTTCTCTTGGTAGTAACCACTTTCCTCCTAACAGTAGTGATTTGAACGTGTTCTCTACCTTCAGTATAGACTGTGAGGTCCTAGAAAGCAAAGTCCAGTTCAGATTTATTTTTATATTTCTGGCTTCTACACGGTAAGTCCTCAATAAAGATGTGTTGAATGAATGAAACTGCTATAATAATGTACAGCGGCTGCTGCAATGGGAGGCCCAGGATAGGCTAGACCCTGTGACAGGTTCTCTCCCTCACATCATGTCTAAGTTTCACCATAAACTAGAAGGGTGTTTGCAACGAGAAAAATGATGTCCTGAGAGGTTACGTGACTTCTGCGAAATCACAGAGCTCTTAAGTCACTAGTGGAAACCTGTTTGAACTCATGTCTCTCACTCACTTTGTCTTACCTATGAAAAAAATTAATGTATGATTTGCATACCAGGGACTTGAAAAGGAGACAAATTTTATGCTTAACCATGGGGATGCAAAATTTCCCCTATTTAATTTCATCATTAAAACACTTTTCCTTTCCTCCTTCCAAGGACTCTGTTTGGATTCTGGAAAGAGGTGGACTTTGAGAGCTGGGAAGGTGTCTAAGACTCTACAGACAGGAAATAAAAGAACAGAGTTCCTTCTTTCTGTTTTGAAGCTAACTCTCAAGGTCAGACCAGCTAAGTTACCAGTCTGTAGTGTCTTGTGAGTCTCTTGCCTGAGGAAGGTAGATTTTTTTTTTTTTTTTTTTCGACACGCAGGCCTCTCATTGTTGTGGCCTCTCCCGTTGCGGAGCACAGGCTCCAGACGTGCAGGCTCAGCGGCCATGGCTCATGGGCCCAGCCGCTCCGCGGCATGTGGGATCTTCCCAGGCCGGGGCACGAACCCGTGTCCCCTGCATCGGCAGGTGGACTCTCAACCATTGCGCCACCAGGGAAGCCCAGATTTTTTTTTCTTTTAGTTAAAAAAAAAAAAAGAATCATTTGGCTTTGGCCACATTGTGCTAGATGGCATTAAACAAAAAACAAAGCTTTTGTCTATAATATTGTCTTTCTTCTCTGGATCCCTCTCCTACTGTTTACCTGATCTCCTCACCCTTTCATACCACTGTATATGCTATTCACTCACCTGGAATGATTTTCTCTTCCTTTCCCATATTCCATTAGGTAAACTCCTGTTTGTCCTTCAAAACTCAGCCCAAAGTCATTTCCACTGTAATGCCTTCCTGGACCCAACCTAGCTGAGTAATTGTGCCCATAGCACTTGGTTTTATGGCCTGTAATATAACACTCTGTAATTATTGCTTTAGTTTTGCTTCCCCCTGACTATTCGTCTTAGTATTGCTAGGACATGTTTCTAGCTCCTAATAGGTGCTCAGTATATAACTGTTGAATAACAAGATGAATAAATGAAACTCAAGCACAGATCTATATATAGATGCTTGGTAAATCATCTGAGAGGAGCTTAACAGACTTGCTTGATTAATTCTCAACCACTATGGATCTATCTGGATAAGTATCAAGTAATTACTCATGACTACTTTGAGGTCACATTTTCTTTCCCCTTTTAATTTGTCAGATTTTGGTAAGGGAGTTGGGATAGCACTGGCTTTTCAAACGTTTCCACCATGTAGCATGAAGTGCAGGAGGGAAGGAATGAATAACTCAAGGTGGCCGAGTGGCATTTATTCCAAGTCTTATGTTTTATGTGGCTTTTTCTTTTTACTTCATAGCATTTCTGTTATATAAAATGAACCATTGTTCTCACTCATCCCTGAAAAACCATTTGATTCTGTGCTTGGATATCCTTGGGGGCTACTTACACTCCAGTAGGAGAAGTTTTGGGCAGTCAGGATATCTTGACCATCATGAATAGTGTGACTTGGTCTTCAGTTTCCTCATCTGTAGGAGGAGGGGTTGGAGTCCACAATCCCTAAGGCTCTTCTAGCTCTAAAATGCAAGGACTTTGTGGCCAGCACTTATTGTATTGGAAGTAGAAGGAGTTGGATTGTGTACATGGATTTCTTATTGCTTGTCTTGGATTGGAAATCAAATCCTGTTTATGAAGAGGTGAAGTTGTTTATTTGGAAGAAATCTCACAACTGTAATGAGTTTTCATAAAAATTTTCTATCTATGATTAATTTCAGTTGGATCTTAATCATCACGTCAGTTCTTGCAATGTACCTATTATAACAAAATCACATGGAATTGTTTGCTATAATCACAAAAGTTTGTTACAATGGAATTTACCTATCCTACTCATTAATATGTGACCTATTTAGAGTGAATATTTTTAAATCTGAAGGACTTCTGAGTCATATAAATATGCTCATAGTTGCTTTTGTCACAGAACTGCAAAAGAGCATGACCCACAAGGATTGCTAATTATATTTTGCTGACAAACTAAAGTTCACGGAATTCATAAGAAGTTTAGTCTACCTTAGAGATATAAAAATATCTGACACCACAACTCAGAAATCCTAGTAAAGCTCTCCAGAATTCTAGAACAGAGCTTCTCATATTGTAGGGTACAGAAGTATCATTTGGGAAGCTTTAAAAACAAAGATTCCTGGGACACTCTCTCTAAAGAGATTCTGAATTAATTGGTATGGAGTGGGGTCCAGGAGTCTGCATTTTAACAAGCACCCCATGGAATTTTGATGCATGGGGTTGCCAGAGCACAGTTGGCAAAACACTAAAATGGAAATTCTAGAATTAATTTTTCCTTGGAAAGACAAAGTTCAAGAATCTTTACGAAGGACTCTGAGTGAAGCCTAAGGTTGTGATGCACTGTCAAAGAAACCTGGTGTATACAAGCACATGCATACAAATAGCATTGTGTGTGTGTGTGAGTATATGTACAAAATTGCTCAATTGGTTGTAATGCTGAAGCTTTTCCTTTTAAGTAGCAATCAGTTTACTTATTTTAAGTTTTTTCTTTTTTTTGGTGGGAGTGAGCAATTTTACAAGATCATGGGTTCTATTTTTCTTCATGTCTTACTAGATCAAAACTCAACAGCACTTGATGTCACACTAAGACACTGGAGTTGGAAGAAGTCAACAAAGTAATAAAAAAATACCCTCAAGTACAATAGGCAAGATTCTGTGATTCTGAACACACACCCTATTAGTACCATAACTGATACATCTTCCTCTTAAAAGCAGTGGTTTTACCTTTTCCTCAGAAGAAATGTGAATGTAAGTGCAGAGGAAGAAAAAAATGTGTAAGAAAAGAAAAAAAAATTAGAGTTATGCCTGTCAGTTGTCCACTTTTGCCACTTGGAACAAAAAACAAAACAAAGAAAATAAAAAAAGATGATCCCTGAAAGTTACATTCTGATATTTCATGCAACTTCTCTGTTGCTTGCTTGGAAATTTCATCCATGGTGTGGAAACAGAGATGTGGTCAGCTGTGTGCCACCTCCAATGTGGCCCTGGGGTTCCTGTGGGCCTTGAGAGGAACTCAATGCTACAAGCTGATGGGCATCTGGGCCCTGGTCCTAGGAGTGGGTCTGGAAATGGAGGGTGAAGGCTGGTCTGGGGCATGAGATTCCTTCTGCAGCGCTGACAGAGAGAGCTGGTTATGTTGCCGGAAGGCTGTGAATGAATTGGGGGCTGCTGTCCTCCTTGTCTCCTGGAAAAAGCCTGTCTGTTCTGGCAGTGACTAAAGCTACTGAGAGAAAAACAGAGATGAGAGACGCATGGGGAGACAGACCAGAGGCCAGCACCTCCCTTGGACTTGCCAGTGTAATGAGCCAATACATTACCTCTTTTGCTTAAAAGCAAATTGAAATTGAGTCTCACTCATTTGCAACCACAATTCCTAATCTCCACTATCAGCCTTGCTGTGACCTTTATTCTGTCTACTTCCTTCACCCCTTCTCAGCTGGGAAAGAAACAGGACTTTTCTATTCTTATATCTGTCATAGGACTCATCACAAACACAGTGAATTTTTCCCCTTTGCACTGGCAGCGTTTATCACAGTGTTTCTCGGAATAAAGGAGTGGAGTGAGTGAATGAACAAATGAATGAATGATAAATGAGTGAACAAAGAGGTAGTGACATAGAACCATATTATTCTTTCTAGAGAAGCTGCATTTTGCTAAAGAATTCACAAAACATTCTTTGCATTTGAGGCAAGGCCTCCTAGCAAAGTGAGACCTTGGTTTAGAAATAAAATCTCAAGCTAAAATATTAGCTAGAGCCAATACAAGGAAAGAGAGAAAACTTTCTGAAATGGTGAAATAAATCCACAAGGAAACAGGATTTGATTTTTTTTTAAACATCTTTATTGGAGTATAATTGCTTTACAATGGTGTGTTAGTTTCTGCTTTATAACAAAGTGAATCAGCTATACATATACATATATCCCTATATCTCCTCCCTCTTGCAGGATTTGATTTTTTAAAAGCAGATATAGCATTAACCAAAGTGTGTACCACAGGATACTGGTTGCCTGCCATGCTCATTGGCAATATTTAGGGAAAATGTGTCAAAGTTCAAGAAATGTGGGAAAAATTGGGTTAAAAATGTTAAATAAGGTTCTTTACTAGACGATTTCTCAGAACTTTTAACATGCATTCTGAATCGCCAAGAGGGCCATAGCATATGGCCCTGTGGCTTTGGGACATGTTTTGAGAATACGGATTTGGGAAAACAGGTTGAGAAAACTGAGTTATTCACAAATGTTCAGGCACTTGACTTTTATGGCAAAGAACTCTTTCACTGAACTAGAAGCCAGAGCTGACCTTAGCATGGATATAGCCCACTAATGTGTGGCTTTGGTGGTGAAAGGCAAGGTTGCCTGGATCCCTCTTCTCCCTCCATCCTCTGCGTATTTTTAGATACTCAAGATCTAGAAATCCCAATGTTATCCATATGTTATTTTAGGTTAAGCATTGCTTTCCCAGGTCCCTTTTAAAAATGAAAATACAGCACAGGGTGAGAGCACATTGATTTGATTGTATCTTCACCTGAATTATTAATTTTTAGAATACTTTTTGAAGTCCATGTGTATGTCGAGTTTAGGAGGTAGACGCCACTTTGCCAGCACAGAGGGAAGAGCTCGCAGAAAGCTTCCTCCCGTGAGAGCTGTGTCAGGACCACGGTCTGTGTTCTGCCTTCAGATGCATTTAAAACACAGAGATCAGGGCCTGGAGAGTGAAGAAAACCGCTGTTTTCCTCCTGGCTGCTTTGCATGGAGGCAGCGGCCCTCTCCCCTCACCCTACTGCTCTCATCCTGTGCTGGGCGGGCATGGTGACGGGCTGTCAGGCCTGCTGAGGGAGCTACTTGCTGGGGTGCGGCTCTGTTAGAGATGCACGGAGAGCCGTACCATCTGTCTGCCTGCCGCTGATCATATCTGTCGCATTGAGTTATGCTTTCCGGACATGATGTGGCATGCAGACAAACAGAAAGGCCAGTCATTACCCTAGGGTCTGCAAGGCCTTTATCAAAAGGCGAATCTCCTTCAAAGATAGTTTGGAAATAGCCGTCAGTACTGAACGGTGCACGTGGGGCCCATGGACTGGAAGAATGGTGGTCCTGTTTTCATCACAAGCTGGAAGATGAGGAGTGCTATTAGGATGTGTGGAGTTTGAGGTGACATCAGGCTGGAGAGACCCAGGAGGTGGCTGAACCTCACTGGTGCAGAGCAAGGGAAACAGTGAAATGGGAGAGACAAATTTGGTTATCCTACATCAGTGGGTGTCAAATTCTTAGAATCACTTCTGGGAAGTTGCTTAAGAGGCAGATTCAGGGAGATTCTGCTTCTGTACATTTGGCATCAGGATAGGAAATGTGCGTTTTAAAAGTATCTCAAGTGACTTTTTTTGGAGAAGGGACCCCATTCTACCCTCTGAGAAATGCTGCTCCGGAGTGATTAATGAAACCCTGGGAGAGATTGCTGGAAGAGAAAAGCCGTGGGCTCAGGACGGCATGGCAGGATACCTACCAGGAAGGAGGAGGAATCAAAGGAGCTATCAGGGGCTTCCCTGGTGGTGCAGTGGTTGAGAGTCCGCCTGCCGATGCAGGGGACACGGGTTCGTGTCCTGGTCCGGGAAGATCCCACATGCTGCGGAGCGGCTGGGCCTGTGAGCCATGGCCGCTGAGCCTGCACGTCCGGAGCCTGTGCTCCGCACCTGGAGAGGCCACAACAGTGAGAGGCCCGCGTACCGGGGAAAAAAAAAAAAAAAGGAGCTATCAGAGCCGGCTGTGCAGCAGAAAATAGACTATCCATGCAGGAAACGAGACAAATGATAGACAAACACAAAGGAAATTTTCTTCTTCCTTGAATTTAAAGATACAAAAATTAAAGAAAATCCTGTGTATGACTTTACTTCTACTAACTAGCCAAGAGAAAGGTCAGTTAAAGGAAACACCAAATGGTAGAGAAATAACTGTAAAACAAATACACTCATGTGCTGAAAATGGTTTAAGCCTTTTGGAAAGCAATATGGTAATTCCCATCTAGATCTAGGCATAAGTGTATGCTCCTCGATCCAGTGACCCTAGAACTGAGGGTTTTCCAAAGAAAATAATCGAACAGACTAAAAATGCCATGAGAATGAAGATGCTCATTATGGTCAATTCCACATGAAACATTTGAAATAAACTGAATATTCAGCAATATTACAGTGATTTAAAAGAATTGTGATTCATTTCATCAATGTAGTATGCAGTAACTTAAAATAATTTGAGAGACATAGGAAAGTTGAATGTGTTAAAAAAGTCAGAATACAAAGTAATATTTACACTGTAAATCCAATAAGGTAAACATGTTCCTTTGAGGAGAAAAGCAACAGAGAGTTATTTTCTGTCCTAATCCTACACCTCCAAGTCAGCTCAATACATCATGTACTGTATACCTGGTAATCCACAAACCAAAACACAGATACCAGTTGGTGTTATATGTTTCTCACATGGCCAAGATAGCTCTGCAAACATCCTACCCTTCCCCTCTCGCTAGCTTCATTATTGGTTTGGTTTCCAACTCTTCCTTCCAACTCTTGCCTCTTTATCAAGCTTAGGATGCCACGTCTGACCCTTCTCACTTTATATTACCATCTGGCTTCCTCCACTCCTGACTTTCATCTTCCCTTCAGACCCTGCTGTGACTGGCTGTCCCAGTGTCAGACCACCTCAGGTACTAACACCCATTTCAACAGTCCTTTAATGTGTTTAAGTTTTTACTTTACAAAAATTACATCAAAGTAATGTTCTTGCTAAAACTATCCAAATGGCTTTAAACAGCTAATACGGAAACATACAATACTTTCTCATATTCCTCCCCCATCCACAGCCCTGGCATTTTCTTCCTTTCTAAATAACTGCCGTGTATTTTATTTTATTTATTTTTGCTGTGTGATTTAATCGTCTATTGTGTAACAAATTACCACAAACTAAGCAGCCTAAAACGACACATATTTGTTATGTATGGCACAGTTGCTGTGGGTCAGGAGTTTGGGCACGGCTTAGTTTGTAGAGAGTGGGCAGGGTCCAGGAGAGGAGATGCTGGCCTAATTTCTCTGGATACAGATGTTCAATGGATAGAGCTGGGGTTTAAAATTTTTTTTAAATTTATTATTTATTTTTGCTGTGTTGTGTCTTTGTTTCTGTGCGGGGGCTTTCTCTAGTTGTGGCAAGTGGGGGCCACTCTTCATTGCGGCGCGCGGGCCTCTCACTATCACGGCCTCTCTTGTTGCAGAGCACAGGCTCCAGACGCGCAGGCTCAGTAGTTGTGGCTCACGGGCCTAGTTGCTCCACGGCATGTGGGATCCTCCTAGACCAGGGCTCGAACTTGTGTCCCCTGCATTAGCAGGCAGATTCTCAACCACTGCGCCACCAGGGAAGCCCCTGGATAGAGCTGTTTTTAGCCCCACATTTTACCCCCTTCACCTTCTGCAATAAGCTGCAACTCCGAGTCCTGAGTCTTTCTGGATCTGCTGGTGGAATTGGCCCAATGCCTATCAGCTTTCCGTTCCACTGAGTTTTGGGTCACACGGCTTACAGTAGCTACTGCTCCTCTGTCTGCTTGTTTTCTTCCAAATATTTGTTGAAATCTTTCACCTGCAGTTATGCATTAGTCTGGGTCCTCCAAGAGGCAGATTTCAAGATAATATTAAATGTGCAAAGATTTTATTAGAGAACCGCCTTTGTGAGAAAATATGGGGAGGGAGCCAGAAAAGGCTGAGAGAGCATGAGACTGAGATGAGAATGAAGGAGAGGAGGGAAGAAGGCTGGGTGGAGCATCCCAGACCACAGTGCAGTGTAAGGCTGTTCAGCAAGGCTGGTAGGAGTCCTTGAGCCAAAGTTGGCTGTTGGAAGAGTCTTGAGTCTCCTGGGAATGGGCTTGCCTTAGTTCCTTGCCATGCTCAGTCACTGGTAGGGAGCAATCTCAGGGAAGCATGTCTTTTTTTTTTTTTTTGTGGTACGTGGGCCTCTCACTGTTGTGGCCTCTTCCGTTGCGGAGCACAGGCTCCGGAAGCGCAGGCTCAGCGGCCATGGCTCATGGGCCCAGCCGCTGCATGGCATGTGGGATCTTCCCGGACCAGGGCACGAACCCGTGTCCCCTGCATCGGCAGGCGGACTCTCAACCACTGCGCCACCAGGGAAGCCCCCTGGGAAGCATGTCTTGGGCCCAAACTCAGCCATGGATTAAAGGTGAGTTTCAGAGCACAGCAGCAGGGGGCCCTTAGTCAATTACACTCCAGTAGATGGAGGCCTGAGCAGTCTCATGGCTGCCACCAATTATTTCTTCTCTCATTCCCTTTATCCTTTGGATGATTCCTTTTTGCGGGGGGAGTAGGGTGGCTGTGTTTGAAAAAAAATCCTTATTATATTTTAGTGGCATCTAAGGAAGGAAAGAAAATAGATGGTATAGTTCTATGTTCATCTTATCAATCAGCTGAACTAATTTTCTCTAAAACTTATTTAATATATTTGTACTTTAAAAAAAAGTTTAAAAGAAGGAGGAAAACATGGTCAGAAGTGTCATAGGCAGAAAGCTGGAGGAGGATGGAGACAGAGAAAAGGCTGTGTGATGTGTGCTAACTAGGAAGTTGCTGGTGGGTGAACTTACTGCTGGTTCCACAGCTGGGGGGTGAAAGTCAGCTTGAAAGAGATTGAGGAGTGAGTAGGTGTAGACAAGTCTGTCAAGAAGTTTGGTGGTGAAGGGAAGGAGAAGAAGAGAGAGGTAACCTAGGGGTGAGCTGGGTAGAGGAAAGGGAGCTCCTAACAGGTTCATTAGTAGATATAAAGAGCCAGAATGCGGGGGAGAGATAGAGGATGCAAATAAGAAAGGACATTATGAACAGGGTCTAAGAGGAGTCAGGGGAGGGGATGGGATCAAGAATTCACGTGGAGGGCTAGTTCAGAAAGCAGGAGGGATACTTCTCCCAGAGAGATAGGAGCAAAGGAGGCAGGGAGGTGCAGACGTAAAGAAATGTTTCAGTGGTTTATCAGTTAGGATTGCTTTTAGTTGCAAGAAGCAGAAACTTGACTACTGTGGTTATGTAAGTAGGGATTTATGTGATAGGCAGTTCAGAGCAAGTATGGCAGCAATAAGATGCTGCCAAGGATTCAAGATCCTTCCATCTTTCTGCTCCATCTTGCTCTGTGAATGAATGTATGAGCAAAATATTGGGAGATAACTATAATATTCCCATTAGGACTTTTCTCATTTACTGTTTAACCCATTAATTGAATCATGGAAAACATTTTCCAAGGAATAAATATTACTTACACAGATCCCTAAGAAAAAAACACTTTCCTCTTTCAGTGAAGACAGTGTGAATGATCAAACTGTGATTTGTTTAGATAATCTGATATGTTAACAAACTGAATATCACATTACTTTAAAAAAATATGTAAATGAGGTACGGACATGAAAAAAATCTAGATTCTGTGATGTTAAGTATTGAAAATAAAACCTTAAAATAATATGGGTACATTGATAACAATTATGAAAAATTGTACCTGTACAATATTAAAGCAAGGAGAGACCATTATATCTTTTTTTATTTTTTAAATTTTTTTATTAGTTTCTGCTTTATAACAAAGTGAATCAGTCATACATAAACATCTGTTCCCATATCCCTTCCCTCTTGCGTCTCCCTCCCTCCCACCCTCCCTATCCCACCCCTCCAGGCGGTCACAAAGCACCGAACTGATCTCCCTGTGCTATGCGGCTGCTTCCCACTATCTATCTACCTTACGTTTGGTAGTGTATATATGTCCATGCCTCTCTCTCGCTTTGTCACAGCTTACCCTTCCCCCTCCCCATATCCTCAAGTCCATTCTCAAGTAGGTCTGTGTCTTTATTCCTGTTTTACCCCTAGGTTCTTCATGACATTTTTTTTTCTTAAATTCCATATATATGTGTTAGCATACAGTATTTGTCTTTCTCTTTCTGACTTACTTCACTCTGTATGACAGACTCTAGGTCTATCCACCTCATTACAAATAGCTCAGTTTCGTTTCTTTTTATGGCTGAGTAATATTCCATTGTATATATGTGCCACTTCTTCTTTATCCATTCATCCGATGATGGACACTTAGGTTGTTTCCATCTCCGGGCTATTGTGAATAGAGCTGCAATGAACATTTTGGTACATGTCTCTTTTTGAATTATGTTTTTCTCAGGGTATATGCCTAGTAGTGGGATTGCTGGGTCATATGGTAGTTCTATTTGTAGTTTTTTAAGGAACCTCCATACTGTTCTCCATAGAGGCTGTACCAATTCACATTGCCACCAGCAGTGCAAGAGTATTCCCTTTTCTCCACACCCCCTCCAGCATTTATTGTTTCTAGATTTTTTGATGATGGCCATTCTGACTGGTGTGAGATGATATCTCGTAGTTTTGATTTGCATTTCTCTAATGATTAATGATGTTGAGCATTCTTTCATGTGTTTGTTGGCAATCTGTATATCTTCTTTGGAGAAATGTCTATTGAGGTCTTCTGCCCATTTTTGGATTGGGTTGTTTGATTTTTTGCTATTGAGCTGCATGAGCTGCTTATAAATTTTGGAGATTAATCCTTTGTCAGTTGCTTCATTTGCAAATATTTTCTCCCATTCTGAGGGTTGTCTTTTGGTCTTCTTTATGGTTTCCTTTGCTGTGCAAAAGCTTTGAAGTTTCATTAGGTCCCATTTGTTTATCTTTGTTTTTATTTCCATTTCTCTAGGAGGTGGGTCCAAAAGGATCTTGCTGTGATTTATGTCATAGAGTGTTCTGCCTATGTTTTCCTCTAAGAGTTTGATAGTTTCTGGCCTTACATTGAGGTCTTTAATCCATTTTGAGCTTATTTTTCTGTATGGTGTTAGGGAGTGATCTAATCTCATACTTTTACATGTCCCTGTCCAGTTTTCCCAGCACCACTTATTGAAGAGGCTGTCCTTTCTCCACTGTACATTCCTGCCTCCTTTATCAAAGATAAGGTGACCATATGTGCGTGGGTTTATCTCTGGGCTTTCTATCCTGTTCCATTGATCTATCTTTCTGTTTTTGTGCCAGTACCACACTGTCTTGATTACTGTAGCTTTGTAGTATAATCTGAAGTCAGGGAGCCTGATTCCTCCAGCTCTGTTTTTCGTTCTCAAGATTGCTTTGGCTATTCGGGGTCTTTTGTTTTTCCAAACAAATTTTGAAATTTTTTGTTCTAGTTCTGTGAAAAATGCCAGTGGTAGTTTGATAGGGATTGCATTGAATCTGTAGATTGCTTTGGGTAGTAGAGTCCTTTTCACAATATTGATTCTTCCAATCCAGGAGCATGGTATATCTCTCCATCTATTTGTATCATCTTTAATTTCTTTCATCAGTGTCTTATAATTTTCTGCATACAGGTCTTTTGTCTCCTTAGGTAGGTTTATTCCTAGATATTTTATTCTTTTTGTTGCAATGGTAACTGGGAGTGTTTTCTTGATTTCACTTTCAGATTTTTCATCATTAGTGTACAGGAATGCCAGAGATTTCTGTGCATTAATTTTGTATCCTGCTACTTTACCAAATTCATTGATTAGCTCTAGTAGTTTTCTGGTAGCATCTTTAGGATTCTCTGTGTATAGTATCGTGTCATCTGCAAACAGTGACAGCTTTACCTCTTCTTTTCCGATTTGGATTCCTTTTATTTCCTTTTCTTCTCTGATTGCTGTGGCTAAAACTTGCAAAACTAAGTTGAATAAGAGTGGTGAGAGTGGGCAGCCTTGTCTTGTTCCTGATCTTAGTGGAAATGGTTTCAGTTTTTCACCATTGAGGACGATGTTGGCTGTGGGTTTGTCATATATGGCCTTTATTATGTTGAGGAAAGTTCCCTCTATGCCTACTTTCTGCAGGGTTTTTATCATAAATGGGTGTTGAATTTTGTCGAAAGCTTTCTCTGCATCTGTTGAGATGATCATATGGTTTTTCTCCTTCAATGTGTTAATATGGTGTATCACGTTGATTGATTTGCATATATTGAAGAATCCTTGCATTCCTGGAATAAACCCCACTTGATCATGGTGTATGATCCTTTTAATGTGCTGTTGGATTCTGTTTGCTAGTATGTTGTTGAGGATTTTTGCATCTATGTTCATCAGTGATATTGGCCTGTAGTTTCCTTTCTTTGTGACATCCTTGTCTGGTTTTGGTATCAAGGTGATGGTGGCCTCGTAGAATGAGTTTGGGAGTGTTCCTCCCTCTGCTATATTTTGGAAGAGTTTGAGAAGGATAGGTGTTAGGTCTTCTCTAAATGTTTGATAGAATTCGCCTGTGAAGCCATCTGGTCCTGGGCTTTTGTTTGTTGGAAGATTTTTAATCACAGTTTCAATTTCAGTGCTTGTGATTGGTCTATTCATATTTTCTATTTCTTCCTGATTCAGTCTTGGCAGGTTGTGCATTTCTAAGAATTTGTCCATTTCTTCCAGGTTGTCCATTTTATTGGCATAGAGTTGCTTGTAGTAATCTCTCATGATCTTTTGTATTTCTGCAGTGTCAGTTATTACTTCTCCTGTTTCATTTCTAATTCTATTGATTTGAGTCTTCTCCCTGTTTTTCTTGATGAGTCTGGCTAATGGTTTGTCAATTTTGTTTATCTTCTCAAAGAACCAGCTTTTAGTTTTATTGATCTTTGCTATCGTTTCCTTCATTTCTTTTTCATTTATTTCTGATCTGATCTTTATGATTTCTTTCCTTCTGCTAACTTTGGGGGGTTTTTGTTCTTCTTTCTCTAATTGCTTTAGGTGCAGGGTCAGGTTGTTTACTCGAGATGTTTCCTGTTTCTTAAGGTGGGATTGTATTGCTATAAACTTCCCCCTTAGAACTGCTTTTGCTGTGCCCCATAGGTTTTGGGTCGTCGTGTCTCCATTGTCATTTGTTTCTAGGTATTTTTTAATTTCCTCTTTGATTTCTTCAGTGATCACTTTGTTATTGAGTAGTGTATTGTTTAGCCTCCATGTGTTTGTATTTTTTACACATCTTTTCCTGTAATTAATGTCTAGTCTCATAGCATTGTGGTCGGAAAAGACACTTGATACAATTTCAATTTTCTTAAATTTACCAAGGCTTGATTTGTGACCCAAGATATGATCTATCCTGGAGGATGTTCCATGAGCACTTGAGAAAAATGTGTATTCTGTTGGTTTTGGATGGAATGTCCTATAAATATCAATTAAGTCCATCTTGTTTAATGTATCATTTAAAGCTTGTGTTTTCTTATTCATTTTCATTTTGGATGATCTGTCCATTGGTGAAAGTGGGGTGTTGAAGTCCCCTATTATTAGTGTGTTACTGTCGATTTCCCCTTTTATGGCTGTTAGTATTTGCCTTATGTATTGAGGTGCTCCTGTGTTGGGTGCATAAATATTTACAATTGTTATATCTTCTTCTTGGATCGATCCCTTGATCATTCTGTAGTGTCCTTCTTTGTCTCTTCTAATAGTCTTTATTTTAAAGTCAATTTTGTCTGATATAAGAATTGCTACTCCAGCTTTCTTTTGATTTCCACTTGCATGGAATACCTTTTTCCATCCCCTTACTTTCAATCTGTATGTGTCTCTAGGTCTGAAGTGGGTCTCTTGTAGACGGCATATATATGGGTCTTGTTTTTGTATCCATTCAGCCAGTCTGTGTCTTTTGGTGGGAGCATTTAGTCCATTTACATTTAAGGTAATTATCGATATGTATGTTCCTATTCCCATTTCCTTAGTTGTTTTGGGTTCGTCATTGTAGGTATTTTCCTTCTGTTGTGTTTCTTGCCTAGAGAAGTTCCTTTAGTATTTGTTGTAAAGCTGGTTTGGTGGTGCTGAACTCTCTCAGCTTTTGCTTCTCTGTAAAGGTTTTAATTTCTCCATCAAATCTGAATGAGATCCTTGCTGGGTTGAGTAATCTTGGTTGCAGGTTTTTCTCCTTCATCACTTTAAATATGTCCTGCCACTCCCTTCTGGCTTGTAGAGTTTCTGTTGCGATCAGCTGTTAACCTGATGGGGATTCCCTTGTGTGTTATTTGTTGTTTTTCCCTTGCTGCTTTTAATATGTTTCCGTTGTGTTTAATTTTTGGCAGTTTGATTAATATGTGTCTTGGCGTATTTCTCCTTGGATTTATCCTCTATGGGACTCTCTGTGCCTCCTGGACTTGACTAACTAGTTCCTTTCCCATATTAGGGAAGTTTTCAACTATAATCTCTTGAAATATTTTCTCAGTCCCTTTCTTTTTCTCTTCTTTTTCTGGAACCCCTATAATTCGAATGTTGGTGCCTTTAATGTTGTCCCACAGGTCTCTGAGACTGTCCTCAGTTCTTTTCATTCTTTTTTCTTTATTCTGCTCTGCAGCAGTTATTTCCACTATTTTATCTTCCACATCACTTATCCATTCTTCTGCCTCAGTTATTCTGCTATTGATCCCATCTAGAGTATTTTTCATTTCATTTATTGTGTTTTTTTTTTAAATTTATTTTATTATTTTATTTTTATTTATTTTTGGCTGAGTTGGGTCTTTGTTGCTGTGAGCAGGCTTTTCTCTAGTTGTGGCGAGCAGGGGCTACTCTTCGTTGCGGTGTGCGGGCTTCTCGTTGTGGTGGCTTCTCTTGTTGCAGAGCACGGGCTCTAGGCATGCGGGCTCAGTAGTTGTGGCTCACGGGCTTAGCTGCTCCGCTGCATGTGGGATCTTCCCGGACCAGGGCTCGAACCCATGTCCCCTGCATTGACAGGCGGATTCATAACCACTGCGCCACCAGGGAAGCCCCATTTATTGTGTTTTTAATCGTTGCTTGACTCATCTCTAGTTCTTCTAGGTCCTTGTTAACTGTTTCTTGCATTTTGTCTATTCTATTTCCAAGATTTTGGATCATCTTTACTATCAATATTCTGAATTCTTTTTCCGGTAGACTGCCTATTTCCTCTTCATTTGTTAGGTCTGGTGGGTTTTTATCTTGCTCCTTCACCTGCTGTGTGTTTTTCTGTCTTCTCATTTTGCTTATCTTACTGTGTTTGGGGTCACCTTTTTGCAGGCTGCAGGTTCGTAGTTCCCGTTGTTTTTGGTGTCTGTCCCCAGTGGCTAAGGTTGTTTCAGTGGATTGTGTAGGCTTCCTGGTGGAGGGGACTAGCGCCTGTGTTCTGGTGGATGAGGCTGGATCTTGTCTTTCTGGTGGGCAGGTCCATGTCTGGTGGTGTGTTTTGGGGTATCTGTGGCCTTATTATGTTTTCAGGCAGCCTCTCTGCTAATGGGTGGGGTTGTGTTCCTGTCGTGCTAGTTGCTTGGCATAGGGTGTCCAGCACTGTAGCTTGCTGGTCGTTGAGTGAAGCTGGGTGCTGGTGTTGAGATGGAGATCTCTGGGAGATTTTCGCCGTTTGATATTATGTGGAGCTGGGAGGTCTCTTGTGGACCAGTGTCCTGAAGTTGGCTCTCCTACCTCAGAGGCACAGCACTGACTCCTGGCTGCAGCACCAAGACCCTTTCATCCATTTGGCTCAGAATAAAAGGGAGAAAAAGTAGAAAGAAAGAATGAAAGAAAGAAAGAAAGAAAGAAAGAAAGAACGGAGGGAGGGAGGAAGGAAAGAGAAAGAAAGAAAGAAGTGAGGGAGGGAGGGAGGGAAGAAGGAAAGAAAAAGAAAGAAAGAAAAAGAAAGAAAGAAGTGAGGGAGGGAGGGAGGGAAGAAGGAAAGAAAAAGAAAGAAAGAAAAAGAAAGAAAGAAAGGAGGGAGGGGGGAGGGTGGGAGTAAGGAGGGAAGGTAGGAAAAATAGAAAGAGAGAAGATAACGTAAAATAGAATAAAGTATGATAAAATATAATAGCGTTATTAAAATAAAAAAGTAATTATTTAAAAAAATTAAAAGCAAAACCAAACAAACAAAGAAAAAACAAACGAACAAAAAAACGGACAGATAGAACCCTGGGACAAATGGTGGAAGCAAAGCTATATAGACAAAATCTCACACAGAAGCATATACATACACTTTCACAAAAAGAGAACAAGGGGAAAAAAATCATAAGTCTTACTCTCAAAGTCCACCTCCTCAATTTGGGATAATTCGTTGTAAAAAGAGGAAAAGGGGAAAAAAGCATAGATCTTGTTCTCAAAGTCCACCTCCTCAATTTGGGATGATTTGTTGTCTATTCATGTATTCCACAGATGCAGGGTACATCAAGTTGATTGTGGAGCTTTAATCCGCTGCTTCTGAGGCTGCTGGGAGAGATTTCCCTTTCTCTTCTTTATTCTCACAGCTCCCGGGTCTCAACTTTGGATTTGGCCCCGCCAAATCCAAAGTTGACCTACCTGCGTGTAGGTCGCCGGAGGGTGTCTGTTCTTCGCTCAGACAGGACGGGGTTAAAGCAGCAGCTGCTTCGGGGGCTCTGGCTCACTCAGGCCGGGGGGAGGGAGGGGTACGGGGGGTGGGGTGAGCCCGCGGTGGCAGAGGCCGGCGTGACGTTGCACCAGCCTGAGGCACTCCGTGCGCTTTCCCGGGGAAGCCGCCCCTGGATCCCGGGATCCCGGCAGTGGCGGGCTGCACAGGCTCCCCGGAAAGGGGGCGTGGACAGTGACCTGCGCTCGCACACAGGCCTCTTGGCGGCGGCAGCAGCAGCTCCAGTGTCCCACGCCCGTCTCTGGGGTCCGCGCTTTTAGCCGCGTCTCGCGCCCGTCTCTGGAGCTCCTTTAAGCAGCGCTCTTAATCCCCTCTCCTCGCGCACCAGGAAACAAAGAGGGAAGAAAAAGTCTCTTGTCTCTTCGACAGCTCCAGACTTTTTCCCGGACTCTCTCCCGGCTGTCCGTGGTGCACTAACCCCTTCAGGCTGTGTTGACGCGGCCAACCCCAGTCCTCTCCCCGTGCTCCGACTGAAACCGGAAGCCCGAGCCTCAGCTCCCAGCCCCGCCCGCCCCGGCGGCTGAGCAGACAAGATTCTCGGGCTGGTGAGTGCTGGTTGGCACCGATCCTCTGTGCGGGAATCTCTCCGCTTTGCCCTCCGCACCCCTGTTGCTGCGCTCTCCTCCGCTACTCCGAAGCTTTCCTCCTCCGCCACCCGCAGTCTCCGCCCGCGAAGGGGCTTCCTAGTGTGTGGAAACCTTTCCTCCTTCACGGCTCCCTCTCACTGGTGCAGGTCCCGTCCCTATCCTTTTGTCTCTGTTTATTCTTGTTTCTTTTGCCCTACCCAGGTACGTGGGGAGTTTCTTGCCTTTTAGGGGGTCTGAGGTCTTCTGCCAGCATTCAGTAGGTGTTCTGTAGTTGTTCCACGTGTAGATGAATCTCTGATGTATCTGTGGGGAGGAAGGTGATCTCTGCGTCTTACTCTTCCGCCATCTTCCCCCAGCTCCGAGACCATTATATCTTGACACTAGTTTAGGTTTTAAGGTAAAGAAGGCTGGATTTTTTCTTTTTTCTTTTTTTTCGCCCCCAGTTTTGTTGACATACATCATTATATAAAGTTAAGGTGTACAGCTAAATAAATGGTTTCACTTACATACATAATGAAATGATTACCCCAGTAAGTTTGGTTAGTATCCATCGTCTCATATAGATACAATAAAAAGAAAAAGCAAAAAAAAAAAAAAAAGAGAGAAAAATTTTTTATTATGATGAGAGCTCTTAGGATTTGCTTTTATAAACCCACTTTCCTGTATGTCATGCAGCAGTGTTAACTATAGTCATCAGGTTGTACATTACATCCTTAGTACTTATTTATCTCATAACTGGAAGTTTGTACCTTTTTTTTTTTTTTTTAGTTTTACGTGGGCCTCTCACTGTTGTGGTCTCTCCCGTTGTCGGAGCATAGGCTCCGGACGTGCACGCTCAGCGGCCGTGGCTCACGGGCCTAGCCGCTCCGTGGCATGTGGGATCTTCTCGGACCGGGGCACGAACCCGCGTCCCCTGCATCGGCAGGCGGACTCTCAACCACTGCGCCACCAGGGAAGCCCTTGGAAGTTTGTACCTTTTGACCACCTTCCTCCAATCTGCCCTCCACCACCCCCGCTGCCCCTCTGGTAACCATAAATCTGATCTCTTTTTCTGAGTTTGGTTTTTTTTTTTAAGATTTCATATATAAATGAGATCATACAGTATTTGTCTTTCTTTGTCTGACTTACTTCACTTAGTATAATGCCCTCAAGTTTCATCCATGTTATGGAAATGGCAGGATTTCCTTGTTTTCCTATGGCTGAATAATTTTCTATTTTATACATACATATAATAAATATAAATATATAAATGTGATTATATATGACATTTTCTTTATCCGTTCATCCATCAGTGGACGCTTAGGTTACTTCCATGTCTTGGCTATTGTAAATAATGCCACTGTGAACATGGGGGTGCAGATATCTTTTTAGGTTAGTGTTTTCATTTCATTTGGCTATACTCCCAGAAGTGGAATTGCTCGGTCATATGGTAGTTCTATTTTTAATTTTTTGAGACTCCTCCATACTCTTTTCCACAGTGGCTGTACCAGTTTACAATCCCACCAAGAGTGCACAAGATTTCTCTTTTCTCTAAATGTTTGCCAGCATTAGTTATCTCTTGTCTTTTTGATGATGCCAATTCCAACAGGCATGAGGTGATACCTCATTATGGTTTTGATTTGCATTTCCTTAATGATGTGATGTTAAGTATCTTTTTATATACCAGTGGCCATTTGTATATCTTCTTTGGAAAAATATCTGTTTAAGTTGTTTGCCCATTTTAAATTGTGTTATTTGTTTTTTGCTATTGAGCTGTATGAGTTCTTCATATATTTTGAATATTAACCCCATATCAGATATATGGTTTACAAATATTTTTTTCCCCACTCTGTAAGTTGTCTTTTCCCTTTGTTGATTGTTTCTTTTGTTGTGTGGATTTTTCTTTTCTGATGATTCTGTATTTCACAATTAAGTTGTTAATTTATAATTAAAAAGTTAAAGAGTCCATATGGAACATTCCTTGAGATCCCCTAGGAGAAAGGCACTCCAAAAATACAAACATGGTCATCAAATTATTAACATGCAAGGATGGTCATTAAATTCTGGTAACTAGCTAGGTTCCAGTTGGAATGTTGGTGTGATTGAGTCTCTGTGGGTCTTCTTGTAATGGTCAGCCTGCAGTGAGGTTTCTTGGGGCTGGGGGAGGGTGAACAAGGTGGTGTCATCTATGTGATGTCTGAAGGCCTCTTCCCCAAATATTTCTCTACCTCCCATACAGGTCTGCAGTTCTTTTTCTTGGTGGCAGCGTGTGTGTGTGTGTGTGTGTGTGTGTGTGTGTAAGTGTTTTCCTTTGTTGCAGTAGAGGCATTGAGACCTTTACAGTACATGTAAATGATTATGCTTTTCTAAAGGAAGCGTTTCAATATCTGTGAAGGGAAAAGTATGTGAAAGGAGAGACTGGGTTCTCTGAAATCTAGCCCATTCGTAAATGTGCTGAGGATGAAGCTAGATCCCAGTTCAAACGACTTTTGGTCTCTCCTGCCCCTAAGTTCTCTCCCCTCCTCTAACTGCTTCAGAGAACCACAGGGCTGGAAGCAGCTGGGCATAGCCCTCTAATTTATCCTCCTGCCCTGTATCAGCAACTTGAAATCATTCCAGTAAAGTAAGTTTCTCTATTTTTAAAAAAATTAATTAATTAATTAATTAATGGCTGTGTTGGGTCTTCGTTTCTGTGTGAGGGCTATCTCTAGTTGTGGCGAGCAGGGGCCACTCTTCATCGCGGTGCGCGGGCCTCTCACTATCGCGGCCTCTCTTGTTGCGGAGCACAGGCTCCAGACGCGCAAGCTCAGTAGTTGTGGCTCACGGGCCTAGTTGCTGTGGGATCTTCCCAGACTAGGGCTCGAACCCGCGTCCCCTGCATGGCAGGCGGATTCTCAACCACTGCGCCACCAGGGAAGCCCAGTTTCTGTATTTTTAAACACCAGAATAGGATGTTCTTCAATATCCCTCAATCATACATTCTTTGTCTGGCAAGACTCACCCCAGAAATGCTTCCTTAAGCTAAACTTCCTAAACTGAGCTCCTCACCTGCAATTTTACAGCCTGTTTCTTGTTGGACTGCCATCAGAGATTAAGAACCCTTAATCATAGCCCTTCAGAATTCTTACCTGGAAGCCCTAATTAGGTGAGGGGTTATCTAACCCTCCTTTACTAAGGCTGTGCTCGGAGACCTAGGAACTCAGAGGCTGATGGATACTCTTTCTAGGTCTTAGTTTCTGCCTCTGAAAAACAAGGAGAGCAATATTCCCCCTTTTCCTCCTTGCATGGACCTTGTAAGGACTCAGTAAGATGAATAAAAGTACTCTGGGAAACATTAACAAATTCAGGGTATTATTTAAATACTTCTCACTTTCCCCTTGAGTCTTACTTTGCCACAGTTTAAGCCTTCTGTGTTCCTATAGCACTGGCTTTGGCATTTCATGGCATTTCTGTCAGGAGGCTCACAGCCCTCTAGCCACCCTCCCGCCCCTGCCACTAGCTCGCAGCTCTGTTCAATCCGCAGCACTGATTGTTAGGTCTGAATAGATTCCCTGGTCCACACAGACTCAGGTTAGTCTCTTCCTTTACTTCCTTTGTAACCTGCTAAATCCCTATAGACATGTGGTTCTCAATTGAGGGTGATTCTCTTCCCTTCCCCCCTCCCCATGAGGAGACATTTGGCAATGTCTGGAGTCTTTTTTTTTTTTTTTTTTTGAGGTACTCAGGCCTCTCGCTGTTGTGGCCTCTCCCGTTGCGGAGCACAGGCTCCGGACGCGAGGCTCAGCGGCCATGGCTCACGGGTCCAGCCGCTCCGCGGCATGTGGGATCTTCCCAGACCGGGGCACGAACCCGCGTCCTGCATCAGCAGGCGGACTCTCAACCACTGCGCCACCAGGGAAGCCCTGGAGTCATTTTTGGTTATCGTTATTGGTGGGATGGTTAGGGATGCTGGTCACCAATTCCAATGTGTGTGTTGTTTTCTCCCACATCAATCTATTCTCTGACACCAGCTGAGTGTCCTATCATTCAACTCAATTCTGACGCTATCTACCCCAGAGGTGGTATCAGATTCCAAAGGCTAAGGGCACAGTCCCACAAGACTCCCCTCCACTTCAGATGACAATTTCAGGCCTAGGTTGTTACTCATGCTTCTGACCCACTGGCTATAAATCAGGGGTTCCCACAACCCCTTCTGTGGGTTTAATTTTCTAGAGTGGCTCACAGAACTCAGGAAACCTGTATAATCACTAGATTACCAGTTTATTACAAAGGATATTGAAGGATATGAATCAAGAGTCAGATGAAGAGATACGTAGGGTGAGGTCCTGAACAAAGGGGCTTCTGTTCTCATGGAGTTCAGGGCCTGGCAAGGTGGTGGGTGGAAGTGTTTGGGTTCGCCAACACTCTTTAGCTTCTAATGAAAATATCAGTTGCATAAAGGGAGTTCCAAGTGTCTTCTTACTTTATTCCTTCTTCAGCCCTCCACCTGTATTCTGCTCTCCCCATGAAAATTATGAAGATGTTTATATACTTAACAGATGTTTAAGATTTGAGCTGAAAAATCCAAATTGATGGTGGACTCATCAGCAAAGAGAAACTGGGATTCATTCTCCAGTAATTTCTGGATTGGCAGTGGACAGACATGGGTTCTGGTCCAGGCTTTGCCTCTAAATAGCTGGGTTCCTTTCAACAAGTCTTAGAATTTTAGAGCCTTTGTGTTGGAATGGAATTAGGAGTCATTTAGTCCAACCTTCTTTTGACAAAGGCTTTTCATCTACAATAATCCTGCCTAATGAGTATCTAGTCTCTCTATTTTTAGGCCTCACTCTGTTCATCGTTATGATTAGGGGAGTTGATCTTCAGTTTGAATCAGGGCCCAGGGTGAGAGTGGGAGGGTTGAGAAAGAAGAGGCCAGGACTCTGAAGTCTAAATGTACTAACATTACATCTAGCAGAGGCTAAGCTCTAGATATATGGTATGAATAAGAACCCTTGGGGAATTAATCTCCATACATTCCCTCCTCCTTTACAGGTCTGGCCAATAGTGAGGGAAAGTTCTGAGACCTTGAGACACTTGGAGTTTGATCTGGAGCTGCGAGCAGGTACCTCAACATTTTTAAAGGAAGATGAAGTCAGCATGTCAAGTGAGTTCTCTTCATACTTGAGCTGAGTATTATTCCATGGTTGAGCAGCCTTCTTCCTTGCTTCAGGCTTTCTCTTCTTCCTCTCCCTCCCTTCCCCTCCCCACTACCTTTTTTTTTTTTTTTAATAACATGCAAATTTCAAGGGTGTGCAGTTGGGTCTGGCTGAAATCAGCTGAGTGTTTACAAGGTTTATCCAAGGAAGAGCCCTTGGGTCATTGTCATGGCAATTTTGATAATCCTGGCTGTCCAGGGCAATCTAAGAGTGCCTCCCACTCTCCAGCCTCAGTCACTTCTTGGGACAAATAGGGCTTGCTTACCCCTTTTGGGGTCATATATGTGCAAAAAAAAAAAAAAAAAAAAGAGTTCTCAAAATTTCAGTTATAAAAACCCTGGACAAAAAACTTCTATCAAAAACTTCATCTGGAGTGAGAAAAAGACTGCAAACCCTGGGTGAGTCACTAATGCAACTAGACAAATAGGCCATTTCTGCACAGCTACATTGCTTCTTCATTCTCTGTCAACATGTCTATACACCCTCTCCAATCCAACCTCTCACTGCTGTACTCAGATCTGGAATATGAATTCCTTAAGGCCAGGGATCTTTTCCAATTCATCCTGATGTCTCCAGTGCCTAGCACTATGCCTAGGCACTTAATAGGAATTTAATAATGTTTGCTGGATAAATGAAGAAGTGAGCATAAGATGGCAGAGGGATGTGTAAGGCAACTCCTGCTAGACAGATATTGGATGAAGGTAGGAATGAGTGGTATGAAGAGACAGGGGCTTTCAGTCCAGTTGCCAGGACAAAATATAGAAGGGTGTGAAGCTGGTAGGGTATGATGAGGATGCCACACCTGAGTGGCAAGGCCTTAGCCAAGGCTCTTGAGCATGGAATGGAAACCATGAAGATCAATGCCAAGAAAAGTAAACCTGGTGTCAAAATGTGTGGAGAACTGGAGTTGGAAAGAACTTGGAGGCAGAGAGACGAGCTAGGAGTGAATGTGAGCCTGTCTCTTTGAAAAAGTACAGAGTGGAGAAAGCCGTGCTGGGGGAGCCTGGGAGACCTGTTATTCCAGGTCCATTCATCTGGCCAAGAGCACAGCCAGGAGAGAAATTCAAATGCCTGAAGAGTTGGGCACCAACTTAAACATGAATGTTCATAGCAGCATTATTCATAATAGCTAAAAAGTGGAAACAGCTGAAATATCCATCAGCCGATGAGTAGATGAACAGCCTGTGGTATATCTATATAATGGAATATCATTTGGCAGTAAAAAGGAATGAAGTGGCAGACATGCTACAGTGTGAACCTTGAACACATTGTGCTAAGTGAGAGAACCTAGTCACAAAAGGTCACATGTTGAATAATTCTGTTTATATAAAATGTACAGAATAGGCAAATCGATAGAGACAGAAAATTGGTTAGTAGTTGCCAGGGCCTGGGGGAGGGAGGAGTGGGGAGTGATTGCCAATGTATGCGAGGTTTCTTTTCGAAGTGATGAAAATGTTCTAAAATTAAATATTGGTGATGGTTGTATTTGTGAATATACTAAAGCCCATCAACTTATATACTTTAAAAGGCCGAATTGTATGGTATGTGAATTATGTCTCAATAGAGCTGTTATTAAAAAACAAAAGAGTCAACCACCTGACCTAAAGGTTTAAGGGTCTCCTGGGCTCTGGAGGAGAGGATGCAGAGAATAAGAATTATCAATAGACCCTTAAAGCAGGTTGTTCATGTTAGTCATTAATTGTGTGTGTGCAAACCAATTCACAAGTCTGCAAATGGCCGTCTCCTTTTTCTTCCCATTTATTCCAAATGTGGGCTGGTACGGATGCAGCTTAGGTGGGGTTCACCTGTGCGGAGTGCTCAAGTCCCCCCAGCTCCTGCTAGCTGCCCCCAAGTGAAGGAGCCCCAGGGCTCCCCTGGGCTCTCCATATAAATTTATGTGGGGCTTAAATGTAAAATGGTGCACTTCTTTTTGCATATTTTATCTAGTTCCTAGTCTTCAATCTGATGGAGAAATCTAAACTTTAGCATGCTATCCTCAATCACTTTTCTTAGGTTTCCATCCTCAGTTTTGCATTTTTCTTAAATTAAAACCATCATCACAACCTAATTTTAGAACATTTTCAACAAGCCCCCAGAAGAAACTCCATATGCATTAATAGTCGCTCTTTATTCTTGCTCCCTCGCCACACTGTTCTGACCCATTTCCAGGCACTGATCTACTTTCTGTTTCTGTGGATTTGCTTATTCTGGACATGGCAGGTAAATGGAATCATATAATATGTGGTTTCAGTGTGTCTGGCTTCTTTCATTTAGCATAATGTTTTCAAGTTTCCTCTGGGTCATAGCATCTATCAGCACTTTATTCTCTTTAATTGCCAAATCATATTATGTTGTATGGGCATACCACATTTTGTTTATCTGATTATAATTTGATGGACATTTGGCTTATTTCTACTTTTTGACTACTATGAATAATGCTACTATGAACATTTGCATACAAGTTTTTGTGGGGACGTCAGTATTTCTATTGTGTATGTATCCTGTAGTGGATTTGCTGGGTTATACGGTAATTATATGCTTTAACCTTTTGAAGAATTGCCACCCTTTTTTCCATCATGGTTGCACCATTTTACAGTCCCAATTTTACCAATACTGTATAAGGGCTCCAGTTTCTCCATATCTTCACCAACACCTGTTATTATCTCTCTTTTTGATCATAGCCATCCTAGTGCATGTGAAGTGGCATCTCATTGTGGTTTTAGTTTACGTTTCACTAACGATTGATGAAGTTGAGCTCCTTTTTATGTGATTATTGATATCTTTTTTGGAGAAGTATCTGTTCACATTCTTTGCCCATTTAAAATTTGGATTGTCTTTTTATTGGTGAGTTGTAAGTGTTCTGGATATATCATATATATATTGTCAGATATATTTCTTGCAAATATTTTCTCCCATTTTCTGGGATATCTTTTCACTTTCTTGATTGTATCATTTGATTCACAAATGTTTTTAATTTTGATGAAGTCCAGCTTATTTCTATATTTTTCATTGCTTTTGTTTTTGGTGCCTTATTTAAGATAGTTAAGTATAACCCAAAGTCATGAAGATTTATTCCTATATTTTCTCTTGGGAGTTTTGCATTTTAAGCTCCTACATATAGGTTTATGATCCATTTTGAGTCAATTTTTGTTGATGGTGTGAAGTAGGGATCCAAGTTGGATATCCAGTTTTCCTAGCACTATTTCTTGAAGGACTATTCTTTCTCCATTGAATTGTCTTGGCATGCTTGTCTAAAATCATTTGACCATAAATTTGATAGTTTATTTTTGGATTCTCAGTTCTGTTCCACTGATCTATATATCCGTCCTTATGCCAGTACCACCCTGTCTTGATTACTTTGTAATAAGTTTTGTAAATATTTTATCATAAAAAGGCATTGGATTTTGTCAAATACTTTTCGGCATCTGTTGAAATGATCATGTGGCTTTTGATACTTTATTATATTAATAAGGAGGTTAAACCAACCCTGCAACTCCCTTTTGCTTTTAACTAAGACCATGAAACAGTTGGAAAAGCCTGGCTGCTCTCTTCTGTTGCTGTGGGAGATTTTGCTTTTGAACTAGGCTCAGCCTAAAGGTGACTATGTATAATTATCTTGCTAAGCCTAGCCCTGGGATTCATTCCCAGGAGAAACTGGGATTTGTTAGCTATGTATCCTTTGGGGATGTTATGGAATGAATGTTTGTGTCCCCCGCCATCCATATGTTGAAATCGTAACCCCAATGTGATGGTACTGGGGAGGTGACCATGTCTTGAAGGTGGAGCTCTCATTATTGGAATTAGTGCCCTTATAAAAGAAACTCCAGAGAGCCCTCTTGCCTTTTTTTCATCATTTGAGGACATAAACAGAAGATGGCCATGTATAAACCAGGAAGTGGGCCCTCACCAAACGCTGAATCTGCAGTGTCTTGATCTTGAACTTCCCAGCTTTCAGAACTGTGAGAAATAAATGTTTGTTGTTTAAGCCATCCAGTCTATAGTATTTTTTGTTATAGCAGCCCAAAGGGACTAAGACAGGGGGCAATGAGATGGATAGTTGTCTTATCCAAAGGGTAAGAAATGGGGCTAACAGGGCCAGATCCAGGGCATGGTCAAAGGTGTTAGAACTGGGAAATCATAAATGGCCTGAGGCTCATGGTTGGACATGAGTGGGATTCACAGGCAGGTGCACAGAGATGCGTCTTGGGCAGGGACCAGAGTGGAAAGGAGAACAGGAAGACTGGAGTGGGGGACAGTTGATGAGGTAAGAAAAGATAGAATCTGAGGCAATGTTGTTTTACAGCTTCCACACCATCTCACCTGGGACTGATCATCTCTCTAGGCCTTCAGCCTATTGTGGTCCCAGCCTCTCATCTAGAGTGATCCTGGACTTCTCTCAATACCATGCTCCCAGCCACTGTGGCTTTCTCAATCCCTGAACACTCCCTGCTGCTTTCTTCTGGCCTCTGGACTGGTTTGTGGCTCAGTCAAGGACTGGGCGGGTAGAGGCTACTTTTTCTAAGGCCTCAGGTTGTTGATGGTCAAAGCCCTCTGGGTCCCAGGATCTGGTCCTGCTACCTGGTGCTCAGCATGACTGTGGATAGATTTAGGGTGGCATCCACTTTATTGTATTAATTTAGTCCAAGGTAGCTCTTGGTCTGGGACGTTTCCTTTCTGAAGGTCTTATGCCAAGGATCTTGTGACCTAGTGTGAATGTTTTATGAGAGAGTAAGGCAGTCCAGTGATTAAGAGCACTGTCTTTGGAGTCAGAGAGACAAGAGCTCTGCCATTTGCTACTTACTTAATCTCTCTAAGTCTCAGTTTCCTTATCTGCCAAATTGAAAAAGTATGTGTACCTACTTCTTAAGTTTTATCTGAGATGTATACGTAGTTTGTAAACATGAGTGTTCAACAGCAAATGTTGCTATAATTAATGATAATTATGATGGCACAAATGCTCTGGCTTCTTCACTCTCCCCTAATGATTATCTGACATAGGATCTAGTGCATTTTGGAGGGTATAGTTAGTGGCTTTTGAACCTGGAGATAAAAGTTGAAAAACAAAAAAAGAATAGAAAAATTTTTTGACAGGTTTGTGTGGACATGCATGGAAAAATGAGCTCCTGCATTTGCATTTGATTTAGTTTCTCCAGTGGAAAAAATGCTAATGAGTATCATTAAATGGCTGTGCTTAATCCTGTAATTGAAGAGAGAGAAGGAGTCATTAGCAAGTTGATTATTATTATTAATACTCAAGGTAATCAGGCTCATTTATAGAGGCTGATTAAAAGTGAGTATCCAAATGAACATACTGGGTTTAAATTAATGAAAGTTGGACCCCAAGTATTTAAGACCGTAATCTGTGGTACCACATAAGATTAAAGTGATTAAGTTATTGGCAGTATTTGCACAGGAACACATGTGTATTTTTTCTTTGTCTCTCTTTCCAAGTCTGATCCTTTAATTAAACCTTTTCATTTTTCTCATTCAGATATTAATAGTTTCATTCAACAACTTCTGTTCCTTCTCTGACAGTCACATGGACTTTTACAAATTCTGACAAGACCTGATAGGAAGTGCCTCAGTGGAGACTTTTTTGAATCAGCTCACCATCAGTCATTCTTTATCGATTTACACATTTACATGAGATTAAACACTCAGCACCAACTTACACATTAGATGGAAGATCCTGGCAGGATACTGGGGCTCTTGACACGAGGATATTGCCTAATTTTTGGTCATGCTGCACTTCAGTCACCTGCTAAGACATCAAACCATTTAGTGCTGGCATATATTGCTTTAGGAAAGATGTGTTTTCCAGAAAATGAAATGTTTGCAAGTTAAATTCTATTTTAAGTGTTATAAGGTAGCTCTCTCCTTAAATTATTTGGTGCATCTTTTAGAAAGAGCTGTCAGGTGGCCTCTACTTCTTATGCCTTCCATCGTTCCCTTTCTCCTACTTCTCTTCTGCCTGGGAAGGTGCTCAGATGACTGCAGTATCCCCAAATCCTTCCTCTCAGCCCCTGGCAACCACCAATCAACTCTCTGTTTCTATGAGTTCGGTTTTTCTTAAATTCCATGTATGTATAATACGTGCTATCATATAGTATTTATCTTTCTCTGTCTGACTTATTTCACTTAGCAGAAAGCCCTCAAGGTCCAACCATATTTTCACAATGGCAGAATTTCCTTCTTTTTATGGCTGAAAAATATTCCATATATATATGCATATATATATATATATATATATGTTTCCATGTCTTGTTTCCATGTCTTGCCTGTTATAAATGATGCTGCAGTGAACGTGGGGATGCAGATATCTCTTTGAGATAATGATTTCATTTCCTTTGGATATATTCAGAAGTGGAATTGCTGGATCAAATGTAGTTCTCTTTTTAATTTTTTGAGGAACCTCCATGCTGTTTTCCATAATGGCTGTATCAATTTACATTCCCACCAATAGTGCACAAGGGTTCCCTTTTTTTCATATCCTTGCCAGCATTTGTTATCTCTTGTCTTTTTGATTATAGCCATTTTAACAGGTATGAAATGATATCTCATTTTGGTTTTGATTTGCATTTCCCTGGTGATTAGTGATGTTGAGCACCTTTTCATGTACCTGTTGGCCTTTTGTATGTCTTCTTGGGAAAAATGTCTACTCAGTTTCTCTGCCCATATTTTATTTGGATTATTTGTTTTTTTGCTGTAAGTTATGTGAGTTCCTTGTATATTTTAGATATTAACCCCATATCAGATATGTGATTTGCAAATGTTTTCTCCCATTCAGTAGGTTGCCTTTGCATTTTGTTGATTGTTCCTTTTGCTGTGCAGAAACTTTGTACTTTGATGTTGTCCCACTTGTTTATTTTTGCTTTTGTTTCTTGTGCTTTTGGTGTCATATCCAAATATTGCCAAGACCAATATCAAGGAGCCTTTTCCCTATGTTATCTTCTAGGAGTTTTATGGTTTCAGCTCTTAGATTTAAGTTTTTAATTTATTTGGAGTTAATTTTTGTGAGTGCTGTAAGTAGGGCCCCAGGCCATTATCCTTCTCAGTGTTTCCTTGCTATACTTTACTCCAAGCATCTAATACCCTCTTTCTTTTCTCATTTCTACCAACTTTGTGACTCTAGGCAAGTCATGTAAACATTCTCAGCCTCATCTCAACTGTATAATGAACATTATATTAATGTTCTCCTGGATAATTGTGAGGATTAAATATATTAGTCCTACATAAATATATGTATAACATGTCTGGCATAGCACCAAACATATAGTACACACCCAATAATTGTTATTTCCTTCCCATTTTTCTCCCTTCAAAAACTTGCTTTCAAAACAAGGCACTAAAGACTAATAAGACTGTTTACTGAGTTACCATTCTTTGTGATATTTGCACTTTATTCTAGATAATTAGCTCAATCATTTACTCCTTTATTCCATATCAATGGATTTTTTTGGGGGGAGGTGCTGTATGTATTCCAGAAACTATGTTAAAGTTAGCAGTTAAAAATTAAGCAACAAAATATTAGGGGTCTGTCGTTGAAATTTTACCTAGTTGGTTTGAACCTAAACACACAGACCTGGTAAGATACTTGAGTTATCTTAGTAGTATGTTAAAGCTCACATTATCAGGGTATCTTTCCTCTCTGAAAATTTCACTGTCAGTGGGACGCCTAGAAATGGTCACCAGAGTTGAGCACTTTATCACCTCTGAAGGCAAGGGCAGAAAGAAAGAGACACAGGAAAGGCAGCAGCACACCAAACACCAATCTTCCCAAATGTTGCTGTTGTGTCTTAACATGCCTCTGTTTTTGTAGCAGACCTGTCTGACAGAGGTGCATTTGGCATCATTCTCTAAGGATCCTAGACCTCATGATAAAATGATGTAGAATATCCCGTAGTGAGAGGCGCTGTGATGAGTCAGAGATTTCCTTGGGGCTACTTTAGCCATAACAGAGATAGGACCGTATGCAGAACTAGGGGAATTTGGGAGACAAGACATCGAAGGGCTTGGGCTGTATGAAGGGTATGGATGATTAGAGCAGGGACACTGTCCTTCTGCATTTCTTAGTACTGTTTAATCCAGAGAGCTAAAGCAGCCTCTCAACTTGCCTGTGAAGAGAAGACTCTCAACTTGCCTGTGAAGAGAAGAACTGGCATAATTTCTACCCACTTTACAGGCGAGGAACTGAAAAGCACAGAGAGATTCAAGGCATCTCTTACCTGGCTCCAGCTTACCTATTCCTTTTTATCTTCAATACCTTAGTATCATCTTCTGCAGCCATCACACCACTTTTTAAAAAAATCATTCCCCAATTATACCAGGTTCCCCTCCCAACTCTGGTGTAGGAGAGAGCGGTGTACTGATCCCATTTTACAGGTGAGAAAACAGAAGCTCAGAAAGCTTAAAGGACTCGCCTGTGCTCACCTGGTTAGTCATGGCACAGTTGGGACAAATTTAGGCCTCCTGACTGACAGTCCATTTCCTTGACCTCCCTGTCCTTCAAAATGTAGGGAAGCAGAGGTTCTAGGAAGCCTCCTCAGGGCATGCTGAATCTCTACTCCCGGGACCACAGAGCAGGTGGAAGAAGAAAGGAAGCACTACATAACCACCCGGCTCCATTTATTCCTTTTCCGTGGATTCTCCTTCTGGCAACTTAATCACTTTCCAGAGTCAGCCTTTAGTGATGGTTGTAAAAACACAGTTTAGCACACAACACCCTGAACTGTAAACTCTGGTAAATAGGGGATCAGGGGAAGATTTAAGTGCAAGGGACAACTGCTATAAAGACTTAACAGGAATTCATTAGGCTCCGCAGATAAAACAGATAAAAGATCCATAACCACACGCAGGAAGTGAAAGGAAAATTCCTAAATCATTAAGAGGCAATTAGGTCTTGCCACAAGTCATTAATCAGATCATCCTCAGGGGCGCTGGCTCAAGTATCCAAAGGACCCCAGAGCAGGAAGGCTCCTTTGCCCACCATTTTAGATGGGAGCAGGGTCCTCCTGGCAGGCATGGTTGTGTCAGACGTTTAATGTCACCTGCAGGATACTACCATTTCTCTTTGGATCATTTCTTTCTGTCTCTATATTCCTATTATCTGCTTCTTGCTCTTGCGTCCTTTGTTGCTTTGATTTCTCCTGCTTTCCCCCCAGCATCCCTGTTCGTTTTCTTCTTTCTCCACCCATCTCTGCCTTTACCAGCTCTTCTGCATCTCCTCTCCCTGTTTTTATATTTCCCACCCTCCTCAGACTGTCAGTGTACTTGCCTTTCTCTTCTTCCTCATCCTCATCTCCCACTGCATACTCTCCCTGGAGGATTCAGCAGTCTTCCCTGTCTGCTGTGTGCAGCCTAGGGGCGGAGGTGGATTCACCAGATGCTCTTCTCTGTCTTCCTCATTTACATTTCTTTCAGCACTTTTGTGTGACTGGGAGGTCCAGGGGGCTAGAGTATAACATAACCAGTTGATTTGGTCCTAAATTGTTTGCTTTTATCACCAAATCAGATGTCCTCGGATTTCTCTGTGAAAACCAAACAAAAGTAGGCTGAACAATATCTCACCGTTTCTTTGGAAATTTAAAGGGACACAATTGAAAAGAATAGTAACTGTTATGAAATGTGCGGTGCCTCTTTCTCACCTCATGCTAAATAGACAGATTTTTCTGAAGAGAATGTTGGTATGGCTTTCCATCCTCCTATTCTCTGACCTTCCCTCAGTAGAGATATAACAGATTCTCAAGAATTGAGCAATATTTTATTGCAATTTTTTTTACAGTTTTTGAAGTAATTGCTTGTAAGTGGAAATGCAGAACTAAAGAACTTTGGAGCAACACTGTGTCACTTTCAATCAATCAAAAAGGAGGGAGAGTAGGTGGTGTTAAGTGACAGGGGGAACTGCTCAGAGAACAAACTCTGTGTGTGTTTGTGTGTGTGTGTTTCTGCAGCATCTTGAAGATCCATTCCAGTCTCATAAGTTTTCTAAACTTGCTGGTGAGCTTGTGGGATGACCAATATCTGTGCTCCCTTCCATACTAAGGCTCTGGATGCACCTTCACACATTCAGTCACAGTAAAAAGCAATTTTCCATACTACAGGGGGCTGTGATTTGAGTACTGTAATGATTAGTGATTTCATCCAGTTATACTTGACCCCCCTGCTCATTTTTATATATTAAATGTTAAAAAGGAAAGGGAGAAAACTTGAGAGTGCTCCTTGATTGAAATTCCAAGAACTTTCCTGTAGATAAAATATATTGAGAAAAGCCAGGGTGCTAGGAAATTCAGGGTAAAAAAAGAGAGAAATAGAGAAAGAAAAAGAAAATAATTATAATAGAAATGTTCCCCAAAGTCTTTCTGATTGTGAATAATGTTCATAGACTTTTAAAGCTGTTTGGTGTGTTGGTTCTGTATTTAATGGGTTTTCACCTCCTCCCCAGTGCTACATGCCCTCTTCTTGCTTCTCCTCCCCTTTACTTTCCCCACCTGCTTCTCTTTCTCCTTCTCCCTTCTTCTCTCCTTGCCGTTTTTTCTTTTCCTCCAGAAAGTAGTTGTAAAATGTCTTCCAAAGAGGCAGACTCTGTAATGTTGGCTGTTTGTCATGGAAACACACAGACTCCAAGACTTTGAGTCCTGGCAGAGTGATCTGGGGTCAGACCCTGCTTGGGTCAGAGGCCAAGGCTGTCCTTGAGATTTCTGGATAAGGAAAACCAAGAGACACAAGGTCATTTGAGGTGTAGGTCAGTGTCCACAGAGAAAGGCATCTAAATAGTTGTTTCTTCTGTTTCACACTATCCATAATCACATTTGCTGTTAACAATATAGGTGAATGTAACTGTGAGTGTAAAAGGCTGAAAAAATAAAGAATAATTGCAGTATTTTTCTGATGGTTCCTTATTTATAAAAGGATATGGTTCATGTCTCTGAGGACAGTTTGAAGAAATTTTTGCCTATTCTCTCATATCAAACCTGACACAAAGAGTTGCTATTTCAGTAGAATAAAAAAGTTTGGTTTTCTAGATGCCAGAGTTGCCTTTGTTTCCCCAAATCAGTAACATCACATTTTACAAAGCATATCAAATTGTTTGAGATTGTTTCATTTTGATCCACTATTTTAACTTAGGTAACAGGGGTATCATCCCTGTCTTAGACCAGTTTTCCAGAATGCTCAGTTTTCCTCTCTCCTCAATGTAAACACAAATATGGGGGCCTCCTGTCCACTGTCCTGTACAGTGATGAGGGTCACACCTATCTTGGAGGTTATGTACCATTCTAATTGGGGGCAGAAGTAATGGGCTAATTAAATGGTGAAGAGTGAACAAAATTCACTAAATTGTGATCGCTGTTAGTTTGGGGAAAATCATCTTTCTTTCGATCTTTCTGAGAGACACTTCTCTTTCCTCTTCTTGTTCTACCTCCCAAACCTGCAAACCAGTTCTCCTGCCATTCATTCACAATAGACTTTGATGACCCTGGAAGCCCAGAGTCCACATCCTTCAAAACTGGTTGTTTTTCTGTGATGTCAAGGGAATTTGCTCCTCAAACCATCTTAGAAGATGAAGGAAGTATTTGTATTCCAGCCTTTAGAAAAACAGCAACAACAAATGCAGTCAAGTTTGCAATTAAAGCAGATTACCAATAGTTTGACTATATAGTCTGCTTAAAAATACTCTTCCCTCCAACTCATTCACTAATTGATAAATGCATAAAGGCAAAGCAATTGGTGAACGCTCTTGTCAGTTGACATACATTACTCGGTAGGATTTTTTGAGGCAGGTATGATTTTGTAAGGAAGGGAGTCACCCATTCTAGTCTGTGTCATCTCCACAAGGGCTTACCCAACTGCCTTAAACATCCTCAGATACCTCCCTCTTTAGCAGACTCGGCTCTCTGCCAGTTATCCTCCTCTCAGCTTTGTCAAACCCCAAATCTACACAGATTCTTTTCATTCAGCTTATAAGTATGCTCACATCTTCCCTAGTCTTAAAAAAAAGGAAAGAAAAAAAAGAAAGAAGTAAGGAAATCAACCAAACATCGTCTTCCTTTATCAACCATTCAATATCTCTCCTTCCCTCCCTAGCCAAACTTTTTTCCAACAGTATTTATTTATTGTGGTAAAATATACTTAACATAAAATTTACCATTTTAGCCATTTTTAAGTGCACAGTTAGTGGCATTCAGTACATTTCCATGGTTGTGCAACTATCACCATGATCCATCTCTAGAACTTTTTTGTCTTCCCAAACTGAAACTCTGTACTCATTAAACAGTAACTCACAATTCTCCCCCCTACCCCAGCTCCTGGTAACTGTTATTCTACTTTTTGTCTCTAGGTACCTCCTAAGTAGAATCATGTAATATTTTTCCTTTGATATCTAGCTATTTTACTTAGCATAATGTCTTCAAAGTTAACGCATGTTGTAGCATGTGTCAGAATTTCATTCCTTTTTTAAGGTTGAGTAATATTCCATTGGATGCATGTATCATATTTTCTTTATCCATTCATCTGTTGATGGACATTTGAGTTGTTTCCACCTTCAGATATAATGAATAATGCTGCTCTGAACATTGCCGTATCTGTTTGAGACCCTGTTCTCAATTCTTTTGGTATATATCTAGACGTGGAATTGCTGGTATAGCCAAACTTTTTACTTTTGTTTCCTTTTTAAGTAGTCACATATGCACAGTTTTAAAAGTCAAACACTATAGCTTATAAAAAGAAGAGCAGTTGCCTTTCTCTATCCCTGATCCCTTCTTCAAAACCAACCCCTTTAAACTCTTCAGCTGTTTGTTCTGTTTACCATATTTCTAAATTACATGCTGATTTGCTGATTTTTCCACAGTAGACATTATATTGTTTTCCCACTACAGAAGATAAAGACTTAATTCTTATATGCCATTGTAGAAAAGTGTTTGAAAACACTGCTGTAACACATTCTCTCATCTTGTATGCATACCTCTTTGCAATGTGCCTTTGAAGCTCTTCCTATCAAGAGGTAGGATCTGTTTCCCAACCCTTTGAATCTGGGATAGCCATGTGAATTGCTTTGACCAATAGTCGTACTGGCAGTAATGCCGTGGGACTTTTAGACCTAGGCCTCAAGAGGAGGCACCTTTGTTCTCACCCTCTGAGAACACTGCCCTGAGGCTCTTAAGTACATGAGTCTGATCTGACCTACAGGAGGGTGATAGACCACAAGAAACACAGACAGATGTCCTAGCTGAGGCCCCTAGACCTACCATCAGAAGAGAGCCTGTACCAGTCCCCAGACATGATTGTGAGGCCATCCTAGACATTGTCTTAGTTGAGTCTCCAGATAACAGCAGTCATATGAGTGAGGAACTGACCTTTGGGCCTGGTCCAAATTGCTAATCTACAAACTCATAAGCAAATAAAATTGCAGTTGTTTTAACTCACTAAGTGTTGGGGTGGTTTGCTACACAGAAATAGATGTCTGATATAATCATCCATCACTCATACATACTTCATTTCCCTGAATCCTTCCGATACAATTTTACCATAATTTGATACCATCCATATTCACTATTTTCATAATTAATAATTATGTTACATTTTTCACTTTTTGAGCCAAGAATTATCTTATGAAGACCTTTCCTTTCTTGTTCAACTTTTGGTTTTCCTACAGTCCTTGTTCTCTTAAATTTTTTTAAACTGAGGTTTCACTGAATCTTTTGCTGTCTTCCTATATCCTCCAATAGTTTTTGTGGGCCTCTCACTGCTGTGGCCTCTCCCGTTGCGGAGCATAGGCTCCGGACGCGCAGGCTCAGCGGCCATGGCTCACGGGCCCAGCCACTCCGCGGCATGTGGGATCTTCCCGGACCGGGGCACGAACCCGTGTCCCCTGCATCGGTAGGCAGACTCTCAACCTCTGGGCCACCAGGGAAGCCCATCCTCCAATAGTTTTTTAAAGTGACTCTCAATCCAATTTTCCCCACCATAGACCTGTCAGGAGATCTGTTAGTTTTATTTTCTTCTTGAAACCTCCCTCTCAGCAGCTTTTACCCTTCTGCTTTAATCTGGACTAGTTGCCCTCTAAAATGGCTGCTCAGCTGCTGTCATGGGACTTTCCCATCATACTGGGGATTCTGTTTGCCTCTCTTGCCCTGAGACCCCAGTTACATGACTCCCACATCTTCCTCTTTCTTGTTTTGTAGTAACTTTTTTGGTTTTCAGGAACTTATCCTCTAGAAGTTTTTTGAGAAAGCAAGCTTAGGAGGTATATGTTTAAGACCTTGCATATAAGGGAACATCTACTATCTTTATTTTCAATTCCTAGGTTGGCTGGGTATAGACCTGTAAGTTCAACATAATTTTTTTTTTTCTTTTTGTGGTACGCGGGCCTCTCACTGTTGTGGCCTCTCCTGTCGCGGAGCACAGGCTCCGGACGTGCAGGCTCAGCGGCCATGGCTCACGGGCCCAGCCGCTCTGCGGCATGTGGGATCTTCCCGGACCGGGACACGAGCCTGTGTCCCCTGCATCGGCAGGCGGACTCTCAACCACTGCGCCACCAGGGAAGCCCTCAACATTATTCTTAATGATTATGTTGAAGACATACCTCACTATCTTCTAATTTACAATGTTGCTGTTGAGAAGTCTGATGCCATTCCCAATTCTTCACGTCATTTGTTCTTTTCTTCTTAGAATCTTTTCTTTATGCTTTGGATTCTGAAGTTTCACAGTTATGTCCTTGACGTGAACCTTTTTCAACATTATATTGGGCCTTTGTGCTTTTCAATCTGGAAACTCATTTCCTTATATAATGCATATTATATATTCTTGTATTTTTTTCTTTGACTATTTCCTCCCTTGTATTTGCTCTGTTTACTCTATTTGGAATTCCTTGTTTGGGATGTTGGACCTCTTAGATCTCTTAGTTTTCATTTATTTGTCTTGATTTACTTCCTATGAATTATACTATGGGCTGAATATTTTCTCCTAAATTCATATGTTTAAATCCTACCCCCCAATATGATGACATTTCGACGTGGGGATTTGGGGAGGTAATTAGGGTTAAATTAGGTCAGAAAGTGGGCCTTCATGCTGGGATTAATGCCCTTTTAAAAGGAGGAAGAGACACGAGAGCTCTCTCTCTTTACATGGGTGCACCAAGGAAAGGCCATGTCAGGACATAACAAGAAGACAGCCATCTGTAAACCAATAAGTGGGACCTCATCAGACACTGAATCTGCTGGAACCTTGATCTTGGAAATCCAGAACTGTGAGAAATAAACATTTGTTGTTTAAACCACTTAGTCTGTTAGAACAGCCCAAACTGACTAAGACAAGATATTCTCAACTTTCTTTTCCAGCTCTTTTCTTGATTTGAACTCTAGACCCACATATCTAGCTGCTTGCTTGATGTCTGCATGTGGTTGTTTTTTATATCTACTCTCAAATTCAGCCAGTTCAGGACTGAGTTCATCTTCAGCAAAACTGCTTGCTATCTATTCTCTGTCTTGGGGAATGCTGCTACCAAATTTCAAGGAAATCCAGCTCTCAATGACACTCTTTTTCCTCATCCACCAGTCCAAGTCCTGTTTATTCTACTTCCTTGATGAATATTAAATTTATCCACTACTCTTTTCCCCCATCACTTCTGCCCTAGCTCTGGCTGTTGCCATATCTTTCCTGCACTGTGGCAGTGCCCTCTCCACTTGTATCTCTGATTTCTGGGTGATCACAGTCTAAGATTTTCCATTCCTCAACCAAACCATGAGATTAAACTCAAATGTTGCTGCCCCTACTCTCCACTCCTCAGGCTTTCATCCTACATTTTTCTTATCTCTATCATACAACTTTTCACTCTGGGTATTATAGTTGCCTATTCCCTTGCTTGGCTTCCACTCTAGATCTTGAATGACTTAAGGGTAGGGTAATGGCTTTTATACAACAGGTTCACAATAAATTTTTAATACAAAAGTCTCTTCTTCCTGAGGTATTTAGAATATTTGGTCTTTGGATAACTCTTTCTGTTAAAATATTGGGGTTGGCCAAGAAGTTCGTTTGGGTTTTTCCGTAATATCTTTTCCCTTGTACTGAGCTAGAATTTATCATCCTACAATTTGGACTCATTCACTGTAATTATATTATGTAATCACAAGCCCCAGATTTTCTAGAACACAATATCTGATTTCACATATTTACTGCCTTTATAAAACATCTCAAGGTCCTGGAAATTTTCAACTTTCGGTATTCAAACCACATGCCCTAGGTTGTTTCTCACACTTGAAAGTGACACAAAGACTCTTCGTCATGGAATGTGTCCTGGTTTTTGGTTTGGAAAGTTTGGGAACTGCACAATCTAATGCCTTTGCTTGGAGCAACCCTTCAGATCTCTGAAGTCAACAATTACATCCCTCTTTTCCCTAGGCTGCTACTTTTCAGGCTGAGTTTCATGGATTGTTCTTATACTCACCCCTGGATCTCTATACCCCTATTTAAAGTGTGTGGTGATGCTGGGAAATGCTACCTGTGTAGACTGGATCGGACACTCCCCTCCCCGCCTCTAGACACTGACTTGCTGTTAACACAGCCTGAGCTTGCTTTTGCTCTCTTTGGGGGTAGCCACATTGTATTTGTGACTCCTAGTTTTTACCTTTAGTTATTAAGCCATATCTTCTACATCTTATACTTAAAATTTGGGTTTATTCCTACTGAAATATATATGGTTATGTTGAGGCCATCATATAATTTTATAGTCCTGCCACCTGTGTATTCTCTGGCCATCTCAGACTTGTGGCATCAAAACAATGTTAGTTTGAGTTGTTGGCCTGTACCCAGTGTGACGGGAACTTTGAAGGACATTTGTTAAATTAGAATTCTCCTTGTAAGTGGTTTTTCCTGTGATGCCATTTGTCTTGTGAATACCTGTTTATGTGTTGGAATTTCACCCAGTATTGTATTTCACAGCAGGAACTTGGGGTCAGAAAAGTATCTTCTGAGCTAACACATAATTAAGGAATGTAGTTTCTCTAAGAAGTAATTTTCCTTCATGATAGAATGACAGGATATAGTCCTATGCAAATACCTATCAAATATTTGCTCATTCTTTTTCTGCCACATAAGCACTTGGAGGTCCATTTAAGTAATAAGACAACTAGTTAGAAATCCTTTTTCTCTATCTCTAATCTGAATATTAAAAAAAAAAAGACTTTGATGTCTCCAAGGGCAGGGACAATGCTTTATACTTCTCTAACACCCCAAAAAACCTTCCCCCCAAAACAAACAAACAAACAAACAAACAAAAAAGGGCTTCCCTGGTGGCGCAGTGGTTGAGAGTCTGCCTGCCGATAAAGGGGACCTGGGTTCCTGCCCCGGTCCGGGAAGATCCCACGTGCCGCGGAACGGCTGGGCCCGTGAGCCATGGCCGCTGAGCCTGCATCGGAGCCTTGCTCTGCAACGGGAGGGGCCACAACAGTGAGAGGCCCGCGTACCACAAAACAAAGCAAAACAAAAGAAAACAAAAAACTTCCCAAATAATCAAACAATTTCCTCTTTCCTATGTCTACACCCTCCCTTGTCCTAGCTGTCTTTCTAGACTGTCTCCCCACAACACACCCTGATGGGCTAAGATTCCTATCGTTTTTCAAAACCTAACTTAAATTTCACATCCTTTCAGAAGTCTTTCTCTAGATTCAGTTGAGCACTAACATTTCTGTATCTTGGATTCCTAAGATATTCATTATGTCATCTACTTTTTTGATACAGGATTTATATATGTTAGTATTATTTCTTTGAACTAGATTAGAAACTCCTTGAGGGTGGGGACCATATTTTCTCTTCCTATAGGTTTCCCTATTCACCTTTGCAGAGTGCTAGGGACATCATATACCTCTAGTTGAATTGAAATTTTGCAGAATCCAAGGAAGGGAATTGTGTCTAGGAAGGCAGGGCTGGGGATCATTACTTTTCTTTAAAAACACACAAATAAGAAAGAATACGCTCTTTGAAATTGCTGGAGCAATGCTCCTCAGTGCCGCTGTGGTTGCTCACAAAAGTGTTCTAAGTCTAATTTGAGCATCTGTCATGACAAGACTTTTCATATCCTTCTGTGAGATCATCAGACAGGGAGAGGACAGTGGAGGAGAGGTTGTGATGGCTGGCCCCGGCACAGGGCAAGGCTGGGAACTTGCAGTTTCCAAGACCTGGCAGAGCACATTTTGAATCTCTCCTTAGTATCAACTCAAGGGCACATGATTTGATTTTTTTATATTTTACTACTATTTTTTTTTTGCCAGAAAAAAGGAGAAAATCCTTGAATATTTTAGGAGAGATTTATCAGTTTTTAGCTGAGACCAACTATGTGGTTTCAAGGTAATAGCACATGCTTCTACCACTGTCATCCCTCCCAACTAATCTAGGAGGTCAATGCTGAAGGATTAGGTTTGGCTGTCTTTAAAAAAAGATAGGCCAGTGTACAGTCAGTTAAAGCAGATCATTTCCCCTCCCAAAGCACTACTTAAGCGATCCAACCATCCGCTTTTCAATGGATGTTTGACATTTATCAAGATCCTAAACTGTGCTCTGTGTTCAACTGTGTTGAACTTCCCATCTGCTGTCAGTGACTTGTACATTTTTAACACATGCCAGATACTTTTTTTTTTTTGTAATTATATAGTGAAGAATTAAACTCACCCAAAGAGAAGTCTGGTGTTTGTCCCTGCTCCTGGGAGGTAACCTCTAAACCCTTGGAATCTCCAGAATGATAGGGGAGTCTTTGCTATTCAAGGGGGCCCCTCAGAGCACACCTGACCATAGTTTACGCTAATGAGGTGACTCATGGTGGGCCACCAGGTAGTTTGTGCTAACAAGATGACTCAGGGTAGTCTTTTGGCCACACCAAAAGACCAAGCATGTGATTAGAGGGTTGGAGTTTGAGGCAGGTAGTTTCAGCTTGACCTCCGGGGAGGGGAGGGGGGCTGGAAATTGAGTTCAATCAAGAGGGCAGTGATTCAATCAATTGTGTCTACATAATGAAACCTTAGTTCAAAACTCTGGATACTGAAGCTTGGGTGAGCTTCCCTGGTTGGCATTACTCTGTGTGAATTGCCACATATCAATGCTGGGAGGGAGGGTAACCCATCCGAGGATGACAGAAGCTTTGTGTTTGGAACCTTCCCAGACCTCACAATTCTCTTCCTTTAGCTGGTTCTAATTTATATCCGTTTGATATAATAAAACCATAATTATAAGTATAGCACCTTCCTGAGTTCTGTGAGTCATTCTAGCAGGTTATCAAACCTGAGAGTGGTTGTGGAAATGCTTGAACTCTTAGTCAGCTGGTGTGTAGTGAGAGTGGCCTTAGGGCTCCAAACTTGTGACTGGTGTCTGAAATGAGAGCAGTCTTATAAGGAATGTATCCTCAGACCGTGCAGTTTGTCTCACTCATTGTAGTAGTCTGTCGAGAAACAGAAAAATGAAGGGATAACCGGAAGAAGAAAAAGGAAGGCAAAAATATTTATGTCAAACAATGAAGTCCAAGTGACTGAAAAAAAAGTTTTTTTATAAATTCTATTTCTCCTAAAACAAAGTTGAGGGAAGACAGGAAGGTATTTTTCTTCTGTGTTTTTCCTCTGTTGCATCTTAAAGCTTAGAATTTTTGAAAGAGTGCCCTTATTTTTCTAGGAGAGGGAAGTAACCCACACCCTTTAGGTATTTAGGGTCAGAGATGTGGGCGTCCTGAGTGGGTGAAGGTGGGGGTGATTGTGAAATAATTCCTCCTTGGAGCTAATTGGGCTTCTCTTTTATGCAAACGGAGCTGCCATGGGCACCACAGGATCAGCCTCTTCAAGGTAACTGTGAACGGCCATGGAGAGAGGGCAAACTGCCCATTAAAAGAGATACGGGGGTGGGGGCTTCCCTGGTGGCGCAGTGGTTGGGAGTCTGCCTGCCAATGCAGGGGACGCGGGTTCATGCCCCGGTCCGGGAGGATCCCACGTGCCGCGGGGTGGCTGGGCCTGTGGGCCATGGCCGCTGGGCCTGCGCATCCGGAGCCTGTGCTCCACAATGGGAGAGACCACAGCAGTGGGAGGCCCAAGTACCGCAAAAAAAACCCCAAAAAACCCAAAAAGAGATACGGGGGGCGGTGAGGGATGAGGGGGGTAAACTTCTCTCCTGGGTTCCCTGCTTTGTCTTCTGCCCTGTCAGCTTTTGGAGAAACTCCTCCGCCCCATTTGCATTTTCACAGGGACAAAAGTCTTAAACCTCCAGATCAAACATGAAGGGTGGGATTTCATACCTCATTTGAGGTCAAGCTGTAGATTCAGAGACCTGACAACTAGCTCTGTGGATGTCTCCTCCCCAGGCAGACTTCCACGACACTCATCCAAATGCTGCCTTTCAGCGATGACCTCAGGCTGTGGGAGAAGGAGCAGTTATTCCCCTTTGAGCTAACCTTTAAAAGGAGAACTAATTTTGCTAGTTGTGTCAGAGGATGTTACTTGAGAGCCCCTTAGCAATCTTGAATTAAGGAAGTTAGTAAGTGATTCATGAATCACCCTGGCCCTCAGCAGCAGAATTTTGAGGTGGTCCTGTAGAGTGTGACCTTGAGAAAGTTCTTCAGACAAGGTAGCTGGAGGCCACAGCTAACTAAATTGAGACTGAGTGAAATCAGGCTAAGGACAGATGGAAACCAGGCTTTAGGCAGCAGTTACTCTTGTAAGTTGACTACACAGAACTTGTCTGTGTTTTGCTGCAAACAGCTGTGGAATCTTGGATAAATCACTGCTTCTTTTTAGACTTGACTTTTTTATGTATAAAAAGATGAAGGTGAGTTAGATGTTCTTTAAAGATCCTTTAAGCTCTAATGGTGTTATAATTTCTAGCCTAGGGATAAGGTTAGGATTAGGAGAGGTGGCCACCAAAGAATGAAAAATTTGTATGGGCTCAGGCTACTTTGGAAGCTCAAGTACACTGTTGTGTCCTGGGAATCTTATTTGGGGACTGTCTATGTTGGGGACAAAAGAAGAAGAGCTCTCTGGGAGTCTCAGATCTGGTGCCTTTTGATGGTAGGGCCAGCAGAGGAAGCAGAAAGTGGAAGTGCAATGTATTTGGTGAGGAAAAGCATACACCGTGAGCCAGTCTTTAGCTTTCTTCCTGCTTGTATTGCTGCTACAGAGGTAATCTCACCTGTTAAGAGGAGAGAAGACTAGCTGGAATATTACTTTTATTATTTTTAAGAATTCTTTAAAAAATTTTTTATTGAACTATAGTTGATTTACAATGTGTTAGTTTCAGGTGTACAGCAAAGTGATTCAGTTATACATATATTGTATACATATGTACAATACGTTAACTAGAATATTAGACTTTTTAAAAAAGGACAATAACATTCTTTTTTTTAATTATTTAAAAAATTTTTTATTATTGGCTGCGCTGGGTCTTTGTTGCTGCACAGGCTTTCTCTAGTCGCGGCGAGCGGGGGCCACTCTTCGTTGCAGTGCACGGGCTTCTCATTGCGGTGACTTCTCTTGTTGCAGAGCATGGGCTCTAGGCGTGTGGGCTTCAGTAGTTGTGGCTCGTGGGCTCTAGAGCACAGGCTCAATAATTGTGGCGCCTGGGCTTAGCCACTCTGCGGCATGTGGGATCTTCCTGGACCAGGGCTCGAACCCGTGTCCCCTGCATTGGCAGGCAAACTCCCAACCACTGCACCACCAGGGAAGCCCAGAATATTAGACTTCTATTATTTTTAAGAATTCTTGTTATGACAGCACTTTCTAACCAGTAAGTCCATGTCCAGGCAGGTCCTCTGAAAATGTGGGAACAAGATGATCTTTATTTTCAAAGGTCTCTCTCTCCTCTTGTGACTTCTCTCATCAGGGATGGCCAGTGCTCCCCACAAGGAAATAATACCTTTCAATTACTAACAAACAGACAAACTCCAGTTCTTCGGAGATTGGCCATAAGTAGAGGAGAATATCCTGGGGGAGGGAGGAAGCGACAAGAGTGTTGGCCTGTACATAGATTCATCTTCCTTTTGAGGTTTCTTAAATGAGACCAACATAACTGGCCCCAGGAGAATGCTGCCCCTTAGCCCTCTGTCCTAAGTGAGTTACAAGTATCCTTTCCCTTGTTTCTCAGTGGTCAAGCCAAGAGTAGACATTCAAGTAGGTCTTCTCATGAGTAGAGCTAGAGTAGACCTAACCCCACAAGAAGGATAGTAGCACTGTGCTCCTTTAATCTGATATCCTTTTGTGTTTGGGAAGCAGAAAGAATTCCGGTAGTAGAGCTTAGCCTTACAGTGATGATCCCTGAATAATTTAACCACTAACTCAAATTTTCATATCCCATCTAGCAAACCAAAAGCTTAACAATTGACTGGTTTCATCATGCATGGAAGACCTGACCTCAGGGATCTCTCCCCAACCTCCCTCCCAAGTGATTTGTTAATCAGTATGCTTTTTCCTTGAGAAGAGCTTTAGTAAATACAATCTCCTCTTTGCTGCATTTCCAGTGGTGGTGTAGCCCCTTCTAGAGGGGCACTCCAGGCAGTTGCCCAACTGACTTGATCTCAACGACAAGTTGAGCATCAAGCTGAGAGTCATTCTACCATAGAGAGAACACTGTCAATCTAGACAATATATTTCTCTTGAGTTCAGGCTGTTCCTATCCCATTCTTGGAGACCCAGCCTGATATCTTTTATTCCCAGCTCCTGGTCTCCCCTCACAGGGAGGAAACCATCTTTATACATATTACCTAGTGATGCCGATCCAGGCATCTGGATCCTGATGTCTAGACCTTTCAGCTCTTGGTTTTTCTTCTTCAAGGACTAGCCTGTACTCCTAGAACTGGACACTAACAATGACCCTTCATGAGACCCTATCTGGTTCTAGGAGTGGCCTTCATCCTTTCTGGTCTTCATAGAATAACCATAATAGTACATACTGTCATAACCCCAATAGTCATGTCACATTCACAGTAAAGGGAGGCATTTTTCTATTCCTTTCTCTCTCACTGGCTGCCTTGAGCTTTACATTCAAGATACCTTCACTGCTGCTGTTCAAAATCTCTTTCTTCTTATTCTTTCATTCACATATGAACCCAAACACTTTTTTCAATAAGCTGCCTGTTAGAAAAGAACTGATAAGCTAAATTGTCAGAAGGTGCTCCTGGCTAAAAACAGGTCAATGGGTAATTCAACTTTGGAGTAACAACGCTTTCAACCCAATTCAGTCACTGCTGCAGAACCCTCAGAAGATATTTTGGGTCAATAAAGATCTCCTTGGTTCCACTGAAATCATACACAGAAGTAACAAGCTTATTTCACTTATGCCTGCATGATGCCTGTCTCATGGCTGGTTGCTTGGGCTGTTCTGTAACAGGGTGAGGAGAGAGTTAGGAAAAAGTCAGTTCCTACTAGAAAACATCATGTTGCCCCATTATTGAGCTTCTTTATAGCAGGCTGTGTGTGGGTAGCGGGAAGGGAACAGTAGGTGGTGGTTTGCTACAGTATACTGTAATGTATTCAGATCCCTAGGGTAAGCATGGCAATCTGTCTTGGGGTATGAATGTTTTCTTATATATTTTGGGGAAAATCGTAGTGGAATTATTTATTGAAGCATTAATTTATATTTGTTTTTGAGGCAATTGAAGCATTAGAGGGAACGAGAACTATTTGTATATTTTTCTGAATTTGGAGAAGGCCATTGTGTTTCCTTTTCGTAGTAGTTTCTCGAAGACAATCTATTTTCCGGGATTTTTTTCAAAACCTGAAACTCTGAAATTATGCTAAGAGTATGTGTTTGTGTCTGTTTGGGTGTGGAGGGCTGTGGAGAGGAGAGTGGAAGTGGCAAGAGAAGGGAGAATCCCAGAAGCCTGGGAAGTGATGGAGGTGTGTGAGGGCCCGACTGGGAGCTTACCAGACTGCAGAAGGGAAGCTGGGCCCAGAGTGCTGGATGTTGGGCTCCAGCCTCAGCAAAAGTCCCAGTGAGGGCCAAGCTGAGGCTTAGCAGAGAAAGTGCGGAACTCCCTGACCCCTAACTCCAAGGGCCAAGTGTAGTTGGGCAATGAGTCTATTAGTGGTGACCAGTACACACCAAGAACCAGAAGCCTTTTCCCAAATATTCTGTCCTAAATGCCCTGGGACTTTGATAAGACCCTAGAGGAGTAGATGTGGGTAGAGATTTATAGGACTGAATAAGATAATTTCCTGCCAGTCTGGCAGGGGAAGGAGGAGGAGCAGACCCACATTAGATTTAACTTGGTTTTTTTTTTTGTTTTTTTTTTGTGGTACGTGGGCCTCTCACTGTTGTGGCCTCTCTCATTGCGGAGCACAGGCTCCAGACGCGCAGGCTCAGCGGCCATGGCTCACGGGCCCAGCCGCTCCACGGCATGCGGGATCCTCCCGGACTGGGGCACGAACCCATGTCCCCTGCATTGGCAGGCGGACTCTCAACCACTGTGCCACCAGGGAAGCCCTAGCTTGTTTTATAGAAAAAATTTCTGGTAATTGTTGAAAAATTGTGTATTAGTTATCTATGGCTATGTAACAAATTACTCCAAATTTTAGCACCTTAGTGCAATAAACCCAATGCTTAGCTGGGCACTTCTGACTCAGGGTCTCTCACAAGGCTGCAATCAAGGCATCTGCTGGGGTAGAAGTCATCTCAGGGCCTGAGAGGGGAGGATTTGCTTCTAAGTGCATTCACACAGCCGCAGGCAGGCCTCCGGTCTCCTGTGGATGTTGGCCGGGGTTGCCATTTTTTCTTGCCCTGTGGCCCCTTCCATAGGGCTGCTGTTTACAACAGGGCACCTGATTGCCTCAGAGCAAAGGGGGAGAAAGAGAGAGAGAGAGAGTGAGGGACTGAGAAAAGGGAAAGACAAGATAAGGTGGAGGAGAGGGAAAGAAAGAACCTAGACAGGAGCACAGTCTTTTCATATCCTAATCTCAGAAGTGACATTCCATGGCTTCATCAAATTTTATTAATTAGAAGTGAGTCCATAGGTCTAGCCCACACACAGGCCGAGAGGATTACGCACCATCTTAGAGGCCACCTACCATGCCTGAATTGGGGACTGCAATTTTATTCCCTCTGCTCATAACCAAACATAGTTATGCTATGGCATAGGACATGCAGTTCTGAGATTGTTTATTCGTGGATTTTTACTGGAAAAGTTTGGGAAGTTTTGTGTTCATACGGCTCCTAAGTTTAAGGAATTGGCCCAAGTTAGGCTTCCACTTGTTGGACCCTGGGTACCATTTGAAGGGCTTTGAAAAGACTATAGGTAGATGAGAAGGAAAAGAAAACATGTTTTGCTGAACACTGTGGGAGAGATAAAGGAAGAATAAGGCATGTGGCGTAGACGTGACATGGTTAAGTTGGAGTGACACTAGGAGAGAGAAAATAGACAGAATTGAAGCCATTGTGCACAACAAATGCTCTTTATACCAGATACTCTTGGTAGACACAGGGGTGGGCAGGGCACAATGTTGGAAGGACCTACCTAGTATTGGGGAAAGACATTGAAGAAGAGGGGAGACCTTGCTGCACCTGAAATTGTCGGAGTGGAGGTGGGCAGACAACGCCGGGAGAGGCTCTGAGAGGGGAAGGGGAGGGCTGCATTTGGAATCTTACTTGGCTAAAGGGCAGGTGTCTGTGGAGTTGGGGCCTTGGTTTTCTCATCATTGTCTTGCTCCTCATCTTCAGTGTTTTTTTGGGGGCGGGGTCTCCTGCCTGCATAGGTCTGTAATGCATGGCAGTGGAGAAGCCAAGAGCCAGGAGTGACCTTGGAGAACACAGGCCTCCTTCAGGGGGCTCCTGAAGGGCCCAGGATGCCTGGGGCACCCATTCAGCCTTCCTTACCCACTTTTGAACAAGGAAGCCCTTTTCCTGGAAGGGATCATCTCTGGGGGCAAACAGGCTAATTGTCTAGTTACAAAACAAATAGATTCTTCTTTGGAAAAATGATGTTTAATCAAGGATCTCAAGGAAATAACCAGCTGTTTTAAACTAATTAAATGTAATTGGCTATCTGTTGTAAAGAGTTAATGCGCCTCAAGGAACAATTATTTTTAGGGTCCCAAGGAAGCAGGAGTTTGAAGCTTCAGATTGAAGGTAGATCTAGGGTTCTCTGAGGTGATGGGCAGAGAGACCAAATTAAAGGCTTTCTGAACTTTGAATTTGTGTGACTGGCAGGGGGAGAGGGACTGTCTTATTTCATTCATTTTATTCCTAGGCTGGCTTGTCAGACCTTAGATGTCACAGTTTGGGGATTTAATGAGGTGGCATTTTCAGGCTGACTTTTAAATTAATCTTTGCTCTCACTTGGGATGGTGTGGACTTGTCTTGTCCTTTCTTCCTGATCCAGAGCCAGGAGAGTGAGGTCTGAGTCCTGGTTGTCTAACCTTCCTGGGACCAGCCCTGGGCTTTGAAATGGGTGCCCAGAGGCTAGAGCACCAAGGTAGTGATTGAGTGAGGGGTGAGTTTAGCAGAGCTAGGTTGGCTTCATCAGACTTCAGACGTTGTAATCTTGTGTCTTTGTTTGCCCAAACAAACCTTATAGTTACTTCATTCTTTTCTCGCCTCACAGTAAAAAGTTAGTTAAATTAGAGAATTATAAAAAAAATGATGAAAATATACATTACTATTTACTTATCTATCTACTTATTTACTTACTTACTCACTCACTTACTTAAAATAGTTGTTCTTATTTTAACCTCAACTTTTAGGTGAGTACCAGTCTATGGATGTAGGGCCAAGACTCCTCTTAGAGGGCATGTCACTGATTAGAATTCTGTGTTGCCTTTCTTGTATAAACCAGTCCCTCCAGTGCATCAGCTCTGATTTCTAATTTTAGGTTTTTTAAACAAATGGAGTGAAAAGTTATATTCACTTACAAAGTAGAATCTTAAAATTTTACGATACCTACCCACCCCCCATCTTTTGTAGTTGTCTCACTCCCATCTAACTCAGTAACAGTTTTAATTAGCATGTGATGATTGAGATTTTTTTAAGCATCCCACTTTAGTTTTTATAGAAACAACTCTTCCTTTCCAGATTCATATTTTATCTGTATATACAATATTTCATTAAATTAGATACTTACAATTAACACGTAAATGTTACATTTAAAAGTTACATGTTCAAAACTTACATTAGCAAATGCCAAAACACATATGGGAATAATTTACTCTTAGAAAATATAAAACTCAACTGGTGGGAGGAAATAGTGTATTACTTATGACTTACTAGCTTTGAGCTCAGAGTGTTGTATATTTTAAAGGGAATAGAAGGTTTTCTGTAAAGGGCCACATGGTAAATGCTTTTGGCTTTGCAGATCACATAGTTTCTACCTCTGTGAACTCAACTCTGCCATTGTAGCATAAAAGCATCCAGAGACAATGTGTAAATGAAATGGTGTAGTAATGTTTTAATAAAACTTTATCTACAAAACAGGCAGGGGGTGGGATTTGGCCTGAGGGCCATAGTTTACCAACCCCTTGTCTAGAATATTGGTAAATTGGTATAAATTAAGAGAGTTCCTCCTCATCATGATTCAATCCACCAGGTGTTTATTGAGTGCCAACTATGTGCCCAGCCTTTCATATATCTGTGATAGTCAAGATAAGAATGTGGCTTATTTTTCCAAGCTGTAATATGATCCATGCCTTGGTACTCACTCATCTGTGGGCTAGATGACTTTCCATGCCTCTTTCTTCACCTGGCAAATTTCTGCCTGTCTTTCAAACCACATCTCAACAATCACCTCGATAGGAGAGTGTCCCTGGGCTGAGACGGCCCTGCTTTGGGTTGCTGAGGTATCACCCAGTGCATTCCTCCATCATAGGGCTTATCATTTCGTATTGTAAAAAATGGTTTCCATCTCTCTCTTTCCTTCTAAACTGTGACCTTTTGAAGGCCAAGACTCAGTCATGTCCACAGTCCTTTTGTACACAGCAGGTATTTTCAATAAATGTCGAATGAATGACAAAAATCAATCAGGCAAAGAATGAAATAGACTGTTTGAGTAGCCTTTGCTACCATTTATGTGTGTGTATTTTGACCTTGTAACTTTTTCCCTCTTTGTGTTTATTTATTTATTTGTTTGTTTTTATTTATTTTTTTTGCTGTACGCGGGCCTCTCACTGCTGTGGCCCCTCCCGTTGCGGAGCACAGGCTCCAGACGCACAGGCTCAGCGGCCACAGCTCACGGGCCCAGCCGCTCAGCTGCACGTGGGATCCTCCCAGACCGGGGCACGAACCCATGTCCCCTGCATCGGCAGGCGGACTCTCAACCACTGCACCAGGGAAGCCCTGTGTTTATTGACTAAGAAGGTGGAGGGAGTGGCAGCGGTTCTTAATAACTTTTCCCATAATCTTCTCATAGAAACTTAAATGTATTTATATATTATTTATATATATTAAAAATAAGAGTAATATGTGTTTGTAGCTTTTTTTTTTTTTGGTATGCGGGCCTCTCACTGTTGTGGCCTCTCCCCTTGCAGAGCACAGGCTCCGGTCACGCAGGCTCAGTGGCCATGGCTCACGGGCCCAGCCACTCCGCGGCAGGTGGGATCCTCCCGGACCGGGGCACGAACCCGTGTCCCCTGCATCGGCAGGCGGGCTCTCAACCACTGCGCCACCAGGGAAGCCCTGTAGCTTTTTAAGATCAAATTGTACTACATGATTTAGGAGACTCTGTTAGTTGGTTACACCCATTTCTCCTCTGCTCACTTCCCATCACGGAACATGAAAACCCAGACCTTCCCTTTACTAGCCTCTCTCAGCTGAGAGTGGCCATGTGACCCAGTTCTGGCCAGTGAGATGTAAGAGGGACTCTGCCAGGGCTCTCTCAGGAAAGATTTTCCCTTTTTAATTGTGGTAGAAACTGGGAGGCATTTGCTCTTTTGTTCTTCCCTTTTTAGAACCTTTAATTGTTTTTTTCTGTCATGTGACTATCAAGAATAAATACTACATTCTCCAGCCTCCCTGGTAGCTACTTGTGACTTTGGTACTACATTCTGGCCAACAGGCTAAAGCAGAAGTGTTTTGTAGCAGCTTTCAGGAAATTTCCCTAAAAGAAAGCTCTCCTGTGCTTCCCTTTTATTCCTCCTTCCTGCTGGCTGAAATGTCGACATGATGGCTGAGAGTAACATCTGGAACCATGACGTGGCCTTGGGAATGGAGACCATGTTTAGTGGAGCAACAATAGGGAAGGAGCCTTGTTCTCTGAGGAGATAACGAGCAGACCCTCCATAGCAGCCCTGGACTACCTACCTGTAAACTCTTACATGTATCAATGTTCTGTCTGTTCTAGTCACTCTTGCTTTGAATCTCTGTTCTCATTACCAAGTTAATCCTAACTGTTACATGAGGACAACTCTCCCTTGGTCATTGGCTGCGCACTTCTCCATGTCCTATCTGTGAAAACATGATGTTTGGAGCTGTGGCAGCTGTTTTGTGATTCTGAGTGGACAAAGATGAGGATTGTGCAACAGAAGGTTGGAAAGAAATGAGCCCACAGTGATGTCACTGAGCTTCCAAATCAACCCTGGGGCCATCTACTTCTGCATATATATTTTAAAGTAAACAACAAATGTCCTTATGTGATAAGCCACTGTTAGTTTAGTTTCCTGTTACTGGTAGCCAAAAATATCTTCATTAATTTAGCTTAAACAAAAGCAAGAGTTCTTTGCCTCCTGCCTGCTCATCCTTATTCTGCCTCTTACAGGGAACCACTTTCACCTCTTAGCTCTTTTCCTTTGCCATTCAACTAAATACCTAAAATAAGGCTTCCCTGGTGGCGCAGTGGTTGAGAGTCTGCCTGCCGATGCAGGGGACACAGGTTCTTGCCCCGGTCCGGGAAGATCCCACATGCCGCAGAGCAGCTGGGCCCGTGAGCCATGGCTGCTGAGCCTGTGTGTCCGGAGCCTGTGCTCCGCAATGGGAGAGGCCACAACAGTGAGAGGCCCGCGTACCGCAAAAAAAGAAAGAGAATACCTAAAATAAAAAGATGAGGATTTTGCTTTCTTAAATCACTCCTTTTACACACTTCCCTACTGTCTCTTCTTCCATCTCAGTTTAGCTATCTCACTATTTTTGTTCACAACTTGGTCAGTATCACTCACAGCTGTCATATAGTGCTCTATAATTTCATTTCTTTTGCAACTTCTTTTCTCGTCATTGTTAATTGACTTGCTTTTTCATTTGCTTAGTTTTCTATGCGTCTATCAGTAATTCATTCCTATACATTCCACTGGAGCTGTAAAGCTCTTTTTGTTCCATTTAAACACATGAAGTAAACAATAATTCCTTTTTCCTCTAGAAGCCATCTCTCCAGGAGCCTTCCATACAACTCCCCCATGTGGACTGGGTGTTATCTCTGATTGCTTCACACTTTGCTGTCTCCAATGTTATCCTGGGATTCTTTTGGCCTCCTTCCTGTGCTGGAGTCTCTGTTCCTGGATCCCTTGTTGTCTGGCTGCAACACATCTTCCTGAAGCTTTCTAAGAATGAATACATTTTTTGTTTTTTTTTTTTAAGATCCTCCAGTGTCTGGAAATATCTTTATTTGACCTCCCCACTTGATTCATAGTTTGGCTGGCCTAGAATTCTTGGCTAGAGATGATTTTTCCTCAGAATTTTGTAGTCATTGCTGTATCGGCTTCTAATTTCTTCTGTTTTTGAGAAATCGGATACGATTCTTCTTACCTGTTTTTTGTTTTGTTTGCTTTTATAAAATAAATTTATTTATTTTTATTTTTGGCTGCCTTGGGTCTTTGTTGCTGTGCATGGGCTTTTCTCTAGTTGCAGCGAGTGGAGGCTACTCTTCCTTGCGGTGTGCGGGCTTCTCATTGGGTGGCTTCTCTTGTAGCGGAGCGTGGGCTCTAGGTGCGTGGGCTTCAGTAGTTGTGGCACTTGGGCTCAGTAGTTGTGGCTCGCGGGCTCTAGAGTGCAGGCTCAGTAGTTGTGGCTCATGGGCACAGTTGCTCCATGGCATGTGGGATCTTCCATTCCCACTGTTCTGAAATTTCATGAGGATGGTTTGTGTTTGTTTGTTTATTGCATGGAATACTTGCTAGATTCTTTTAATCTGGAAAAATTTTAAATCTAGGTATTTTTAGTTCCAGGAAATTCTGTGTATTATATCTTTGATCATTTCTCTCTACTGAACTTGCTGTGCTCAATTTCTGGAACTTACATAAGTCTGATGTTGTATCTTCTTGACTGGTTCTCTGTTTTCTCATTTCTCTCCTGTTTTCCATCTCTTTGTCTTTTTGTTTTACTGTAAGATGTTTTCCCAACTTTGCTTCCTAATCAATTGAATTTTTAAAATTCTGTCTTTACATTATATGGCATTTTGTTCTTTATTCATGGATACCTTATTTGGATCCTTATTTTAGCTTTAATTATCTTCTTTATTAGTTAACAGTTAAGTACAGGATACAAAAATCATATATAAAGACAACGTAAAACACATAATCTTAACACTTGCATGCATTAGCACACACACAAACATGAAGCAAATAAAGGATAAGTCTCTCTTTTGATTCTACTTTTCCACTGCTGTCCCAGGCTTTGTCTTGGCACTACTGGAATGCTTGTTTCAGTATCTTCGAAATAATGATTTCTGAGTGTTTGAATTTTTCTTTTGTTCCCTGTTTTGTCTCTTTTCTTTTGAGTTCTTTTTCTTTTGTTTTGATCTCCTTTATGTTCAAAGATTCTCTCAAATGGCTTTCCATTTTATTTCAGAGGGAAGTGCTAAAAAGATGATTGAAAGATGTACATGAGGGAAGAGGGATTGTACTAAGTGATGGCTAATCACATAGGGACTCAGCTGTTTTATTGGAGGACCCCTAAGTACCACCATCTGTAGTTCTTTGTTCTTGGGCTTGTCAGTTTCTGTAGAGCAATTCTCCGTATTTTCTGCCTGGAGGTATAAGCTTGGCTGCCAGAGTTCCAGGAATTGGGAGTGGGTTGGTGTCTTACCATTTAGGATGCTAGTTTCTACTTAATCCCCCCCACCCCCTTTTTTTAAAAATAAATTTATTTATTTATTTTTGGCTGTGTTGGGTCTTCGTTTCTGTGCACGGGCTTTCTCTAGTTGCGGCGAGCGGGGGCCACTCCTCATCGTGGTGCGCGGGCCTCTCACTGTCGTGGCCTCTCTTGTTGCGGAACACAGGCTCCCAGACGTGCAGGCTCAGTAGTTGTGGCTCACAGGCCTAGTTGCTCCATGGCATGTGGGATCTTCCCAGACCAGGGCTCGAACCCGTGTCCCCTGCACTGGCAGGCAGATTCACAACCACTGCACCACCAGGGAAGCCGAATCTCCCCTTTTTGGTAGGGTTGTGTGTGTGTTGTGTGTTGTCGTTGTTGTTTGCTTTTTTCTTTTGTTAAATTTTTCAGTATATTTAACGGATTTATTGAAGTATAATGGACATATAACCCCTTGCATTTCGTGCAGTGACTCACCTCCTCCTCTGTTGGGCAGTCCCTTCCTTTCTTCTGCCCTGTCTCCAGAGGTTCCTAGTGATTCCAAGTCAGTTTTTCTGGGGTCTGCAGCACAAACCACTTGCCTTTTAGTTTAGGTTTCAGCCTTTCTGGTCTGTTAAGTCACTTACCACTGTCCATCTACTTTCTAGCCTCCACAATGTAAGCATTGCCCTCCATTCTCATGGGATTTGAGGAGAAGTGGAGAAAAATGCACATGTTCATCTGTCAAGTTTAACCGGAAGCCCTATCAGTTGTATTTTACTAACATTATCAATTCCTACTACTCAGCTGTGGGTCCCTTGAACTGTTTGGAGGGGTTAGGGGTCAAGTGTAAAGGATATATGTACATGTGTGCATGTTTGTGTCTCTTTGTGTATGTGTGAGGCTATGTATGAGATTCTGTGTGTGTATGTTATAATGAGAATAAGCGTGTTAGCCGAGGAACTATAAGTAGGCCTGGAGTAGTGAGTGTGAGGAATTAGAAACATGGGGAGAAAAACAGGGAGGAGGAGAGACCTGCAAGTTTTGGAGTAATATTCTGCCTCAATGGAATATTTCCTTCCTTTTCTTAACCTGGCCCTTCAGCTCATCTCTTTAAACCAGAAATCATGAGAGCAGGTGGAACACAGGCGAAAGTGTGACGTTCAACTTCATTCCACTCTCCAGTGCCTTTTAAGCTCTCTCTGCCCTTCACTGGGTTACTCTGGACTTTCTTGGAGTTCTCTGGTTGCCCAAACTTCTATTTCATTCTTTTTTTTTTTTTTTTTTTTTTTTTTTTTTTTTGCGGTACGCGGGCCTCTCACTGTCGTGGCCTGTCCTGTTGCGGAGCACAGGCTCCGGACGCGCAGGCTCAGTGGCCATGGCTCACGGGCCTAGCCGCTCCGCGGCATGTGGGATCCTCCCGGGCCGGGGCACGAACCCGCGTCCCCTGCATTGGCAGGCGGACTCTCAACCACTGCGCCACCAGGGAAGCCCTCTACTTCATTCTTACCTTCCATGCTGTGCTCTCTACTTCTGCCCCCTCCTTGCACAGAATCTGAAAGTACAAAATGTCTTCTTTTTTACCTGCATTTGATATCTCACCTAATTTCTATATTACCTTATGAGGCAGGTCTAGTTTTTTCCATGTGATAGATGAAGAAATCAATGCTTGGAGAGATGTGGTCTCTTGCCTAGAGTCATACAGATAACAAGGAGCAGAACTATGGTTTGAATTTAGCTGCTCTGGTTTTAAAGTCCATGCTTTTACCAATACACTGCATTGTGTCAGTGTATTTAATTGTACAACTATTCATTCCTAATTCTACATGAAATTTTTTACATATAATGAGGATGCATTAAAATCAATTTGATAAACCCATTGGCATTTAATTGTATAAGGTATAGTATAGATCCTTGCTGAGGTAGGAGTACAGCTCTTAAGAAAGGCATAGTCCCTGCCTTTGAAGAACTTACCCTCTGAAATAATGTTATTTCTCAATGTCAATGTCCTGGTTATTGGGGAAGGCAAGACTCTGGGACTCCAGGCATGGTGTAAAGCTGGGTGACCATCAGCCAAATGTTTTCTGGCTTCACAGGTGTGAAGATCAAGATACATAATGGAAAAAAAGGGTTTACTGAAACCTTATGACAAGTAATGCATGTATCGTTATTTATATGTTAAGCGTAAGAAAAATGAGGACCTTGGTGTTGAGAGGCTTGCCCAACATCACATGACTAGAATCCAGTCTTCTGAAGGTCAGCCTAGAGCTTTCCCTTTTCTCACTAACATTCTTTTCAGTCCTATGTATTTTTCAAAGATGCCACAGCACACTTAGGGTAGGTAACATTTCCATTTTGTAGCTGGAGAAACTGATGTGAAGCGCCATGTTCAAGGATGCTTTTAATAAATGCTATTTTAGGGTGTACATGAATAGAGTCCCTAAATTCTGAGCAATTGGGGCCCATAGGATGGGAGGAGGGTATGCATCTCTAAGAAGGAAAAACCAACATTTATTGAGCTCCTACTGTATGCCAGACAGTCAGAGACTGTACCAGGGATTACATATGATCTTGTCTAATCCTCAAATCAGTACTGTGGGGTTGGTATTTTTGTATTCCTTGTACAGATGAAGCTCAGATAGGCTGTGAAACCTTCTAATAGTCACACAGACCATCCAGCTATCATTAAATGGGTCCATTTCATATAACACCAGGCAAAGTTGATATTTGACTCCAGGACTATATAATTTTAGAGCCCACAGGCATATGTGTTATTAAGCTTTCCCTCAGTGTCTGCAACTAATCATTGAAATGTCCATGGCTTCTTAGAGCTGAAACCAAAGATAAGTGTCTCTGCAACCATTTCACAGAGATTCCTCTGATTTAATGATCCCATTCATGTCTTTTAGGCTCTGTTCTGGGAAAAGGACAAATCATGTGTTTGAGGAGATGTTCCTTCATTGGCTGCTTGAATAAAGGCTTTTCTTTCTTTTTCCTTCATTTTGAGTCCACAGATAATATTTTTAATCACCCTGGTTGTTTCCCTGAGTTATAAAACCCAACGTATGAAAGTTATAAATGTAAAAAATTTTATTCATCTGCTAAAATCTCTGCCTCAGAGTATATTCTCTTGGTTTGGATTTACACAAAAGTATTATAAATAAATGATTTAAATAGAATATGTGTTTGATATGGAAATTCAATAGTTAAGAGGCCCACAAAACTTGCCAGATGTTTGTGTGAGAAGCTAGCAGGTCAGGTGGGTGAGTATTTATTGCTTCCTATGGTAATATGAGCTGCTGGGGAGCCATGAAGTAAAAAAAAAAAAGACCCTCATCTGTGTCAGGGAAAGAGGGTAGTGGCACTGACTTCATAGTTAGGAAAAAATCTGAATGTGAGGGTACACCAACACACAGGTCTCCTGTTTTAGAATATCTTTTTAGTCTAAGGATAATGACTTTTTTCTTTTGCTTATGATGCTATTTTTTTTCCAGAGAGTTCATACTTTGTGTTTAGAAGGTGACCTCAGGGGAAGTTCACTGGACACGAATTTTAGAGTTTGTGAATTCCAGGCCCATTTCTGGAAGCACATATTGGCTGTTATCATAGATGAAGTGAACAAGTTGCTCACATCCAAGGGCAGCCTGAGACACATGACCCCCTCAGGACCAGTAACTCTTGGTGAGATTCAAATGGAGATTAGTTCTGCTCCCTTCTTGTGCTTCACGAAGCCACCCAAACACATTCCCCAGCTTACTGTATTAGAAACACTTTCCAATGGGCTCATTTTCTTGTTCCTTCTTCTTAAGAAAAAAAAAAAAAAAAAAAATATATATATATATATATATATATATATTATTCTGAATTTTCTTTCTAATTGTGCTGAAATGACGGGTAGTTCTGGATTGGCCTAAGTGTTTTTGTTTCTTAATGTTTTCTTTAGCACACACCAGGCACATTTTGACATAGAGGCATTAATTGATACTTTGCCTAGGAATCGGTTTGGCACTTAGAGAAATAGAGAAGTGAAAATCTCCTGTATTACAGTGACTGAATAGCCTCCAATAATCAGAGGGGAAAACAAGGAGTAAGTACAATGGACACTCATACCTGCAGTTAGTAGGTGCTCAAAAGTGTTTGTCGCTTGGGTGGTTGAGAGAAGACAGTGATCCAGGGGCATGAAATAAACAGAAAGGGGTTCAGGGAGGAGGCAGGATTTAAGTTGGATATTGAAAGATCAACTGCATTTAGGTGGGTAAGAGGGAAGTCCTACCTACCAGGGAGGAACATTGTACACAACAAAGAGGTGAGCAGTGGCTTGATTCCTGAGGGGGCAAGTGAGAAGATCTATCTGAATCAATTAGAGTGTCATACTGGGGAGAAATGAGGAACGATTCTGTAAAATCTGTACATTCCTGCTTCTCTCCCTCTAAATCACTCTGTCCCACTGTTACCTTCTGTCTTTTGGCACGCCTAGGCTGTGGGGCTTCATCTATTCTATATGTGGCAGGGTCAGAGACATGCTTGTTTAGAAAAGTAATAATGTGTAACTAGAAGAGGTGACTTTGGGTCCTGTAGGGTAGGTGGGTGCTAATGGAGAGAGGAAGTATTGAGTCCCTAAACCCCAGCACCAAACACTGGATAGCTTGTGTCAGCATTTCCTTGGTGTGAATTTCCTCCTTGCAGTCTTGCACTGTATTTCAAACTTATGCAAAGAAGTTTTTAGCAGCATAACAGGAATGCTTAGTTATCCCTTTATTGGGGAGTAAATTAGATGGTTATAAAGTTAAATAAAACCCAGAAAGTTCCTACTGCATTTTCTTAAAATCCTTTGTCAAAACAAATAGCCTTGAAATGAACATAAAAATTTAAAGGGCATTGACTCTAATGAAACAACAACGAGCCTCATGAAGTTGAAGTACTGTGAGAGTACTGGGAAAGCAGGGCTGCTTTTATCTTATTGGAATGTTTATGTCCTTGCATGTCTCCTAATCACACTGTGGTAACATCATTCCGAGAAAGTGCTTTAGGGAAGATTGCTAATAAGAAACAAAGATGATACAGCTTCCAGTTAACAGTCCCCCCAAATAGTCAGACAATCAGTTGTCTAGGATAGAGGGCACTAGGCTGGAAGAACATGATTGGAGACGCTCCTATCTTATTTTGGGTTTGTGGATATTTGGCGCCATCGATAAAGGGGCTCTCAACTATTACTGGGACAGCACCTCAAACTCTGTATGTTGGAAATTAAAGTCTCTGCCATACTCTTGGAAACCAGCTTTCTATCCACTGTTCTTTATTTCTACAGATGGGTCTGCATCCTTCCAGACATCCAGGCTTGGGGCTTTGGGTCATCCTTGGTTCTTTCTCTCTCCTCCCATATCTCAAAGTTACTAAATTTTCTCTCTCAAATGCTCCAGGATCGCTCTTATTCATTCCATGGCTACAGCCACCAGCTCAACTCATTTTCTTGATTCTCATCACTGGTCTAGGTGTCTCTCTGATTTCAGGCTTAACAGCTTCCACTTTCATCCTGCCCTCAGTGGCCAGACTAATCATCCTACATTCCACGTCATTGTGTCATTCATCTGAGCACTACCCACAGCATAATCCTGATAGTTAAGGCCCTTTACCAACCAGTTCTAATCTGCTTTCCCAGCTCCATCTCTTGACATTGCCTCAGATGAGCATGGGACCACTGCTACCACAAGATGGGCAGTGATCATTTTCTGCTTAAATGTGGTTTGTTCATTTCCTCATCATTTTTTCATTTACTTGTCCCCCTATTTAGGATGCTGCTTTTCTTCCTCACTACTTATGCAATTTCTTGTAAGGTAATGGCTTGTAACTTTTTCAGTCACCCCTTTGAGAATCTGATGAAAGCTATCTTTTATCCCAGGAAAATGCATATCCAAAGGGTTCATTGACTCCTGAAGCTCGATTCATGTACCCATTAAGAGAACACTGACCTTAAATTAAGAATTGTTGCTCAAGGTAAAGTTAAAATCCTCAGTCCTCCCTAAAGCCCTCCTAAATCACTGGCTGGTGATGAGAACTCCCCTACCCCTTCCTTTCCCACCTGAACTCCACTGAAATTGTCTTTTCCATTCATTTGGTACTTACTGAAGACTACTGTGTATTATTTGTTTTCTTTCTATGCACAAGCTCTATTTCCCCAAATAAACTAAAAGCTCCTTGAAGGCAAGGCCCTGCCACATACCTCTTGGAATTGTATATAAATCAGTGTATATTGCTTTGATTGGTCAAAGAATATAATCAGGCATATACAGGAGTCCAAATGGACAGTGTTTTCTTCTTCCATTTTGGTTAGTTGCTATAGAACATGTTCTGGAAGGGCCTCTGTTGTACTGTGAGTCATCCAGAACCTGATGACTCTGAAGGTCTCTTGATCTGTAAATATATTGGAGTGCTTACCAGGGTAGCCACTGGCTCTGAGATCTCTGATATAGAAGGAGTGAAGGAAAGTGGCCGTGTTTGATATTTAAAGGCATTCTGGGATGCAGTAAAGGTATTGGCACTTAGTATGAGATCCTGGCAAAATTGTGATGATGATGACTACATCCTTGGTATATTTTCAAGGCTCCCTCTTCCCTGACATCACATGTCTCAGGTATCCCCTCTCCCAACCTAAATCTGTACTCAGGAAAATATTTGCTATAAATTATTTAGAACTTGGTCTGAATGGCAGCCTTTCTATTCTTTATTCCAGGATTATTTACAAAGTCTTACTTCTAATTATGGCATGAAAAACTTAGCTTTCTAGTAAAGATAATCCAGAGATCTGATAACATGAAAGTAATTTAGGGGGCGAGTGACTCATACTTAAATCACACCAGGTAACTTAACATCTATACCATCCTTTTCACCCCTCCCCCAACACACACCCACACACACTAACACACACACACACACGCACGGCTGGAACTGGCTTCTGTATAATGGATTATACAGCCTTAATAACACTAATCATTCATTGAGGAAACCTTCATTTTCCAAGTTCCCCAAATAATCTGAGCCATAAATGCTTTACCACACTTCATTATGTTTTCCAGTAGAGGAAGAGTATGCAGTATTAGGTAAAAGGTGATAAGAAGTTGGATGAGCAACATGTTATAGGTTCAAAATTAAGAGTAGGTATAAGAGTGGAGGAACAGTAGTTACAAAGCTCAACAGCAGCACAGGCCATGTATATATTACAGAGAGCCAAGAGCAGTGCCCCTCAAACTTGTCTAGGTGACAGAGCCCCTGGACAAGTTGGTGCTCTATACTTACACCATGTTCTTTGTGGAGCACCATAAAATGTTGATATGTTTTACCCCAGCAGGCAAACAAGGAACTCTTGCCTATATTATATGTATGCAGTAAAATCTGAGTATCAAAAGCACATTTCCACCAATACAAACCAAAGCACAGTACCTCAGTGGTGGTGGAGGTTGACATCTCAGCCTGCTGATACAGAGACCACAGGTCTTCAGATAACAGGCATGATGGCTGCAACCCTCCCAGAGCAGTGAACCTGAGTAGAAGGGCTGATGGCAAAGTCAATGGTCATGGCCAACTGAAGACAAAGGGCCCTGTCCTGATTTTTGTAAAAATACATAAGCCTCCTGGTTCTGATTCAACCAAGGGAAGGTTGAGTAATTGCAATTAGATTTCCTGCCCACCAGGTGGGACTGAAAAAGATTTAGTTTGATTTAGAACAATAAAGAAATGTTATGGGACTTCCCTGGTGGTCCGGTGGTAAAGAATCCACCTTCCAATGCAGGGGACGCGGGTTCAATCCCTGCTCAGGGAACTAAGATCCCACAAGCCACAGGGCAGCTAAGCCTGCACGCCACAACTACTGAGCTGGCGTGCCTCAACGGGAGAGCCCACGTGCCGCAAACTACAGAGCCCACGTGCTCTGGAGCCCGCGTGCCACAACTAGAGAGAGAAGCTGGCACGCCACAACGAAAGATCCTGCCTGCCTCAACAAAGATCCCTCGTGCCGCAACTAAGAGCCGACACAGCCCAAAAATAAATAAATAAATAAATAAATAAATATTTTTTAAAAAAGAAAAAAAGAAATGTGATATTTCTTGCACCCAAGTGCCATGGAGCAATTCATATCACTATAGGTTTTGGTTCTTATTTCACCGTTGGGACTACTCATTCTCAACAATGCCTTTATAAAGTCTTGAGTTTAAGAATTCTTCCCATCACTGTCTTGGAATCTGGCTTAAGTGCACGCCCTGCTGTTAAGCTTCTCATGACCACATAAGCTGCCCTCTGGATGTATTAACTAGCACATGGAAATAGATCCCAGAGGCTAGAAAATGATGAAGAAACAATTATGCCAATTTTTTTCCCACTGTGAACTGAGGAAAAACCATCACAGATTGAGTTCAGGCAAAGAATACCTAGGTTCAGTTATCATTGGGTGATTCAAGGTTGAGATCTGTAAAGACAGAGCAGTGATTCTCAAACATTGCTGTACATGTGAATTACCCAGATAACTTGTTAAAATGCAGATTCTGATTCACTAGGTCTGGGCTGGTGTCTGAGAGTCTTCATTTCTCAGGGGATGAGTTGCTGTGGGTCCATAGACCACACTTTGGGTAGCAGCTGTCTTAATTTCTGTTCCATATCTACCTCAAACTTGCTCTTTGACCTTTCAAATTTATTTTATCCTTCTGGATCTCAGCTTCCTTAACTGTAAAAGAAGAGAATTGGCTTTAACATTCCTGAGAAGGACATTTTATATATTTTTCTACCCAGCATACATTGCCCCTTCCTAATAGCACTTTGATTTTCTTCTGGGGAATTTACTTCCCTCCTTTGTATGCAATTGTGGTAGGTAGGTAAGTCTCAAGACTTTCCATTTCATTATGCCAGCTGATGGAGACTCTCCTATCTCAGTTCCCATGACCTTCGTCTTATAGCCCAGGTACAGCAAGAGGCAGGGTAGGACCTAAGTTTGCTTGGTTGGCTTCTCTCTCTCCTAGGACTTTGAATCTTTTTTTAAAACAAATTTATTTATTTATTTATTTATTTATGGCTGCGTTGGGTCTTTGTTGCTGTGTGCGGGCTTTCTCTAGTTGCTGCGAGCGGGGGCTACTCTTTGTTGTGGTGTGCGGGCTTCTCATTGCGGTGGCTTCCCTTGTTGCAGAGCACAGGCTCTAGGCACGTGGGCTTCAGTAGTTGTGGCTTGCAGGCTCTAGAGCACAGGCTCAGTAGATGTGGTGCCCGGGCTTAGCTGCTCTGTGGCATGTGGGATCTTCCCGGATCAAGGATCGAACCCGTGTCCCATGCATTAGCAGTCAGATTTTTAACCACTGCATCACCAGGGAAGCCCAGGACTTTGAATCTTGAGTAGAGTGAACCAAGTAGAGAGAAGCTGTTGAAATTCATCATCACAGCTGTGGGACCAGGGTTCAAGCAGCAAAACCTTCTGGAGCCTCCTCATATCTGTCTGTTCCAAGCTTGGTTCTCTAGTCCTCCCTTCAATCTTGTGAGCAGCCCCATAGCTTTTCAGAATGTCCTCTTTTTACTTAAGTTACCTAAAGTCCATTTCTGTTGCTTGCAACCAGAGATGAATATATTCTCTAAGCTCCTTCTGACTCAAGTCTTGTAGGGTTCAGGTCCTGAGCAGCTTGTTGATGAGTCTGATCACTGTTTTCTATAAGGAAAGGAAAAGGCACAAGAATATTTTCCCTAAGGAAGAGCACTTCCTTTGAAGTCTTTGGCGTGGGTTTGTGTATAGGTTACTGGTGCCAGTGAGGGATATAGATTACTTTCCAGCAAACTGGTAGATGTAGGTAATCAGGTTATTTTCCTTTATCATCAAGTGGAGACTGAGATACTTCCTGTGCTTCAGAAGCAAGCAGTGAGGCTCTTTATGAGGCTTCTTGGATCTACTTATATTTGGAAATGGCAGGAAAGGTTTATATTTTGCTTGCTTTGACCCTACTCATCAGTGTATGGAGTTTTCTGAGGGGCTTCAGAGTTTCTGGTCCGAAATTGAGACTATCAGCCAAAAGCATGCAGAGAAGATTCTGGAGAGAAAGACCATTGCTAAACAGTACCAGGGTTTATAGCTCAGTCACCTTAAATTGTAGTTTGAAGAACAGAGACACCCAACACCTCACCCCCATTACAAGATTGTACCAAGAATAGGAAATTCCATATGCATATGTCCCTCCTTCCTAACCTCCACCAGAGCAGCCAGAAGCTCATTAGCTAATTTAAGCCACTCTTTTCCTGGTCTAGGGCTTCAGCTGCTGTGACCATTTCCTGTTGTCTGTTAGAGACTACTAGGAATGAACTTGCAGTTCATAAGTTCATTCTTCACCTTTCTTATCCCCATCCTACATTGGGGTTTTCAGAGGCCAGTAAAGAACACCCTTCTATTCTCATCCAGTTCTGAGGAGTCAGAAAGATGAAGATTACATGCCTGCTTTGTTGATAAAACCGTATTGAAGGTATACAGCTTAGACCACTGGTCAATAATCTTTACAGAGCTGGAATTTGGAGTGAATCAGTGAGGATGCTATAAGGAGAAGTCATATGAAAGTTCCTTGTTGTACTTCTTGAAGGAGTTTCAGCTATATTATATCATGCCCCTTTATGAGGACCAATAGGAGACTTTCTTTTACAGATCTAAATGCGAGGAATGTCTACGTTTTCCCTAAACAAATTGAGAAATTTTTTGTTCATTGTGATTCTTGTAATCAATAACTTTTCCCTTTTAAGTTTGGCTGCTGTGACACTTAGGAGTAAACTTGGGACATTTAACCTTTGTATATGACATTCTAACGTCCATGTTTTTGTATATTCAATTTGCTTATAGTTTCTAATACTATTTTACCCTTGTTTCACCTTTGTGCTGCTCTCTTTATCTACTTTCTTTCTTTACCAAATTGTCTTATATTTTGTAAACTGCTTCAAACTCTCTTAGTGAGAATGAGTTAGAATATCAGTAAATTAGTTAATTAAAAAATAAATATGGAGTTATATTTCCTTCACAGAGGAGAATATTCTTACCACTTGTCCACATAGTAATTTTTTTGCCTTGTTATCTGTCACCTCTGGGCTGATTTGAAACTTGTTTGGTTCACTCTCCTACTTAGGCCACCCTCATCTCCACCCTAGGCCATCTCATGGTGTCCAGTTCTGTGGGTGACTCACAAATTCACACCTCTAGTTATGATTTCAATTCTGTACCACAAACCCATAGGTAATAGGTAATATCTTTCAAGAGCTCCAATTCTGAATCTGTGTTTTCCCCTCAAACCTGTACCTCCTCATGTATCCCTGATGCAGTGAATGGGGTCACCATCCCTGAAGATACTTATCAAAGAAATGGGAGACACTCTAGACTTCTCCCTGTCTCTCTTCCTCTGTATCCAATTCATCCACTAATCTGACTGATTCTTCCCTTGGATGTATTGTTAATTCTTCTACTCATCTCCACCTCTGCCACTAGTTCAGGTCTTGTCATTTCTAGCCTAGGCTATAGCTCTGCACAGAACCACTCCCAGCCCATTCTCTGCACAGCTTCCAAAGTAATATTTCTGAAATACAAATCTGACTGTACCAGCTACTAAAAACCTTCAACAGAACCCTGTTCTAAGGGGATAAAGTTCAAACCTCTGTATATTGCATAAAAATGCTACCAGAGGTTGTGAGGAGAATGACTGTCTACCACGCCAATCTTTTTTTTTTTTTTTTTTTTTTGCAGTACGCGGGCCTCTCACTGCTGTGGCCTCTCCCGTTGCAGAGCACAGGCTCCGGACGCGCAGGCTCAGCGGCCATGGCTCACGGGCCCAGCCGCTCCATGACATGTGGGATCCTCCCGGACCGGGTCACGAACCTGTGTCCCCTGCATCGGCAGGCGGACTCTCAACCACTGCGCCACCAGGGAAGCCCTACCACACCAATCTTATTTCCTGCCACACTTCTCTTCATCATCTTTATATCTGATTATTTTGGATTATTCCCTTGGCTTTCTTTTTAAGGGTTAACTTCCTAGCGCTAGCTCTAAATAAAAGCCAGCTTGGTTGCTCACTCATGATGGGATTGAGGGGCAAGTAACCCCCCTTCCTATCAGGGTGCTTTTGATTCCCTGGAAGAGTAATAGCTTAATTCTTTATTAGCCATGACTATTTTGTGCTAAGGTGAATCAGTTAGATCAAACAGGCACTTACCTAAAGGAGCGGGACATAAAAACTGAAAGAAACAGGCAACAGATTGGTGGTTGCCAGAGGCGGGAGGTGGGGTGGAGGAAATGGGTGAAGGTGGTCAAAAGGTACAACAAAAGAAAAATAAGTGGGACAAAAAGTAGGTTCGTTTGGATGAGAGAAGAGGGGAAGAGAAAGTTCTGGCCACGAGGTTCTGGACAGCTCTGTCATGTCTCTGAAGTGGGGTTGCCTAGGGGGCAGGATGAGGGCACAGAATGAAAGAAGGAGGGCCTCCTACAGGGCGTGAAGATGAACATGTGTTCATCTGGCAACCACCAATCTGTTGTCTCTTTCTTCAGTTTTTATGTCCCACTCCTTTAGGTAAGCACCTGTTTGATCCAACTGATTCACCTTAGCACAAAATAGTCATGGCTATCACAACTTTTCCAAAGATTAGAATGGATTCTGACACTTTTACTACATCCTAGAAGGTTAGTTATTTGATGAAATAATTCTGTTTGTGAGCTGCGAGGCGTACGTAGGTTGTGTGAGGTTGGGGTGGGGAAGCATGTGATGAAGAGAGCGTAGATCAGTCATCATCAGCCTTACATCAGGGATAACAGGATGATGGGAAGCCACACCTCTGTGCAGAATACTTTCAATTTAATGTGGCTCAACAAGCATTTGTGAGATATCTTATTAGGCCTTGGAGGGGTGTTTATTGTCAAGGTGGTAGAAAGTCATCTCTAAGAAAGGTAGGGTATATCAACATAATGTGCTAAATTAAAAAAAATCATTTTGAATTCATGAGCTCAGAAACGAATATATTTTCCAGTTCTATCATCTCCAAAAGTGGTCCAGCAGCAAAAGCAGCCCTTTTGACCACTACTTACTCTCATATACACTCCTAGCTTCCCACGTATTGACCCCCAGTAGGAGCCAAATCTTCCTGGAGGGGAAATGATTCCATGTCATGGCACAGGAAAATACAAGAATATTCTGTGCTTGCTGGGAAAAAAGGTACTTTTGAGGATGTCAGGTGGCTCTAAAAGGACAAAGGAACCAGGTTATAGAACCAAGTTGTAACAATTTGAACATCAGAAAATCAAGGGGGTTAATATGTGTGAGTATTTTGTTTCTTCTATTAAGTGTATATCTATCCTTACGGCATCTTAGAGATATTGTTAAAAATGAATTACCAAATAGTCCGGGGAAAAATAGTAGAAACTATTAAGAACAGGACAAACTGGTCAGTATCCATTTTCTCACATAAAAATGACATAGAGGGCCCAGGATTTAATTGGCACAATGATAACCCACACTAACTAAGTTGAGAGAGAGGTTAACATTGTGTGGGCAAGGTTTTCAATTGTCCAGATGTCCTAAGGAGGAGAAGTAATTGCACAGACTCAATCTCTCATCTCCTAGGAAGCAGGGCACTTGGATGGCCTTACTAATCATAATTATATAGTATTTAGGAATATAAGCTTTTCTAATAACGTTAACAAGCCAGGGCAATGATAGGACAAAGGTTCATGCTGACCAAGTGCAACTTTAAAGAGTGCTGTACATAATTGCAATGGGAGATATTAAAACCTGTGTGAAAAGTGTGATCTTAGAGTCTTACTGACATAAGAAAGGAAGTTTAATTCCTAGAATAGCTTAACCAGATCCCATGTCAGACAAAAACTCCAAACCAAAATGAAACTAAACAAACAAAAAAAATCAAAACAGACACCCACACTATCTGCCCCCCTCAAAATCTCAAAGGCTCAATAGCACAAAACTTGCAAACTCAATTGACTAGTCTGATATTTTCTTGAGAGGGAGGGGGAGTGGATTTGATATCATTGCTTACACAGCCCCAGGAAGATACAGAATTTAAACTAATGTTATTAACACTTAAAGTAGTTTTAGTTTAAATTTAATAACAAGTTTATAATATCTATGGTATTTTGTGATAGTTTTGTCTACTTCTACTATGATTAAAGCATTTATGAGAACATGACATACCAGATTTGTGATTGTAATTAAATGTTTAGGAGAGTTTGTGCAAAAATGTTTGTATTCAATGTTTGAATGTTTAGGAAAATCTAATTGTTATGTCATAGGCATTGATTTATTATTTGTATAACTGAACTGTAAATTTTGAGCACTATTGATTCCTTTATATTTAAAGGAATGTTAATTATTTTGTAGATTTATAAATGTTATATACTGGGTATGAAATAATAGTTGAAGTTCCTCTCCATGAGTAAAAACCAGGAAAGAATCTTTTGTCATGGTGCTGTAAGGCATGGTTACTGTTCTCAGGTTTCTCTCAAATTTATCATGGGCTGTAAAAGTAGCCTGCAAGTAATTATTTAGAGTTTAGCTGTGGTGACAAAATAGTTCAAGGCTTGAAGCAGGTGTGATAGACATGGATATGAGGCAAAATTGTGCTGGATGCTTTTCTTAGGCAACAGGACCTATGGTTGTAGAAACTTATATTTGTACAAAGTAGATGCATCTAACTCTGGGGGTTGGTTGAGAGAATTCAGTGAGGACACTGACACTAGAGAGATTACAAGATATGTCCAGCTTGTTGGGGCAGAGATGAGGCTCTGTTCACTTTGCCAGCACTGCCTACATGGGACTGTATATGACATGTACATAGTAAGCAGCCAATAAATGAGATTAGCAATGCTAAACATAGAGATAACATAGCAGCAGTAATATATTCCCTCATGAGAAGTTTATAATTCAGTTGGGCAGATGAAACAACTTATCAAGAAGAAAACAGTCACTGTGAAAACAAAGTTCTAATGTGTATGGGGAAGGTAGAAGAAAGAGCATTTCTACTCTTTCAAATTACTCAAAAAAAAAGACAAACAACCTAACCAAAAAGTGGACAAAGAATAGCAGCAGGCAATTCATAAAACAAGATAACCTAATGGGCAATAAACATATGAAAAGATGTTCAGCCCTACTAGTAATCATGGGAATAAAAAGAAAACAAGTTATAATTTCTCATCTATGAGACTGATAAATATTTAAAAGATATGATATTCATTGTGGGCAAGAATGGGAGGAAGCAGGTCTCTTATACAGTGTCGGTTTTGATTCATTGTCCTTGGCTTTCTTTCATCTTCCCTGGCTCTCTGCTCCCATGGTCCGGCACCCTTGTTCCTGACGCTGATTGTTCCAGGACCAGCTTGCTCTGCAAGACTGCCTAGACACAATTAGCTTGCCCTTACTCACAGCTCTCCCTGGATTATGATTTGCCTTTGGTTCTTTGGCTTTGTCTTGGCCCATAGCCACAAAACAGGCTTGGCTAACCCTTTAGGATTTTCTAGGCAGGGGAGGGGACCAGATGACTCCGTGGCCAGGCATTGTGCTGGGGACTATGCTGTGGGTGGGAGGAGTTAGGGCTCTAAAGATTCATTCATTTATTCATTCAAGACAGAAGATTTAAAAAATATGTAAAATATACAGTCTGTCAGATTTTGAGAATTGCTTTAAAAAAACATGTAAAGGGGAGAAAGGGTATTGGGGTAGGAATAGGGGTAGCAATTTAATAGGGAATTCAGAGAAGGCCTCACTCACCAGGAAGTCAGGCTTGTGAATGGCTTGGGGAGAAAGATACTCTAGACCAAGGGAAGAGCAAGAACATTGGCTCTGAGGTGAGAGCTTGCCTGGAAGGTTGGAGAAGAGTGAGAAGGGCAGGGTGAGCAGTGAGCGGGGCCGAGAGTAGGGTCCTGAGGCTCAGGGCTGTAATACACGGCCAGAGTGGACAGTGCTCTGTGGTCCTTTGTCACGGCTTCAGCTCTCACTTTCCGTGAGCCGAGGAGACGGTTGCTGCTAGTGGGGGAGTCTCGTGGATAGAGGTGGTCACCCACTTAGTGCCCTACATTTGCACCATCTCATTCAAGGTGATGGCAAGGCTGAGTGGGAAGAGCCAACTCTGCCTGGGGGAGTTGGGAAGTCTGGAAGTGTGAGGAGTTTTCCAGGCAGAGGGACTAGCGTAGGCGAGGGCTAGGATGTGCGACATCATGACATTTTGGAGAAAGGAGTATGGTTTGCTGTGGCTTGAGACGGCCGTGCAAGAGTGGAGAGGCGGGAAGGGAGCAGAGAGGAGACTGGTGAGGTAGGGGATGCCAGCTCGGAAGGGTCTTATTTGATTCAATAGTGTGGTTAGGTTTAACTCTACAGTCATGGAAAATCACGGGAGGTTTTCAAATAGGGCAGTGTGACATAATTGTTGTGAAAATGAAAATAATTTTCACTCTTATGTCTCAAGTTGTCGTGTCGTCTAACAATAGGAAGGCTCAGGATCTAGGCAAAGAATTCTCACTTCTTATATAATCTGAACTTTCCTGATCTGTAAAGTGGAGGTTTTTTGGGTTTTTTTTGGTACGCGGGCCTCTCACTGTTGTGGCCTCTCCCGTTGTGGAGCACAGGCTCCGGATGCGCAGGCTCAGCGGCCATGGCTCACGGGCCCAGCTGCTCCACGGCATGTGGGATCCTCCCGGACCGGGGCAAGAACCCGTGTCCCCTGCATCGGCAGGCGGACTCTCAACCACTGTGCCACCAGGGAAGCCTAAGTGGAGGTTTTAATCTGTTTTATCTACCAGCCTTCTGTGAGGAATAAATGAGATAACATATATTAAAGAGCATTGCAGTCTGCCGAGCACCCATTATTTCCATGACCCAAAATGGGATGGGTGGAGTCAGCAAAATGTATAGACAGTGTGCTCAAGTGGAAAATGCATGGCTCTGGAGTTGTTCATCAGTTGGAGTCTTGACTCCACTACGCACTGGCTGTGTGATCTTGGACTATGTGCTGGACCATTCAGAGCCTCAGTTTCCCCATCGGCAAAATGGGTTCATTTTACTTCCCAGGATTGGTGTGTAGACTGGAAACAATGTGTATGAAATACCTAGCCCTGTGCGTGGTCCAGAGAAGCAGCTCGGTAACTGACAGCTGTTCTTCTTCTGAGAGTGAGCCTGGTGAGCGCGTGATCAGATGGATACTTACAATAGCCCTATCGTGAGCAAGTTACTGTGCCTAGTGGTGTTAGGATAGTACTGCTGCTGCAGGTAGGATGTGTCATCTGAATCTAAGCTGTTTCTTTCATAGTGAGGATGGGTTTGTGCTGATCCTTTACCTCACCTGGACCTGTTTGTAACCATGGCATGCTGTCCATCTGTGGTTGAGGGCGTGATATGAATGTGTAAAGGAAGTGTAGCTAATGGGCCTCTCGGAGCACCAGGCTCAGGGCTGGCATGATGTAAACTCTAGGCTCTGTCCAACTAAGCTAACTGGCTGCAGCCTGACTTATGGTCATTGATTTAGACAGGACAAAGGGAAATGGGAGCTGAAACATGGGTTCATAGAACTAGTTCATAATTTTCTGCTACTGAGGGGGAAAAGGCTTATTTTGTCTGAATTTAGGAGAACAATTGTCCACGTTGATTGAATGCTTCAAATAATTTCTCATTTCCTTGCCCTGTTTTGTTTCAGAGCACACAGCTTAACATTTAAAGGAGAGAAAAAGAGGAAAATTACTGTCCAGCTGCAATTTCTCATTTCACAGGCACCCAGCCATAGGATTTGTTAGAATATGATCTCTCATTTAACTTGCTTCCTAATACTGCCCCTGGGCAAGACTGAGTTGAATCAGACCCCAGTGCAATCATTATCTTGGCTGAAGATTCACACCTACAGTTCTTCCTATAGACTGTTCAGTGCAACCACAGTGGACTCTGAAAAAAACAATCAGAAAACAATGTCCTTGCCAAACCAAAGCTGGGCTCGCTGCTGTTTCCAACAGGGCTGCCTCGCTTCTGCCTTTTAATAATTCTCCCCAGTCATTAGTCATTCATTCGTTCAATAAATAATTAAGCACCGGCCATGGTGCAAATGCAAATAGTATAATCTATGATCTCTTCACTCAGGGAACTTACAGTTTAGTAGAGAAGATAAGATGTGCACAAATAACTAGGCTCTAATACAGGAGCACATAAGTGGATGACAAATAGCCAGAATCGGATTTGAGAGCGGGGGAAGATAATTTATTGCCAGGAATTATTTCGTGGAGCAGGTGGAATGGTTTGGGTGGTGAGTTGAAGGAGTGGGGGTATGCAGAGATTGAAATGAGGGGAAGTAGGTGAGTATTCCAAGCTTGAGTGGTGGGAGAAATAAGAATGTTGTGTTCTGTAATGGTTTTTTGAATTGAACTGAAATAAGCATCATTTGGAGCAATGCAATAGCAATCCAACAGCTTGAAACTTTTAAAGAGGCTGCATAGAGGGAGACCAGTTAGGAAGCTAGTGCAATAATCAAGGTGAGAGAAAAGGTGATTTAGATGAAATTGGTAGTGATAAAGATGGTGAGAAAGGGTGGGATTCTAATTTTAGACTTTCTGGTCTCAGCTTCCACATGTGCTGCCCCTTCCTAGAAGATTTGTGTCCCTCAGTTTTGAAAAAAAAGGTACTATTGAAGGCAATAGCTCTCTTTGTATGACCAGAATACATTTCCTCCCCTCAGTCACGGCATGGCTGCCCTTTGAGTTATGGCTCTGCCCCATTTGCAGCTGTGGTACTTAGGATCACAGATCCATAGAAGGAGAGAACTGGGTCTTAGGATCCTGTAGTCCCCTGGTTTACAGATGGGGAAACCAAGGCTTAGGGAGCGATGAACTGGCTTGCCTAAGACCTGACAGGTGGTCAGTAGTGGGACTGAAATCGGGTGGCCTGATTCTGAGTCCAGTGGTCTTCCTAGATCACCACTCCCTTGTGGCAGAGACTGGCTAGCTGCACACCAAACTCCTTTCCTCTTGCTAGTCTACATTTCCCAATTTCTTCTGCAATTGGGTGTGACCATGTGACTGAGTTCTGGCCAGTGGAATGTGGGTGGAAGTAGGAATCCTTACCCTCAAGCCTGTCCCATGTAAACTTCCCTGCTCAAACCTCAACCTCTTCCCTCATTTCCTAACAAGATATTGATATCTGCAGCAAACTTGAAAACAGTTTTGAAGATGGCAGAACCTCCATTACCCTGGAGCCTCGAATGACTTCATAGACCAGACACTCCTCCCACCCGTGGTTATAAATTCTATTGTGTTAAGCCACTGAGATTTGTGAATTTATATGTTAAGGTAACTAATATTAACATAAGTAATTATATCTTGCCACCCTAAATCTAGAGAGAGGGACTTCAGTAAGACCACCTGAAGAGGTTAATACATGTTCCCTGCAGTTGGTTGGCACCATGGACTTGGGTTTGACTCCTGTCCTAGAAATTTAGAGGATACAACTGTTTGGCAGCAGAACAAGGATGGATAGCTCGAGATTAACCTGCACTCACAGAATTTGTCAGGGCAAAAGGAATATGGACTAGATATTGGTCATGAAGTAGAGAAAACCTGCCTGGAGGTTTTTTTCTTTTCCTTCTTTTTTTTTTAGTTTCATACTTTTTAATTGAGGTAAAATTGACTTACGATATTATATTAGTTTCAGGTGTACAACACAGTGATTCAAAATTTTTATAGATTATATTCCATTTAAGTTATTATAAATTATTGGCTATATTTCCTGTGCTGTACAATATATCCTTGTAGCTCATTTATTTTGTACATAGTAGTTTGTACCTCTTAATTCCCTACCCCTATTTTGCCCCTCCCCCTTCTTTCTCCCACTAGTTTGTTCTCCATACTTGTGAGTCTGTTTCTTTTTTGTTACATTCATTTGTTTGTTTCATTTTTTAGATTCCACATATAAGTGATAATGTACAATATTTGTCTTTCTCCACCTTTCTCTGTCTGACTTATTTCACCAAGTGTAATGCCCTCCAGGTCAAGAGGAGATGGATACTCAGACATCAGTGGAATAGCTAAGGGAAGAAGAGGGAAAGATGGGAGGCTGTGGACAGGTGAAAATACTAAGGGCAATTTTAATATCTAGGAAAGTTTTTCTTAACTATCTTTGGGGGAAGTTATGTTGTATCTTGAAAATAAAAAGCATAGGCTCCCTCTCAAGGAAAATACATAACTAACAAATGCAAAATTTTGCATCTATTTCAGGAGACCCACAGCTATCCAAATCTTTAGTGACCGAGGGGGTGACTAGGAGGTCAGAAAATTACAGTATAAAGAAGATAGAGAGTTATAGAGGTTAATGGCATTGAGCCTTAAAGGATAGTTCCTTTCAATACTCCTTTATGACACCTTAACTGATGCCAAAATTAGAGGATTGCAAGCAGAAGACACGTGGGTTACTTGGAATTGGTTATTGGGCCAAGATGGGGCAAAAGGGAATGAGACTTCCTCCTTCTCTTTATTTTAGGATGGCAACTATAACTCATGCTATTAAATAATAAAAGAGCTACTCAAGTTGTCAGCATTGTTCTCTTGGGACCACATGCTCTTTGAGGATGAATCTGGGGGGAATGGATAAGAGAGTTGCTGTCATGGACTCATGCAAGGGGGATGGTAAATGTTGAGTCTGGGGCCAGGGTGGTTTTTCTGACAGCTCTTCTGACAAGTTCATATCTCACAATTCTCACCACAAAGCAGAGAATGAAATCTGCAGCTTTTATGCAATCACAATGAAAGAATCTTTTATTGTTTTTAACTCTGCAGGGTTGGGAATGTTGAAAATGAAACACAGAGATAGGCAGTTGCTGGATTACAGTATCAGTTGGATTAACATCTTTGGCACCACCCTGGCTAGCTAGAACATTGTTTGGGAAGGATTGGAACCTAGACAACTGACAGGGCGACCTCCAAGAGGATCTTGGGCATTTGGAGAATCTGGATCTCCACAGTGCTCTAGGACGCACCCCATTACCCCTTTCCTATGGGAGAAAAATCGCAATTCCCACTCACTGTCAGTGGCAGAGACCACTGGTTATCCCTGAATATCCCTTTTCCCTTTCCTCTAGATAAATAGAACTCCTGATTATTTTGCAGTGCCCATGGCTGTCCAGAATAAAGATTCCATTTTCCAGTTCCCTTGTAGTTCAGTGGGACTGGGTGACTAAATCCTGGCAAATGGGATGTGAGCAACTAGTGCAGCTTTCAGGAGGGAATTTTCTCTTCTCCTTCTCCTTTCTAGTTAGTAGAATTCAGACATACTGGCTTGGACCACATCAATCTATTGGACCATCAGGAGCCTATTGGACATGATGGAGCATCATGATATCCATGATAGCAACCATGGAATGCCATACTAACCCTGTGCTACCTACCTGGACTTATACACGAGACAAGTATACTTCTGTCTTGCTTCAGACATTGTTATTTGAAGATTTGTTACTCTCATCTGCCTAGTTCTCTCTCACCCTTCACTGCTGTTCACCCAGTGAGCTGGGAGGATCTAATAATTTTATATAGCAATCTGCTTTCTGAATTTTGGTCCTTGTTCCTGGGAATCTGGCTTCTGCTGGTTTAGAGGTCTTGGTAACCAAATGTAAGTTTCTTTCATTGGGACAGGAATGGGTCCACTGAATTGGAAGTTGAGACAGGCCATGTTAGGCTCCTCATACCATTTGGGAAGGGGGAAAAGTGGTGATGGAGTTGACTGGAGTGATTCATCTTGATTATCAAGAAGTCAGGTGCCTGCTACATAAAGAAAATGTGTGCAATCTAAGGAAGCCATTATTGTGCCACTCCACGTGGTCAAATTCAATGTGTATTTGCTCTATCCCTCTATGGGAAAGACCGTCAAGGGCCAAGGTCCCTTAGAAGAGTCACTTCTCCTGTCATTACAGAACCTCAGCTGGTTCTATCAGAAGTTCTGGTCAAAGATCAGAGAAACGTGAAGCAGATATTAGAGGTGGTGGTGAGTCATAAACACCGGCTATAGTTTTATGGCCAGCTGGGGAGGTGAAGCTATAGCCTCTACTTGAATCTTCTTGCTTACTGTATTATATGTATATATGAAGATTTTCTTTTATTTTCTCTCTTCCTCAGGTTATTTGGGATTGTTTATCATTTAATCTGTAAGTGTAGACAAAGAGATATATCATTATGGAATTTTCCAGGAGTGCTGGACCTAGAGAAATGTGTGTGCATGTGTATGTATTTGTGTCCTGGGCAGCCACCAAGCTGTGGACCAAGGTAGCAATTTATTTTTACCTGCCTATCGTGTTTTCTGGACCCCCTTTCCATCCCTTCTTCTGCTAACAGTTGCTGTATCCCCGACACTGTTCCAGTCTGGGCCTCCAAATAGTATCCCACATCCTGGTTCCAGGAATAAGTTGGGCCAATTGCATTCTCTCTATTGGAACTTCTAAACCTCAGCCAAGGTACAGGAGGATGGAAGGCTGTCAGTACAGAACCACCCCATGGTAATACCCTTGAGTGAAGGTCTGCAAGTTCTATGCTTGGGATTTCCAACACTTCTTTGGTTTGTGTCTTGCCTAGGCCTAAGAGTTCAATTCTTTCTGCAGTTTTGTAAGTGATCTCAGGCTCCTTCCAACTTTTTATTTACATTAACCAGAGTAATATTCTGTTGCTTGCAACCAAAGGACATTAACACAGGATCCATAAATTCCAAAGTAAACACGGGCTTCACACCTGTCCTGTGAAGTTCAGTTGTACCCACTTCACAGAAAAGAGAAGACACATGACTGTCTAAGGCAATCCAGAAAATTGGAGAAGCCAGCACTAGAATCAGATTATTTGACTGTTGAGTATTCTTTGGACTTGTCTATATTATCCTCAATCTGCTTCCTATAATAAAAATACAAACAGTTAATCTTTTTCTTCAAAGTACAGTGAGTGTAAACATGATGGTACAGGTTATGAAACAAGGGAAAATGTGAAGCATTTTCGTCCATATTGGGCTTAGAAGCCAACAAGCAAAAAATTTTTAAAAAAGAAAAAAGAAAACAAAATCTTTAAGTGTTGATTAAAGACAGAACAAATTGTCCCCAAAGTTTACAACATTAAACAAGACAAATCCTGAAGATTAAGTTGACAAGCATATACAGCAGTATAATTTTTTCTTAATTAAACTGATAAAGATCCCCAGTTCCTCATAAATCGATGAAAAACAACAAACCTACAGTGCCTAAAGGAAGGAAATTAAGAGTTGCTGAAAGGAGAATGTAAGAAAAAAACGTAATGAAATAATCCATGCTTTGCTGACCTCCTTTCCTTGGGGCAGGTGATTGGTTGGGGGGTGGGGAAGGGAAGCCAGGAGGAAGAGAGATAGCCGGTTCTACAGGATAATTTCTAGGGTTGTCCCTAGTGGAAGGTACATCAAGCAGGAACAGTGAATACATTCTTCCACCTTGAGAATAAAAGGAACACAAAATTAAAATAAAGATTAAAAGAAGCATTGATTCTTGATTCTTGGGAGACCCTCTTGATGGATTCTCTTCATGGCCCTGTTGATACATTGCACAAGATAGACGTGCTCCTGTAATTTTGCGTAAAGTTAACTTTTACTAATTCAAACCATTAAAAAATTTTTATTTCATTATATGTAAGAAATAGCTTAATTTCTAGTAGATGGATGCAAAGTACGCATGCCTCCTGTTCTCACAGAGTCACTGGCAATCAATAATGGCCCTGTTTCCCAGTGAGTTCGTTATGACATCAGAATCCTTCTCAGCACAGATTCTAGGGAGCCATACCAGCCAGTCAGAGTGGGCGCATGAGGTAAAATCTGTTTGCCATCTCTGGACTCGTTATGAGGGTAGATTTTAGAGGCAGGTGGATGAGGATGTACAGCATCCTTGCCTGCTGTGTAGCCTTGGGCAAATAATTGAACTGCTCGGAGCCCCACTGGTAAGAACTGAGGCATATGTTGTCTTAAAGTTTAAAGAAATATATGTGCAGCTGGATCATATTTTGAGCTATTAATTTATGTCTTTTTCTGCCTAGATTTCTCCATCTACCTCCCTGTCTACTACCCACTGAAGCACAGTGCAGTGTCCAAGAGGAGCTGGGTGGTGGGAAAGGAAGGAGAAGTAGCCTTCAGAGACATACCAGCTTTTGTTTTTAAAAATGCAGGCGTTTCAGAGAATATAGAAGTTCCAGAGGAAGTAGAAGGGAGAAGAGGAATTGTGGAAGAAACAAAGTTATTAGAAAAAGTAATAGGAAGGGACGCTTTCCTCAGACTAAAAGGAGATTCTCCAGATTTCTTGAGAGGTTCTGCATGTCTTTGGGCAGTGGGGACCCAGGTTCTACTTCCTGGCAGGACCCCAGAAAACAGTGGCCACAGGTGCATGAGACTTGTTGGGGTTCTGTGTCTCAGTAGAAGGGCTCGGGCCTCAGCTGGTGTGTGTCAAAGGAGCCACTGGATCTGAAAGACTGTGCCAGCTGGGACAGTGGATATTCTCGAGGGAGCCTGTGTGCATAGGTGACTCAGGCTAGAGGGCCCTAGTACCATGGCCTCTTGGATTGGCAAAGCCCAAAAGATGACTGAGGTGAAGTTTCCTGTCATCCTGGTAGGATACGAGCTCAAAATAAAAATTAGCTTATAGGGGCTTCCCTGGTGGTGCAGTGGTTGAGAGTCCGCCTGCCGATGCAGGGGACACGGGTTCGTGCCCCGGTCTGGGAAAATCCCACATGCCGCGGAGCGACTGGGCCCGTGAACCATGGCTGCTGGGCCTGCACGCCCGGAGCCTGTGCTCCACAACGGGAGAGGCCACAACAGTGAGAGGCCCACATACCGCAAAAAAAAAAAAAAAAAAAAATTAGCTTATAGAAAATAAAAAAGGTGCAATATTTCTTGCACCCTTGAATCTGAACTGAGATTCGTACCTACTACTTCTGCATAGCACCTAGAACAGAGCCAGGCCCACAGTGAACACCTTAAACCACAGTTATTGTTACTAAGAAAGGTATTAAAGAAATCCTTTTGGAAAAGTGAAGAATGCATTTACACTGTGCATATCCATCCCAGTAAACCCACATTTTGCTCTTCATGTGGATTATTCTCTACTTCCCTATGCCCCCAGTCCAGACCCATCCACTCCCTCCCCTGCTCTATTCCATGCCCCAGGAGGCTGACCTTTATGGGCTGCCTGATGCAGGCTCTCTTGCTGGCAGGCTTCTAGTTGGGTCTGAGCAGACTGAGGCAACAGCAGGAGCTGGGAAGGTGGGAAAGTTGGAGCTTTCTTACCAGCTCCCTCCCTGCTAGGTACCAAGGGTCTGGACGTGGCTGCATCCCTGGGTGATCACAGCTCCTGCTTGTGGCCCCTCTTTCACCAGGCTACAATCACACTCCTTTCCCCTTTGCCCCTTTAGGCCTCAGGGTGGGAATGGCTTCCTCCTGTTGTTAATTTCTGGCAGCTGCACACCTCTTGTTTCTCTAGCCCTTCCCATTCCTCTGAGGGCAGTTCTTTCTCTATCTTCATTTGAAGCATGTGAGTAGAATTGTTTCCTGCTAGGACCTTGACTGATAACATAAGCAAGATTATTCTTTGGGTTGTTTTCCCAGTGGTGGGAATGGTTATAGTGATCTGGTCACTTTGTCCAGCTCAGATTCTAGGAGGGCCCACAGCTCCTATCAGTCAGCGTGAAGGCAGATTGGGACTACAGGTCAGTCAGTGGTTGGCACCATGGGGTAGTACTAGCTGAGTTAAAGATTAGGAAGATGTGGTCAGGGCCTTAAAAGGTGTTGGCATCACTCTGACCTGAGTTCAAGTTTCATTTCTACTTAGGATTTACTTGCACTTGGGTAATTTAAGTACCCTCTCTAAGTATTCATCTCTTCATCTGTAATGTATGCTCGATATGAGCATTCACCTCCTAGGGTTGAGGGGAAAGCAAATGAGAGGATGGAAGTGCTTAGCACACACGTATCGGCTCTGAGTCTGTGAATGTGGTCAGAAGTGTTGCTCTTTGGCATCAGCAATTAGTTTCTGTAAAGTCAAGCCATTGTTTTAGCTGTGCAGGGTTCTGCTCAGTTCCAATAACATAGCTCCTCTGGCAAAGTCTTTACTGTGCAGGAATAGGAATCTAGGTAGTGATTGTTAACCCTGGCTGACCATTGGAATCATCTGGGGAGCTATAAAAAATACTTATTATGCCTGGGACCCACCTCTAAAGAGTCTAGTTTAATTCACTTGGAGTGGGATCTGGGCATCTAGATTTTTCAAAGCTTCCCAAATGATTCCAACTGCAATCAGAATGAAGAACCACTGGTCAGGACATTGCACTGTCTTTCTAAGTTTGGTAGTGAAGGTCTTAGGCGTGGGCATCTAGGGACCCATCAATGAGGAGAGACCAACACTGAGTAGCAGCCACGGAGCAGGTATTTTACCTACTTTGTCCTTTAATCCCCTCAACAATCTCATGGCCTTTCCATTCCCACAGTGAAGATGAGGAAACAGACTCAGAGGTTAACATTCCCAAGGGCACACTCCTGGGTAAATGGCAGAGCTGGGATTAGAACCCATGTCTTTCTGACCCCATGGCCACATACTTCCAGGACCTTTGGATGTTTCTTATACATTCCTTTAGAGTTAATTCATTCTTTGTAGGCAGGTCAGGTATCTCAGGATTTGTCATTATTTTTTAATTTTTTGGTAAACCAGATGGCCAGAAAAAAAATTAATTACACACTCAAGATTCTCCTGTGACAGGCTCAAAATTTTAAAATGGTCCAACTTCATTTAAAATAAACCACCGTGTCTTTCTTCTTTTCATCTGGGATTTTATCAAAGGCCTCCCCTTTGATCATATGGCACTTATGCACTGTGTAGTGTGGATGTTTGAAAGTAAGTTTCTCACATTGAAAAACATGTTGTGAGACTTGCTCCTTCATTCTGATGTAGCCAGGGACTTCCAAACGGACTCAGGAAGGTTTGTTTTTTTTTTTGTGGTACGTGGGCCTCTCACTGCTATGGCTTCTCCCGCCACGGAGCACAGGCTCCAGATGCGCAGGCTCAGCGGCCATGGCTCACGGGCCCAGCCGCTCCGCGGCATGTGGGATCTTCCCGGACCGGGGCATGAACCCATGTCCCCTGCATCAGCAGGCGGATTCCCAACCACTGCACCACCAGGGAAGCCCTCGGGAAGGTTTTGATTTGAGAACCTACAGCCTCATCTCATGCTTTGTGTATATGTGTGTATGTGTGGCTGTGTACACATGTGCACACGTGCCTTTACATGCACTGGTGTCCATTGTGGCAGGAAGTGGGGAGGGTGTGCTTGGTGCTTGAGATGATGAGTAGCCGGAAGGCAGAAATGAGGCAGCCCCCCCAAACCCAAACATCCCATCATAGTACCAAGAACAACTCAGTTCACTGGAATATTCCATAAATGGAAGTCTGGATGACCAAATTTCTGAGGAAACTTAAAGATTATAAACTGGAACACATGGGTTAGAATTCTTGCTCTGATACAACTGCATGACCATAAACAACATCTTTCATTGTCCATATTTCAGCTGTCTTACATGTACAGCAGTGATTTAAAAACAAAGAACAACTGCAAAACCTGGCCTCATAGGACTGTAGGCAAATACAGCTAGCACAGTACCTGCCATGTAGTAGGAACTTGATATATGCTAAGCAGTCTTAAAAATCTTGATTGTTAGAAATCTTGAAGGCTTGTTTTAGTTGACTGCGAATATGGCAAGGTGTGGGAGCCAATGGTTCTGAGTCATAACCCTCTTTGCAGTTACTGGGGAGAGGCTTTCAGGGGAGGAGGAACTGGAATGGCCTGGGAGGATGAAAAGGATTCGGGTAAAGCCTGCTTTTGAACCTTAGCTCTACCCTTCACATATGCATCACTGGCATGTTCTTCAGCCTTCCTGTGCCTCAGTTTCTTGAGGTAAAACAGGGTAGAGTGAGCTCTCCAGCCCATGCACAGGGCTTTTGTGAAGGTCCGATGAGATGTTGCTCATACTGGTAAACTGTAAAGTGCCATAGATATGTGAATAGTCATGCATGTAAGATGCATGTAAGTGGAGATGGGCAAGTGTTCTGAGTGTTGGGAAGAGCTGAGCTGGGGAGGAACTGAGCCAGCACAAAGGGCTCTTTTCTTAGCGGAATTCCTTTAACCCACTGGCCCGCACTGTTCACTGACCATCCAGTGCTGTTTTCTTCATTTCTGGCTTTGTTCAGGTCCCTGTCTTATAATCCCCCCTCCCCCCAACTCACCCACACAGTGGACTCTAAACTCTTAGAGGGCAGTGACTACCTTCTATTATTAAATAATATTTACCCCTGATTAGGGACCTAAAATATCTGTTTGCATTTCAAGTCCGCTTCTGTCCCCTTCACGGGAGAAGTAGGTGTTGTTTTAGGGGTTTATGAACTCCAGATTAGACCGAACCCTCAGCATGTGCTAAGGGAACAACTGTTGCCTTGCTGGGGGCTTGCCTGAAACCTGTCAGGCTCCTCTTTGGGCTTCAGGACAGGCAAGCCAGTTGGGGAAGATGGGGAGAAGGAAGCACTTTATGATCTGCGGAGCATTAGTTATTTCATTATCCTTTCCTGCTTGGTGGGAATTTCCAAGCACAGAGGCAAGCTGAGCTGGTGGTCTCAGCACTGGCACTCCTGCCTCTGGACTACTCCTTGATTCGAATTGGTTTCTGGGTCGTAGCTAGAATAACTCCCCTCCCGTTTCCTCCTGCCCCGCTCCGTCCTTGGACTTAGCAGTCCCCACCACAGTCTCTGGTACTCAGCAGTGAGTGAATAAGTGAATGAATGAATGAATATATACCTACCTTCTTTGCTGGGGGGCTTTCGGGGGCTGGATTCCCATGAGTAACTGCCCTCGTGTGCAGGGCTCTTCATCATCACTGGCATCTAGATTCTCAGCAGGAGCTCAGTCCCCAGAAAGAGCTTCCTCCTTTGGAATTCCTTGTTACCCGCTCCTCTCTGCTCCGGTAAACAGCCCCTGTGCCCCACTGCCACAGTTGGTCACTGTGGCCAGCCTGTCAAGCCCTGCCATGTTGAAGCCCTCGGTCTCAAACTGGCCATCCAGTGGGCCTTTGCTAGGACACGGAGGGTGTTTTCATTTAAAATGGCAATTTGGGACCAAAGTAGGAAGTGAAACCAAGCCTGGCAGTCAAGCTGGGATTCTGAGCAGTATGGGTGGGAAATCTCAGCTCTAGGCAAAACGCTGTCTCAGGCATTAATTAGCTTGTGTAACCTTGGGTGAATTGCTGATCATCTCTGGGCCTCAGCTTCCCCTTCAGCAAGTTTAGGGGAATGAAGTAAATGATTTCTAACGTCTCTCCCGGTATTCATTCTCTACACTGCTCTCTGGCTATACCTCTGAGACAGAAGTGGCCTCGCTGGCTGCTAACCACCAGCTGCTCTGTCTGAAGCCCAGGAGCCTACGGTGGGGAAAAATGCCCACAGTGCCCTGGTAGGAAGCCATTTCCAGCCTGAGTACAATCTCTGTCCATGACTGAGGTCGTGGATACCTCGAATCGCTACGCCATTCTCACCTCTCAGCATTAGCCCCCTCTTTTAGGGTTAAATGTTCTTGAAAAGGGATCATTTCAGGGACAGGGGCTGAGCTGGGAGGGTGACTGGGTTTATGGAACAGAGTTGGACTTGGAGGAGAGCTAGGGCTTCTCTCACCTGTGCAGAACCTCAGTTCCTTCATCTATCCGTATCTTTCCTACAACACAGGTGGGCCAGTGGAGACCAAAATCCAGGCTTCATGTATCTTTTTTTCTCCCTAGATACTCTGGCAAAGACCAGGTTACAACCCAAGCATCCTTTTGAATTGACATAGCATTTGGCAACACATCTTTTATAAATGACGGCATTGACATTATATCTCTGTTTGAGTAATTTACTCCCCACAGTAATTTTGACTTTGTTCTACACAGAGGGTTATTTTAATCATCCTTTCAGTTGTTATTGATGAGGGCTCTTGGAAAAATGATTAGAAGATTAGTTTAAAATTATCCCCAGCGAATTTAAAACAATAACAGGGATGTGAATACAGACTAAAACAAATCAAGGGCTGTCATAGATGTATTAGAAGTCTATTGTTTGTTAACTTGCGGACATAATGTCAGCACTATGGCGGGGCTTGGATCCACCCTGTCTTAGTGGACTTGTGCTTGTTGATCTTCCTTCTCTCCCCCGTCCTGCCCTTTAGTGCTGCTCCTCTTTGCGTCCGCGCCTCTGCTCTTCCCTTTTTGTGCCAGGCTTGGCCCCTCCAGATCTCTCCAGTTCAAACAATCCTTTTCATTCCCACCTGTCCCTGGAAGCTTTCATTGGAATCAACGTTGTTACCTTCAAGTGACAGGTCGGTATTATCTGTAAAAGTGCCAGTTATTTTAGGAAGGATTTCTATTAGTTTCCCAAGATACTAATAGTTATTCTGAGAAAGCAAGTCGGGGTGGGGTGTGAACAATTTCTTTGGGGAATGTTGCGTTAAAGGTAAAAAGGTTTGTTTGTTTGTTTTTTGCAAGACTTATCAGAGCCTTTAGTATACTATTGAGCTTTGTGAATCCCCCAGTAGAAAGCCATAGTGTGCAGCTTTCTCCAGAATCCCTTGGTTTACCTCTAGTAATGGGGGTGTGTAGTGTAAGGGTACATGGGAGAATAAGGAAAATATGAACCTCTCTAAAAATCAGGGCAGTCACACTGCTGGGCCTTATGGAGATGGTGATATGTTCAAGGGCTGGGAGGCTCCAATGAGGATCCAAGTTGCTCACATCCAGAGCTTGTGGTCTCTGGCGTCTTCTCCTACATAGGACCCACATAGTTGCTGGAGTATGCTTCTCACTGCTATAATGACCCATTCTCTGTATTTCCAATTCAAATTCGTGAGAAAGTTCCTTCTATCTGAACCAGCTAATGACTACTGTCCCTGGTTGGGCAGAGTCTTGTGCCAGGCCCTGCCGTAGGCCACTAAAAAGAATGTGAATGTGCTGCCCTGTGGGCTCTAATGCAGTCAGTGGTCGCCTCTGTGCTGAGTCAGCTTTAGCACCACTTCCCGGGAGCAGAGGCTGTGGGCAGCTGGAGAGGCAATCTCGTGAGTGATATCTAAGACAGTTCACCTCTTGAGCACTGTGCATATACCTCCCGCCCCTGCCCTTTCCTCTATATTCATTTGCAAAGCCACCACACCTCACGTGATCTATTAAGTCTACAGCTGCAAAGCCCTCTCACCCACACGTGGAAGGCTGCACACGTCATGGCAAATAGTGCATGGAAGGTCTCAGTTGTTCTGGAGCCTCCTGTGACCATTGAGTGCACAGTCTGTTGATAATTTGCTAAAAGCAAAGGATCTCAGCCTGGGGAGAGTCTGTGCATTTTGGCTTCCATGTTGAAACGCACCTCTTGTCTCCAACCTAGTGAGGGTATTGACTGCTGCGAAGCATATGGATTAGTGGATATCTGGATGGTTCTTGCAAATGTGCAGCCAAGTGGCATGGTCAAACATACCTTTTCCTGCCAAAGCAAGAAATCGCTCTCTAGGTTTGAAGGAAAGAAAAGTGAGTTATCTTGTAGATTCTCTGGTAGATGAGTGCTTCACTTTGCAGCGTACTGTCAGGAGTTCAGCTAAGTCAAATGCATCTCTGCTTCTTTATTTCCGTGTGGTCTCAGCTGACTCTCTAGGAAAGCATGCTGCCAGAGAAAACCCAGCTGCCCGTGGTGGTTCTCTTTTTAAAAACATAGTCAACCAACCCAGCATTTAAAGATTTGTAACAGCAAATTTTCTGTTAGTCATGGTTTTAGAAAGGTTGGAGAATGTGGTCATATATGTGGGTTTGAATTTATGGAGGAACTTCAAGCTCTGTTCTAGGTGAAACCATCTTATGTATCATAAACTGCCTATTCCTGGTTTCTTAGCATGATGGTATGGTCAGTGGGGCAGGTGGTTGAATTAGCATCAGGTGCCAGCAAACACAGGTGGGACCAGGAAAGCTGGCCAAGGCAGCGGTAGTCAGCACTGCAGGCCAGGGGATCCAAGGCATTCTAACCATTGCCTATCCAGTCTGGCTGCTGTCGGTGTCCAAATAGTCTGATTTACAGGCTCAGGGGTGGTATCAGTACTGCTGGGCAGCAGTGATTCTGGCTGATTCTCTGGGTTAAGTATGTGCCTGTTAGAGGCCATATGACAGAGTTGAAGGTGAACACATTTGAGAAACAAACAGACCTGTGGTTGAATTTTGATTTTGCCACTTACTAGATGTTTGACCTTAGGCTTAGTTTGGCTTAAATTTCTGTGAGGCTCAACATTCCTGTCTATGAGTCAACATAGTAATACCTACTTCCCAGAGTTTTTTGTGTATATTACAAGAGATGATGTATGCAAGGGTTTGGAAGAATACCTGATACCTTCTTAGCTCTCAGTAAATGCTCTCTCTCTTTTTGAATCAGAGGATAAGGGGATCTTCCTCTTTTACTTAACAAAACCAGCAGACTTACCCTGGCACACACATCTCCCCACAGTGCTGCCTCAGTTCTTGTTCTCTTTTATTAAGTGGGAAAAAAAACCTCAGTTTTCTGAAGGTGATGGAGAGGAATTTGAATCAAAAAGCTCAAATCCTACCTGGTGCGTTTCACCCTTCCTTTTGGGTTCTTACAATTGTTATTGCTGGTACCACCCTGCCACCCTCAGGAGTATATCCTCCTCCCCATCCTCTGACTTTAAATTACTTAAAAGCATGGGTATACTCATAACTCAGCTCTGAAGTTTGACTTACATATGACCTAAGCGGACAGTCTATGGGAAGGCATCTTTCCCCAAGAGAATAAAAATCCTGTCTCTTGCTTCTTTTAGTACAGCTGAAGCAGCTGACCTTTTCAAGCACTCCTAAGTATTAGGGAACAACGAGTAGGAGTAGTTTACATACTTCACGCATGATTCTGCCCCAAGTCGTTTGTACTCAAGGCTCTCAGGCCCTGTCCTGTGATCCTTCCTGACACCCTATGCTCTAGGGGTGTGTGTGTGGGGGGGGTCGTGGGTACAGGGAGCTGGGGGATAGGAAGGGAGGGAAGATGGGCACAGCTCTGCAGGCATGAGCTCCTCATCCTCAGATCCTTGTTCCTCTTCACTAGGAGGTGACGACTGATGCCTTCCTCCAGTGTAGACTGCAGCCACTTCACCACTTTGTAGTTCCCCTGAGGGTTCAGGCTTCCAGTTTAAGAGCCAGTCTGTCACACCCCCAACTAGTTAAAGCCAAGAATGACTTAGCCTGTAGGTGACTCCCAGCCCTTTCGCACAGGGAGGGCTCTTTCTTTGTAAGATCTGACCACATAATGGTCATAGCATCCACGTAATGACAGTACCCACACACAGCAACTGATCTCTCCCATGAGCTCTCAAGCAGCTGAGAAAGGATGATAGAGAGGAAACCCAGAGTGGAGTCCAGTCAGAGGAGAGCCTGCCAGGGGTTACGGCAGAAGGTCTAGGGCTTCCGTGTGGGAAAGCTGAGGTCGAAAGGCCACCCCCAGGTCATTTGTACTCAAGGCTCTCAGGCCACCCCCGAGAGTGCAGGTGGGGATGTTTGCAGCCCACTGCTCATATAGGTGTGCAGAGACTAAAAATTGTCATTCCCGAGTTAGAGGCCAGCTGTGGAGGAGCCAGACCATGCCTGGGACCCCCCTGATGTTTGGGGGGGCGCTTATATAGGATCGACAGTTCTGGCTCTTGTGGGCACAAGCCTTGGCAGGACTGACCTTGAACCTGCCGGAGCAGAGCTTGTTAAGGGCAGCTGGGGGAGGTGTGCTGGGGTAATGACTGTGACCTCTCTCTTGGTCTTGCCTTCAGCTCTGTGTGTCTCCTTGTCTCTCACCCCGGTTTTAGCCTTTTCTTTCTTTTCCCAGCCCTTCCTTAGATGCATAAGAACCCCCTGGGTGCCTGTTAAAATTGTAGTTTCCTGGGACTCATCCCCAGTGATTCCGATTCAGTAGTTCTGGGTGGACTGGGGCCCCATAACCTGAAAATTTAACAGCCACACAGGCTTATTCTGAAACTGGGGTCTATGGACCCCACTTGACAAGTGTTATGTTCGATGACTACAGAAAACCTAGAACTGGAGTTTATTTACCCTTATCTGAAGTGGTATGAAGACACTCTGTTCTGAATGTCCACATACCATTGATAACTGTTGACTAAGCTTGAACTTGCTGTTGACTTTCTGACTACATCCTGGTTAGTAGCCAGGAGATAAAACTAATGTAACGAAAAGCTATAATTTTAATTCACCAGAAGCATACACGTATAGGCATATACTTCACAGCTCTGTGCTTATCTGTGTGCACCCACAGAGTTCATTTATCTTGACTCTGAGTGGCAGGATTGCCATTCAGGAATTTCTATAAATTGATAGTAGCTGCTGCTGCTCCTGACTCTGGACTCTGTGTCATTATTGCTGCAATGTGGTGTTTTCCACCCAAACCCTGAAAGCCTTTGCAATGTTTTTATCTAATGAGGATGTGAATCACAAATGTTTCCAAAGTAATAAGATAATGTCTCTGCAGGGCCTCAGAGTTTAACCATTTCTTCTCTCATGTGTGGAGCAGAAGAAACGTTTGAGGAGGCTCACTCTCCGAGTGTGTGGTGGGCAGCATCTAGTCTCCTTCCTGGGGACACTTGCTGAGGATGGTTCTAGAAGGTCAGCACTCTTCCGGTGGAGGGCCATATTGCTGCTGCAGCCAGAGACTTCTGGCTAGTCGTGCTGATCCTAGGTTAGCCTCAGGCTGTAGTTCCTGTATTACTATTATTTTTGAGGTTTCTGTCGTCAGGTTTGGAGATAATTTGTTACGTGGTTGGAGGAGGCCAGTGCCATGTACTTATTCAGTGGGAGTCCTGATATCTGGGATCTTGTTTCTATCTGTCACTAGCCAGCTGAGTGACTCTGGATAAGACACGGACTCTCTTAGTCATTGGTTTTCTCATCTGTGAACCGGGGATGGTACTTGTGTTGTCTTCAAAGTCTTTGAGAGGGTCAGAGGGAACTGGGGAGGGGGCTTCTGTGGGAAACATACACCTATCCAAGTCCAAACAGCACTATCATTTTAGGCCTGATCTTTATACAAAGCCATGGTGGGAAAATGCATCACAGCCTTTATATCGATGCCCACCTTTCAGAAGCCCAGTTCAAAATCAACACTATTTTTAAAACATTTTAAAAAGAAAAGCCAGCAGCATATGGGATCTTCTCTCTTTTTCTTGACAATGATTTATTTTTTATTTTTCAAAATTATGTGATGACCAGGAATCTTTCATCTGGGGAACTCAGTGTATGCACGACCCCATTTACCTGTGCGACAGGTAGTCAATCACATCTAAAGCGCGTTGCAGAATCATAGCTCCTGGGAGACCAGTGGTTCCAGGACCACTGGTGGATGACAGAAATTAGGAGTTTGCTGTGGCACTGCCAGAGTTGTCGTCGGTCATCTGAGATGTGCAGTATCAGGCGATACTTGCCGCAGGAACCATGAAGCCATGAATCAGCTTGGTGAGAGGCGGTTCCGCACACGGCCCTGAGACAGCTTACAAATGTCTGCGATTCAGCATTTACTAAGAGTCGCCATTTTTCTCTTCTACAAACAAGTTTCACATCGGCGACTCAACCAAATTCAAGATTTGTTAGCACACTGAATGTGAAATCGTCTAGGAAAGTTTAAAATGGGAGACAGATAAAAGGTATTATTTTGATATTTCTAAAAGTTCTACATCTCTGAATTCATTCTTTTTCAAAACAATTTGTTTATTGAGATAACGACATGCATTCCGTAAGCAGCACACATCTTAAGTTACATGCAAACTCGTTAATTCTTAAAAAATTGTAAATTCTTAAAGAAGTCTTCAGTGCCTTATGTGCTTGACCAAGAAGGTCAGAAGGTTGTTGCAGTGGGTTATGTGTTAAGATTGGATTCATCTAGGCCCTAAAGCTGATCTAATAATATTACTGGAATGGGAACTGGCTCCTTGCACACATCTCACCAGTTAGGAGTGTGTATATGGGTTTCAGTGCATTTACATATGCATGTGTAATATGAGCACATGGATAGAACAGGGTGTGAGTTATATAGGAGTGTGTGTGTAGGGGGAGGCGTGTGTGTGTCTAATAAGGCTCTTCTGGCTACAAGGAGCAGAGCCCCAGGGAAGAGGAAAAGGGATAAGGTCACAGGAACCTGGACCTCACCCGGAATGGAAAACACCCCAGGGTCGAGGTACCGGGATCCTCACCATGACGGGCTGCGTGGTTTCTCCTCCTCTGTGTGACGTCTTCACTGCCCTCTGTGTGACTGCTCTACCTCATCCTTGTCACTAGGTCCTCTCGTTCTTACTTGTAGTTTCTTCTTCCTCATAACTATGTGGTTTGCACATGGCTTCAGCATGCCCTGGCTGCACTCTACCTTAAGGCTTTTTTTTTTTTTTTTTTGGCGGTACGTGGGCCTCTCACTGTTGTGGCCTCTCCTGTTGCGGAGCACAGGCTCTGGATGCGCAGGCTCAGCGGCCATGGCTCACGGGCCCAGATGCTCCATGGCATGTGGGATCTTCCAGGACCGGGGCATGAACCCGTGTCCCCTGCATCGGCAGGCGGACTCTCAACCACTGCGCCACCAGGGAAGCCCCTACCTTAAGGCATTTTTAAAGTTTTGGCTCCTGCTAATGACGGAGCAGTCTTTTCCATGTTTCTTAGCTTAAATTCCAGAGATGCAAAGTGTTTTGTATAGGCTGCTGACCAGCCTGCTGTTTGTCTTTGGTTCAAGAGTTCACCTCTGGCCCCATAAGCTATGGCCAGGGGACAGGTGGGGAAGGCACTTGTGGGACAAAACATGGCTCCCTAGGCCTTTCCCTTGAGCAGAGACTATAGGTTGGGCAGTATTACTTAGAATGCCTCGGAATTGACAGCTTTAATACAGTGAAACAGGAGACTGTGGAGAAGTGGACACCTTGGTGGTTCCAGTGGATACTGGGACTCTAACAAGAGAAGGGAAGAACAGAGAGAAGAGAGCACACTCCTGTGAAGGGGATTAAATTTCTCCCACCCATTCTGTAGTGGCCGGATTTGTTCTATGATGAAAAGTCATGAACCAAGATGGGCAGCTAAATAGGTCACCATGGGGACATGACTCTTAGATTTGCCAGAAGGTGCTAGCTACAGCAGCCCATGTTGTGAGGGATGTGTCGGGCCAGGCAGACATCATGTCTGCAGAGAAGCCCTGACTCACAAAGCAGCACGCTTCTGCCTGTTTCAGAGGCGAGTGAGGGCAATGGCTTTTCCAGGCCGATGTATCCCAGGAATTCCCATGTGTCTTTGCAGCAGCATCCTCAGTGTTGGAAATATGTGTAATGTTGTATTTTCCACTGATTGTCTTAGTGTACTTTTGTGGAACGAAGGTTTGTCCGGTATTTTAGATGTACCCAGCGGGAAAAGGAAAGAGAGTAAGCTGGAGACAGGGTATTCCCCTGGCATCATTCCAAGACACTGAGTGCCTGGAATGCCTAGCACGTTCACCTGCCCCAAGGTTAACGTGGAGGGAGCGCTGCCAGGAAGGCGTCCAGATTTGACATTGAGGAAGTTAACTGCAGGCTGTAGCAAGTGACAGATACTCTGGATGTCTGTGCAGCCTCAGGCAGAGAGGTACCTCAGGAGCCTTTGGCCTCTGGCATCGTTTTGTGTGCCAGGAAGAGGAAACCCCTCCCGTCCTGTCATAGAGTTTTGGGGACGGGGGCTGTACTAAGCAGTCTGATCTTCAGCTCACAAAACTTCTGGCTCCTTGTTTCCAGCCATGGGGCTCGGGTGCCCTCTTCTTCCATCTCAGCTTGCCTGAAACCAGTGCCCATTCTTGCTCAGAAGAAACGGCCTGATTATCGCCTTGGTCTCCAAGTCTGTGCTAGAAGCCGCTCTGGATATCTCACGGCTGTGTCCCTGGTGGCACGTTTTAGGAGGATGACCCACCTCGAAGTCCTTCAGTGGCCCAGAGCCCTGGAAGATCCTCTCTGCAGGAGCATCGAGGGTGTCAGGGGACGGGGTGAAATAAGGGGTTAATAACATGACCCGTGGTCAGAGACGTTTCTCACCTGTGTATGTGAATGCTTTCAGGTCCACGAAGCCATGTGGGGGTGCCGCGGTCACATAAGATGCCCGTCCCTTTCCTGAGCTCAAAGTCCGCAGTGGGCTAGACACTCACAAGCAACTAGACCACGGTCCGAGTGATGGCTCCTGCAAGAGCCAGCTCGTCATCGTACAGATCTGGCCAAGCCTTTGTTCTTCTCTGCAGACCCCAGGGAGCTCAGTGGGGAAGTCTTCTCATGGCAGCCCTCCACCTGGACCTCCGCTCAGGGAGAGGAGGGTGGGCTACTTTGCAGGCACTTTCCTTAGCAATCACAGGATGGTTTTTAGACTGTATTAAATATGAGCTGATGAGGCTGGCTTAGTGAGGAGGCCCTGTGAGTTTAAACTGTGGGCTGAGGAGAATTTGGAGACAGGGCAAAGACTCTGAAGGGAGCAAGGACTCTTTCAACCTGAGACCTGCAGTGCGCAATAGGCAATGATGAGCGATAGTCCTCAATTTTGAAAAAATGCTGTGTAATCTGTACCAATATCTTGTCTACACTTCCCCTTTTCCTGCTTTGTGCCACACTCGTTCCCTTTTTCACAGACCATGTTGCCCACGCAACCCTCACCTGTGTCTTTTTTTAAAATTAATTAATTATTTTTGGCTGTGTTGGGTTTTCGTTGCTGCGCGCGTCTTTCTCTAGTTGCGGCGAGCGGGGGCTACTCTTTGTTGTGGTGTGTGGGCTTCTCATTGTGGTGGCTTCTCTTGTTGCAGAGCACAGGCTCTAGGCACGTGGGCTTCAGTAGTTGTGGCTCACGGGCTCTAGAGCGCAGGCTCAGTAGTTGTGGCGCACGGGCTTAGTTGCTCCACGGCATGTGGGATCTTCCCGGACCAGAGCTGGAACCTGTGTCCCCTGCACTGTCAGGCAGATTCTTAACCACTGTGCCACCAGGAAAGCCCTCACCTGTGTCTTATAGCTGCACTGCTTCGGTACCAAATTCAGCATAAAGTATCTTGCAACTGGGTCACTTAGTCAATATGTATAACTGGCTATTTATTCACAATCACTTTTGGATGAGTTGAGTGGTTGGCTCCTCCAGGCCTCTCCAGAGTCACCCAATGAGTGTTCTTAAGATCCTGCTGTCCACATGTCCCTCCTTGTTCCAGAACCCACCATGACCTACCCATGACTGTGCCTTGAAGTCCACTCTCCTCCAATCTCTCAGTGTCTCCTCCGATCTACCCACCCCATGCCTCTCCAGTCCCCTTTCCCCTTCGCCCCAAATGGCCCTATCCTTTTCGGTCATGCCATCCCCACATCTGTTCTTGGTAGGGGCTCACCCCTCTGCCTGCATCAGGCCACCTAGTTAAGTCTCATCCAGCCTGCAAAGTCTGCCTCAGTTCTTACCTTTTTGTGAAACCCCCTAACCGTCTTCTTTCTCCTATACCGTTTCTTCTTGCCGAGTTTTTAAAGAGCCAGATGCTTGAGGAGAAAATTATTACTGTTTTTAAGTTCCCAAAGCTTTGAGTATGAAGGGAAGTATGTGAATGACTTAAAGAGTCTTTATGAGTCATAGAGTAGGAGAGAATGCATGGGGTGACTGAGTAGTTTTTGGACATAAGAATCCTTTCTGGGCTGCTGGTGAGGTGTTTTGGGGAGGGGATTGGGAGAGGAGAGCAAAAGAGTTTAGAGCTACTGTTGGGCCCTGTTCCATCTCTGGGTTTGGAGGGTAGATGTAGATGCTCCTGGATGGGTTTGGGGTCCGAGGCCACGCGGCCACACACCTCGCTTCCTGAGGGAAACTTTGTGCGGAAGAAGCTCAGCATGTGCTTTGCCCGACATGGCAGCTTCTGAAGCATAGAAATGGCCGCATAGTAATTTTAAGCAGAAAGAGGGCCTCGTTAGATGTCCTCCTTCCCTTTACAGACAGGCCTCATTTGGCTCCCGGGAGGCATGGAGAAGCTCTGAAAAGTCTCCTAGGTAACCGGTAGTTTAAAACCTATGGGTTTGACAGGGATTCACCCTGGTTTAGGTCAGGGAGCCCAAAGCAGAGGCTGTTGGGTGGACATTTCGAGTCTGAGAATGAATGGAGAGTGGAGTGGCCAAGTCTGAGAGAGTTAGTGGAGCCAGAGAAGGACATAGTGCAGGCCAAGCTGGGTGGGGGGATCTGAGTCTTTCCAGGAGCCATCCCGAGCTTTGCTTGTGCTGAGGGGACCGGTGGCAAGTTGTTTCTGAGGAAGGGGAACCTGGACACTCAGTGGTTAATCATGATGAAGGAAATGAATCAGGTGTGGTGCTAGCGGATTCCAGGTGTGATGGGCAGCAGAGGAGGCGTTTGAGTTGATGCAGGAGGAGATGGAGGTGGTCACGCGGGAGGAAGGGTTCTAGGCGGGGTGGGGGGGGCAGCGTGCGAAGGCTCTGGGAGCAGAGAGCAGGTTGGGTTTGGGGGACTGAAAGGAGATCAGAGCACTGGCTCTGGCGCTGCAGGAAGACGGTGGTATGGGACAAAGTCTGGAAGGTCACACAAACCTTGTGGCTCTGGAACTGCGTTTGGACTTTTGTCTTCAGTACAATGAAAGCTGTCAAAGGGATTGAACAAAGGAGTGACACCATCTGATTGGCTTTTGAAAGATTATTATGGCTGTTCTATGGAGTCCAGATTGGGAGGGGTCAGGGGTCCAGAATGGCAGCCCAGGGATGAGATCCTCCCACCCACACAGGAAAGCCCAGCATATTCAATCTCATTCTCCACCTGGTTCCTTTGCCCTGAGCATCCTTTCTGTCCTGGGGTTTGACATGGGACTGAAGTGCCCTAAAAGCCTCTCAATTCAATGCAATATATATTATTGACTATCTGCATGTGCTCACCCTTGAGCAAGGCACTCTAGGGGATTCAAGAGACAGGACCTGATTTCTGTCCCCCAGGAGCTTTAAAATTACACAGAGAGGAAAGACATTTGATTATTGATCAAATAGACAACCATCCTCTACCATCCAGGCACAGGACTTAGGGGAAGACTAAGATATGATCTTTGCCCTTTCTTCTGGGGAGACAGAAGTTTAAAGAAAAGTTTGCACAATTTTATGTAATAGTGGTACATGCTGAATGTTAAGGAAGGGAGGGAGGGAGGGAGGTACTATGTCAGGAAAGCTTCTCACAGGAAGTGATATTTGTAGTGGATCTTAACCAGGAATCAGGAATAGGGATGGGCTGGCGGTGAAGGTGAGAAAGGACATTTTAGGCTTAAGACTAGTCTTATTCCAAAGTAGGCTTGCTGGACACTACACTCAATATGAGTCAACAGTGTGAAGTGGCTGCTGAGAAAGCGAGTGCCATTTAGGTTGTATTAATGAAAGCATAGTTGCTAGAATGAAGAAGGAGATGATTGTGTGGTGCTGTTCTGATTATAGAGCTGTTACGTATACATGAAGGATGTACATGTAGAATTGGATGGATGTGTTAATCTGGGACCTCTGAGAACTAAATGCCAAAATGAGGTTAAACATGTAATAATTTTATTAAGGGAAATTCCTTGGGAGAATAATAGGGAGAGAGCCAGGGAAGGCTGGGAGAGCCATCAGACCACAATATAAGTCTTACCCCAGTTGCAGGAGAGAGGGGAGAAAGGTTGGGTCGAAGCATTCTAGACTGTCATGCAGGCTAAGGAAGGGTTGGCAAGGGCCTCAGGGAGTCCTCCAGCCGAAGTCAGCTGTCTGAACATCCTGTGTTTTTCCAGGATTTAATATTCCTAACGCACTTGATCATTGGCTGGGGGCAGCCTGGTGGGAGTGTGGTCTTAGTGCAAACATGGGAGTGGATTTCTGAAGCAGCAGCTGGGGCCCTTGACTGATCAAACTCCCTATAGCTGGGGGATTGGGAGATTCACATGGCTGCCTGTAGAGGATGCCTGGGGCAGTGAGAAAATTCAGCACCCTACACGGGAAAGAAGAAGCCTGAAGAAGTCTCAGAGGCGACCCTTATTAGTCATTTTTTTAAAAGTTATTTATTTGACATTATTTATTCATATGGCTATATGCTGGGGATATCTATAGTAACAGACCCATCCCTCAAGGAGCTCATAGTCTCATGGGGCTAGACTAGAAATCTGGGGGCTGCAGCCCGATATGTACTGTGATGACGGTATGAACACAGAACGCTGGGAGCACAGCCTGGTGATGATGCTGGTGGTGACAGCGTCACTAGATTCCTGGAGGAGCTCGAGCTGGGTTGTAAGGACAAACTGCAAGTCTTTAGGTAGAGGTAGGGGAAAGGATTCCACTAATATTCAAAGACACATGGTATATGGGATGAGACAATTTTCCTGTGAAAAACATAATGGGATTGTTTGTCCCCAGTGTGTGGAAACTGTGGGCAAATTGGGAATCAAAATAAACAAGAACTTTCTGATGGATGGAGCTTTGCAAAGGTGGGGACGGGTGCATTTCCAGTGCTATTCAGATCTAGCTGGGCAAGCTGTTAGTAAGGGTGGAGTCAAGTCAGGGAAGGTTGGTTGTAATTCTCAAGGTGATTGTTAGAGTCCGTCTTATCCTTGAGATTCTGTGATTCAGAGGACCCCTTTCTGCCCTATAATACCTGGAAGGCAGCCACTGGGGTAACCCTCTTCACCCTCTCAGCCTCAGGCTGTGAACTGGTCTGCAATTGCCTCTTGGCCAGGGATGGGAACAGGGGGCCCTATTTCTTATATAAGAACATACAACACAGGCCAGGAGTCCGAGGCAGTGACTTTCTCTGGCTGATCAGGGGAGAGATTTCCATCAGCACTCTTCTGATTGGCCCCTCCAAAGAAGGAAGCGAGGCCATGAATATGCACGATGCACTGTAATTACTGCAAAGGCTTCTCAAAAACTCTATCCTTCCTGGAGAAGCCCTCCCTAGAGGCTTGACAAGTATCTGAGAGAAAACAGGCTGCTAATTAGCAAAGAAGTTAGATTATATATATTCCTGACAATATCAATTTTTAATAGAATTGGATACTAGTTGTTTAAATCTGATAGCAGAACCTACAATCAAAAAGGTGTTCGTTTTCAGAAGAAAAGTCAGAGCAGTGACAGCTGCAGACTGTTCATAAGACATTACTTACTGGTAATTCTGAAAACTGAGTGTCATGGATAAAGCATTAGCCACATGCTAGCTGTGGGGTCCTGGGAAAATGTCAGTCTTCCTGGATCTAATTTTCCTTATCTGTAAAAGGGGGATTCAAAACCTATCTGTACCTGTTAGAGTTCTCTGCTGAAAACAACAGACACAGACTTTGGCTGATGGATGCAGAAAAGCAGTGTATTAGAGGATGTAGGGAGCTCCTAGAATCAATGGGGAAAGTGGCAGAAACCAGGAAGGGCTACGAAGCAGAGATGCCAGCCCAGGTCATAGCCGGGAACACTCCGGTGAGGATGCCCATGTTGCAACTGCCTTTCGGTGCTCTTCACTCACTGCTGCCCCTGAATGACTGTTAACTGTCTCTTGTGTCTGTGAGTCACTCCTCACAGATTCAAAGGCCCAGGAAGGAACCTGTGATCGCTGCATCTGGACCCTATGCTAGGCCCAAGCCGGTGAAAGCAGGAAGAAAGAATGTCTGCTCTTTGGGCTTCTATGGTGTCTCCCAAAAGTCCCAGAGAAGGGAATTGCCCTCAACAGGAAGGTTTTTGGACACTGGGTGGTCAAATACAAGACAAAACAAATGGGCAGTGACCACTATATTATCTCTCCATAATTTGTGAAGCTGATGACTGTATATTAAGCTACCTCATACACACTAAAGTGCACTGCAATTGCTAGGAGTTACTGAGGTTAGGATTATCATCCTTCCATATATGGTTTTTCCTCCCAGGTACAGCTTGTTATTTCTTGTGCCTCCATTTCTTTGCTCTGATTCACCTTTCCCAGGAAGTCCTCCCAGATTGGCCATCTCAGCTTCTAGCTCTCCCTGCGCTTCTTCAGTGCCCCGGCCTTCCCCTGTTAGATTTGTAGCATTGTTGCATTTGAACTTTTGGAGGAATTAGCGAAGTGGTTTTCACGCTGGGTTCCATGGAGCACTAGGGTTTAGCTGAGGCAGGAGGTGTTGCGGGTGGGTAGAGGGGGAGACTGAAAGACAGTCTGCTGACCTCTTTGTAGCCAGTTGGGTTTTCCGGGAAGCCAACCCAGAGAGCTAGAGTTTAAAGTGGAGGATGTTTATTAAGGGGCAGCCTTGGGATGGATCCCTATGTCGGGGTGTGGGAAAGCAGGCGTGGGCAGAGGGAGAAGTCGAGCTGTGATGCAGCCCAACAATAGTGCCAGTCAACTGCTCAGGAGTCTGGAGCTAGAATGGTCCTTCATAGTTGTCCTGAGTTGGGCCAAGATGTCTGGGCCATCATTGAATGTGGGCTGCCCGGGGAAGGGAGTGTGATCTTGGTTGAGGGACCTCTCTGCAGCTGAGGCCATCCCTGAAGCTGCAGCTGAAGGCTGTCTGTGATCCTCAGCCCCAGCAGCTGTGGCATCAAGTTCTTCCTTAAAAGGATTCTGGGCGGCACATGGCAGTGTCCACCACAGGCCACCTCCCTTCTTCCTCATCCAGCTTCACCAAGAGAGAAGCACTTTGCTTTGACCTGTTTTATAGTTAGGGTTTCTACACAAGAGCCCCTTTGAAAGATAGATTCTATTGTGAAAAAATCTTAGGCATCACTGTTCTTGTCCAGCCCTCTTACTTTTTAGGGGAAGAAATGGAGGCCCAGCTTCCCTGATTTCTAACATAGTATTCTTTCTATTATACCAGGCCTGGCATCTCTTTATCTTTGTTTCCTTTCTTTATATACAACACCTGTAAGGACAGACTGACTGAATGTGGCACTTTTGGTTTCCTAGTGATATTTATACTCTCTTTCTTTCTTCCTATAGAACCTCGGTTTGGTTTGTGCTCAGTGGCATGTGCTCAGTTAAAGAACCTCATTTCCCAGTCTAGTTTGCAGCGAGTGGTATCCATGCAACAAAGTTCTGGCTCATGAGAAGTAAACTTAAGCCTTCTGGGAAAACTCTACTTCCTTAATATTGCTTATATTAAGTGCTTCCACCACTTCTCATTTGTACCCCTTTGACTTTCTCCTGCTGCCTGGAATACAGACATGATGGATGGAGATTCAGCAGCTATTCTGAGAGAATAAGGACAAAGTTCATGTCCTAAGAATGGCAGAGCAGAAAACTAGAAGTGCCTGAGTCTAGATAGGCTTTGTGGAGCTCTCATCTATTTCGCCTGGACTTGCGTTACTTGAGGGAAATAAAAATCCCTATCTATTTAAGGTGCTGCTGTTTGGAATTTGGGTTGTCAAATCTAGTCTCAGATGGATAACACTGAGTTAAACAGAGAAAGCAGGATCTTGGACACGATGTGTTCAGATTAATATCTTCACTTGCCCTGGTTTCAGAGACATCAAAATCTCAGACCGGAAGAATCCGAGGCTTCCTGCCTGAAGACTTAGTGAAGGAAAAGGACATTGAACTGAGAACTTAGAAAACTGGATTCCAAGAAAACTGGGTTCCAAGTCCATTTCTGCCATTCACTAGTTGTGTAATTTGGACAAGTTGGGTCGCTTCACAGGGGCTCAACTTCCCCTAATTATAAAGACAGAGAGTAGAAGTAGATCTCAAAGTTTCCTTCTCTCTTCTAAGCCACTGTTTCTCTCAACCCATGACTGAGTCTACACTGGAAGTGGATCTATGTAGAGTCACATTTTGGGGCAGTAGTTACAGGTTGGGATGTTGTGGGTGGCACAAGTGTGAGAAATAGCTTTGCTTTTAAAGGCTATTTCTTGCTACCTATAATCCAGTTTACTAAGGATTTTCTTTATACAAAAGTCTTTGTATTTTTTTGTGCGTTGATCATTGGCTTAATTAGTGTAATTAAGCAGTTACAAAATTAGTGCAGACCTCTGTAATTAGGTACCAATAATGTGTAATTAAGTAACTACATCTTGTAACTATAGACTTGAAAATGCAGTGCCACTTTAGAGTCTTTGTTCTATTTTGTCAAAAAGTTGTTCTAAATCTACACACAGAACATTTAAGACATTCACTTTACCCCATAGTTGAATGGGTGTTTTTTTATTCCTGTAAATTATTAACAACACCGTTTTTCCCTATTAGATAATAATAACATTGTATTTTATTTTCCAATCAAACATCTTTTTTTGTGGAGGGTCACAGAGTTAAAATAAATTTCCTTCACACTTTAAGAAAAAGTAGTTGTGGCTCAAAAATCAAGTAGAGGGTTTGAGAAATGAAAGGAGAGAAATGGTGGTTTCAATTTAGAGTATATAAAATAGAAGCTAGCAGGCTTGAGAAGAGTGATTTGAATTCTAGAAAAGGAAATCCAGAATAGCGCTACATGAATCACACTGAAGTCACATCATTAGTTGTTGGAAGTAGAGTTTGGCTAATTTTCCAGGTATTTTATATACATTTTATTTGCATCCAAATTTTTAGATGCATAATATTTTTATCATTTGACGAATTTATTACAGGGGTTCCAAGATGATGGAAATGCTCCAGATTTGTGACATCCCTAGTCTTTTCAAATAGATTTGCAAGAATGGTCCTCCAGAGAGCACCCAGAAAGCTTCAAAGGGAATCTTCTGTTCCGTTCTAAAGAACAGCATGTCCGGGCTTCCCTGGTGGCGCAGTGGTTGAGAGTCCGCCTGCTGATGCAGGGGACACAGGTTCGTGCCCTGGTCCGGGAAGATCCCACATGCCGTGGAGCGGCTGGGCCCGTGAGCCATGGCCGCTGAGCCTGCGTGTCCGGAGCCTGTGATCCACAATGGGAGAGGCCATAACAGTGGGAGGCCCGCGTACCGCAAAAAAAAAAAAAAAAAAAATAATAATAATAATAATAGCATGTCCTATTGCTGTGTGAATGGGTTAGGAGCTGGGTGTAGTCGCCGTATTGGTGGAGTAAAAAACCATAAATAGTGACTCACATTCGAGGCGCATCGAAGCAAAATGATATGGCCTCTAATACTCCCCTTCCTTAGAACTTGAGGGTTGTGACTTCCTTAGAACTTAGAACCCCTAAGAGGTAGATGAAATGCCCTAGGCTGGGAGTTAGTGTATACTTAATTTTGGTGCAAGTTCTGCCTTTGACTAGTCTTGTGATTTTTCTGTTTCCTCACCTGGGATATGTACCTAAAAAGTGGTTCTTTTAGTTTATCTAGTTGTCAGGGTCAAATGGACAAAGGGTATGGAAAAGAGCAAAGACAGTTGTAAAGCATATCTTTGTGTTAGGTTTTATTTCCTATTATTATTTGGGGATATGGGAGATTTGGGGGATGCCCTTCCATTTTCTTCGTGTAGGTCACTACTCACTCCTCTTATTTATACAGATGTAGCTTTTTTTTTTTTTTTTTTTTTTTTGCGGTACGCGGGCCTCTCACTGTTGTGGTCTCTCCCCTTGCGGAGCACAGGCTCCGGACGCGCAGGCTCAGCCGCCATGGCTCACGGGCCTAGCCGCTCCGCGGCATGTGGGATCTTCCCAGACTGGGGCACGAACCCGTGTCCCCTGCATTGGCAGGCGGACTCTCAACCACTGCGCCACCAGGGAAGCCCCAGATGTAGCTTTTTAATGAAACACCCTCATTTTGCCGATGAAACTAGGCCCAGAGAAGTCAAGTGGTTTGTGTGAAGTTCAAAGTTGTCTAGCAACAGAGCCATTTTTAAAATGCAATGATTTTTGACTTCCCATCAAGTGCCCTTTCCAATCACTCTTATTACTTATGGCTAGTGTTGTCCTTGGGGACTGATGGGAGTTGGGGAACCATCTTTCGTCATGGATATATCTCTAGGGGTAAAGCAGACCCTTCTTATGTTGACATTTTCCTGGAGAAGATATGGATGTCGATGTTTCTCAGTATCCTTCTGAGACTAGATTTGACAACCCAAATTTCAAACAGCCCTTTTCCTGAAAGATAGGAGGAGGCAAGAATTGCATTTGTTGAACTAAGATGACGCTTTCTCGGGTGAATTATGAAAACTTGGGATGAAGAGGAAAAGCATAGGGTGAACTGGCTCTGCCTTATGCAGTGTGTGGGGCGATGGTCTGGGGACTTGAGATGAGAATAGAGGGGGTGAAGTTGTTAGGGCAGTGGAGGAGATACTGGGTGTCAAGGAGCTTTTTATTGTATAACGGAAGGAGTTTCCTGGCTTTGGGTAGAGCAGGTTGGTGGTAGATCCAGAGCTATGGTGTATAAATGCTCTAGTTATTATGTTCTTGTAACACAAGTTGAAATATGCTTTTTTTATGTCTCCACTGGTTACCATTTGCTAACTCTTTTTTTTTTTTTTGCGGTATGCGGACCTCTCACTGTTGTGGCCTCTCCTGTTGCGGAGCACAGGCTCCGGTCGCACAAGCTCAGCGGCCATGGCTCACGGGCCCAGCCGCTCCGCGGCATGTGGGATCTTCCCGGACCGGGGCACGAACCCATATCCCCTGCATCGGCAGGCGGACTCTCAACCACTGCACCACGAGGGAAGCCCCATTTGCTAACTCTTAACTGAGATGTTTGTCGATGTGCTTCAGGACTTTCTCTTACAATTGGTGGAAAGAGTGCTTTGCCCTTAGGATTGGATAAAAGGATTCATTTTGGATGACTGAACCCACTCTGTGGAATGGGTATATAATTTACAGAGGACTTAACTTAAATATAGCTTATAGGCAGAACTACAAACATAGTATAGTATGATTTTTATTACCTTATCTCTCCTTACTAAGAAATGGAAAAAATTTGAGACATTTCTAGTTTCTCTTCAGCTTCTCTTCTTTCAACACTTTAATTTTTAATTTCTTGTCTATGTTTCCCTGCAGTTTGCATTCCATACTAAACTGCCTTAGAAAGTTTTTTTTAATTGAATGATGAACTGTAGTATCAATTAAGGAGACTATTCAGTGTCTTTACATACAGTTATTCAAGTTCAGACTGGATTTCTAAATGGACCACTTCTCTGAAGCTCTAGTTACCTTAATTCCCATTCCTAATATCATGCTAAAACTTCTAATTCACACTTTAAACAATGCCTGCCACTTCTTTGGTATTGGGAAAGCCCATTGGGCTTTATATCTCTGCACAGGGCTGAACTACCCAGAAATGTTCTGTGGCAACAAGTTTACCAACCCTAAATTTTGTTGACCAGATGAGAACAATGGCTAGGAAGTTTAATCACTGTCTGTAGAAGTGCATCAAGTTATATGAAATTCTTTTATCATCTGGTTTTGATGAACAGGACATCATATATTTTGTCTACCCTGGATCAAGGGCATTGTATTTCCCGTTTAATTATTTTAAGCCCACTATGTTAGGTCAGAAACAGTGAAGGGTCTGAGATTTATCCTACATGCAAGCTAACAAGTCATGATGCCATTGCGTGTCCTCTGTGTATATGTGTGTGTACTAACAGAAAATAGAAGACCTCTGGGTCAGACACAAAGACAGTTCATTATGTACAGAAAAACCTGCAACTTCTTAGCTCTAGTTCTCCAAGCCCCAATCCGCACATGGTGATATGGTGAGGGCCAGATAGTAACTGCGCATGTGGTAGGGTGCGTTACAGGAGAGGAATTCCACAGTAAGGAAGCTCTGATCTTATATAGGGCCTCTGGCAGCTTGCCCATCCTTCACTTCCAAAAGAAAGAGACCTCTCTTTAGTCTCTTTAGATCTTTCTTTAGTAAACCAGTCTTTTCCAGGTTGGGAAGAAGTCTTTACCTTTACTACCCTGGAATGTCTCTGGAGAGGGGTCTTTGAACTTTACTATATCGGTCAGGAAACAGATCCTTCCTCTGACGTGGAGGGATACACTGTCTCTAGTTTCCAAAGCTGTCTGCTAGTCAAACATTCTGGAATGATAGTTTGAGATGTGCATAAACATCAGACTCATGAAGAATTCTCTCTCAACATATACGTAGACAACATCTTTCCCATAAACAAATTAATTAAAAAACAAAAACACATAAACGTTTGAGGCTCCTCGTGAACTCTAGGATAAAATCTAAACTTCTTAGCCTGGCATTCAAGGCCCTTCTCTGTCTGTCTGCCTTCTACAATTCCCCATCTCTAATCCTCTGCTTGGACATAACTGACTTCTCGGTGCTGTCTTTTCCTTTCTGCATAGTCTTTCTCACGGCCTTCATTCTCGCTTTCCCCTGCTTTTGGAGTGCCTTCCCTCATCTCCTTTCTATTTTATTAATTCCTTCCCGTATTTCAAGAACTAGTTTATCAAGGGTGCAGCACCCATCAGGCACCCATTCTTTCCAGTTGTAGGGTAGGTACATCTTCCTATCTGAGCTAATACTAAAACCTGGCATTCATTGTATGCAAAAGGATACATACAGTGTGACCTGATTTCCTTGCAAGGAGACTATCACCCCCAAGGCTCAGCTATTTTAAGGTCAGAATGCAGTGGGGAGAAGAGTGGATCACACTGGTCTGTGGCCTGGTTAGCCTGGTACCTCAGTCCTTCAAAGGCCCCTTAGATTAAAAGCAGGTTGCTGGGCTTCCCTGGTGGCGCAGTGGTTGAGAGTCCGCCTGCCGACGCAGGGGACACGGGTTCGTGCTCCGGTCCGAGAAGATCCCACATGCCGCAGAGCGGCTGGGCCCGTGAGCCATGGCTGCTGAGCCTGCGCGTCCAGAGCCTGTGCTCCGCAACGGGAGAGGCCACAACAGTGAAAGGCCACAACAGTGAGAGGCCCGCGTACTAAAAAAAAAAAAAAAAAAAAGCAGGTTCCTGAGAAAGCCAAGGCTGTGGACTGTATTCTGATCCCCTAAATTCAGGATTAAAATATGCCCCCAGCCTCTTCAGCTATGTCCCACTTCCAGCTCCAATCATCCTTCTAGAGAAGGGCTTCTCAAAACTTAACATGCATGAGAAATACCTTAGGAACCTTATTTAGTAGGTCTGGGGAAGGACTTGAGAATCTGTATTTCTGAAAAGCTCCTGGGTTATACTGATGCTGCTGGGCCATGGATCACACTTTAAGAGGAAAGGTTCTAGATAATTTTTAGTGATCAGGGTATGTGTGTACATACATGTGAATCTCTGCAAATGCTGTTTACCTAGAAAAAGAATCCAGAAAAGGAACTGATATTTCTGAGAATATTATATCAGAGGCAGGATTTTTCTCTTTTCCATTTTACAGCTGAGAAAACTGAGATTAGAAAGGATAAATCTTTCTGATAATAAGCAAAAGAGCTAGAATTCATACTCATTCCTTCTCATTCCAAATCCTCGGTCTGTCCACCACACTAAGGTCAAGGTATTTCAGGCCTGTTGACTGACACGTGGAAATAATACCCTAGGCAGCCCGCAGGCCCTGAATAACTCTGCAGTGCTTTCAGTTGAGGTGTCTTGCGGAGCAGGCAGGCGGGGTATGTGGTCAGCTTAGATCCAGTTGACGAGAGCCCCTTGGAAGACAAGGTACCTTGTATACAGAAGCATGTTGGAAAGTTCACAGAGTTCTTTTCTTGCTCTGTAACTTTCTCTGAATTTTCCAGACCATGTAATCCTCTGTAATTTCCAAAACCTAATAGCTTTTATTTTATTATTTATTTATTGAAGTATAGTTGATTTACGATGTTGTGTTAATTACTGCTGTACAGCAAAGTGATTCGGTTATACAAATATATACATTCTTTTTTAATATATATTCTTTTCCATTATGGTTTATCATACGATATTGAATATAGCTCCCTGTGCTATACAGTAGGACCTTGCTGTTTATCCATTCTATATATAATAGCTTACATCTGCTAACCCCAACCTCCCACTCCATCTCTCCCCCAGCCCCCTCCCCCTGGCAACCACCAGTCTGTTCTCTATGTCCGTGATTCTGTTTCTGTTTCATAGATAGGTTCATTTGTATCATATTTTAGATTCCACATATAAGCGATATCATATGGTATTTGTCCTTTTCTGACTTACTTCACTTAGTATGATAATCTCCAGTTGCATCCATGCTGCTGCAAATGGCATTATTTTGTTCTTTTTTATGACGGGGTAGTATTCCATCGTATCTATGTACCACATCTTCTTTCTGCATTCATTTCTCGATGGACATTTAGGTTGTTTCCATGTCTTGGCTATTTGTGAATAGTGCTGCTATGAACATAGGGGTGCATGTATCTTTTTGAGTTATAGTTTTGTCCAAATATATGCCCAGGAGCAGATTTGCTGGAGAACCTAATAGCTTTTTTTTTTTTTTGCGGTACGCGGGCCTCTCGCTGCCGTGGCCTCTCCCGTTGCGGAGCACAGGCTCCGGACGCGCAGGCTCAGCAGCCATGGCTCACAGGCCCAGCCGCTCCACGGCATGTGGGATCTTCCCAGACCGGGGCACGAACCCGTGTCCCCTGCATCGGCAGGCGGACTCTCAACCACTGCGCCACCAGGGAAGCCCGAACCTAATAGCTTTTAATGTCTTTTTCCAGTGTTTATTCATTGCTCTCCTGATTAAGGTATTTAGCTTTTAACCACATGGCATATACAGTGGGAAGTCAATACCAGGAAATAGCCTCATGGGGCTGGGAAGAGGTGCTGCCCCTCCCCTGGCCTCCTTATCCTACCCTCCCTGCCCCAGCCCTACCTTCTGACCACACCTGTGGTCTCTGTGTGGTCTTGGGGGTAGAGACTGTCCAGTGAGCCATGGGCAGGGTTGTTTCAACCCTCATCTTCTGGCACTCCCTTCACTAGCAGGGGCTCCCTGAAAATGCAGGACTCCTGGACCATCAGTACCAGGAAGGCCCAGCAAAAGCAAGTGAGCTCAGTGACTCTCAGACTTAGCAACGTGTCACAGTCACTTGGGGAACTTAAAAAGATACTGATTCCCAGCCTCACTCGGCTCTAGTGATTCTGAATCTCTGTAGATGGGGATCCTGTACTCTGTCTTCTTAGAAGAGCTACCTGGGTGGTACTGATACAGCTGGTTCTTTGACCAGCCTTCAGGACCCTTGTGTATAGGAGGGAAAAGACCCTCACACCAGGTTGGCAATCAAGGTTGATCCCTATCACAACTTATTCCTGGGCCCTCAGGCAGGGTCATTTTCCCCTGTTCTAGGTCTCTGTTTTCACATGTATAAAATGAGGGATCAGGTTAGGTAATTTATTTGGCTGCTTACGGTTTTAAGTTCCAAAGACTCCACTGGGGTTGCTGTGGCCCTAGAGAAAGCTCAGAGTGGCCTCAGGGTCGCAGTCACCAAAGGTCCTCCGAAGTGTGGCTCCCTGTTTAGTCTTGCTTGTTCCCCTCTTCAGGCATAAGACAGAGTTCTTCCCCTCCAGGGTGCTGTAGGACGAGCCACTGCCAGTGTTTGTACCACTTCCAGGGCTCACCTCCTTCCCCACTAGTCATGTGGAGACACTAGATATTATCATTTGGGGGTTAGTAATATTTTAACTGGTTTAATTCGATTTTGCCTAAACTTACTCAGCATTACAACATGTCTAGCACTCTGCAAGAATTTATGAGCTACAATTCCTATAGATGAGTGGCTTTCCATCTGGCTGCGGCAACATGATGTCAATATGCTGAACTCAATAGGGATTCCAGGTGGGATAGTAGGTGTTCAGGGGTGGGAAGCTGGGAAGGCTTCATGGAGAAGCTGGTGTAGTTTTAACTGAGATTCTAGGCACAGGCAGAAGTCCCAGATGGGCAGAGATAGAAGAAGGAGGAGGCTAGTATAGGAAGACAGATCATCCTGGACACACGTCCTGGGCCATTTCTAGAATAGGCAGGAGACTAACTGGAAGGAACATACTGGGGAGTGTAAGATGAGGCCAGGGTGATAAACTGACCCACTGAAGGGTTCAGACACTGTCCTGTGGCAACAGGGAGTCATGGTAGACTCTTGAATGAGGTAGGAATGTGATAAAAGCATTGTTCTGGGAAGACAGTTTGGGTAAGAGTATACCGAATAGTCTAGAGAAAGCTATTGTAGTATTCGTCAAGGAGTTAATCCGTGGCTGTGGCTGCTGTCCTGAGAGCCCAGTTCTGGGGCTGCCTTGGCTCTTCGGCCTGACGAAAACCCTTCACCTCAGGTTGGATTCCTCTGGTGTGATATGACCTCAGTCAATTCAGTACACATCTACCCAAACACTTCTCTGTCTGCAGCATCCGGTTAGGTTCTGTAGAGGATATGATGATAATCAGGACAGTGACCCTCCTTTCAAGATTGTAATCTAGTAAATAGCTGTGTTCCTGACTTCTATGTCCTGGCCCCATGCCAGGAAGGTTCAGGAACTGTCTGTCATGCATCTGTTCCCGTATCCATTCTCTGAGCACCTTCTTGTGCACTAGGAACTATAAAAGGCAATAATGAGAATTCAACTCACTAACGCTCATGAAACTTGGAGTTTATGTGGAGAAACCTGTGGACCTGGGATGACAAAATTAACAGTCGCCTGCTGAACGATGAGATCTCCACTCTTAATGAAATAGAAGCCAAAGAAGGAAGAGAAGGTGGTGATGAAAGAGGCCGGAGAAGCCTTTGTTATTGAGCAAAAGGGCTCGTGTGCCCATGGGACAGAAAGCCAAACTCTGATGGCAGGTGTTTGCAGCAAAGCAAGGGTTTACTGCTGGGTGCCAAGCAAGGGAGTGGGAGACAAGTCTTGGATCCACTCCGAATTGGTCTTTGAGTGACGGGATTTTATAAAGGGGAAGAACTAAGAAGTTGGGATTAATCATCTTCTTGTAACATTTCTTAATCATTGTTTTGGGAGTCCGAATGCCTACGGTTTACAAGTCTCTGGTCTGGTGGCCCATGATCTAGGGGGTCTGTTAGCTCACCTTGCCCTGGAGAAACAACCTGAGTCTGTATGTTAACATACAGACATAATGTTATTGACAAAAGCAATTTTAGTCCTCTGACTCTGTTTGATTATTGTTCAGTTAGCACAGGATTGTGGTCAGAGGCAACAAGAAAGGGGATAACATTTTGGATAGAGAGGTTAATCATAAACTCGGCAGGGAAACTCGGTTTTAGGGGGACTCGGTTTCACCTTCTTGGAGGGGGTGAGACTTCATCTAGCAAGGAGAGAGGATGTGCTCAGAACAGCACAGTTCAACTGCAATATGATGCAAGCCACAAATGTCATTTTAAGTTTTAGAGTAGCCACATTAAAAAACTAAAAAGAGGGCTTCCCTGGTGGCGCAGTGGTTGAGAGTCCGCCTGCCGATGCAGGGGACGCGGGTTCGTGCCCCGGTCCGGGAGGATCCCACATGCCGTGGAGCGGCTGGGCCTGTGAGCCATGGCTGCTGAGCCTGCGCATCCGGAGCCTGTGCTCCGCAATGGGAGAGGCCACAACAGTGAGAGGCCCGTGTACCGCAAAAAAAAAAAAAAAAAAAAAAAAACTAAGAAATAGGCGAAATTCATTTTGATATGTTTTATTTAGCCTAATACAACCAAAGTATCAATATTATTATTTCAACATGTAAGCAATATAGAAATTATTAATGAGGTATTTTACCGTCTCTTTTTTTTTTTATACTGAATCTTTGATGATTTTAGAGGTGTATTTTACACATACAGCTCATCTCGCTTTGGACTAGCCACATTTCAAGTGCTCAGTAGCAACATGTAATGGACATCACAGGAGGGTGGGTAGACAAGCAATTCCACATAGCTGTATTAACCCTAAATATATGGGTCTCAGTGCAGCCGTCACAGGAGGGAAAAGCCCTGGGCCCAAGGAAGCAGACACGCTATGGGAAAATGAGGAATAAAAATAAGTTAAGTTCCAGGGGCTTAAAAGACTTGGCACAGGGAGGTACCCACGTTTTCTGACACAACAAATTGTAAATGGCTCTCGGAGAAAAGAGGCCCTGAATAGGAGCTGCATTTCCAGAGAAATGAGAGTCCTTAAAGCTGTCTGAATAGAAAATAAGGTTATCATTATTCCTTATCATTAGAAGAGAGAAGAATATTAAAAGGAATCAGTTCAGCTTGAATAAAAAAGATAAATTTCAAGGAAACTGGCATACAGTTCATCCATGACTGGATTTGCTGTAATAAAGTCAGCCAGGGAATAAGCCCGGTGATTTACAGGGAGCTTGCTTCTGTAAAATTTACAAACTGCTGTGATAAAATGTCACCTTTTATGATGCATTCCACCCAGGCTGCATATATAAAAGGCACTGCAATGGAAAGTGTTGCAAAAACAAAGCTGTGGCCTGGCTCCCCAGCTGCCTTTGTCTGCTTTTCCAGCAGAACTGGGGATTTATGGAAAGATGACCCAACCACTCGCCTTTTACAGTTGTGGTTTGCAAACTGCCAGTGAAATGGCATCATTTCCTTTGGTTTTATTTTGCCTCCTCAGGGACTGCTTTCAATAATTTTGACTAGGAAAGCTTGGGGTGGGGTGCGAAAGGCTGGGATGAGGGAGACAAGACCCCTGATTCCAAGGGTTTCCAATCCAGTGGGGAAAGCGAGCATGCCCCCGAGTGATTTAACACAAATGTGGCAGGTAGGAATGTTTAATACAATCCATGTCATAATCCTTTACTTTTCTAGATCAAAATTTATCTGCTCTGAGTCTCCATCTGCCTGTTTGGTGGGAAATTAAATCCCAGTCATTACTGGGGTTTCTTCCCTACTCTAGGAGATCATAGATGAATCCTGGGCTTTCACGGTACCCCAAGCCCAGGAGAGCCAGGTCCTCGGGCCATGATTTGTCCTTCTTCACATTTGTCCTTTTGCCTTCACAGTGGCCCTGTTGAGAATGATCCTGTCCCTCTGCCTCTCAGTCCTCATGTTCTGAGGGAGTCACAGGGATAGCCCTCTGGTACCTCCCCCAGTGACCGCAGCCATCCACCCAACAGCCCCAAACAGATCTCGTATCCCCACCCACCCAGGGCACTGCCTCTCAGTGAGGCCACTGGCATCTCACCTTAACACCAGTCTCAAAGGAAACTTCACTCTCAAGTCGGTGGCTTCTCTCTCCCCTCTCAGCACTCAAATCCATGTCCTCTTTTCAACAAACCCAGCTCTATGTTCCTCAGTGGATCCGAAATATAAATTCTGTGTGTGTGTGTGTGTCTCTGTGCACATATGTACATGTATGTGTGTAAAGATAAACTTGGATCTTAAAAAAAAGCAATGTTGGCTCCTTTGTCCAGAGGTGGATGTAGGGAAATCAATGTTCACACCAGTTACTTAGTTTCTCTTCTGATAATTTTTTTGGCTATACTAGGTAGACAAGAATCTGTGCTATAATGAGGCTAGAAGCAAAGTGCCTGGGGATGTCAAGGGTGAGAGAGATGACTTTGAACATGGAGGAGCCAGGGGAGGCTCCAGGGAAGAGGTGAGGTCTGATCAGGCTGTGAAGGACAAGAGAAGTTGGCTCTGTAGGCAAGATCAGTTCAGGCGAGGTTAATTCAGGCCTGAGCTGGGCCTGTAGCGGGGGGGATGGGCCAGGAAAGAACATTCCCTTTGTGTGTGGGTGAGATGGGAGGCTATCGAGGAGGAGGAAGTGGGACTATAGGGTTTGGATACAAGGAAGAGGGGCGGTGGCTGCTGTGTGGGCTGCTAAGCAGTGTGAAATGTACTGTCATGTGGCTATAGCAAGTACTTAAGCTCATCCTTGGCAGTTCTCAAGTAGTGGATGTAATTTAGCTTATGAAACTGGATATGTGGTATGTGGGTGGCACTGAAAACAAGAATACATTCCTGAGACGCTGCCACAAAAATGTTTGTCCATCAGATACCAGGAAAAAATCCAGGCTGTCATAGCCAGACAGGTACTTGGATAACTTTATCCAAAGTGTGCTCCTTGACATTAACTTACCCAGTACCTAACTCTCCGTTGCACCAAGGGCCTGGGGCAGCATGCGGCACTGAGATCGCTCCCAATACCCTAATCCCTACCCACTCCCCTTGCCCCTCTTTCTCTGTTGTGCAGGTACTGATGTCCGGCTCCTGCCTGTTAGACCTGGCAGTCCTGGGAGGAGGAGGACCAGTCTCTCAGGAGGCAGAGTCCAACAGAGGCTCCTAGGGTTGCATTGGCCAGGGATGCTGGCATCTGGAGACAGGCTTTCAGGAACGAGAACCCCAGGATATGGTAGTGGGAAAACCACTATTATAGTCCGTAGCAAGTTGGGAACAGACAACAAAACAAGCAAGCAATCCATTTAGAGGCAAGGAGAATTGAGAGTAAATCAGTTCAGGAATGGGATCAGGTCAGTGGTTCAGAACCCAGGCTTCATCAGCAGCAGCACACTGAATTCCTTGGTTACGTACTGCTTGGTATGTATGATGCTGGGTGGCCGTGGGGATTTGCAGGGACTGTAGACCTAGTTTGCTAAAGAGGGAATGAAGCTGGTTGCTTTGAACTTTGACTTCCCCTGAGATCTGAGCCCTCTTAGCTGGAGAAGGGAAACATCAGCTTCCTTGTTCCACTCTTCCTTGGTTAGAAGGTGCCAGGGGGTCTGGTAAGAGAGTAGCCTGGACGGCTGGATAAGGTCCCAAATCCAAACTGTTGGGCAGCCCTTCTGTGTCTTGGTTCTCTGCATCCTCAGTCATCAGGCTTCGGGAACTGTCCATTAAGGATCTGTCACTTGCAAAAGATGTATCTCCCAAATTAAGAGTTTAACTAGATTTTATTCTGGGAATTGAGCAAGAATTGGCAATAATTTAGCTTATAAAACTGTAGTTTAATGAAAGTATAGGACAATAGGCCTGGAAGAGGCTTTTTACTATCATAAGATGAGAGTTTCTATGGGTGTTCTGACAGATTTACTGTTGTTTTAACTTAATAAACGATTTCTGTTTTAGCGTTGTTATTGTTCCCGTGGTTATAGGACACTCTATATTGTGTTATTATATTATCCCTCCCCCTCGGTTTTTATGGTGGCATTTTTCTCTTTGCTTAGCTTGTAAATATACACATTTCTTCTGATCCTCCCAACTCTTCCAGGCACATGTAGAAATACCAGTTTGTCAGTACATGGGGTGGAATTTGCCCCAACCCATCCTTCCTTTCTTCCTTCTGGCTCATAAGGGCAGATTCCTCTTGAGGTCAGTACCCTCCTCCCAAATTGTTTTCATTTCTTCCCTCAAGCTATCCAAATAAAAATAACAGTTATAAGGTCTTATGCTTATAAAGCGTTTTTAGCTTTAAAATATGTTGTCTGGTGTGACCTTTATGATTGTCTGCGTGGTGGGCAGACATGAGAGTCCCCATTCTCTCCCAGGACTAGGGGTTTAAAATTTGGTAACATCTGATCAGAGTAAAAATATCGTTAAGAGATAAAGGGCTAACAAACCTAAACCTTTTGTCTATATTTGAATTTTAAAGAAGATTAAGTGAACTATTGTTTGAGATTAATCTTTTTTTGGAGGATGATTTGGGATGGGGAAAGGTGAAATGACTCTTCCTGGAGCCTCTGGCAGCCAATCAGGATGAAGCTGCCGTCCTCATCCATCAACATTCATCAGCTGCCGGCTCCTCAGATATAATGGAAAGATCTTTTCTAGTTCTAACACTCTATGTTTCTATGACTGAATTCACCTAAGTTGGCCTCTCTCTGGGCCTGGACCCTGTGCTCCATTCAGGAAGGACATGCACCAAGCCTATGCTTCTCATCTAGCTTTTTTTTTTTTTTTTTTGGCAGTACGCGGGCCTCTCACTGCTGTGGCCTCTCCCGTTGCGGAGCATAGGCTCCGGACGCGCAGGCTCAGCGGCCATGGCTCACGGGCCCAGCCGCTCCGCAGCATGTGGGATCTTCCCGGACCGGGGCACGAACCCGTGTCCCCTGCATCGGCAGGCGGACCCTCAACCACCACGCCATCAGGGAAGCACCTCATCTAGCTTTTTATTTGTTGCAGCTGGTCCCTAACCCAGTTCACCTCCTCCTTCCTGTGGATAGGCTCAATTACAGCCCTCGGGGAATTTCCTGCCCAAAGTCCTTAACCCAGCTGAAGATCCAGAGTCTGGGGGAGAAGGGGGCTTCGGCTTATCAGGGTTCACACTCTCTACTATGTCTCTTTATGTTTTCCCTCCCTCTTAAGGCTTAAGTCTTAAGATTTCTGGGATTTGAGTTTCAGAATGATAGGGAGAGAACGCTTTTCCTAGAGACTGGGCATTCTCCTTGGGCTGAAAAGATCCCGTTTACCTCTCTAGTTTACTGAGGCTTCGTACAGTGTAACTTTCTTTCCTCTCTTCTTTTCCTTTCCTTCCCTCCCGTTCTTCTTTGTTTAAATTCGTTCATAAGGTTTTTGCTGAACCCCATCAGAAGGAATGCTAAGCAGGATGGATCACGGGGGTCACCCTAGGAAACCCTGTGATATTCTTAGGGTCTGTGCCCTGCCTGGTTCAGAAGTGCCAGAACTGCTAACCTGGGGTTGAGCCTCTGGATTTCCTATATTCCAGGAGAGTATTTTTCCTATTATTATTAGTATTCTTTTTTTCTGCTCTATCAGCATGAGCCTTCCTAGCTCCAGGTGACTATCTGATTCACCACCAATATTTTAATTTCAGCCAGTTCTGCTATTGCTCTGAGCCCCAAGTCAGCAGCCCAAATCTCAGCATCATAATTCTGAGAGAAGGTGTAGGCCATGGGCCCAGGCTCTGATATGGCCGGTTACAACTCACAGTAATTATTCTGTAAGCACAGAATTGAATTTGCACTAAAAACCAACTGCCAGGGCCAAGACAGCTTTTGGGCAATGATTATGGATCCCTGACAATAAAGTGCTGCCAAAAATTTTTGGAGGAGGTGACAGACATAGTCAATATATTACTTTATGAAGTATTTGCTGAGATATTAAGATACTTCAGGTCAGTGACTGTGTTTTACTCATCTTTAATTCCCAGTGCAGAGCTCAGCACTGAGAATATAGAGGCATTAATACTCTGAGTAGGATTAATGAATAAATGAATGGATAAATGTGTGCATGGCACTGATTGTAGAGAGGCGAAATCAGAGGCTGGGAACATTTTCACAAGGCCTTGGTAATCATAAGATAAAATGACATGGTGATTGATCACATATGTAGGGAAGGAAATAATAAAAATTGATTTTAAGTTTATTACTAAAACTTTGGAGAATGGAGACATTATGTCTTTGGAAATAGAAGAGATAGATAAGACAGCTGGATTGAGGTGGGGGGAGAAGATGTCAACATTAGTATAGGCATGTAGAGACTGAAGTGATACTGGGACATCCAGATGAACACACAGAACAGGCAGCTAGAGAAAGGATGCGAGATCAAGACAGAGGTCTGGGCTTGGGGCGGGGATGCTGAAGTTCTTTTCTAGTAGGTGGTATTTTCTGTGGAAGAAAATTAGATATCTAAAGGAGGGAGTGCAGAGAGAATAAAAGAATGTCTGAAGAATGTGACTCGATGGGAAACTATTAAGTCTTTACATGGAGCTGATGGGTTAGTCTAAATATACTCAGTGACATAGAAAAGTAAATTAGTTATGGTACCATTTCCAATGCTATACACCAATTCCTGATGACCACTGTTTAAGAGTACTTCTGTCTGCAAGCCAAGAATGAATCTTTATATGTGGTATAGAGATCCACCCATTCATCTACCCACCCATCCATTTTACCTCCATATCCATCCATCTATCCATCCTTCCATCAACCTACCCTCCCACTCACCCATCCATAATCTCTCCAACATTTATGGAATGGCTTTTCTAGGGTAGGCTAAGGAACAGAGACTCTTTAGCACTACTGATAAATCTTAACACGCAGCCACATTTGCACTGAATCTGCCCACATGTGTGTGCCGGTAGTACCAACTCCTCACCATGTCTACCTCCTTTTCCTTCTGCTCCAGATCATATGAAAATGTGACACCCCACAACCTGCTGTGTCCTTGTGGTAAATTTCCCTTCTGTAACCACTTCTCCCTCTTGAGCCTTCTTGTTACCAGCTCAGTGTAGCTCCTGCCCAAGCCCACTCTTCCCAGGTGATGCCTCGGTTTTCAGTCCACCTCCCAAACAAAACAAAACTTAGGACAAAGTCAGTAACCCTAGAATTCCATTCTCTGGTAATCCTTTTGCAGCTGCCCACCTGCTGGGGGGTGGGTGGCTCCTATTTATAGAAGGAACTTAGAGTGAGATAGCTTACCTTGAAGGGCTAATAACAACTGTGGTTGACTCATGGGGAGATATTTGGGTAGGGGGTCTTCCCAGAGCTCCTCCAGCCGCTCTGTGATGCCTATTCTGACAAGGCTGGTCTTCGAACAAGTCACAGTGGTTAACACCATGGACTTTGGAAGTGAATAAGCTTGATTTGAATCTGGCTTTGCCAGTTCCCATCTGTGTGACCTTAGATACTTTCTGTTACTTCTCTGAGCCCCCTTTTCTGCGTTACCAAAGTGCTGATGGTATCTATCTCACAGGGCTGAATGAGAGTTAAATGGAACAGTAACAATATAGCAGTTTATCTGTGGTGCTTAGTGTGTACCAGGAACCAGTCTAAGTGATCACTATGGGACTTACATAATTTAATCCCTTATAACAACTATATTATCCCCATTTGGTAGCTAAGGCTCAGAGGGGCTAAGTAACTTGCCAAGGTCACACAGTTAGCGAGTGGCAGAGTTGAGCATGACTCTGACAGTAAGATTTTGTAGCCATGCTCTTAACCAGTTCACCATATTGCCTCCTAGATCGTGAGGGTTCAACCCTTGACGTGTGGTTAGCACTCAGTAACTGTCAACCATTACCGTACAAATATCCTCCCTAAGGCCTATTTTTTTTTTTTTTTTTTTTTTTTTTTTTGTGGTATGCGGGCCTCTCACTGCTGTGGCCTCTCCCGTTGTGGAGCACAGGCTCCGGATGCGCAGGCTCAGCGGCCATGGCTCATGGGCCTAGCCGCTCTGCAGCATGTGGGATCTTCCTGGACCGGGGCACGAACCCATGTCCCCTGCATCAGCAGGCGGACTCTCAACCACTGCACCACCAGGGAAGCCCAGGCCTAAATTTATTCAGTGCTTTTACTCATTTACTTATCCACTCACTCAATTTCTAGGATATAAGCTCCATGTGGGCAGGAATGGGATTTTTGTCTGTTTTACTTAACTGTTGCATTCTTGGTGTCTAGAACAGAGGTTGGTATAGAATAAGCACTCAATAAATTGGTAAATGAATGCATCTACTCACTCACCCATTTGTCAGCAAAGGTGTATTAAGCACCTTCTAAGTGCCAGACTCTGTGCCAGGTGCCGTGATGGGTTAGAGTCTCTGACCTCAGGGAGCTCATGATCTGACAAGGGAAACAAACTTGTGAGCCAGTAACGCAATTTCAATATGATGTATCCAAGTGTTACCGAGTGCTGGCGTGAATGGATGAGACTCCTATCTATTCCCTGAGTGCTCGGGTGAATGGATGAGACCCCCATCTATTCCTTTGGGATGCTGCCGAATGTTCATTTAGTGTTGCTACCTGCTGTCTCTCAAGTCAGCAAATTCCTATCTATTAGAGTGAGTTTACATTCAGCCGGATGAGGTACAAGTTCCTGCAAAGAGGAGGAGGAGGCGGCGGAAGGGCTGAGGCTGGAAGTGTTTTGCTGTGCAGGCTGTGCACTGCACAACTCCAGGGGGTGCCATTCATGTAGACTCTGATGGGAGTGGTGCCATCATAGTTGTGCAACATGGCAGCCCTGTGACGGCAGCCGTTAAGGCCACCTCTGAATCATTTCTTTCACTAGGGACCTTGGGGATTGCAGATGACTTAGACAGAACCTCTGAGGGCACTTCCCAATGCATTTTTCTTGGTCCCAGTGACCTGTGTGAAGAACCAGGCACATAAGCAGTATGAACAGCTTGCACTGCTAAAGGGAATAAACTCCACTGGGGTCCAATTGCTGTTTAAGCCTTAGTTGGGTGTGGGCCACAGTGACATCACTGACACCATCAGACACATGACTCTGACCTCCAGGTTTCTCCTTATGACAACCTTGGGCCCCTTTTATTTGCCACATACTCTCTACTCAGCACCATATTGTCACCTAATAGGGTGGGGAGCAAGTTCAGTCCTTGGCAACCTTGTGGAATTGAAATGAGCAGTTTGGGGTTTTTTTAAAAACAAGTTTTCTCATGCTTTCTCAGCTCTTCCTACTGGGAAGGTGGGGGAAGCTTCTGAAAGTCATGACCCTGGGATGGCAGGGACTCCATGCCAAGGGGACCCTAGGGTTGCAGCAGAAGACTTTGGAAAACAATGATACTTGTCCCCAAAGGGAGGAGGGTGCTCCAGTGATGCGATTTTTGTCTTGCTGAGTAGGCTGTGTCCCTTACATTAGAGCTTATAAACTTGCCCTGTATCTGGGCATATGGGGCTCCTGGTACGGTGTGTGCCTCATCCTTCTTTCCAGGACCTAATGCCACCGTAGAGGGTTTTGAGGCACCCCCAAAGCTTGGCCCTCTCCATGGCAACTTAGTTCCTGTCTTCTGACCTGGAACTCCAAAGAATGGGTCAGTGTTTCAGAGCATGGTGGAAAAGTTAGAAAACTGAGCTCTACACTTGGCTCTGTCGCTCTCTGGCCATGTAAGTTTGGGGTAAGTCAATTTCCCGTTCTGGGTCACAGTTTCTCCATCTGTAAATGGTATCATCACATCACTTAGGTCTTCCTCCTTGAGCTTTTATGAGGATAGAACAAGATAATGAATGAGAAGGTATTGGAAGCAATATTTGTGCTCTAGGAATGAGTCATGTTGCATGTTTGCTGTTTCAGCATAGTTTGGCTTGATCACACGGGCCTCTGGACACAGAGAGGTGCTTTTTAGTTTCCAGATATTAGGGATTGAGCCCAATGGTAGGTAGGACCAGTGAGAAGCATCTTAAGCTTCCTTTGGAGTAAAGAGTAAAGTCTGGATTTTTAATGGGCTACATTAGTTAGAGTAATACTGGTGGCTGTAAGAAATAAAACGCCAAAGTATCAGTAGCTTAAAACACACTAGAAGTTTATTTCTCGCTCATTAACAATCAAATGCGTGTCAAATGCATGTGTTTATTGTCAGTGGGTGGGTTTTCTCCTTGCAGTGTTTAGAGACCCAGGTTTCTTCCATCTTGTGGCTTCACCATCCCCTTAGGGCAGTGGTTCTCAAGCTTGGTTTCCCTTGCAGCTTTAAGAAGGATTCTTGGTTCCCACCCCAGAGATTCTGATTTAATTGGTTTCTGGTGTGGTCCTTACGTTGGGCTTTTTTTTTAAAGCCTCAGGTGATTCTAATGTGTAGTTAAGGTTGGGCACGCCCACACTTCGTGGCGTCCTCGCACTTCGTGGCGTCCTCTCCTTTCGACCATGAGAAGGAGAAAGAAACAGAGAAGAGGGTGCGTTTACTTCTTAAAAACGTCAGCCTATGTTGGGTGGACATCGCTTCTGCTCACATTCTATTAGCAAGAGTGGCCGTCTCGCCGCCCTGGCTGCAAGGTAGGCTGTGAGATATGGCCCCAGGTCTGGCACTGTTTCCCCATTTCCCAGCAATGGCTGTATACTTTGGAAGGGGAGCGTTTTGGTCTGTTATTTATCTGTGTCCCCGGGGCCAACAGATTGACTTACCCAGGTGCTAAGAGACCTAACCTGTGGCACAGAAGCTTCGAGCTGTAGTCAGTTCAAAGAGGCTTTCCTGAGGGTTGGCAGAGGAAAGGGTATCACCTAATTGTCTCCGGTTTGGCGGCTGTGGCCACCCACATTCTTGTTTATATCCTGGGATTAGAGGATAGTTTCTTGTTGTAAAGAGCACAGACTTTGCAGGCAGGCAAACTTGGTTAAAATCCTCACTTACTGTTATTAAACTTGTGGTTTGGGGCATGTTAATCAACATCTGTAAACTTCACGCTTCCCAAATGTAAAGTATATATAATTACGCCTACGTTGAAAGGTTTTATAATAATCACACACAAATGCCTACCTTGCCTTAAATAAGATAATGTCTGTTATGGTGCTGAAAATGACAGGCATAGGGCAGGGGTGGGATCCTTGTAGGATCTTCTCTCCTCGCAGAAGGGAGGGATGGTGGGGCTCCCTGCTGTGGCGGGGAACCAGGGTGTGAGGAGAGAGGCTGAGTTTCACTGCTAGGCTGAGAAGCAGCCTCAGGACCACACTTGCCCGGTTAGGTTGGAATAATGGGACTGGCTTCCCCCAACAGATGGGACCCCCTGGATCAGGCTCCTCTGCTCAGTCCAGGGGCATCAGCCCCCTCTTTCCTCTACATCTCCCCAGCCCCCCCACCCCCCACCCCCCGCCAGGGAGGAGACTTAACTTCTAGAGTCCAAAGCAGCTTGGGAGAAAGACTCCTAACCGGGAAAAAGACTGTTGCAGCAGGGCTTGGGCTCATCAGAAGCCTGGCTGGAGGCTTCCCGCTGGGGTTGCTGCAGCTGCTGCCTGGGGCCGTTGATAAGGAAGATGGGGAGATAGCAGGACGCCTTCCTGTTAGTGCCTGCGAAAAGCGGCCTATGCAGATAACAACCTGTCAGCTCATAGCCTGGAGTGTGACAAGACTGCCTTTGTGTGGCTCTAATTAGTTCTGTATGTGTCTGGTTGGCAGTGGCAGTGGGGAGGACAGTGGCTGCGGAAGGAGAGAGGCCTGGGCAGGACTGTGGAAACTGACAAAGATGCTTTTGGGGGGCTCTCCCGTCTCCCATCTTCACGACTCTTTGCTTTTCAGCTACTCAGCCCCTTTGGTTTCTACCACAACCCCTTTCTCTACGGGTTGACTTGGATGAGATGGGGCTGAGGTTACTCCAGGTTATTTGAGGTGATTATCTCCTAGGATCCCAAGACAGGAAAGGTGAAGCAGCTTCTGCTGGGGGGTAGGGGGGTGCACTGCCCGAGTCTCATGCTGGTGGGTCTGCCACACTCCGGGAAGACGGCAGCAGGACTACAACATCAGCAGTACCCCTGGGGAACCACCCCTGCTCACCTTATATTTTCTGTTTTGGGGTCCTTTAAGACCTTATCTTTTTGTTTCTCCTGGTATGCAAGTCTGCAGATAAAGCTTCTGTGGTCCTTCGTACAAATTGCTGAAAATGACATCAAGCACCTAGTGTGTGCAATGCACTGTGCTTGACACAGTTTCTAGTGATGGTTCAAGCTTCACAGCAAACATTCAGAGTGTCTATTTTTATCCCATTTTTACTGACGAGAAGAGGGTCCTGGAGAAGCTAAAGAATGTGCCCAGTGTCATACATCTTGTTAAGAGGTGCTGGCCTGTCTGTTTTCAAAGCTGCCTCCTCTGTGCTCTGATCCCCAGCTGGTTTTCTAAAGCACCTTTGTAGATGAACAATGAATTATATAATAAGAGAAGGCATGCTGTTTTATGAGGCAGAATTTTATAATCCCGAATCCAAACATATCATTCTCTGTCCTCTTAAAAAAAATTATTAGCTGGAGTTAGAAAATTAAACCCTAAGATCCCAACATGCCTCCTGCATCTCCTTGGCCTAAGATCGCTTTTCCCAGACGACACCCCATTATTTTGGTACAGTCTTCATCAAGCCCACTCCTATTTCTTCTTATACTCTGACCAACCAGTACTAAGCAGTTTCAGTTTGTTTCTTAAACTATGTTCTCAGCCAGTGTCTAAGATGGGGCTCAACCAATGTGATGGGATATGGTGGGTGTGTGAGCCGTCTGAGACAGAAGGGTCAGAAGTTCTGGAGGGCGTGTGTATATTTTTAAAAGCATATTCAATGTTGTAATTACTTTGATTTGTTTTAGTCATGATACTTGTGATAATGTTAAATAATAATCATAAGTTAATCCTGAGAAATATAAAAATTTACAGTAATGTGTGAATGTTGAACATAAAATGACCTTTCTCCAAATATTTTAATTTTTTTTTTTTTTTTTTTTTTTGCGGTACGTGGGCCTCTCACTGTTGTGGCCTCTCCCGTTGCGGAGCACAGGCTCCGGGCGTGCAGGCTCAGCAGCCATGGTTCACGGGCCCAGCCGCTCCGCGGCATGTGGGATCCTCCCGGACCGGGGTGCGAACCCGTGTCCCCTGCATCGGCAGGCGGACTCTCAACCACTGCGCCACCAGGGGAGCCCTCCAAATATTTTAATTTTAACATTAATTCTAATGTGGCTGTGACAAGGAATGATGAAATGTCTACAATGAGGCAGGCCAGTGAGAGAGATGAGGGGGAGAAGTTATAGGAGAGGGAGAGTTTCTGGGACGCACCCCGAAGTCATCCCCCGCGGAGCCCAAGGACGGGTTTGAGTAGCTTGGGGAGATTAGAGTCCTCAGTCCCCCTCTTGACCCTCCAGGTGGTAACTGTCTCCATGAATGCTCTTTAGAAAACTGCCATCAGGTGGTGTGTTTGTGGTGGGGATGCGGGGATAACGAAGGGCAGGAGAACTTGTTTGGAATGGAGAGCGAACCCACTGGAATGGAGAGAAAACCCACTGGACCATCTTGTTCTAATTGTCAGGGAGGACATGGTGGCAGGTATACTCACAATGTGTTGATTTGTGATCAGTGTGTAGAGGAAGCAGGACTTGTGTGGGAAAGAGAACACCACATCACCTACATTCAGATGTGACTCATTGAGAGGCTCTTTCTCGGCCCCTAGAGGACTATTCTGGAAAGCTCCATGGCTTTTATGCTCATCCTCAGGAAATATAGTCCAATGGACTCGATCAGTTACACTACTCAATCCAGGAATCAGAATATCCAGTCCAAAATACGTATTAAGTCTTGAACATAGGAGCTGTTCTCCTGCATCACCCCCATGATTGCACCTGTCTCACTCTGGAAGTCCTCACGTAGGGCTTGCCTTGTGCTTCTCCTGCCCACCCTGAGCCTCTGTTTGTTGCTGTTTTGATCTCCTAGGGACTGGTGTGAGAAGAGGGGAGGGGATAGCTAGTTTTCATTCGCTGGGTGGCTGCATTCTTTCCAGGATTGGAAAGTAGTTAAGCCTTTTAGTGTTGACTGCTGTTGGTAAGCTCTTTGGGGTTTCCCTGCTGGGTCCCCTTCCCTGCCATTCCAGGTGTTCCCTTGGGGTTCCTTCCTCAGCTCCTGGACACTGTGCACTTTCAGCCTCTTTCAGCTGAGGTCTTCCCATCCTTCCAGGCCACCTCTCAGGGCCCATGATGACCCCATGCTAGTTTTCCTCCACGGGTGGCACATGTGTGGCTCACAGGGAGATCTTCCAACATTCCTTGGGAGTACAGGTGCATCCTAAAGCAGTGACCTGTCTCAGCTCCCACCAAGCAGTTGCTCTTTCTTGACTTCTACATTTCCTGGGCAGGAATAGGACCTCAGTCTACAGTCCCTGTGATCTTCCTGGACATGAGTCAGGCACCTGTCTTCAGCATCTCCCAGTTGCAGAAATCACACTTCAGAGCATCCAGTGGTTGCCTTGGGGCCCTTCTCTAGGTGAATTGTTAGAGGCAGCACATCCCTATCCCCGAACAGAGAAGGGTGGGGTGGGGAATCACAGCTCACAATCCGTCTCTCCAAGGAAATCTCAACCAACTTCTCTTAAAATCCTTCTCTAACCCAGTTTTGTATCCTTGATCTTGTTGTGGGGTCCACACATCATGGACTAGGTTCTCCTTCATTTTCTGTAAATTCTTACCCTATGTGTGTCTGCTTGGGAGGTCTGCTTACCACCTCCTTCGATATCCTGATATCTACGGCATCTCTGTCAAAACTGCAGCAGAAAGAATGCTGTTCTAATATCCTTTGCCTGATCCATCTGAACCGGGCTCTCATTCTTCAAGTGGACGGGATACAGGAGACTTGACAGCAGTTGATGTGAGGGTTCCCACAATACCAGTCGCAAAGCAGTGGGGATTGGGGGTGGCATAGCACAGAAGGGCACAGGTGACCAGGGGAAATAAATGGATGGAGGAAAGGGCACCTGATGTTCCCTGTGGTGATAGAATCCCTTGGCTGAGGCTTTGACCCCATGTGAGAACTGCAGTCTCCCAGGGATGGGACTCTAACCCTTCGATCAGCATCAGCCCATGTCCCTAAGCCACAGGCACTTGGCAAGGGCACAGGGCTCACCTAGGAGCAGGAGGGGGCTTCCTGGGATGCTAACGCTTTGATTCACTGCAGAACCTCCAAAGCACATCCTCCATCATGGTCCTGACTTGGCCTTTTCTCAGCTCCTTGTGCATTTTATCACTGTGTCCTGTTGAAGTCAGGTATAAAAATGGGCTGAATTTATGCAGCTCTTGGGGGCAGGGCCCAGGGATGAGTGCAGGTTGCCTGACTCCTGGGGCTGGCAAATCCAAGGGGATGTTCCCATTGCCAAGAAATGCCTCTTGCATTGCAAGCAGTCCGCCTAGCAGAGAGCTCCACTCTGAGTGAGGCCCTCAGTACAGAGCTCTGAGGAGGCACAAACTCCTTCAGAATCTCCATGCTTCGGTCTTTTGGCTCTTCGCAGTGGAAAGCAGCACCATGCAGGGTTTAGGAACCCTATTCCTGGGGTGAGATGACCTTGGTTTGAATCTCTAACATTTAAATGTCAAATTGTATAATGTTGAGCAGGTTTTTTTCTGGGCATTAGTTTTCCCATCTGGGAAATGGGGGAGTAATAGCAACATGATTAATTGAGAAAAATCCTTGTAAATCACATGGCACATAACTCTCTCTCTAACCATTACTCTTGTGAAATTACATTGTGGAAGCCCCAGAAAGACACTAGTTGGTACTCAGAACTCCTTCTGAACTCGTTATGTTATTGGCCTCTTGTCTGTCCTCCTTTTTGCCCCCCTACATCTCCTTTCACTTTGGCACATAGAACTATTGCCAGATGAATTATTTGAAATGAAAAATTTTAAATTATTTGAACTGTCAAAAAATTAAAATGCCCTACGTTTTATTCACCAAAACAAACCAACAAAAACACAAAACAGCAACAACGCTTCTCATCACTGACCCCTACCCTCACCCAAAATACACACACAACACTCCACAGGCAACCCAGGTAGTGGGAGAATCTTTCTTGGGGATAGACCCTTAAGTTGTCGATCAACCACAGAATTTATAATATCCACGCCCCCATGGTTTTAGCACAATGGCATGCTGTCTCATTCCATCGGAGTGCAGGTTCTGTCTTTCTTGGAATTGCATTTCCCTAAAAGCAACCTGGATTAGTGAGCAAGGGGCAGTGAGAAGGAGCCCCATTAAACTGGGCAATCCTGTTTAGGAACCATGTTTGATTCCCAGTTTTCTCTGCCCACACACCCCCAGCCCCATCTACCATCTTACTATTTGTAGTTGCAGTTTGCTGCTCCAGTAGAAAAAGCCAGAGGGTTCACAAATTCCCTCATAAAAGAAACTCCATTTAGGAAGTCTTATTCACTAAGGATTTATTAGCTCTTTACACTCTGGAAGCCTGGAGTTTTAATTATTCCAGAAATCCCTAAGTTTTAATTACTTAAATAGATGGTGGGGGTGGGGATAGGACCGACATCTCTACAAATTCATTGTCCAAGAAGATTAACAGTAAAATGTGCAGGTAATGTAAGCCCTGTATGTGGCCAGAGGCAGGGTGGAACAATAAAGAAAGGTCCCGCTTGAAGAGTTAAGTGTCAGTGGGAGGCAGCCTTGTCAAGGTAGTGTCAAGGGTCCAGATGAGTAACTGTGAGCTGAATGGCATAATGGTAAGAGCAAGGTGTTGAGAGGAGGATTGGTCAGGGTACAATGGGCTGGTCAGGGAAGGCTCCATGGGAAGCAGAATTTTAACTGGGCCTACAAGCATGAGTTTTATTTGGACAGGCAAAGAGGAAGGGAAAATGCTTCAGTGAGGACAACTAAAAAGACCTCTCTTTGCTTTGGATTTCAGCCAGGACTTGTCTGTCATTGAAAGGGAGAACTGAGTATGATTTCAGAATCATACTCAGTTTCAGCTATATATACCTATACCAAGTATTTGGGAACATAAGGGAAAAGGGTAATTATCAGAAAGCTGTCTCTTTCTTCTACTTTCTATCTCCCTCCACCCTGCCCCCAAGGCTTAAGTACTGAGTAACTAATGCAGGTCTAAGGGAAAATAAAAGTTGGAAGTTATTTAGTACTGGAAGTACAATCCAGAGCAATTAGGCAAGAAAAAGCAATAAAAAATCACAAATTGGAAAGGAAGAAGTAAAATTGTCACTATTTGTAAATCATATATGTAGAAAACCCTAAAGACTCCATGAAAAACCTGTTAGAAGTAACAAATCAAATTTAGTAAAATTTTAGGATATAGAATTGATGCACAAAAATCTGTTGCATTTCTATGCACTAATAGTGAACTATCAGAGAAATTAAAACAATCCCATTTACAGTTGCACCAGAAAGAATAAATACCTGGGAATAGATTTAGCCAAGGAAGTGAAATACCTGTATGTTGAAAACTACAAGACATTAATTAAAGAAATTGAAGACACAAATAAATGGAAAAATATTCCATGTTCATGGATTGGAAGAATTAATAGTTAAAATGCCCATACCACCCAAAGCAATCTATAGATTCAATGCAATCCCTATCAAAATTCCAATAGCATTTTTCACAGAAATAGAACAAAACTAAAATTTGTATGGGACCATAAAAGACCACGAATAGCCAAAGCAATCTTGAGAAAGAACAAAGCTGGAGGCATCACACTGCCTGATTTTAAAGTATATTACAAAGCTATAGTAATGAACACAATAGGTATTGGCATGAAAACAGACACATAGATAAATGGAATAGAAGAGAGAGCCCAGAAATAAACCCACTCATATATGGGCAATTTCTGACAAAGGATATACAGTGGGGAAATATACAATGGGGAAAAGGATATACAGGGGTATACAATGGGGAAAAGAACAGTCTCTTCAGTAAATGGTGTTGGGAAAATTGGACAGCCACATGCGAATGAAACCAGACCATTATATTAGACCATGAACAAAAATTAACTCAAAATGGATTAAAGACTTGAACGTAAGACTGAAACCATTAAACTCCCAGAAGAAAACATAGTTGGTAAGCCCCTTGGCATAGGTACTGGTGATGAGTTTTTGAATCTGACACCCAAAACAAAAGCAACAAAAGTAAAAATAAACAAGTGGGACTCTGTGAAACTAAAAAACTTCTGCACAGCAAAGGAGACCATCAACAAAATGAAAAGGCAACCCACTGAATTGGGGGAAATATTTGTAAATCATATATCTTTATAAGCTCCAAACCTAATTTTGTCCATTTACTTTGTCTACTTTATATTATCTATTTTATCAGAAGATATTATATCACACTCTTTACTCAGAGGCTCTTGACCGAATACTGGAAATGAAAAAGAAGTTTATCAATCCTTCCCACCATTCTAGTGTTGAAGCTAGGAGAAATGTCCCACAGTCAGCCATGGTCACCACAAAGTGACAAGTTAAGTCCACATAGACCATCCCTATGTTTTCAGGAAGAGCTGAGGTAAAGGAATTCTGAAATAGTTATGTACAGTACAGTTTTGGAGAATCTATTTTTTAAAAAGTTGTAAGTTATGTATGTATTTTTTGTATTTAGTAGCAACTATGGCAGGTATCTCCTGAATTTTTTTGGTGGGGGGGTATTTCAACAACCTGAAAAACATCCACAAATATGGAAGTGAGATCCAAAGACCTCTGAGGACAAAGGAGAGGAGCTGGCACAAAGCCTGTGAATATCACTCTGTAAGAGAGGCTGCAGGGGCACCTCCTGGCCAGAGTCTATTTTGAGTTACATGAAAATTAAGGTTTGCAGAGGCAAAGCAGGGAAGGGGAATAATGGAGGTGGAGGGAGGGAGTGCTGCTTGAAGCTGACGCTCTGAGAAGTTCCTGAAAAGAGGAAGAAGATAGAACAATTGGAAGCCGCTCAGTGTAGAAGCAAAGTCTTCCCTCTTGATTATGATACCATAGAATATTCCATATCAAGATTAGGCTAAGATCAATGAAATCAATATCAAGATTAGGGATATTAAGAAAAGCTTAAAAGATGTACTTTTTTTTTTTTCCATTTAGGTCGAGGAAGAATTTTAGATTTCTCTAAAAGTTGGTCTCAGTGGGATGAGAGAAATACGTGAGGGAGATTAAAAGGTACTAACTTCCAGTTACAAAATGCGTCTTGGGTATGCACAGTGTGGGGAATATAGTCAATAATAATGTAATATCTTTCTGTGGCCACAAAAAAAAATTGGTCAGCAATGTATTGGCATGTAAAGGGGGAGTGTGAATGCCTGCTTCGGAAGGAGGGACCCCTCTCCTGGGGACTTACTGTGTTGGGTGCCCTCAGCCATTGTATCCTTTGATCATCACAGCTCTGGTGAGATATTCCATTTTATCTTTGAGGAAACTGAGGCTCAGAGAGATCAGGTAACTTGCTTGTAGTCATACAGCTGCTGAGTAGTTGAGGAAGGATTCAAACCCACTCCTTAGGCCATTATAAATTCTACCACCATTTATGTAGAAACCTTGTTTTTCAATAATGCTCATGTCAGAGGGTTTGTTGTTCTACTTTCTGTGGGTCCTCTGCTGGGGACCTGAAATAAAACCATCTGAGGACAGGCACTAGCTTGGTTTAATGTGAAGAATCAGTGTCTGTGCCATCCAGTATTTAATAAAGGTTTTCCAAGGATAGGAGGATGAGCTGTGATAATTCATATACAGTGCCTTGCACATAAGAAGTCAGTAACTGTTATCTATCATGACGATAATGATGATGGTAATGAAGATGATTAAACAGTCTCTGCCCAGAAGGATTTCCTCTAACAGACTATTGATTTCTGCAAAAGAATCGGCCTAATAAGATAGAGATTGTCATCTCCACATCATTAATTATGAAGCATTTATCAAGTGGAGATGAGCAAACATGCTCTGGAGCCCAGAGCTTAACCTCTTGTTCTAGTGCCTCCTTGTGGTGCTCCAGGGCTGGACAAGGTACATTTTGTTTTGGTTTCTTGAGTCAGTGAGAAACGTTAGAGGCTTCTCTCCTCTCAGAGCTAACTTGCTGAATGATCTTGCAGAGATTTTCCTTTAGGAATATTCCCAGCCGCTTTGCTGAGTGACAAGTGTCCTCTTAGCCAGTAATCCTCTGGCTCTCCTTTTGCATATCTGGCCCATCTTCCCTTGACCTTTATCCCCTCCATCCCCTTTGTGATGACAGAATACTCTGCATGGTGAAGACCCTCATCTTGGCCTGAGGGAAGGGGGCACCATCTTTTGGCCTTGACTTCCATACAAGAACACCAGATGGGGAATTAATTGCCAAATGAATTATGCTAAAAATAATTGCTAGAGGACTTCAGAGGAGGAGCAGGATTTATATCTGGGCTGGGGTGGTCAGGTAGACTTCTTGGAGAACATGGGTCCTGAACTGGTGGGGCCTGAACTGGTCCTTCAGGATTGACTGGTCCTTAAAGCTAGACTCCTTAGCATTGAATCTCAGCTCCACGACTTACTACCTGTGTGACCTTGGTAGGTTTTTTTTTTTTTTAATCTTTCTGTGCCTCAGTTTCCTCATTTGTAAAAATAAGGATAATAATGGTACCTGCCCCGTAAGATTGTTGTGAGGATTAAATGGGTTGGTAGATCTCAAGTGCTGAGAACAGTGCCTAGTGTCTAAGAAGAGTTCAATAAATATTAGCTATTTTTACTGAAGACTGGGAGATTTGGATAGCCAGAGTGATGCCAGATCTCAGAGGCAGGAGAGAGAATTCAGGTCAAATGTATGTTCCCTCCCAGCCAAGGCAGGAGGCCTGACTCATCCTGCTTCACTAGTGACACAGCTGAGGACAAAATGTTTATTGTTTGTCTTCCCCAAAGGCATAAGTGGCTCCTTGCATGGCTGCAATGTGGAAAACAGTTTTCTGAAGAGCTTAATTTGCTCTGTGGGAATATATCTGGGCTTGGGAAAATGCGGGCCCTGAGGGGGGACATTTTTGTTTCTTTTAGAAAACATGGCCTGTTGGGAATCCAGCAGACTTGCCTGCTTAGCCTCACTAAAAGCCATGCCTGAGCCCAGCTGTTGGTTTACATATGGTTTATAGGAAAGACCTGGGTCTAACCTGATCTTGCCTCTGTTCTGAGGCAACATCTGGATTCTTTTCACTACTCAGTAGGCATTTATTGATAATCTTCAGTGTGCCACTGAAGTTTCTGCCTTTACAGAGCTGACAATTTTCTAGGTGACAGACAAGTAAAGAGGCAATTACATTGAAGTGTGACAAATGCTCTCATGGGGGAAATGTAGGGTACCTTGGGGGCAAGTGGGGGGAACAACCAATCTAGTCCAGGACAATGGAAGAAGGGACTTGTAAATTAAGCCCCAAAGGAGGAGGAGGAATTAGCCTAGAGCAGCAGGGTTGGCGGTGAGGGACAGCTGGTGTACTGGCCTGCTGACGTGGGCCAAGGTTAATGCTGTGTGTGTATGTGAGCCCAGGTGTGTGTGTGAAGGGGAAGAAAGATGCGAGAGGGGCAGTCTGGGGGAGTGAAGAGAGACCTGATCTGGATTAAGGAGAGGAATCCAGTTTTTGCAATATTTTACTGGCCGACTTTGGGCAAGTCACTTCACCAGTATGGAACTTAGTTTCTTCATCTGTGAAATGGAGATGAGAATATAAATTTGGCCTATTTCCTAAGGCTATTTCATAATAATAGATATGAAAGGGCTTAAAACATACATTATTATATTCTTTTAAGGAATTATCATTGCCATCATATGATTTCATTTTGTAAGGCTGACAATACTTCTTTTATAAACCCACGGTACCATGGGTATGTGAAAGTGGTGATTAGGAATCACATGACGTCATGAACAATATCTATAATGCTTCCAGAAGCATTATCAGAAGCAGAGAAGTAGAGCTTCTGGTTATGGTGGTTGACAGTGTTAGTTTATTAGCAGACAGATTAAGTGGTCACCTATGCTGTCCTTTCCTCCTGTCCTACAGCCATCCTCCACCTACTCATGCCCCAGAGGTGGTGACTGACAGGATATGCAGAAAAGATGGACACTCTTTCTTTCTAAATCCCAGTGACCACACATCAATTCTTGCTATTTTCCATTACTTGTTTACAGAGATTACTTGGTCAGATGGCTCAGCTGATGGTGGGAATATTGTGGACAGTAGAACAATATGATATAGGAGGGGGACTTCTCCCTCAGCAGAGAGGTGATGGGAGGACTTCAGAGACAAGCTCTAGGCATGAGAGGATGGTAATCTTGTGATCTGGTAAGGCAAGTAGTCTTCCATCCCAATCCTAGTTTCAAGGTCACTGTGTGACCTTGGTGGGTTACTCTCCTTCTTTTTTTATTTTATTTTTTTAACATCTTTATTGGAGTATAATTGCTTTACAATGGTGTGTTAGTTTCTGCTTTATAACAAAGTGAATCAGCTATACATATACATATATCCCCATATCTCCTCCCTCTTGCGTCTCCCTCCCATCCTCCCTATCCCACCCCTCTAGGTGGACACAAAGCACCGAGCTGCTCTCCCTGTGCTATGCGGCTGCTTCCCACTAGCTATCTGTTTTACGTTTGGTAGTGTATATATGTCCATGCCACTCTCTCACTTCATCCCAGCTTACCCGTCCCCCTCCTCGTGACCTCAAGCCCATTCTCTACGTCTGCGTCTTTATTGCTGTCCTGCCCTTAGGTTCTTCAGAACTATTTTTTTGTTTTTGTTTTTTAGATTCCATATATATGTGTCAGCATACGGTATTTGTTTTTCTCTTTCTGACTTACTTCACTCTGTATGACAGACTCTATGTCCATCCACCTCACTACAAATCACGCAATTTCGTTTCTTTTTATGGCTGAGTAATATTCCATTGTATATATGTGCCACATCTTCTTTATCCATTCATCTGTCAATGAACACTTAGGTTGCTTCCATGTCCTGGCCATTGTAAATAGAGCTGCAGTGAACATTGTGGTACATGACTCTTTTTGAATTATGTTTTTCTCAGGGTATATGCCCAGTAGTGGGATTGCTGGGTCAAGTGGTAGTTCTATTTTTAGTTTTTTTAAGGCACCTCCATACTGTTCTCCATAGTGGCTGTATCAATTTACTACTTTCCTTCTTGAAGCTTCGGTTTCTTTATAAGCTGGTGATAATAATATACCAATTTTATAGAGTTGTAAGAATTATTAAAAAGTAAAATCATGACATACAAATATAAAATGAACACCTGTCAAAGATTGTATATAACTCATTAATTTAAAAGGAAAGCAGTAAGATGATACTACTGGCTTAAAGGAGAATTCAAAGAACCACACGTGATGTAGGCAATAAGGAATGCCGAAATGAATTTAAAAATAGGTGCAAACTGAGTTTATCCACAAAGCAGTAATCAATTGCATTCCACTGGGCACATTTCATTTGCATTTCAACTGACAAATTTATTTGCATTGTTATTAGTTTTCTACATCTCACAGAGTTGTAGAATAGCTAAAAAAAAAAAAAAATCATAACCCAGCTCATGCCCAGTTTTCTATTGAAAAAAATCCAGTAATCTTTTTGGTCCATTTCAAAGTATTTCTCACACTTAATTAAATAGAGGTAATGCATATAGAGTGCTTGGCAGAGAGTAAGTGCTCAGTAAAAGCTAGCTATTATAAAAGTCAGTGAAATTAATAGTAATAATAAAAATCTTTTGCACTGCTGGCAGAGTTATCCTGAAGTGAAGCTTTGGTCATGATACCTCCTTCTCAGAAACTTTCAGTGACCCATCATTGTCTCTGAAATAAATTCTACACTTCTTAGCTGGACATTTAAGGTTCTCTGATCTGTCTCCATCCAGACTTGCCAGTTCATTTCCTACGCCTAACTCCCTGCAAGATCTGTCATGGTGCCTGGAATTTCACCCTTAGGGATCAAGCTTTGTGGATATTGAAGCCTTTTGGGTCCTTAAGCACTCCCTCTGAAAATGCAAATGCCACCAAAGGCGGATTTTGCCCGGACATGATCTGGCAGCACCACAGTTGTCCAACTAGTAAGTGCATCCGTCTGCTCAGGCTGCTACAACAGAATACCATAGGCTGGTGACTTAAACAACAGACGTTTACTTTCTCACATTTCGGGAGACTAGAAGTCCATGATCAAGGTGCCAGCTGATTTGATTTCTGATGAGCACTCCCTTTGAGGTTTGCAGACAGCTGTCCTCACATGGCCTTTCCTCTGTGCATGAGGAGGGAGAGAAAGACCTCTGTTGGCTCTTGCTCCTCTTATAAGGACACTAGTCCTATTGGATCAGGGCACCACCCTTATGACATTTTTTAACCTTAATTACCTCCCTAGAGGCCCTATCTCCAAATATAGTTATATTGGGGGTTAGAGCTTCAACCTTTGGATTTTAGGGGGTTACAATTCAGTCCATAACAGCAAGGTACAAGAAAACAGAAGGTGACCAAAAATAGAGACGGGGAAGTCTGGCCTCACCATTATACCACAAACCAGTTCTGCTGAGCTTTCCTTGTGGTAAGACAAGCTCTCACCTAGATGACTCTGCACATGGCTCCCATATCTCAGAACACCAACCCCAGCTGGGGAAGATGGTGGGTGGGTGGACTGGGTTCTTTCTTGCCATCTCTCAGCCTCCAGTGGGTGTCTCACTTAATTTAAAAACCTTGGACAGCTGCCTAGGTCTGGCTGAGATTTTCACTGGGAGAGAAATACCCAGCAGTGCTACCAGGGTCTCTTTACAGGTTCTTAAGATTATATGGTTTACATTTCTCGGCAGCTGAAACATGATTTTCTTTGTTCACACGTTTGATTTTTTTTTTTTTTTGGTCCAGACATGTTTGTTTCAAAGAGGTCTTTCTTTCGTACCACCTTTTTAGAGACATTATAGGGAATAATTTGGCTTAATCACAATAATCTAGCCCATCTTCATGCTAATAGGTGAAAAAAATTTACAGAATAAACATATAGCTTTTGGGTAGTCAAGCACCCGGGATTAGCGAATGAAGTTTTTGATCTTGGGAAAAGTATTATTTTTCATAGTGTGTTATATGCCAAACTTAATGACCAAGGTTTGCAGGAAGACATTTGGGTACTTTCAGGAGCAAATTTAGGGTAGGCACTATCATATGAAATTCTTTGCCAAGTGAGTGCATATCATTTCCTATTATTGTGGTTTATTAATTGGAAGCCCAGTGGGATGAGAGTGTTAACTGGTACTTACATTAATTGAGGCAGCGAGACATAGTGAAAAAGGAGAAAAAAGATGACATACTAGGTTTGTAGTCTAACAGGTCAGAGTTTGTCACTTACTAGCTCTGACATTGGGTAAGTCCCTTAATTTTCTAGGCCACAGTTCCCTTATCTATCAAATGAATGTTGATGACCTCTAAGGTTCTGTATTAGCATAGTTTTAGTTGCTATAACAAGCTCCACAGTTCTAGTCGCATAACACAATAAAGATACTTAAAATAATTTTGATTGAATTTTTATCCTAATTGAATTGTAACAAGCATGTTGAAAAATGCACACATCAAAGATTGTAGCTCAATTAAGTTATTAAAAGTGAACATTCATGTAACCAGTACTTCAGGAACACCTTTTGTTTGCCCCTGACCACTCCCCTCTCCAAATTCCTCAAAGCAACCACTATTCTGATTTCTAATACCTTAAATTAGTTTTGCTTGTTTTTATATAAATGGAATCATATAGTAAGTATAATTTTGTGTTTGGCTACTCTAAGGAAGATTCAAGTATGAGATTCATATATATTGTTGCATGTAGCTATAATTCACTAATTTTGATATTGTGTGAATACATCAAAATTTATCCATCATTTGATGGTTATTATGAATAATACTGCTATGAACATTCTTGTACATTCTTAAAAAAATTTTATTGAAGTATAATTGATTTACAATATTATATTAGTTTCAGGTGTACAATATAGTGATTCGATATTTTTATAGATTAGACTCCATTTAAAGTTATTACAAAATAATGTAATATATTTCCCTGTCTTGTACAATATATCCTCACTGCTAATTTACTTTATGCATACTAGTATGTATCTCATAATTCCCTATCCCTTTCTTGTCCCTACCCCCTTCCCTCTCCCCACTGGTTGCCACTAGCTTGTTCTCTATATGTGTGAGTCTGCTTCTTTTTTGTTACACACACTCATTTGTTTTATTTTTTATATTCCACATATAAATGGTAAAAGAGTATTTGTCTTTTTCTGACTTATTTCACTTAGCATAATACCCTATAGGTCCATCCACATTGTTGCAAATAGCAGAATTTCATTCATTTTCATGGCTGAGTAATATTCCATTGTGTATATTTATACACCATATCTTCTTTATCTATTCATCTTTTGATAGACACAGGTTGCTTCTTTATCTTGGCTATTGCAAATAATGCTGCACTGAACATTGGGGTGTATCTATCTTTCGTATCAGTGCTTTCATTTTCAATGGATATATACCTGGGAGTAGAATTGCTGAATCATATGGTAGTTCTATTTTTAGTTTTTTGAGGAACCCCCATACTGTTTTCCATTGTGGCTGCACCAATTTACATTCCCACCAACAATGTACTGGAGTTCCCTTTTCTTCACGTCCTTACCAGCATTTATTATTTGTAGACTTTTTAATAATAGCCTTTTTGAGAGGTGTGAGTTGCTATCTCATTGTGGTTTTGATTTGCGTTTCTCTAATAATTTGCAATGTTGAGCATTTTTCCACATGCCTGTTGGCCATCTGTATGTCTTCTCTGGAAAAATGTCTATTCAGGTCTCCCACCCATTTTTAATTGGGTTGTTTGTTTTTTTGATATTGAGGTGTATAAGCCTGAGTACCCTCTCCTCTTAGGGAGGGTCAAGTTCACATTGCATTATTAGCATTGTTAACCCACTGTTTGCCTCAGAGACTTTTCCAGTGAGAGCTATTAATTCTTTGCCATGGGATGTGGTCCATGAAACCTTTTTGGAACCCAGTCCCTTGACTTACTCCCTCTTCTGTTTTGGTTCCTCCTCAGAGACAGTGGCTCATTATAGTCTCTTTAACTCTTCTGGTGGAAATAATACGAGAAAGTACTTCATAAAGCAATATTTTAGCAGTACCACATGTTCTGTGTCCACCTGTTGCTGTGGTAACAACCAAAACAGCCAAACACTAGATAACACAAACCAGCAGGCAGAACTAAATTTTCTTTTAATAAATTCATGGTTGCCTTGGGAAACCTGGGCATGCTGCTGATGATATGTTAATTTAAGTCCTTGGAAGAATTGTGATATGACTAAAGGCAGAGTCAGTGCCTGAAAGTTTCTATCCATATAGCATGGTCAAGGTCATTTGAGCACATGTCAAGCAAGCTAATGTCAGAAACTGGCTAACATCTGCCAATTTTGTGCAAGTATGACAATGTATTGACATTTATGTTCAAGTTTGATAACTGGTTTATTCCCCCTCTGTTATCTAAAGTTGGGACTCTTATGTCAGGTATTGGCAGTTGCCCCAGTGGATGTTCTATTGTGTCACACCCCTGAGTACATCTTTTTCCTTCTCTCTGCAATACCCTTCCCCATCTCAACTGAAAAACACTCATCTCTCAAGACCCAGCCTAAGTTGTCTATTTTTGGTGAGGCTTTGCTTGACTCCTAACCATCCTCTTCCCACAGAACTTTGAGTTTTGTTATAACTCTCACCTCTCTCACTGTTTCACAAAAATTCTTGTCATGCGAGATTGTGAATTTCTTGAGGATAGTCACAATGTCATATTTCTCTACCCCAGAAACCAGTCCCATGTCTGGCACGTAGTAAGCATTCTAAAGCATTCAGTAATAAATGTTTGTTAAATGAAAGAAAGAATAAATGAATAAATCAATCACTCAAGTATATAAGGCCTTAAAAATCAGAAGTTAATACTGAGGATATGAACAAACGCAAATCTTGTTGATTGCTTTTTAGGCTTAATTAGCATCAGTTGATGGGATAATACGTTTTAGTAAGGACAATAAACATAATTTAGACTTTCAGGTTTCCAACTAAATGATCAAAGCAGGCACACAATACTAACTTTGCCTCCAAGTAACAAAAGTTGTTCATTTCACACTTTTTGCTATGGCAAAGCACATATACAATTTTTTGCCTAATTAACTCTCAAAAGTTTAGAAGTTGTTTCTTAATTTATGAAAATGATTTTAAAGTTAAGCAAGAGTTTAACATTTAGGGAAACAATTGACTTGCTTTTCCGCTTTTTGCCATCAACTGCAAAAATTGGAATTTCTCTGAGTTTCATTACAGGTCACATATAAAAGGTAGAGCAGAATAACTAAGAAACTAAAGGTTCGAGATGATGATGGAGATTTGTTCTGTTGAATCAAGGAGACAAAGATGAGAATGTTGAAGTTTTTCTTTGTGCCTTTCCTCATTTCTTATATTTGTTTGTTTTCTCTTTCTCGACAGTAACAAATAAAACCCATCAGAGCAAGTCTACTATCTCATTTGGTCCCTGCTATATTCCCAGTGCCTGGTAAATGCCTGGTATGTGATAGGTTCTCAGCAAATATACATAGAATAAATAATAGTTGAAAAATTGTGGTCAGAGTGGAAGAGAATGAGGGCCTGAATCAGAGTAGTGGCCTTGGGGAGAGAAGGGAGAAAGGGATGGTGAGAGATCAATGCAGATACAGACCTGACTGCCCCTGGAGATGGTTAGATGAGAGTGCATTGGGAAAAGAAGGAGGTAAAAGAGCAACAAAGTATGGAGACTGATGGATTGAAATGGTGAATACAGGGAAGTGGAGTTGGAGGGTAAGTTGCTGCTCTCTGATTTAGGCATGTTGAGTTTGAAATTCCAGTGGGGAGATACCCAGTAGGCAGTTAAAAATGTGACACTAGAGCTTAAAAGAAAAGTCAGGAATGGAGATATCGACATGATAGTTGAAGTCACAAATGTGATGGATTGTCAGGATAAAGTGAAAAGAATAAAAGGAGTCCCAAGCTAGAGCTTTGGGGGAGGCATGGTGGGGAGTGGGGACTAAAACTAGAGATGTGATCAGAGAGGTATGCATATCATCAAGAGAGTATATAGGTCAAGGAATTAAAGATAGAGAGTTTGAGGAAGAGCACTTGGTCAAGGGTGCTAAAAGCTGCAGAGAAGCTCATGTTTAGGACTGAAAAAAGATGACAGAATTTAGCACTTAAAACTATTTGTTTAGTAGGAAGACAGCGGATTCTATGAAATAGTGAATGGTGTGCAAAAGCAGGCTTGCTAGAGGACTGTTCAATACTTACCTAACATATTCATGTTATTTTTGAAGCCTATAGCATGTGTTCAAAAAATTCTTCATGTTTGAGCGTAGAATCAGAATTCGTGTTATTTTTAGAAGTAGCTTGTTTTGCTTGAGTAGTGCTTGCTCAATTTTCAGGAAGTTGCTAAGATGGTTTGAGGTCCTTTAATGAAGTAGAGTCTAGCACTTACCCTGAATTGTGGTCATCTATAATGATCTGCCATGTGGTCCGTATCTAGTCTTCTCTTGATGCTTCTTTGCATGTCAAGCTCTAGGCTAAGAACAGTCCACTGGCAGGGCAGATCATTACCTATACATGAGTCTAAGTGTATTGACTTAGTAAATGCCTAAATCTTAAAATAATTTAAAAATTACTCTGTTTTATATAGTTAAAAATTCCTTATTTCCTCTGTAAATTATTTCTGTATGTTTGATGGAAACAATGGCAGGGTGAGAGGTGGGCGTGGGAAGAGGGCAAAAGGGGTGCAAAGATCTGCTAAGATGCGGTGTGTAGCCTGTAGTTAGCAGCTCTTACCACTAGATGGTGACCTTGCATTGCCCTGGAGATTGCCTGTTAACAAAGGGTGGCAGAAAGTCAACTGTAGGGGGTTGAAACCCACCACAGTGAAATAGAGAAGCTTTTTTGAGGTTGTGAAATAAAATGGTTGATGAGATTTGAAGTAATAAAAGTCGGGAAATACCATTGTCCTCCCAACTCTTTGCACAGGCTATGATGCATTGAGAATACTTGAGCATCTGATTAAAAACCTACAGTGTTGGGCGATGGGGAGAAGACTGTTTTAAGAAGGACAAAAGCTGCATTCTAGTTCACCCGTTGCCACTTGCTTGTGGAATATTTGGCAAGTCGTTTAACTTCTAGGAGCCTCAGTTGCTTCATCTGTAAAATGGGAGATGATGATACCTAACTTGTCAGAGGCTGGACCAGTTTTCCTCAAGACCTTCTCCTGCTTTGTCAGTGAAGGGAAAAAGAGGTTGAGGTTCAATGTCTCTTTGAAAGGAGAAGGAAGGGACTAAAGAATCTTTGTTGGTCATTATCTACTTTTCTCAATTTTTAACTTTCTTTTTTTGGTCAGGTGGATGGAGTCTTAGTAGATATTTCTCTCATTGGGAGAACCATATGTATGAGTTTTGGCTACAGGTTGGGAACAGAGAAGGAAATAAAGGCAAAGGCTGAGACGGGAAAACATTCTGTAATGGTGTTGCATGTGTGTGTGTGTTTGTTTGTTTGTGTGTGTGTGTTTGTCTGTCAGTGTCTGCCTGCGTGTGGGTCTACTTACGTCTAGAACCAAAGAGAGGAGGAGAAATCAGAAATGCTCATTATCGCTGGGAATTGTATTGTTATTGACCTGTAATGATGGTCTCGTGTCCCTGTTTTACAGTAGAGGGACTTGGGGGAAGTCTTGTAATGTTCAGTATATTAAAGATTTACTTTCAATCTCACCATTAATATAATTCATAATGACAGCATTTTTATTTCATGCTTATTCAAAGGGCTTTGTATGAGGAACACTTTAACCGTTTATCCAGAAGTGATTTGGCTTTTAAATTGATATTATTTCATTAGGTGAAAATAATGTCTCCAGCAGGGCAAATTCCCAGGAGTCTCAAGTCACGGCCGCCTTTCTCAGTTTTCCATGGGATACTGTGCAGATACTGAGTTGACTTTGGCAGAATAAGGGAGCTTGATTCTGTCCTCTGTAATCCAGAATTTCTGTAATTGAGCCATGGGAGTGTCTTGCTCAATCTCAGAGTAATTAGTGTTTACCCAGAATTCATTGAAGGAACCAGATTGTAGCCTTTCTGATATGAGAACCCATGAAACCCTGAAGGACTCTTTGTCCCAGCCATTGTTCATATCTTTTCATTGGAACAGAATAAATAAAATCAGAATAGATGAGTATTTGATATCAGAGAGGGAAAGGAACAGAGAGCTATGAAAATTTGAAAAGATACGTTAAAAGTAAAGGTGAATTAAATGAGGTCACAGACTATGCCCTATAGGATATATTTCTGTGAGTGTGTATTCATTCCTCTCAGGAGTTACTGCCTTTGGGCAATCGTTGAAAATAGTCAGATGTTCTCTCTCTAGTGCCTCTGGTGAGCTTTGATTAAATTAAATTGATTCTGAAGTTCTCTCTTTGGTTTGAGGATGGTCAGGAAAGCTGTGCAGCCTGAGCTGGGAGCTGGCATGTAATCTAGCTCTGTACTCAGTCATCAATACCTTGGTCTTAGTGTATTTTTAAAAAATTTCTCTTGACAAAGTTTTTATTGTATAGCCTAAATATACCTGGGGTCCCTTATCACTCAGTATTTGCATGGTGTTGGCTTTCTTCTCTGAACCCAACAATGGAGATGTCACAGGAAAAAAAGATTGGTGGATCTCAGCCGTTTTCATTAACTAATGCAAAAACTGTGAGAACCCTAGGGAGATGAATGTGTTTTGTTGCCAGACTGGAGAGGAAGAAGGCCAGGGACATCTGAGGGATTGGCTGGCAGAGACTTTGAGTGTGTCCTTTCTCTTCCCCACGTTACTCTGGTGATGCATTTCCTGCCTTCTTTGTGGACAGGAAAGCAGTGGCACTAGGCAGAAGTGGCAGGGTAGTGCCAGGGCAACCCCGGAGCCAACGTGAGAAGCCAGTAGCCACAGTACCTGTGTGCCCCCTGAGCACTCCCTTATCGAGCCTTCTCCTTCCATCCTGTGGGCTAGGCAGTGCTACAAGAGACGATCTGTGCTTATAAGAACATGCCTGGTGATGAGATGTTCCCTAGGCCGGGTTGTTGGTGGTGGTCAGAAAATTATTGAATTCAGATTGCAAGCTTTGAGATATTTTTCCTTGAAGATCATGTTCCTTTAACTCACTTGGAAAACAAGCAAAGCCTAAGTTTTTACATCTCTCTCAGGTATTATCAAAACAGTTGATGGTCCTAAAGGAATAAAAGATGAGTTTACAAGGAAAAATGGTGAGATATGTGAGGAGTAAATGTTCTATGAAGAAATTTAACAAATAAGATAAACCAGGGGAAATAGAATGAACAATAATTTAAAAATTAAGCATAGTAATTATCCTTAGAGATAAAGGAGAATATTGAAGAAAATAAAGAAAGGAGAAGCAAATAGGAAGAGAAACCAGTTGGAAATATTGGGTACCTAAATATAATTGTTGAAATAAAGAGCTCAGTGGATGGGCTGCATATGGGAATGGATACAGCCAAAGAACACTTTAGTTGGCTGAAATACTGGGATGAGGAGTTTTCTCAGAAGGCATTGGAAAAGGATGAAGATGGCAATTTGATAGAGACGAAGGATTGAAGTAGAACTGGAAATTTGCATCAACAGAATCACAGAAGATCCTGAACTGACAGGACACAGTGTGTGGAAGAGGAGAGGTGACCTCACACAGAAACATTCCACAGTGACAGTAAAGAATATAGAGAAAAAGAAAAAATTCTGAAAGATTTCAAAAATAGAAAAGCACATTACCCAAAACGAGCAAGAAAATCAGATTATAATCAGACTTTGTATGATTATACTTATATACCTTGTATGACCATATGTATAATCAGCAGCTACACCAGATATGGGAAAGCAGTGAATTAATATCTTCAAAATGTTGAAGAAAAGACAATAAAGCTAGAGTTTTATAGTGAGCAAAATTATTATTTAAATGTGAGGTTGGAATACAGATATTTGGGGGGCATACATTGTCTCATAGTAATTACTACCAAGGGTTTACTTTGAAAGAAGTGAAGGATGTATTCCAGCTAGAAATGAAGTGAATCTGGGAGGAAGCAGTTAAATCCAGGAAGAAAGGTAAATAAGCAATGAACAAACACAGAATGCACATCAGTTTGAGTAAAAAAGATTACTTAAAAAAATTGGCCATGAAACTAAGCCACAAAGGATTTATCATTAAATTCTAAAGAATCAACTTCATTCAGACCAGTTCTCCAGTATGAAGAAACAGTTCAACAGTAATTAAAAGCAACTTATGTGTTTATTGGTGTTTCTAAAAGAATGGTGCAGTGATCATTTTTGTACATGTCTTTTTGTGCATAAGGATAAGACTTTTCCTTGGAACATATTCTAGAAGTCAAAATTCTAAGTTTCATGATATGTGCATCTTCACTTGATACAGCCAAGTTGATTTCTAAATTTCCATGAATCTCTACCTGTGAACTAAAGCTGGGAATTTCATTGGAATTGCATTGAATTTATACAGTCATTTGCGGGGAGGGGATAATATCTTTACAATATTAAAAGTTCACATTGGTGAACATTATTTTATCTTCACTTAGGTCTATTCTTAATGAGTTTTATAATTTTCTTTGTGAAAGTCTTACACTTCTTTTCTTATATTTACTCCTATGCTTTATAGGTTTCATTGCTGTCATGAGGGGTTTTTTTTTCCCCCTCCTCTGCTATGTTTTCTAATTGCTACTAAAGGAACAATATCAGACTTCTTTTGTGGATTGTCAAAAATTGAGGTATAATTTACACACAATAAAATGAACAGATCTTAAGTGTTCAGTTTGGTAGGTTTGACAATTGTTTACATCTGTGTAACCACCACACAAACCATAGACTATGTCCATCACCATAGAATGTTCCCCTTTCCAGTCAAGGCCTCATCCCAAGACAATCACTTTGGACTTCTGTCACCACAGGTTAGTCTAGCCTGTTCTTGAACTTTATAAAAATGGAATCATACAGTATTTACTCCTTTGTGCCTGGCTTCATTCATTTCATGTAATGTTTTTGAGATTCACCAGTGTGCAGTATGCATCAGTAGTTTATTCATTTTTATTGCTGAATAATATTGCATTGTTTAAATATACCAAAGTTTATGTATCCATTCACCTTTTTTTATAATCTTTTTTTTTTTTTTTTTTTTTGGTACGCGGGCCTCTCACTGTTGTGGCCTGTCCCATTGCGGAGCACAGGCTCCAGACGTGCAGGCTCAGCAGCCATGGCTCACGGGCCCAGCCGTTCCGCGGCAAGTGGTATCTTCCCGGACCGGGGCACGAACCCGGGTCCCCTGCATCGGCAGGTGGACTCTCAACCACTGCGCCAGCAGGGAAGCCCTCCATTCACCTTTTGATGGACATTTGGGTTTGGAAACGTTTTTGTTTTTATGAATAAGGGTGCTATGTACATATCTTTTTTTGAAGTATTTTAACCGAATTTGTGTAAATATCTAAGAATGGAGTTGTTGGGGCATATGGTAGATGTGTTTGTTATCCTCTTATTTCTTAGATTATCTTTTTATTGTTCATTTTTAATTTTTTAATGTATAATCCTTTGTCAGATATATATTTTGAGGGTATTTTTTTCTCAGCCTTTGGCTTGTGTTTTAATTTTCTTAATGTCTTAATTTTGATCAAATCCAAATGATCATTTTTTTAAATAATTAACACTTTTAGGGTTCTAAGAAATCTTGGCTGACTTTAAGGTCATGAAGATAATTTTCTGTGTTTTATTTAAAAGCTTTATAGTTTTAGCTTTTACAAGCTAAAAGTTATATTGCCATTTTTATTTTGTTGTGTTTCCATTAAGTGATTATCCTTTTATTTTAAGCATACATTTTTTTTCTTTTTGGTGGCAACATATTTTATTGCTGCCATCCCCACGGTGGATCACTGGGGGTTATGAGGATTGAAGTTGGTAAGCATACATTGTTTACTAAATTTTTTTCTCCATCTAAAGTTATTTTCTTTCTTTCCTTATCCAAGACATAAGGAGTTAATACTCTATACAGTTTGAACAACTTGGTATTGATTTTTAAGCAACGAGAAAACAGTTGTTCTTAAAAGACTCAATAGTTGATGACATTGACTCATATATGTTGTTTCTGTGTTTACCACTACTTCTTATACCCCCTATTTCCCTGTGAATTTACTTCTTCTCACAGGTTTAAGGTGGTCAACTCTCACAGTCATTGTAGTCTGGAAAGTCTGCTTTGCCCTCATACTTGAACAATGTTGGCAGAAAGAGTACAGAGCTGTCCATTTTGAAGCTATAGCCAAGTTTTACTAAGTATTGATTTCTGTTGATAATCCTGCCTTCCTGGTTGGTCCTTTGTGACTGACTCTTCCACTAGGGCCCGTGCTGAGCTCTCACTGTCTTCTGGGCTGTGCCCTGGCAATGGAGGAGTCTGAGTCATGTGACATGGACTGGGTTGTTCTTCAACACTCCTTCATTTCCTTCCAGCTGTTTCTTCTCAAGGATGTCTTGAGTTTGCATAACTCACCGAGGACGTATGAAGGCCTTGAGTTTGGTTAATTCACTCTCTCCAAAGTTCTCATGTTGCCCATCTGGCTGCCCAATAAGTTCTCATTTTACATGCATCTACCCTGTCTCCCCAGCACCCTGACTCTCCTTCCTCTATCAGACAAGCCCTTGTGTGCCCTGTTCTCTAAGAGTAAAGCAGTAAGAGGCAGCAGGAGCTCAGTTAATTAAATCCCTCTGAGTTAGACACTTTTCCCAAGAAACGTTTACATTTCAACTGGGCCAATATTCATGATGTTTGGGTAGTTTTCAACGTTCTTTCATGCATTCTAAATCATACATTCTTTCCAGAAATAGGATATTTCCCCTTATTTATAGTTGCAGAAACTGAGACTCCTAGACAGAAATTGAGAATCCTAGTGATTTCCTTAAGGTCACAAAACCAGTGAGAGGTTTAAACTTCAAACTAGGTCTTTGGGCATGTTGTTCCTTGCTCTTTCCACCATAATGCATCTGATTGATAGGGTGGGGATTTCAGGTATTGCAGGACACTGGTAAGGATGGGACTCTGGATTTGGTGGGGGAGAGGGTGGTGGTGATGAGGGAAAGAGGTGAGTAAGCTTTACTCTCCTTCAAAGCACATCACGTGTGGGACACTCCCACCACACATGCAGCCTGCAGATCATAGTGTCCTAACTAATTATCCATAATCAGCAAAGCATACACTAATAATTTTCTTATGATCCTTCATCTTCGGTCATGCATCGATACAGGCACAGACCTCCTTTTTATTCTGTTGAGGGTGAGAAGCATTTTATGAATTCTGCAACATCTTAGGAAAAGACTCCGAGAGTCATTGGCAATGGTAAGGTTTGCAAATATTTGCTAGACTTTGAGTTAGTTGTTGAACATGTGGAATGAAAGTGGACTGTCACATAAACTGCAGAGGCACACTGGAGGAATGGAAGGGGTCATGGAAAGAGCTGTGCTTTGCAACTAGACAGATCCTTTGTCATCCTGTCTCAGCATACATCCCCTTCCCAGATCCTCCTGATTATATCCCTCTGTTCATTTATTTATAGCACTGTACCAATCTGTCTTTGTGTTGCTTCTTTCATGACTTAGTTGTTCATTATCTGCCTTCCCTGGCAGAAGGCGATCTTCATCTGGGCAGTGGCCACCTTGGCTATTGTGTTTATGTCTGTATCCAGGGAGTCTGGCATAATACTCAGAACATACTAGGAGCTCAATAACCATTGAAGGAAGGGAAAGAGCGAGGGAGGAAGGGAGGGATGAATCAATCCTGACTCTGCCACTTGCCAGCCATGTAACGTTGGATAACTTTTTTCCCTTTTCCTCCTAGTGTTACTGAGATAAAATTGATGTTATAAATTTAAGGTATACAGCATAATGATTTGGTATATGTATTTATTGAGAAATGATTACCATACTGTAGCTTTGTAATATTGTTTGAAATCAGGAAGTGTGATGCCTCCACCTTTGTTCTTTCTCAGGATTGCTTTGACTATTCATGGTTTTTTGTGGTTCCATATGAATTTTAGGATTTTTTTTCTATTTCTGTAAAAAAAAAAAATGCTATTGGAATCTTGATAGAGATGGCATTGAATCTATAGATGGCTTTGGGTAGTATGGAAATTTTAACAATGTTAATTCTAATCCATGAACAATCCTTCTGTTTGTGTCTTCAGTTTTTTTCATACCTGTCTTACAGTTTTCTTTGTACAGATCGTTCACCTCCTTGGTTAAATTTATTCCTAAGTATTTTATTGTTTTTGATGCTATTGTAAATGGGATTGTTTTCTTTTTCAGATAATATATTGTTAGTAGATAGAAGTGCACCTGATTTTTGTATGTTGATTTTTGTATCTTATAGTTTCACTGAATTCACTGATTAGATCTAACAGGCTTTTGGTGGAGTCTTTAGGATTTTCTATATACAAAATCATGTCATCTGCACACAGAGATAATTTTACTTCGTGTTTTCCAGTTCTGAATTCTTTTTTTTTTTTTTTCTTTTGGTGGTACACGGGCCTCTCACTGTTGTGGCCTCTCCCGTTGCGGAGCACAGGCTCCAGACGCGCAGGCTCAGCGGCCATGGCTCACGGGCCTAGCCGCTCCGCGGCATTTGGGATCTTCCTGGACCAGGGCACGAACCCGTGTCCCCTGCATCGGCAGGTGGACTCTCAACCACTGTGCCACCAGGGAAGCCCCTGAATCCTTTTATTTCTTTTTCTTGCCTGATTTCTCTGACTTAAGACTTTCAGTACATGTTGAATGGAAGTGTTGAGAGTAGGCACCCATGTCTTGTTCCTTATCTTAGAGGAAAAGCTTTCAACCTTTCACCATTGAGTATGATGTTGGCTGTGGGCTTGTCATATATAACCTTTATTACGTTGAGGTATGTTCCTTCTATACTCAATTTGTTGAGCATTTTTATTATGAATGGATGTTCAGTTCTGTTAAATGCATCTATTGAGATGATCATGAGTTTTATTCTTCAATCTATTCATATTATGTACTACATTTATTGATTTATGTATGTTGAACCATCCTTGCATCCCAGGGATGAATACCACTTGATCATGGTATATGATCCTTTTAATATGCTGTTGAATTCAGTTTGTTAGAATTTTACTAAGAATTTTTGCATCTACATTCATAAGGGATATTGGCCTTTAGTTTTTGTTTCTTGTAGTGTCATTATCTGGCTTTGTATCAGACTAATGCTGGCCTCATAAGATGAATTTGGGAGTGTTCAGCTTTTTGGAAGAGTTTGAGAAGTATGGTAATGATTCTTCTATAAATGTTTGGTATAATTCACCAGTAAAACCATCTGGTTCTGGGCTTCTCTTTGTTGAGATGTTTTTGATTACTGATTCAATCTTCTTATTGGTCTGTTCAGATTTTTTATTTCATCATGATTCAGTCTGGTGGTTGTATGTTTTCATAACTTAATCTATTTCTTCTGGGTTGCCCTATTTGTTGATGTATAATTGTTCATAATAGTCTCATTATCCTTTGTCTTTCTGTGGTATCAATTGTAATGTCTCCTCTTTCAGTTGTAATTTTATTTATTTGGGTCCTCTCTTTTTTGTTGTTGTTGCTTAGTCTAGCTAAAGGTTTGTCAATTTTCAAAGAGCCAACTTTTAGTTTTGTTAATCTTTTCTATTATTTTCCTGTTCTGTCTTTCACTTATCTGCTCTGGTCTTTAGTTCCTTCCTTCTGCTAACTTTGGGTTAGTTATTCCTTTTTCAGTTCCTTGAGGTATAAAGTCAGGTTGTTTGAGAGCTTTCTTTTTTCTTAATGTAGGCGTTTATCACTATAAACTTTCCTCTCGTAACTGCTTTTGCTGCATCTCATAAGTGTTGGTATGTTGAATTTCCATTTTCATTTGCCTCAAGGTATTTCTTTATTTCCCTTTTGATTTCTTCTTTAATCCATTGGATGTTCAGGAGCATTTTTGTTTAACTTCAATGTATTTGTGAACTTTCTAGCTTTTCTCCTGTTACTGATTTCTAGTTTCATACAATTGTGGGCAGCAAATACATTTGATAAAGTTTCTATCTTGAATTTTTTGCAACATTTTTGTGGATTGATTATATGCTTCATTGGCCTCACAGATGTGAGACCTCAGGCTCTCACAGGCCACAGAGTATTTGTAGGCAAAGGAAGTAGTAGGGATGCTGAAAACCTTCCTTCCCTTTGCCAAGATTCCCATTACACCCCATCCCTCCATTACTATGTGGAAGCTGTTGTGATTGTAGTTTGTATATTAAAGAATTTTTGTATTAAAATGCTTGTCTAAAAATAAAAAAATATTTTATCTAGGGGGAAAAAACATTGAAAACCTTCAGTAGTTTTCTCAGTAGTAGGAATGGGGGGCATCAATCTATCTCCATTTCTTCATGCAGACCCATCATTAACATCTGCAGTATTCAGGTAAGGGTGCCAATGGAGGTATTGGACCCTAGCTCCTCCCTTCTCCTCCCATCCTGATTCCATCCAGCCGGGGGCCACCCCAGCCTGTGCCTCTGAGCTCCATCAACACCCTGTGAACTGTGACCCTCAGGCCTTGTGGTATGCACACTGGGGGTGTGGTTCACCAATTTGGGCAGGAGATTTGGGGGACCTAAGTATCAGCACATTCAGTGTAGGCTTGGGTGATCATGTTCCCTTGGCCTTGTGGACTCCTAGACTCCTTGGCTCTGGGTGGGGCATGACTGCAGGAGGCAAGAGTGGTGTCCAGGGTAGGGACCTAGCTGCCCAGATCTAAGGGCACTTCTGTCCTCATATTGCTTTGTTGTGAAATGACTGATTGTGGCAAAGAAAAGGGCCCAGGCCATGGAATGGTCTTATTCTCTTTAAACAATGGCTCTTTTAGGGATGAACAAAAATACACTTAAAGTAAAGATTATTCCCTTCTAGGAAATAATTTAGTTTTCAAATTCCTTCTTAACTACCTCGGCCCACAGCCACGTTTGGCCCATGAGTTAGGGCTCTCCTGGGTTAGAGTACACTTCATGGACTTCACTGTTTTTCCTTCTGGCTTTTGCTGAGCTCAGCTGCCTGCCAATCAGGAGGGTCCTGTGCTTGGGGTCAGGAGGAGAAATGTTGTACAGGGAATTAGTAAAAATCCTACTTGAGTGCTGGGCTTTGCTTTGTGATTCTATTTTCCTTGTTCATTGGATTAAATTCACACCATCAAGGCTTCACTGTGACCTATGAACACCAGCTGTGAGAGAATGTGGTCGCTGGTTAGCTGTTGGTCCGGTCCTGCTGCCGGAAGTGTCTGATTTAGGCTACTGCCTTTCATTTCATGCTGAGACTGGTGTTTCCAATATCTCTACTTTTAAGTAATTCTAGGAGGGGGAGAGCAGGAGACTGGAATTCTAGTCTTACTCTGCCTTCCCTTAGTATGTCCAAACCTCTGAATGGTGATTTCTTCTTTTTATAACAAAAGAATACTTCCTACCTCACAGAAATGTTTTGAGGACCTAATGAGCCAATGAAAGTCAATGTCTTCTAGAATGTGTAAAACTCACTGAAATTTAAGAGATTATTATCACTATGGTGTGAGCTATTTATCATCTCCTTTACAAAATGACAGCTCTGCAGGAGAGCAGCTTTGTAGCAGGGAGGGTGGAGAGACAGTGGCGGAGGATGTAAAGTGTGGGCTGGGGAAACCAGAAGGATGGGGGCCCAAGGAGGATGGGGTGGAGCAAGCTGTTAAGGAAATGAAAGTGGCTGAATTCAAGATCTCCTAGTGTTCAGTGAAGGCTAGGCCAGGCCATCCACGCACAACAGCTCAATAAGTACTTACTACAACCTTTCCAATACTTTTCTGCCACTTCACCTTCACCTTTTCAGAAGTAAAGCTATCACAATGACCTGGCTCCCTGTTTTTTGTCCTTGTCCCTTACTACTCTCTCCCACCCCCTTTCTCTGCTCCAGCCACACTGACCTTATTTTGCTAGAACTCAACGAGCTTATCCTATAGCTGGAGGGCTTTTGTGCTTGCTCTTCCCTCTGCCTGGACTAACCTTCCCTCAATTCTCACATCTCACTTTCCACTTCCTTCCTGTTTTTAGTCAAAAGTCACCTTTTCAGGGAGGCCTTTAATTATTCCCTGACAGTTTATGTCATGTCCTGCTTCCTTGATTGGTGCTTTGTCCTGGGCACTTACCACTGTCCAGCATTCAGTACATTTTACTTATTTAGCTTGTATGTCCTCTCTTCCCTCTCTTAGAATGTACACTCCATGAGGGCAGAATTTTTGTTTGATTATTTACCACTGTTCTTCCAGTGACTGGAAAATTCTGGCTTACACTAGGCACTCGTAGATATTCTTTGAGTGAATGAATGGAAAACAGAACTGTGTGGGCTTCTTCAGAGTTTTTGATTTCTGGAGGTAGCCACCAGTGATGTAATTTATCCCAACAGCAAATATTTACACAATTCCAAATGCTAACCATTATGTCTTTCGATTAGATTCCCTCCCACAAGTAAATTGGCTCTTGAATTTTGATCTAAAGCTGTTCACTGAAATACATAGCAAACTAAGCTGCCTTAAGCACTCCAGACATCCTAGGAAAGAGGGATTAACACACCAGTCTGACTGACCCACAGCCAATGTTCTGTTAGCTTAAGGTGGATGGGGCTTTTCCAGGGCTGTTTCCTGGAAGCACTACCTTGGACTGTGGCATTGGGGAGCCTGGGCTGGAAGCAGCTCATGCTATATTTGGAATAAATGGAGAGGAGAATTTTGTCAGGATTTCTGCAGGGATGTGGCCTGTGAAGGATTCCCATCACTTTATAGACAGAGACAGTGTATTCTTATTGGTATTTTTCAAGTTTTCTTCCTTCCTCTCCTTCCTTCTCTTCCTCGTCCTCTCCCCCACCTAAAGGAAAACAGAAACATATAACCCCATTTGGTAGATTGATTTTTGGGAGACTAGGAACTCTGTGGTACAGCTTATGCTGTTTATGAAACAACTTAAAACCTTCTTTACCCAAGCCTCATCTTTATGCACCTCATTAATACATGGAAGTTTAAATGACCCTAGCTAATGATACATGGGGGAAAAATTGCCTGAAAGTTCTCTAAATGCAGAGCCAGAAATGCTCTTTGCATCTTATTATGTGGAAAATATCACTAAAAAGAAGATGACTTTTATAATATTCTTTTTGTATTTGTTTATGAAGAATGTGTCAAGATTCAAGGAACCCTGTGTTGTAAAGAAAACAGAAGAACAGGAAGCAAGAGTACACAAATGGTGCTCTTACAGACTTTGGGATTTTGTGCATTTTTGAGACTTTTCTATCCCAGAACAGAACACTCAGAGGCTGTGGGTAATGCTATTGGAGAGAATAGAAAGTTATGAAGACCTGGGGTCCTGAAGAAGATCAAGCTGTCCTTATACTGATGTCTGAAGTGAGGAGGCCTTGAAGACCTTCAGCAATATTTTTCCATTACTAATCCTTTAAACCAGATCTTGGGGATCCAGATCATGTTACATAGAGCCCTGGGAAGTCTAAACACCATGGTCTGACTAGTGGGCCTTTCTACTGGGATCTAAGACTGAGGCCATTCAGTGTTTTGAGTTGAACCCTTTGCAACAAGTTGAAAGCATTTTAAGCCCGAGATGGGCAAGTTCTAGCCCAAAGAGACACAGTCTGGGCCTGGCTCCCTTCCACAGTGCTCCTTTGTTTAACTTGTCCTGCCCTTTTCTCTCTCCTCCTCCTCCTCATGTCTTCCTTCTTCCTATCCTAGTGCGTTTCTTTTGTTACTTTTTCTTTACTCTCTTCTCCTTTTTCTTTTCTACATCTTGCCTCAAACAGGGTATTTCTTGGGCAATGTCTGACTCTAGTGGTTGCTTTCAGATCTGAGAAACTTTTAAAGTTTGTTCCAGGGAGGAGTACAAGAGACTAACATGGGGAGGAGGGGTGGGCCTAGGTGGAGGGAGAGAGGAGAGAGGGATGAGGACACAGAATGTGAGGTGTCAGTGTGCCATGTGCATCTGACCTTGAGCCTCACGGTCTTCATCCCACGGGAGGGGATCTGAGTTGACTCGGTGGAGGATGAGGTTGCCCTCATTCCTCCTGCTGTAGCTCCTCCTCTGCCGCCCTGGCTGGCAGAGCCATCCTGCTGCCCTAGAGGCTAAATATGGCAGAGCTTCATTGTCCCACCTCCCTTACAGCCAGGGTAGTAATCTTCAGGAATGGGTAGGAAAGAATGTTTGCTGAGGGTCTTTGTGGTGAAATTTTCTCCCCTTGAAAAGAAAGGTGCATGGAGGAAAGACCTCTCTTCTTTGTTTCTGGATTTGTTCACGCCTACGTGTGGTGTCTGGAACTGCTACAGCAACCTTGCTAACCATGAGGGAAGCGTGGCTGAACACTCCAAGGATGGCGGGGCAAGAGCATGGATAGGTCTTAGGTCCTTGAGACCATTAAGCTGCCCATCCAAGTCTGGAGCATCTTATATAATTGGCCTCATTACTTAAGGTATTTTTAGTTGGAATTTCTGCTGCTTGCAGCTGAATGGATACATGTTGATGAGAACCAGCAAGCATGACCTCATGGTTGGGCTTTACTTTGCACTGACTTTTAGTTAGTTTCTTTAATGTTATATATTAAACAGACACAACTTTCTATGTATTTGTCCTCTTTATCTAATGCTCTCTTCCCTCTCTATCTGGATCGCTATCCAGAATCAGAAACTTCATTCTTTGCTTGTCTCTGTAGATTTTCCTAATAAAATGAAATACTTCATAAACCCAAAGCTTGCAGCTATCACACTAGAATAAAAAAAAATCAGTTTGAGTGATGTTTTTCTGATTTTCTCATGAATGCTAAATGATGCTGGCCTAAATAAGGCAGAGTATCACTTCTGGTATGATCTGTTATATCTTGCTGATGCAAGCGCAAGAAGGGCTTTTCCTCTTGTTTTATTCCACCCTCCATGTATCCCTTCCAGAAACAGGGTCTGAAGAGGGTACCTTATATTTAACACATGGAGCCCTGTGGTGAAATACGGTCTCCAGTGCCATCACCCCTCCTCGTGTTATTGCTTCTGAATGTGGCAAGATAAAAATTGTTTATTAATCTGTATACCCAGTTCATCATCTCACTGTGTTCCCTAAGAGCTTCTGGATTTACTCATTCCGTTTCTTTGCTCTGACCCCTCCAAGGAGGATCCTCTACTGTCTGACAGCTTCTTGGGATTCAGTGAAGGAGAATCGGGAGGAAGGGGGCGTTGAGGAGGAAGGTGACATGAGAGGCTGGCCAGGATGGGACTGAAGGAGTTTATGGTGGGTTAAAGTTTGAGGAAAGATACATGGGAGCAGGTCCAGGTTGAGGTTGGGGGATGGGAGGTAAACATGCAGGGCTGGCATTCACCCAGTTTGTATCAGGATGGCCCAATGGATTGCTCACAGCCAGGGTTCATTCTGAGATCAGTACCTGGGTTGTAACAGTTGTTAATATTTTGAATATCACCTCTGGAGACATGTGTACTTTAAGAAATCTCTGGGAGATATTGGCCCTCTTTATGGTGTTCGGGATTATAAATAAAAGTTTTAGAAAAAGAACAATTTGGGATAACATTTTGACATTTTGGTTGTGTTTCTTTTCTTTTCTTTTTCTTTCTTTTTCTGTTCCTTGCCTTCCCCTTTCCCTCTTCCCCATACCCCTTTCTCCATTTTCCCTTCCCTCTTTCCCCTTTCCCCCTTCCTTTTTCTTTTATTTTCCTGGGTCACGACTTACACTGAAGCATCACTCTGGGAGGTGCAGACTAGAGGTGTTACCTGTATAGTTACTGTTTAGAGGCAAGAGTAACTGATACACTGGACTCCAGTTGTTTTTCATTCAAATACAGGAAACAGAGAAAGTGTTTTTCCCTTAGGACTTGTCTGAAGGGTTTAGAAACACTGAATTTAGCTACCTATAAATATATTTGCTTACTTGAGAAAAGTCTTCTCTCTTACCAGGAAGTGTAGTGACAGAGTAATGCAACAAAAGTCTTCTGAGCTTCTCTTGGTGTAAGTTTATCTTTGAACATATTCTTGTCTCTCAGAACCACTGTCTGTTAAACCACTGGGTCATCAACGGCTATGCTGTGAAGTAATTAACACTGTATCCTGTTTTGCATTTAACTGCTACTTGCTTTTGAGTCCAAATTCAGAAATACATTCCCTCTGGCCACAAACAAGGAAGAAAAATGATTGCAGATGGAGTTGGGAGAGCCCAACAGTACGGCAGTTTGGCATGGGGACCTGGGGAGGAAAAAGCTAAATGAAAATGCTTCATTTTCACATAGCTCTAGACCTGTGCTCTCCAATAGAAATACAACATGAGCCACAAACATGATCTACTTAGGTAATTTGATTTTATTTATTTATTTATTTTTATTGGAGTATAATTGCTTTACAATGGTGTGTTAGTTTCTGCTTTATAACAAAGTGAGTCAGCTATACATATACATATATCCCCATATCTCCTCTCTCTTGTGTCTCCCTCCCACCCTCCCTATCCCACCCCTCTAGGTGGTCACAAAGCACCAAGCTGATCTCCCTGTGCTATGCAGCTGCTTCCCACTAGCTATCGATTTTCCATTTGGTAGTGTATATATGTCCATGCCACTCTCTCACTTCATCCCAGCATACCTTTCCCCATCCCCGTATCCTCAAGTCCATTCTCTAGGTCTGTGTCTTTATTCCTGTCCTGCCCGTAGGTTCTTCATAACCTTTTTTTTTTTTCTTTTTTTAGGTTCCATATATATGTGTTAGCATACAGTATTTGTTTTTCTCTTTCTGGCTTACTTCACTCTGTATGACAGACTCTAGGTCCATCCACCTCACTACAAATAACTCAATTTTGTTTCTTTTTATGGCTGAGTAATATTCCATTGTATATATGTGCCACATCTTCTTTATCCATTCAGTATGGAGGTTCCTTAAAAAACTAAAAATAGAACTACCATACGACCCAGCAATCCCACTACTGGCACTTAGGTAATTTTAAATATTCTAGTAGCCTCATTAAAAGATATTTAAAAAATAGATGAAATTAATTTTTAAATATATTTGTCTCAGTATGTCCAAAATAATATTGTTCCAAGATGTAATCAATATCAAAATTTTTGAGATACTGTAATTCTTTTTTCTTTGCACTAAATATTTGAAAGCCAGTGTGTCTTTTACTTATAGCATGTCTCAGTTCAGGCTTGCCAGATTTCAAGTGCTCAATAGCCACATGTGGCTAATGGCTACTGTGCTGACCAGCTCAGCTCTGTACTATTTCTACGATACTTATTCCATTTTTCACTAATGCTCATAGTAGATCAAGATGGTGCCAGGTCACATCAGCAGAGGTGATTGCTTTTTCTTCAGCCCTCTAAGGACTCCCCTGTTAATGCATTTGGGACCAACGTTTGAAATGGGGCAAGAGAAGGAAGGATTGGCTTTGACATGGAAAGAGGATACTCTCTGAGGAGACTCAGAGCTTTGTGGGCTGGTCATGGCACAGTGCTTGATGGGGACTTGTGCTTGGTATCTATGATCCAGATTATCCAGATGGAGTCAAAGGTGAAAATAGATAGGGGAAGTATAGTTATTTATCAGGAGTAATATGATGTGATGGAATGAGTTCTAGATCATGGTTGGGAGAACTAGGCACTAGTCCAGGCATTGATCTGGGAGGAGAGAAGTAAATTGACATTCAACAAGCCTATTACAGCATCAGGCACTTTATACCCATTTTCTTTTCCAATTCTTATAGTAAGCCCAATAGTTAGATATTATAATCAACTCCCATTTACAGAGGAAGACACTGAGCCTAGGGAGGAGGAGTCCTGGCTTATCATGGAGTAAGAATAAAATCTCAGCTCCGATTCCAAAGCTGCTATGTTTTTAACATTATAATCCATATGCACGCCATATAGGTTGTATCTTCTATCAGGGTTTGACTGAAGAAGCAAAAGCAGTCATGCATGCATGTAGGTATATATGGGGTAAATATTTGTTACAGGGAATTGACTTACATGATTGTGGGGATTGGTTAAGTGGTATCTGTAAGGATGTTGTCTCTACATCTGATGCTAGAGCTTGAAGTCCATAGGGCAGGCAGTCATAAAAGGAAGATCATGAGCATGCTTGAAGCCAAGCCTCAGGCACGAGACAGAACCCCACAAGGTCAAACTGAGCTCCATTTCTGTTATTGTGGCTTCTGACCTTGGTGATAAAAGTGTTCTGCAGAAGTTGGGGCTCTTCCACGTGGAGCTAAACACATATACTTGCCTCAGGAGGCAGAGAACCTGAAGAAGATTTCAGGGGATGGTGGAGCCATTGCAGGCCCAGCTGTTGCATCACAGCAGTGAGCTGAACCAGCAGATGAGCAACAAAGCGTGAGTGAGAAAATGGCTGCAGCTTCCCTTCCACCCTCCTATTCTCCTGAGAATCATCCCTGTGGCCCACATGGGAAGCATGTAAGAAAGGGAATTCTGGCAAGTGTAGTTCAGCCTACTCAAGTTGACATATTACAAAGCTATCACATTGGTGCTCAGTAGATATTCATTGAGTGAATGAATGAATGAATGAATGAATATTATGCTGCCTCTCTTGGAAGTTCCCTGGGAGTCAGAACACTTAATTTTGGCTCTGCCTCTTGTAAGCCAAGCAATTTTGAACAAGTCACTTAACCCTTTGAGTCTTGTTTTTCTCATCTGTAAAACTCCAAGAATAATTCCTATTCTGCCTGTTTAATAGGACTTTTATAGGGTTTGGCTGAGATGACCTGAACAAAAGCACTTTGAACATTTATAAAGGATAAAACAAATGTGATGTAGCATTTCATTATTTTAATTATTATTATTATTTTTTTTTCTGTATGTGGGCCTCTCACTGTTGTGGCCTCTCCCATTGCGGAGCACAGGCTCCGGACGCGCAGGCCCAGCGGCCATGGCTCACAGACCCAGCCGCTCCGCAGCACGTGGGATCCTCCCGGGCCGGGGCACGAACCCCTGTCCCCTGCATCAGCAGGCGGACTCTCAACCACTACGCCACCAGGGAGGCCCTCATTATTTTAATTATTAATGTTGTTATGAATACTTCAGCTTCCTAATGAATCACATGGAGTTAATAGTTTCTGACTACTTTACCTTACGGGTGTGCCAGGAAGATTAAATTAGATGAAGTACGTAGAAGCGCTCTGTCAGCTATGCCACGGCATATTCTTCAAAGGCAAGTCTTAATAGTCATTCAGCACTCAGAAACATTTGCACAGTGTGTTTTAGTTCTGGGCTAAATGGCTTAGGGGGACAAGTGTGTAATTGGAACCATTGGTAACCCTGGGAACTGGAGGGCAGTGGCCATTCCTTGGATGAAAGTTGTGGGCAGTGGATGAGGTTTCTGTCCTATAGGTCTGGGCGTGCATTTCATAGCAGCCAAACTTGCTCAGCAGAATGAAGAAATCCCTGCGGAAGTTCTTGGTGAAGATAGCATAGAGGAAGGGGTTGGCACAGGAGTTGATGGGGTAGAACAGGACCAGGAGGATCTTTGACTTGGACACGGTGATGAGGGGCACCTTGAGGGAGGCAGAGATGGCAAAGAAGGAGATGGGCGCCATGCAGAGGAAGTCAGTGAAGATGAGCACGGCCATGCGCTTGGCAATCTTGGTGTCACTAGAGGAGGACGTAATGCTGGGGTTTCGCACCGTGAGGTAGACATGAGCGTAGCAGCCACAGATGACCACAAAGGCCAGGACGTTGAGCACAAGGAGGGACATAACGTACAGCTGTGACAAGGGGCTGTCAATATCCATAGGCAGGCAGATGCTCACCTTCATGTAGCTGCTGATGCCAAAGATGGGGATGAGGGCGACTGCAAAAGCAAAGATCCAGCCCACCAGCATGACGCTGGTAGCATGGCGGAGCTGTACTTTGCGTTCCAGCTGCATGGCGTGGGTGATGGTGTGCCACCTTTCCAGCGTGATGGCTGTCAGAGTGTAGACTGAGAGCTCACTGGCAAAGACAGTGAAAAAGCCGGCAGCATCACAGCCTGCTCCAGTTTGCCAGTCAATGGCGTAGTTGTGGTACTGGCTTTTGGTGTGGATATCAACTGATGCTATGAGCAGCAGGTAGATTCCAATGCAGAGGTCGGCAAAGGCCAAATTGCACATGAGGAACCGGGGGACCGTGAGTTTGTATTGGCTGGTGATCAGTATCATGAGCACCAGGATGTTCCCAGTGATGGCCAGGATGCTAATGAACCATATCAAGACTCTGAGAATGTCATACCCCATGATATCTTCACATGGATTGAATGCATCTGGCTTGGGGGAGCAAGTCATGTCAACCACTTCATTGCATAAGTCATAGTCAAATTCACTGTACATCGTGTCAAATCCTTTGGCATAGCTGGACTCATCGTCTTCTGCCAAAGAGACTCTCTGACCCCTAGCCTGAGTCATATCATCAACCTCTTGCCTTAAAATAGATTTGTTGCAAATTGGATGAAGGTCAGAGCTAGAAAAATACAAAAAGGAATGGAATCAGTATGTTGGATCCAGAATGGCAAATATATCACTGTCTTTACACGGGGTAGAGAGTGGGGTTTCTTCCTGAGAGTTTGTTTTTTCTTCTAACAGTTTGTCTGCCCTTGAGGCTAAACTCAAGGGTTAATGCTGCTTACTGTAAATGAACAGAACAACTCGTGCATATATTCCTAGAGTTGGATGGCCCACCGGGGAAACCATCTGGCTACCACCTGAATGTGGGGAGGAAGGCGCCTGGGACTAGCTCAGCTTTGCTGTTAAGTGCAAATAATTTACAGACCTAATATCAACTCTACCCTCACCCTTCCCCATCTCCATTCAGCCCTCTCTTCATATGCCTGAGTAGGGTATACCCCCTTTCCTCTACTCTAAACTCCAGTCCTGGAAGATCTGGACTGTCCTCTGACTCAAATAAGAGTTTATTTTATCTACATAAATTAGAAGATCAGAGCCTGTAGTTGGTTCCCAGACAGCCCTGTCCCTGGCTCTTTGGTACTCAGGCTACCAGGAGGTCTGCTAATTTGCCTGAAATGTTACTGAGGGGCCTATTCTTTATTATTTCACTCAACAAGCCTCAGGCATGTATTTGTCTGCAAGGTAATCCTGGCTCTCTCACATTAAGTAGTTCGCTAGTGAGTGCCCAAAAGGGCAAATGCAGATGCAAGGGGGGCTAATTTATTCCAAGACTGTAACTCATTCCCTGAGGAGCTGGCTCTTCTCGGGCTCACATTTCTGTCTTAGCTTTCCCTTTAAACCCCAGTGTACAAGAGGCCTCATCAACAGAAGAGAGGCACTTCCAGAAGGGATTTGAATGAAAGCCAGATGATAAATATTCTATCCAGACAAGTGGATAGTGCCTGTAGAGCCAGAGGGTAATAGTTCTGTTTTGAAGAAAAAGCTTAAGGAATGGGAATGTTTCACATTGGGTCTTCTTTTGGATGGAAATGTGCACACACACACACACACACACACACACACACACACACACACACACACACTCCCTCCCTCCCTCCCTGAGGGGCAAGCACACAGCAGTGGTAAGTGACTGCATTTCTCTCGGGCCTTAACATAATCTCTTAAGTGAGTGGGGAGGTGAGTGTTAAAACTCTTCAAAGACCCCCCTCCCCAGTAAGACGGAGAGAGTGACTGGGGCGTGGAGGAGGTAAAGATTCCATTAGGTACTAAATGAGGGCTGGCCAAGTGTGCCAGCAGACCCGGACTGAACTTTTCCACATCAGCCTCTAAGAGAAGGGGCTGTTAGTGAGAACCCTCTCCTTTCTCTCCCCTCCAGAAAGTGAACTGAATTGCCAGAAAGTCATTTTCCCTTGGATCAAGGGACTCCTTTTTTCTTTCCTGGATAATGTGTCATTTGTTGTTTTAGAGACTGATAGGGCTTCTCACATCAGTCACAGTTTACGCTAAGGAGGTTGAACAGTTAACATATGTGTAATTGAAAATGTGCAGAAAATCTTTTGGTTTAGTCAGAGATCTTACAAGAAAGGTGAGGCAAGTTCAGAGATGGGCAAAGAGGGGACAAGAGAATCACTTTGTTTCTTATTCTAACTCCCAATTCCTAAACCCTGTCATTGGATTAGTGGCAGCCCAGTTCTAGGAACAGGAAGTAAGTAACCTGGTGCCAACAGACTGATTCGGTTCACTGAAACAGATCTGACTAACCATCTAGACAGACACAGCCTTCACTTCCCGGGGCTTATGTTGGCTTCGGTGAAGATGCTTATTTTTGATACTGCTACGAACATATTTTAAATATAGATGCTTCCCTTTCCTGAAACAGAAGTGACCCAATGACATGAGTGGGGGAAAGGTAAACAATGTATGTCTCTTAGAGAAGAATAGAAAGAAAAATGGAAGCAGGGGAAATAAAATCATGCCTCTGCAGTACCTCGACAAACCCTAAGTATTATAAAGAGTTGGGAATTCAGTTTGGGGTGAGGTTAAAAAGTAGTACTCCTGGATCCCAATAAATCAATGAACAGATACTTGGGAAATGCATGGCAGAGTGGCCGAGAGCCTGAGCTTTGGAGACAGACGGACAGACCAGAGAGTTTGGATCTGAGTTTGTTTGGTGTTTGTCAAGTTATTTACTGTCTCTGAGCCTCAGTTTCTCCCTTTGTGAGAAGGGAATAAAAATGGTGTTTTTACCTTTGTGAAAATTAAATGAGATAAAGCTGCAAAGTATTACAGTGCCTGGCAGTGAGTACTTGACAAGTATCAGCCATATGAAGAGAGAGGATGGGGTTACTTACTGAGTTCATGTTGAGGTCTAGGCCCTATGTGAGTACTTAATGAATATGCCACAGTGCATCAGTTTAAAATCTAGCTGGAAAGAAAAGGCCTAAATACAATAAATAACAAAACTAGGGAAAAATATCAATGCAAGCTGAGTATGGACATAACTGGTTAAATGACAGATGAGGGGCATGGTTAATAAGGTCTTTCCATGAAAGTCCATGAGGTCCATTGGCCAAAATGTCACAGTCACAAGGGCCTAACATTTACACTTCAGGCATTATTTCCAAATGGGGATTGGAAGAACGATTTCATCACACAACTTTAAACTCAAATTTCATTACCTAACCACACCTACAGTTATCTTCTGAATAGCAGAGCCATATTGTTTTGGGTTTGTGAATTTGTTAAAGACTAAAAACCATTGCTATTTTTGTTACCCCGTTTTGGCACGTCTTCCTAGAAGAGGCATGGGCCTCTCCTTTGCCGCAACTGACAAGCCCTGATGTAAGTTACAATAGGGACCTAGAAAGGGTGAGAGCCCGGTGGTCTGGAGGGGTCAGGGAAGCCTTCAAGTCATGGTACAATGTAAGGCAGACGTGGAGATTTCTAGTCAGGAGAGCCCTGAGGCCACATCTACACTATCAAGGGGAGTCTCAGCAGCAGAGGAAGAGGATATATTTCTCTGGTGTGTGGGCGCTGAGGCAGACAGCACATGATGTACAGCTCCTTCAGTGATCTTAACGTCCTCTGAGATTTCTCCTGGGGGGTATTTAGTTCCAGGGTTTGGGCAGTGAAATGGGTATCTTTCTTGCCCTGGCTGGAATATCTCTTCCTGGAATATAAAAGAGACGGGCCTTGCTGCCTTAGCCCAAGCCCAAGCCCTTAAGAATTCTAGTCATTAGGAAGAAATCCCCTGGCCCTTGAGCTAATCTGTGAGGAGTGTCTGATTCTGGAGAGTTCCCCAATGATGCATGCTAATTCTGAAGAGCAGCCCCTTTTCTGCAGATCCTTTAAATGGGTCTGAGTGTGGACTGCTAGTTAACTTAGGGTGTGTACTGTTTGGTTGTTTCACTTTGCTTTAGAGTAGGGGACATGTCTGCATGTTAAGGTTGAGTAATAGAGACTGCATTAAGTGGTGAAAGAGTGTCCCAGAAGCTGTATTCGTGCTGGGCTACTGTACAAGTGTGGGAATGAGGCGTCATCTGATTGAGTGCCACTGTGTGGTCTGAATTTTATCAGTGAGTTTAGGAGGGGCAGAAAGCTTTGAGAACTCGTGATAGCCCATAAACTATATCTCCAGTGGATCCTTTAAATACCTGGACATGTAATCTCTAAAGTACTCCCTCTCCACTCTCTCCAGAACCTCAACTTTTTAACCAGTTACCCACTAGGACTTGGTTTTGTTTGGATTACCCTCTGTACTTTGGGGCTCCTGGAACCTGAGCAGCCTGGAAAGCCAAAGTGAACAGATGTCACAATCTTAGTCCTCCCTCTGAGGTGCTAAGCTCCAAAGATGGGTTAGGTAGGTTTCAAGTTGCTGGGATGTATTGCGGGTGTGTGCATCAGTCTTTGCTATGGCATTTATGCTTCTCCCTTCCAAAGCTGACTTTGATGGTCCCTGGCACACTTATGGGGTGCAGAGTTTGGAACTTGAAGGATAAATCCATGTCGGGACAAAGGGAAAAGGGAACAAATATTTATTAAGCATCAGCTGCGAGTCAGGCTTGCTTGGTGTTTTTCCTGTTAGCTCATTTAATATTTGGTTGGTAGCCTACCATGTGGGTAGCCCTCTCCTGTGTGAGCCCATTTTCACAGAGAACACTAAAGCTTTGATCTAGACTATGCCTAAGGGATTTCTTTTCTTTTTTTTTTCTTTTTTTTGCGGTACACGGGCCTCTCACTGTTGTGGCCTCTCCCATTGTGGAGCACAGGCTCCGGACACGCAGGCCCAGCGGCCATGGCTCACGGGCCCAGCCACTCCGTGGTATGTGGGATCTTCCCAGACCGGGGCACGAACCCGTGTCCCCCGCATCGGCAGGCAGACTCTCAACCACTGCGCCACCAGGGAAGCCCTGCCTAAGGGATTTCATCGTGGATGCCTCTGCCAGGGGATCCTCTTCATGCCACACAGGTGTAGAAGTTGTGGACCAAGGTCTGTATTGGAGAAATGCCCAAATAGGGCTCAGGGGCGGACACGAGAAGACTCACATCTGCCGCCTCCAGTTGGCAAAGATGCAGCAGTGGCTGGGGTAGGTGAGGCTGGCCTCCATGAGTGTGACAAAAGCTTCCAGACTGGGGAGCTTTTTTAAGTTGTAAGTTGACTTGGCCCGCAGCTTCTTAAGATTTCCTAAGCCATAGCTAGGCAGGGAATGGATCCTGGTTCTTGAAATATCTCTGTAAGGAGAAAAGGTAAACATAACCTGATTACTATGGGCCTAACATTTTCTGCTCTGTTAGCCGTCAACATAGCAGCCACAGTAGTGATATTTTTACATGGGTGAGGAGGGAGACTCCAATTCATCCAGCACACCTTGGTCAGATCAATATTTGGCTAAAGGGACATTTGGCCCCTATATTTGTGGTAGGAGGACATAGATAACATGCCACTCTGTATCCTGGATGTACTTGCATCCTGGCTGATCTGGGGCTTAAATGTATCTCTTTCCCCTTCCACAGTCTATCTATAGAATAGATACCCACGAATTTCCATAGGACCGAGGAAGTGAGATCATTTCCTCCTCACCATAAAACTAGATGTAAAAATATATCCAGTGAGCTGGGGTGGTCTCTGTGGCCATATTTCAGAAAAGGATGCAAAGAGAACACACCATAAGGGGAAAAGGTATCTGGTGGGCAACAGAGGTACCCTCAGCACAAAGTCAAAGTGGCAATAGAGAGTGGTGGTGGTGAGCATGGTATCCACAGCCAGACTTGCCTGCTCGTGTACCCTGCCCTTCTATCTATTAGACTGGTGACCTCGGTCAAGTTATCTCACTTCTCCATGTGTCAGTTTCCTCAGCTATAAAACAGGAATAATAATCATACCTACCTCAGAGGGTTGTTGTGAGAATTAAATGAGCTAAAGTACATAGAGAACTTCCTGACCAACAGACAGCACTTGATGACTGGCAGCTGTTATCAGAAAACATCTCACTCACACACACACACACACGCACACACACACAGTTGTTCTTGCTTTGTCGGAGAGTCTCTGCCTTGGTGAAACAGGAGGTCTATATGGAAACCAGTGTAAATGGTCATTTTAACCAGGTCCCTGTCACTGGAGGGTTCCAGAATCCCATCCTTTCTGGCAGCAACACCAGTAACATGGACCATTTTCTGGCTGCACTGTTGGCAGCTGAAACCCTCAACACAACCTGACCAGTGGGGTGGGAGTGAAGAGATTTAAATGGCATCAGCTTAGACATGTTGGGGCCAGAAGGTTGGCCGTAAATGAGTACTTCTGATGGGAGTGGTAGCAAGTGATGACCAGGATGGATTCATTTCAAGCATCCTTGGGTATACTTGGTGAAGGAGAATCTTCTAATGTCTGCATTTCCTGTAAGTCAAAGCACTGGGTGCTAGGAGCAATGAAACTTGGGAGTGTGAATATGCATCTGGTACCCCATGTGTTCTCCCAGTCTGGTGAAAATTACTTTCTCAAAGCCTTGTTTTCATTGTGTCATTCATTCTCTTGCTCAAAAGTTTATAATGCTTCCTGTTGTTCAATGAAACCTACTCGTAGCTGCTGCCCTATTGTCACTTCCCTTTCCCAATCAAACTTCTTATACTAGTTGTCCCTACTTGATGTCACCATTCCTCATTTCCCATTCCAACTCAGTTTCTTCCCAGTCCCTAGGGAAACAATACACACTAAGGTAACTATGATGACCAGCACATCATATCCAGCACTTTGTACTTCATTAGAAGTTCTAATCTTAGTTCTTCATTGGAAGTTGCTCTTAGTTCTAACCTTCTTGATTTCTCAATTACATTTCACCCGTAAAACACTTCTCCCTCCTGAGACAGTCTTTTTCTTGGCATCACATTCTTTTCAATTTCTTCTGACATCTACTTTGACTTATTTCTGATTTTTTCTTTTTCCTTTATCTATTGGCGTTCCTCTAAACTCAGGCCCCTTTCTGACTGTACATAATCTTCCCAGGTGATCTCACTCACTTCCTTGGTTTCAGATACCAGGTATATGCTGATGGCTTCCCAATGTATATCCCAGTTCAGATACTACTTCTGAACTCCAAGCCCAGATAATCCATTGTCCATCAGATCCCACTCTTTTGACAACTTGCAAATATAAAAACTGAATTTACCATCTTCCTTGTAAATATGTTCGTCCTTTTGCTTTTCTTATCTTAGCAAATGATTCCTCCATCTCCCCGTCGTTCAGGATAGAAGCCTGGGAGTCGTCCTTCACCCCTCCCCCTCCTTCCCTCGGACTCAGTTTTCTTCTTCTCACAAGCCTAACTTTTACATTTGTTTCAAATCGATCCGCTTTTTTTTGCCACAGCTTTAGTCTAAGTTACCATAATCTCTGCCTAGAGAGAAAGGCAACAGTCTCATAGCTGTTCTTCTCATGATCATTGTATTAAGGTTCTTCAGAGATATAGAACCACTAGGATATATAGAGATATATAAGAGGAGATTTATTATGGAATTTGGCTCATGTGATTTTGGAGGTCGAGAAGTCTCATGATATGCCATCTACAAGCTGGAGAACCAGGAAAGTTTGTGGTATAATTCAGTCAGAGACAAAGGCCTGAGGACCAGGACAGCTACTGGTTTAAGTCTCAGAGTCTGAAGGCCCAAGAACCAAGACCCCTGATGCACAAGGCCAGGAGAAGATAGATGTTCCAGCTCTGGAAGAAAAGAAGCACATTTGCCCTTCCTCTGCCTTTTTGTTCTATTAGGGCCCTCAACTGGTTAGATGATGCCCACCCACATGGGGAGGATGAATCTTCTTTACTCAGTCTATTGATTCCAATGCTAATCTCTTCTGAAAACACTCTTATAGGCACCCTCAGAAATAATATTTTACCAGCTATCTGGGCATCCCATGGCCCAGTCAACTTGACACATAAAATTAATCATCGTGGCCATCTAGCTCTCTCTCTAATGCAATCTTTACACTGCAGATTGGGTGATATTTTAAAAATGCCAATTACTTGTGACTTCCTGCTTATAACTAGTCAACTGTTCGCCATTACACTTCCAATGAAGTACAAAGCACTGGACATGATGTGCTGGTCTTGCCTCACTTCTCTCACATCCGTTCTGTGCCCTTTTCTGTGTTCTGCTCTGTATTGCAGGAGAGGTGGCCTCCAAGGGTTCCATTTCCCAGGTAACACCTTGTCAATCAGCTTTCAGTTGGGTTCAGCAAATGGGACTGGAGGGTGGGCGGAAGGGTGAACTTAGGCATTTCCCATCCCTTCTTTACCTCAGGCAGCAGCTCCTCTGTGATTCCAGCTGTCATCAAACAGATCTGCTGAGGATCCAGCAGCTACGAGTCGTCCCAGATCCCACATCCTCACTGAGCCCTTAAGTCCTAGGACTAGTAGCAATAATCTCAGGACTGCTAAAGCCTTGCTTGATATTTAGACAAATGTACATGATCAGAGTTAAGGATTACCATTTATGTAAAACCTGTGTATATTTTACCTAGTTCCCCTCCTTGTTAGATGCCAAATAGATCAAATTTGTCAATGCTACTGTTCAAATACTTCACTGTGCTTGCTGATTTTTTCGCTTGCTTGTTCTATCACTCCTGAGAAAAGTACACTAAAATCTCCGACTATGATTTTGGATTGGCATACTACTACTTCAAGTTTTGTTAATCTTTGCTTTACATATTTTTGAGGATAATTTTTAGGTACATATAAATATAGAATTTTTACATCTTCCTGGTGACTTTCTTTATATCTAGTTATATTTGTCTCCTGACTCTTTGGACATTTCTTCTTTGCTGGTTCCTTCCTGAACTCCAACTTTTAGACCCATGGGCTCAGAGCCTCGCCTTCTTTCCTCCATTTTCACTTACCCTGTAGGTGAACTCCTCTAGTCTTATGACTTAAACACCATTTATATGCTGATGTCCCCTCCTCCCTCCCAATTTTTATCTTGAGGCTGCTTTTCTCTCCTAAACTCCAGACTCATATTTCAGCTACCTCCTTATAATCTCTACTTGGATGTCAAATAAGAAGGTGAAGCTTTAGATATTAAAAATTGAACTCCCGATATCTCCCCAAACCTGCTCTACTTACAGCCTTTCCAGTTGTTCCTGCAAAAACTTGGAAGTCATCCTTGACTCCTCTTTCTCTCACACCCCACATGCAAACCCTCAGCAAAATAACTTGGCTTTACCTTCCACATAGATCTGGAATTTAACTACTGCTCACGGCATTCATTGCCATCACCATGAGGTAAAAGTTCTCGGTGTTCCAAGGTCTCTTTTCTAGTTCTTGCCTACGTATTCTAATTCTTCAGAGCTGGGGTCCCTGGAGATAAGTGTCTGATCCATGAACCTTTGTCCTTGTGGTGAGTCTTCACTCTCTGCTGCTGAAAGATCCAGCTGTCCTGTCCTGTTCTCCACTTAGCCTTCCATTGTTCCAGAGCTTCTCAACTTTATTCTCTGCCCTAAAATAATCTTTCTAGTTTCTCTCTTCAGGCAATTGCTCCTCTGACCAGTTCTGCTATTGATACTCTGGTCCCGATGACCAAGTTCTTGTTTTGCCTGGTCTATGGGGTCTTCTTTTTTCCCTCAAATATGGAAGGGAGCCAAGATTGACTGTTTTGTCTAAAGTAGTTCAAGGCTTCCTCCAAGGAATGAGGTGAAGGTGTAAACAAAGTGCTTCAGGAATAATTTAAACCAGGGCAATCATTTATTACCTGCCATCAACATTTGTCATATTTCTAAAATCAAGTGATACAAAACAGAAGACTATTTTTTCTTAGTTATGCCTTCCCCCCTTGATTTTAAAATATACAAAAATCACAGTAATTGAACATTTCCAAAAATAAACAGATTTTTGTATTCTGTGCAATGCCATGGTATTCTCTCATTGACTCTGTAGTCAATTAAAGATGACTGTAAATTCTTTATACTCTCCCATAGAGGGTCTGTTTGCCCTTCCCTTGGATCCAGGCTGAACTGTGATGTCTTTGGCCTATAGTAGAGTATGATGAAAGTGTTGCTGTACCTACCAGTTCTGGACTTTGCCCTTCAGAGCACTGATAGCTTCTAAATTGGTCTTATAGAGCCCTAAGCTGTAGTGAAAGAACTCTGATGCCCTGAGAGTGCCATGCTGGAAAAAGTCTAAGCCATGCACAGAGGGTTCTGGAGGATGAGATGCCGTGTGTGTGTGTGTGTGTGTGTGTGTCTGTGTCTGTGTGTCTGTGTCTGTGTGTCTGTGTGTGTCTGTGTCTGTGTGTCTGTAGAGAGGTACCAAGGAGCCCAGATGCACCAGATATATGAGTGAAGGGTACAGCTTGGAGTAGACCCCCCGGACCCAGCCACCTGAGCTGACATCACGCGGATCAGAGACAAGCCACCCAAACTTCTAAAACATAAAACTGTGGGGAAAATGGAATGATTGTTTTAAGCCACTGAGTTTAAGGATAGCTTTTATGCAGAAATAGAGTACCCAAACAGACTCGCATTGAAGTCTCTGAGAGTCTATCATCCCCATCATTTTTAACAGCTGTAGATGTATTTTTCCTTGAACGCCATTAAGAGTGCAATAGCACTATAGTCTGTATACTTTCTGCTTCTCTCACTTACCATCTTTTGCTTTATATACTAGCTGTTTGTATTTGCATTTTCTCTCTCCTGGAAGGCAGAGGGCTCCTTGCATTCTCAGCAGTGCCTTCCACATAGTAAGCACCCGGAAAATTGTTGCTTTGTTCAAAGATAGGCTGGGGAATGGCACTGGTGGAGGATTGGGAAAGGAACTAGATAGATCACCCCAGCCAGCTGTGATGTCCTCTGACCTCTAGCACTTACAGAGACTCTGGTACCCTGTATTATCTCTTCTGTTGTTTCATACTATTCAGCTTTTCATGTATATTTGTTTTGTCTCCTCAGTCAGGTTTCAGATGCTCTGAGAGCAGGGATTACTAAGATACTTTTGTGTTCTACACGGTATTAATATTTGGCACAGAGCTGGGTTCATGAAATCTACTCAGTGGATACAGAGATGCCTCAGCATCATAAAAAAAAAATGAGAAGTTGAAGCAAGTCTCACAGAAGAGCAATTCTAAAGGGAGAAAGATGCAAGGCATATTGAGAGGAAATCTGGATTTAAAGGGAACTCAGCAAAACGGTTCTTCTGCAGCAGGCAATTATATGTGACTGAGAGTATCAAAGGAATCAAGGAAGAGAGCATCCTTGTGCAAAGTTTACAAGGAGCAGACACAGATTGAAGACTAAATAGACTAATGCGTGTGTGGGTTGACCTGCATACAATCCAGCGACTAGGTGTTGGATGGGGAAGCCTGCTCGGGAAGCGTTGGTGCCTTTCTGTCTGCTGAGTGTTCTGGAGTTAGCTTGTATTTTGGGTTCCTCCTCATCACAGCTCCAAAATATATGAGCTGCTGTCATTTTCACTAGGTGGCTTTGCTTCTGGGCGACTGTGGCATCTTGTCAGTGTCCTGGGATCCCGAGCTTCCGCTGGTGGATATTGAAAGGAGGGAGTGGTTGGTAGGAGAGAGATGCAGAGTCACTTAGAGTTTGGTAAAGCAAAAGTCTTTAGCAGAAGTAGTTCCTGGGTGATAGGGAAATAAAAGTGTTTGTAGAAGTGTTTACTTCAAGCTTCCTGCATACTTGCTGGGGTAAGCAAACATGGAAACTATCATAAGACTTCCATATTTTGGACTGGCAGAAAAATGTTTTCTCTGGTATCTCCATGGATTAAGAAAAGTCCATAGGCATTTATATCAGCAGGGGAAGGGGTAATCATGGGCTGGTGTTTTTAATCCTTGTCTTTCAGGCTGGTCTCATGCTGACAGCCTTTCTTTTTAAGGTGCCACTTTGGTTAACATTTCAGCACATGCTACATTCTGGCTGGTTTTGAGAATTTAAATCCTGAAACGTAGTACCAACAGGAGACTCATAAGACAATGGCTGAAGAGATTTTGTAATCCTGAACTGTTTCAACATTGTTAGGATTCTTGATTTTGAGATACAAAGTAGAAAGGGAAACAGCAGTCAGTAATAAGACACTGAGTCAGGAGAGTTAAACTGTGCTCTGTGCCCCATTTAATAAAGTGTGTTTGTTATAGCCAGTGCCACAAATTTGAGTTGAACAATTTCTACTTTTCCCAGCAAAGATATTGTTACAGGTCAATCATTTCCATAAGTGAGAGCACATTTCTGGTGTATACTACACTGACAGATGGCTAGAAGACCTCTCTTTCATGATCCCAGGCGGAATAAAAAGGCAATTTGCTTATCTATAGGACTGTGTGTACACTGGTAATGGAAGAGAATCATTCTTATACAAATACCTCAGTGTTTGAATCTGAACTATCAAATGAATCTGAGCTATAGCCAAACCAATTTGATAAACCATCAGAATATGATTGTACCGGCTCCAGCCTGCAAAGGCAATGCATTAAATTTTCCCCACAGGAAATGGTTTCCCAAGGAAACAGCAATTGCTTGATTGCTTAAAAAAAAAAAAAAAAGAAAGAAAGAAAGAAGGAAGGAAAGGAAGGAAGGAAGAAAAAGAAAACTTGAGTGAGTTCAGAATATCAGGTGAAAACTCAGATGGCTACTGATGTTCAAGGTCAAGACTCATGAAGGGGAAGTCAGGATGCTAGACTGCTCCTGGGAAACTCAATGGAGCTTGTCTGTGTGCCCCTAGCTTTCTCTGCATCTATTTCTCTTTGCAGTGGAACATCTCATCCTTGCACCCTCAGGTGTTCAGAGGCTCCCTGTTTTTCACTCAACTAAAATTTTTGCCTTCAGGAAAGGAGTTATGTTTGGTTTGGGTGCCCTCCCCTTAACTCTTTTAGAATCCCTTGCATATATCTACTAGGGACAAAACACTGAGCCTGTTGGGGAGGGAGATTCACCCCAGTTAGCTCTTGGAGGAGATACTCTGGAGACCCGGACAAGCTTCCCCATTCCCAGCACTGGTTCTAGGGCAGTGATTCTCAGTGTGCTTTCTGTACCAGCAACGTCAGCTTCGCCTGCAAAGTTGTTAGAGGTGCAGGTTCTCAGGCCCACCCCTTACCTGCTGAATCAAAAATTCTGGGGATGGGGATCAGCCATCTAGGGTTTTACAAGCATGCCGGGTGATTCTGATGCAAGGTCAAATTTAGAACCATGGCTTGAGGGCAGCTGAGGACCACTCACAGCGTAGGTGGCCCATAGCCGAGTTCTGCTCTGGGATTTGCCCTCGCCTGACTCACCCGAGACTTGGCTCTTCCTCAGGGCCAGCCTGCACCCAATGACTGTTGATGAAAAGGCCTGGCCCCTTACCTTAATTCAGTCAATTTTGAAGGGCCATCTTAAGGCCAGAGCTCCCCATAGGATTAGTGGAAGCTTCTGTTGCAAATGCAATGTAGTTCAACTTCCCTGTTAGCCTGCTTCTGCGTCCATCAAGCACTCCCCACAGACTCCAAGAGCACTCTCCAGTAAACCTTTTGCATGCAAATACCCACATCACAGTCTGATTTTCTGGGAGGGGAATCTGACCCAAGCCACGGTCACAGCCCTAACCTGAGCCGCATCTACTGTGGGCTGAGTGGTCTGCACACACTCCTTCTCCAACCCATGAACCCACAGCACCAGCGTGGGCTGGTCCCCTGCACACACTAAACAAGCAGCTCTCAGGCCAGCGTTTAGCTGGGGTTGGCACATCAGGTTGCAGAAGTAGGGGATGGGATAGGCCCTAGAGTCCCAGGTTAGCAGCCAGAGAGGCTGGTAAGACATCTGTGGACTAACCTGAAAGCCCCAAAAAAGGAGGCTTGTTGTTAAGCTGATCAACCCTCTTGCCCCAAGGGGAGGAGAAGGAGACCAGCAGTTACAGGCTGGGCTTTCGGCCAGGATATTGCATGTATATCCTCATGCATTGAAATGAAATGATGTAAGAATGTATTATCACCCTCTACCTTTTTAAGTCATGGCAAGTGCTTCATAATTCCTTCGGATTTTCTATAAATTTTATTCACTGTTTCTGTGGTAAAAGGGTAGAAAATGGGCCTGTAACTTGAGGACCCTGCAGAACTGCTGGTGATGACGGCATCCCTTCTTGCTGGCATTCGTGGCAGGGCTGGCTGTGGATTCATGTTTGTGTTTTCCACTGAACACTGACCAGACACACTGCACAGTGCCTCAGCCTGGGACCTGCTTGTCAACTGCAGGGGATGTTCTTCTACGCTGTGTGTGTGTATGTCACTTACTGGTGTTCTTGGGCTCAGGGGTCTGGTGTTTATAGTTATCTTCCCCCCTATTTTAGTTCACAGTTAATTTTAGGGGCCCTTTTAGATGCTTGATTGGACATGTTTATGTACTTTTGGTGACATGGTATGTTGGGACTACACGGGATGTAGTTTCTGGTTTAAGCTCTGCCACTTAACGGCAGTGGTGTGATAGATAGCAGGTCACTTCGCATTTCTGTCTCTGGTTTCCTCAGCTGGGTAATGAGCTAGTTGGGGATCCCGTCCAACTGCTACTGTTCTCAGTAGCAGACAGTGGTTAAGGTGCTGTGATTTTATAGTGTACCTGGTACAGGTCACATATGAAAACCTACCCCATCACAGGTATGTTCTTATGTAACAGATAGAGGTGCCTATTTAGGCACATTCAAAACCCTCAGGACTGTTAGCTAAGTGAAATTGACACACTGCTATTCTGCTGGTCAAAGGCATCAAAAGCACTTTCTCTAAGTCTGTCTGCCTCCCAGGTACTCTAAGAATAAGAAACATTGACTAAGCATTACAAGTTCTGAAGACTCTGTATATTGGAACGCAGGGACTCTATGCCTGGCGCTTCCCGTTTGTTATACCCGTGTCCTACTTGGTGCTTCATAGGGCACATCATGACCTGATATTATTAAGTTGCATATTTAGTTCTATTGTCTGACTTTCCCTTATAATAATATAAGCTTTCTGTGGGGAAAAACTTTTGTTCCTTGCACTATATACAGTGCATAGCACACGGCTGGTGCTTAAAATCTATCTGTGAGTGAATCAAAGAGTGAATATATAAATATAAATATATATATACACACACACATATATAATATTATTAAGTTTCAAACAGTATTAGGAAATAGGTATTATTGTTTTTGCCATTGTTTTTTTTTGTTTGTTTGTTTGTTTCTGCCATTTTTTTAGGTGAGGAAACCGAGGTTTAGAGAGGTGAAAGAACTGGTTTTAAGCCTAGGTAGTCTGCTCTGGCATCTGTGCTTTAATCATGTGGATACTCCCTTCATTTGTATATATTGCCTATCTGAAACCAGGCATTCTGGAATAATCTTTGAACTTCTTCAAAGAGACAGAGTCCCATATAAGGTCACAACATATCCTTTATCATCAGTAATAACCACTTATGGAGCTTCTGCTCTACCATACAGGATCTCATTCCAGAGGTGCATGGGTTCCAGCCTGAAGGAGAATACAGTCGCCCCTTGGTGTCTGTTGGGGATTGGTTCCAGGACCCACTGCAGATACCAAAATCCACGGATGCCCAATTTTCATAGCCCTGTCCTCCTTATCCATGATTCCACATGGAGGATTCAACCAACCACAGATAGTATATATTTATTGAGAAATATCCACATGTAAGTGGACTCAGTTCAAACCTGTGTTGTTCAAGGGTCAACTGGATAAGCTCTTTGGTGAAAATGAAGTGATGTTGATAGATGGTATGTAGATAATATATATACTGACTGCCAAGTAAGAGGTGCTGGCTAGTGGCCCCCAAATGCCCCAACTGGCCTTAGGCAGGCTATATGAGGATCATCTAGCAAACCTTTACATCTAGTCACATGTTTATCTATTTCTTTGCTCACTATTTCTTCTTGCATCTGACTCCTTCCTTCCAGATTCCTTTCTTACTCCTACAGTACATTTGTCAATAGATGTAGTGGGTCTTGCTTGGAGCCTAGGAAAAAACATTTTTAAAAAGCTCTTGCAGATTTGGGCCCCTGCAGCCATGAAGAAGACTATGGGAGTCACAGGAGGAGGCATTCACTGTTGGATGAGATTGTCAGGGAAGAGGTGGGTGACCCTTGTGGAAGGGCAGGGGCTGATGAGAAGAGAATAGGGGAAAGTCACTCTTGGGGGAAGAAATGGAGATGAGGAAGCAATGATAGGAGGAGTGGTGCTGATGCAAGGCTGTGAGGCCCTGGATACATCCCAAGAGATCTGGAATTGAGACAAAGAGGATCCAAAAATAAATGTGTGTGTATATCTCACTGGTTTGAGGGAAACTCCTGGACATTGAGAGTGAGGAAGGAGAACTGTGCTTTCCCTTTCAGGGAAGAGATGTATAGCAGAGTGGTTAAGAGTGTACTATGAGTTAGACCAGTTTGGTGTGGAATCTGTGCTCTAAAATTTCTGTGATCTTGGATGAATTGACCCCTCCAGGGAAGCCCGTTTTTTCTTCTCTAAAATGGGACTAATAGCTCCTACCACAGAGGTTATTGTAAGGATTAAATTAGAAAATTCATCTTAAGTTTTTAAAACACTGGCTGGGACTTGGTAAGTGCTCATTAAATGTTAGTTGTTGTTGTTACTGTTGCTACTTTACTGAAATGTAGAATGTGGATCAGCCCTAAATTGTCCTATAAATCTTTGCAGATGACACAAATAAAATTTGATCTTAATTGCCAGCCCTGCCTTATAAGCTTCCCTGAATTGGAGAAAGTTGACTTCTAACGTAAGATGCTGATCTCTTGCACACGGAAGTGGGGGAAGATACTCACAGAATGACTGGTCCAGAGGCTCCCTGGAAAACATCATTAGGCAATTCTTCCAAATTATTGTTATCACTTAGATTCCTGGGGATGGAGTTGAGGAAAGAAGAAGGGAAACACAAAGCCATGTCAACATTACAGTTGTAAGAGCCATTTCCCTCTAAATGACCTGGAAGAATAGTCAGGGCTACTTACAGCTCATCTAGTTGGGTTCCATTGAATGCCCAGTTGTGTATTTCTTGAATCCCATTCTTACTCAGCCATCTGAAATAAAAGACCCATTAAAAAACCAATACTGTCGGATGCAAACAATACATGGGTTTCATAATTGGAAGCACTGGGGCAGGGCCACACAGCACAGGTCAGTGGCATAAATAAAATACCACCCTTAAAACTTGGGGATGGGGTGGAAGGGAGACTGAGTTATCACTGTATAACCTTTTTGTAACGTTGGAAGTTTGCATTATGTGCATGTATTACTTATTCAGAGAAATAAATGAAATTTAATTTTGAGAAGGCACACTTAGGCATAGCAGCCTGGATCCCAGAAGGTCTTTGCACACATCAGTTGTGTGCAGAGACAATGCCATGGAGAGAACAGACAAAGATCTGTCTGGTCCTGAAAGACAGAAATCATACAGTTATCGAACCAGTGTTTATAAGCTGGAGAAAACATATTGTATCACCTTTCTCTATGGCCATAAGCCTCTCACTCAGGCTCATTCACAGCAGCAGGCCTGGCTGTCATCAAAAAATGATCTAAGCTGTCAGACAACCTGCACATCTCCCGTGACCTATGGGGACTTGGTTATTGGAGGTTTGTGGAGGTGGCTCTGGGTTAAGCCAGAAAGGAAGAGAAATCAGTGATAGAGACTGTGGGCCGTGGCGGGGTGAGGTTGTGTGAGTGGGCGTGGGGGGGAGGCTCTGGGGGAGGGGGGTCTGGATGTGGAACAGTCATCCTGATTGTGCCAAGAAGGTCAGTGGGCAGGTTTGCCTGGACAGGGGAGCCCAAGGACACCTTGGGCTGACAGCTCTGCATTGCTGTGCCCCTAGATGGATCTGAAAACAAAAGCAGAAATCCAAGGTCGGGAGAGCTTAGCCTGAAGAGCCTCTGATCCGTTGCTCTTGGGATCCGTCAGGTCCTTTCCCTTGTCAGGCTCAGGAGGTGTACAAGTAACACTGTTCCAAAAGCTGACCCAGAGAAGTTTCCGTGTGTTCAGGACATCGATGGTTTCCGGTGCTGCAATGGGTAGCTCAACACACTTAAAATCACAGGAGGACAACTGCGTGTGTTTTTCTTCCTCCTGAAAGCCAGTTAGCTGAAAATCCACACAGGAGTAATGCAAGTCTTTCAAAACGTTAGCAACCAATTGGTGGCTTCCGATGGCCAAGAAGTGTCTGTGCATCCCAAGTCCTGCCTGCCCCACGCCTACCCAAGTGTCCCCAGCACATCCAGCCTCCTGACTGACTTGTCAGCCTATTCCCGGGGGGGGGAGTGGTGACAGTCGCTGGAGCAGCTGCCCCTAACCTGTGGGAGGTGGATCCTGGGGGTTTTGGATTAAACAAAGGGGTCAGCAAACTTTTTCTATAGGAGGCCCAATAATAAATTTTAGGTTTTGTGGGGTTAAGAAGCAAAATGAGAATATTATTGTTACATAGGTACTTTACATAGGTACTTATAAAACAATTGCCACGAAATTTTTATTGACCAAACTTAAAGTATAATAGTAATAATTGAGCACAATTTTTTTTTGTAGTATAGGTCTACTATCGAAAAGAATGAATTTTTTTCTTTTGTTGGGGGTAACATTTTGCTTCATTTAGGTTTAGTGTTTGTGTTCCCTACCATCAAAATCTTCACTTATAAAAGCTAGTCCTAGATCAGGGACCACATATGCCCCATAGGGCATAGTTGGCTGACCCTTAACCCAACAAAAGCAGTGTGCAAATCCATATGAGCTCTACCTAACTTTTTTTCTATAGACTAGATAATTAACATTTTCTGCAGGTATATGTCATGCAAATAGATGTTGCTATGATTAAATAAAATGCAGACTAATTTAAAAGAATTATGGTATTTAAAGTAGCCCTTTGTCTTTATGGATTTTCTTAATAGATGCCATCACATGGGGAGCAGGTGGCATTTTTGGATGTCGTCAACAGATCAGCACACAAAAACCATACTATGTACAGAATTCTTGCCCTGGGTTTACATTGGGCTGTAAGACTCTCAAACTACTACCAGAGAAGCTGATATTTATCACCTATATGCCTAGTTTCTTAAGAGAGGTAGTACTGGTTTTAAAACCAACCTCATGATGATGGTGACGACAAAGAGGGTAGAGCATCAGCTAAGGAGTAACTGAATCATGCTTTCCTTAGTCGTTTTGTTTTGTCCCTTCCCTAGTGTGTTCATTCAGTGCAGGCTCAGGAGGCTCCAGTAGCAGAGTCTGCCCTCATCCTAAAGAATGAAGGTGCTGGGGGACCTGGCCCATGAAATCTCCTTGAGGGGCAGGCAAGTGAGATGGAAGCCAGTTGAGGAAGGGAGGAAACGCACAGGAAGTGAGCAGTTCCTGTGGCCGGGCTGTGCTGGGAGATGGCACACATGTAACCTCATTTTATCTCTTCTGAATTAGCCCATTCTGCTGGTCGGCCATAGCTAGGTATTTCCCTGTTCAGAATTTCTGGTTGCAGAGCAGAGTAGGGGTGGCTGCTAGCCAAGTGTCTGATAATCCTTCATTGTTGGGCTGTTTTTAAAACAATATATATTTATATATATAGAACAGGGCTTCACGATTTTGAAAGATGCCAATGTATAGAAAGCTTTTCCAGTCATCAGAGCCATTTTGCCAGGCTTTTTTTTTTTTTTTTTTTTTTTTTTTTGCGGTACACAGGCCTCTCACTGTCGTGGCCTCTCCCGTTGTGGAGCACAGGCTCAGCGGCCATGGCTCACGGGCCTAGCCGCTCTGTGGCATGTGGGATCCTCCCGGACCGGGGCACGAACCCGTGTCCCCTGCATCGGCAGGCGGACTCTCAACCACTGCGCCACCACGGAAGCCCCAGGCTTTTTTTTTTTTTTTCCCTGAGTACCCTTGGATGTCCCTAGGAGGAGAAAGTGTCCCTGCATCCAGACATAGCGCCTGGACTAAGAACAACTGGAGACTTAAATTGTGAGTGTGGATCTTCTGATTCTGTTATCTACGAATTAAGGGCCATCTGAGGTTAAAAAAAAAAAAAAGATGCTTTTCTCACAAATGTGAATTTATCCTTTAGAGACATGTCTGAGAAATGCTGACTCTTAAGAAGCTGTCCTCACTAGGAGAGCATGCTGTTGGTTCTGGGGAACCACACAGTATCCGTGGCCAGGAATCAGTGAAGAGTGGCTATGATCTCTATGCTTCTTTTGTAGTCTTGGGCTTGCGGGACACTCTGCAAAGTTCTTATTTCCTCAAATTCTTTTCCTCCACTTGGGAAAAGTTAAGACTAGGTAGACCAGGACAGGTTGCCTTCTGTCTTAGGTTCTGGACAAAAAGGATGTGTGTCAGTATGCAAAACTGTGAGAACGTTATTAGTACAAACGGACTTTTTAAAAAAATTGAGATAATTGACATCTAACATTGTATTAATTTCAGGTTACCACTTATATATTTTCTATAAAAATACTCTGGGAGTTCCCTGGTGGTCTAGTGTTAGGACTCTGTGCTTTCAGTGCTGTGGCCTGGGTTCAATCCCAGGTCAGGGAACTAAGATCTCACAAGCCGCATGCCATGGCCAAAAAAAAAAAACCTCTATTAATAAACTTGCCACATGAACTAATTTTGAATCACTATATTTTAAAATGACACATATGTTTAGAGCAACTTTTTTAAAAATATAAATTTATTTATTTATTTATTTATGGCTGCGTTGGGTCTTCGTTGCTGCGTGTGGGCTTTTCCCTAGTTGCAGCGAGCGGGGGCTACTCTTTGTTGCGGTGTGTGGGCTTCTCATCGCGGTGGCTTCTCTTGTTGCGGAATGTGGGCTGTAGGCATGCGGGCTTCAGTAGTTGTGGCACGTGAGCTCAGTAGTTGTGGCTTGCGGGCTCTAGAGCACAGGCTCAGTAGTTCTGGTGCACGGGCTTAGTTGCTCCGCGGCATGTGGGATCTTCCCAGACCAGGGCTTGAACCCGTGTCCCCTGCTTTGGCAGGCGGATTCTTTTTTTTTTTTTTTTTTGGCAGGCGGATTCTTAACCACTGCACCACCAGGGAAGTCCCTAGAGCAGCATTTAAAGAAGCACAAGCGTCCAGGTACAACTGATTACATTTATCACTAATCTCCTCCCTCCATTATGTAGCCAAGGAGTCCTTTTGCTGCAACACACCAGGCCAGTATTACTCAGGTACTCACTATTTTCCAAAACTTCCTTTTTAGCTTTTTTTTTCTTTTTTTTTTTTTAACCTCCTTGGCCTTGAAGATTCTGTTTCCTCTGCTCGTCCTTTGCCAATGCTGTGGCTAAATCCCACTCGTCTTTTAAGGGCCATCTTCGACCCAACATCCTTTCTGAGCCACCTTCCTTCCCTCATTTAACTCTTCCTTCAAGCCTCGCATCAAAGCACATTATACCTTCTTTATGCTTAGAACAATTGCTTTTATTTTGCACATATTTCATGCTGCTTTTTACTTTTGCTTTCCCTTTCTCTCATACTTCTCACACCCCATCACCTCTTTCCAACACACACACACATACACACACACAGATTCCAAATATCATGAGCATATTAAGTGAAAGGATTAGGTATTACCTACAGTTTTGTCCTACTACTATGTACTCTGAATACAGGCCTTTGATTTTATTTTTTCCTTCATACATCCTATTTCCCTGCTAATCTCTTTCAAACCTTTTCTCGTGTTCTCTGTAATAAATTTACATCAAATACTGTGCTTAGCTTTATTCTTCAATATGTTCTCATCTCTGCCTACTGTTTCTCTCTGGCCCCCTCCCACCACCTTGCTCCTTATTTTTGCTTTTTTTTTTGTTTTTTTGGTATAGATGGGTCTCTAAATCGTATTATTGTTTTGAGAAAGACTGAAATTCTTTCTGGACTAGAACTTACCTTTTGTACATATCAGCATATTGAAACACATGTATATTTTTTAAAAAACACAACATTTGTGAAATGTAAAGAGAAAATACTTTTCTTACAGATGTAATTGCAATTACCAGTTCCCCAAATGTCATTCTATGCATCTAACTTCCATGGATCCCACAAACACTTGGGTAACCCCTAGTGCCCTATTTCTTGGCCATCTCGGGAAGTGGGTAAACTGCCACACAGGCTACTGGCACAAACAATTAGAAGGTAGTCCATTAACAATGCAGAGTGCATTTAAAAACTTTCCCAAAAGTCAGAGAGATTAACTCAAGCTCATTAAAAAACGTGATTATTCCAAGGAAATGAGATGTCATCTTATATGCTCAGCGTGGGGCTGAACAGAAGCTGCTTGGCATGGTTATGAGGGACTATCCATGTCTTCTTGATTCAGACTCCTTCTTGGTCTTTTTCTTTGGGCAACAAAAGCCTTGCCAGGCAGTAACTAGCTTTATTGATGCGTGAGTTATTCTGGCCCTCAGAACAGATGTTGCATCACAGGAGACCATCATTCAAAGAGCAATTTTAAATACTTGAATTGCACCACAGAATCATAAATTATTAACATGTCTCCATGTTGTGATTGGGAAATGTAAAGATGGGAAATGAGAGAAAAACACAGAACCAGAGAGAAACTGGAATGATGAAATGCCAAAGTTACCCAAACAAAAAAAGGAGCATACCATGATGAGAAAGAAATCATTACATGAAAAACCAAATGTTCCTCCATTGGAGTTTTTTCTTTTACTTACAGAATCATACTTTCAAAACTTAGCCCCACGAAAGAATTTCTTTCAACTGTGTGGATGTTTATATTATCTTGAATGTCTCTAGAAGAAAGTACAGACAAATTAGGTATTTATGTCAACTCCATTCCATGTCACCTCCCCACAAGCAGTCTACTTGGCATGGTGTAGTCTTTAGCTGAGGTAATGTTGGAATAGCTATTGTTCTGAAGGTTGATGAGCTCAGTGTTTGGGAAGTGAATGGCATCTCATTTACCTTTAGTATATCAGTTCTTCTTAACAATGGAATTGCAGACATGCAGTCTCTTCCCTCTCTGAAAGTCTTCTTCTCTAATTCAACTGTGCTGAGGTTCTAACAGACTCATTTATTACCCTTGCCTCCACAGTTGGTACCTGATCAATAGGACGAAGTCACTTAAGCTGACCTTTCATCTCCATACCAAACTTCCCCATCCACCTTACTTGGGCCTTCATCTTCCTCCATCTCAATCCCCTTCTCAAAGCTAGTTTCCTTCCTCTGTTGTCCTTGGGTCACAGGAATTTTTATCATTGGTTTTTCTCCTCCTGACTGAAAGAATGAAGAAAGTCTCGGTTTTCTGTTTGTACCCCTCACCCTCTGAAACTTCCCTGTTGGGTCTGATCTAACATGTAAATGTAAAAGGAGTAAATTGCTTGGAACAATTTGAGAAATGGGGGATATTCTCTAGTTTTCCCTCTCCCTCCCTCTCTCCTTCCTTCCTTAGCTCATTGCATCTCTTCCCGACCTCTTCCTTTTGGGTCTGTCCAGATCCTTACAATTTCACTATTGAAAATAAACTTGCTATTATACATTGCCTTTTCTCTTGCTCTTTCAAAATACATCATCATTAACACTTCAGTGTGAGTTTGTCAGGTGGTTTCTTTATGCTTAGGGGCAGCATGGGAATTCTGGAGGGAAGCGGAGAGGATGGTGGAAGACAAAGGGGGTTACAGGAGGGAGGTATGTAAGGTACTAAACAGTGAAGAAAGGGGAGACTTCCTGATTTGCTACAAGCTGGCTCTGTTGACAACTGTCGTACTGAGGAGCCTGCTGACTTTCTCCAAACTGAGATTAGCTGGTCTTAAGGTAAAACCGAGGACACTTGCTGTTTGCCTTCCTACCTCTGATCACCCAGAGCAACATGTTTGGAGGATGTAGACTACACAGTGCATATTACAGGCCCAGAGGCTGTTGGGCAGGACAGCTATCGAGTAAAGAGTTGGTAACCACTCTTCAAACTTACAGTAAAACCTTTTGGAGAGATTGAATCTTGTGAACAGCTGGCAAGTGCTTAATACCTGTGTTGGATATTAACCTAGAAAGAGACAAACTGAGAGTGAGGGAACAATGAAGCTGGCTATTTTAACAATTGCTAGAGTCTAAGCTTTCCAAATTCAAAATATCAATTTTGAGCTTTCAGAAAAACCTACCGGAAAATCCCATAATACACGTGAATCATGCTAATGTTTTCTATTTTAAGACTCTAACCAGGGTCTAGGAAGCTACTGATACCTTAGAGAAAGGAAACTTACACGTCAGGCACAAATATCTGCTAGTATGTCACAAGGCATAACTTTTTTTTTTATTAATAACTTTATTGGAATAGAATTGCTTTACAGTGGTATGTTTCTGCTTTATAACAAAGTGAATCAGCTATACATATGTTCCCAGATCTCTTCTCTCTCGCGTCTCCCTCCCTCCCACCCTCCCTATCCCACCCCTCTAGGTGGTCACAAAGCACCGAGCTGATCTCCCTGTGCTATGTGGCTGCTTCCCACTAGCTATCTATTTTACGTTTGGTAGTGTATATGTCCATGCCACTCTCTCACTTTGTCGCAGCTTACCCTTCCCCCGCCCCCATATCCTCAAGTCTGTTCTCTAGTAGGTCTCTGTCTTTATTCCAATCTTGCCCCTAGGTTCTTCATGACCTTTTTTCCCTTAGAGTCCATATATATATATGTAAGCATACGGTATTTGTTTTCCCTTCTGACTTACTTCACTCTGTAGGACAGACTCTAGGTCCATCCACCTCACTACAAATAACTCAATTTCGTTTCTTTTTATAGCTGAGTAATATTCCATTGTATATATGTGCCACATCTTCTTTATCCAATCATTTGTTGATGGACACTTAGGTTGCTTCCATGTCCTGGCTATTGTAAATAGAGCTGCAATGAACATTTTGGTACCTGACTCTTTTTGAATTATAGTTTTCTCAGGGTATATGCCCAGTAGTGGGATTGCTGGGTTGTATGGTAGTTCTGTTTTTAGGCTTGCAGTTGATATATTTGATAATATGAGTTCAGAGAGTTTGGGACAGCTGGAATGAAACAGAGATGGAAGAAAGAGAATCAGTACAAGAATGAGTTATTGTACTGTATTGAGTTGTCCACCACTACTAGTGACTGGTCTTTAATGCCAAGGACTTGACCTAAGAGATTTTCAAAATGGGTATCAGAACTATTGCTCTGAATGGGGGAAAAGGGGAAGCATTTATCCACAGACTACTATTTCCTGTTGGTGGATGGTATCCCCATGGTGTTAACTCCTCTCTGACTTGCACACTTGTGGGTGCCCAGTGAGTTCCTACTGAGCCTCACTTACAGTGGTGTAGAAGAAGCCCCAAGACTAGAAATGAGAGGTACACAAGGCCAGAGTAGCTGCTGTACAGTTGAAATTAAGCTGCATTAAGCTGGTTGAAATTTGGGTGGGACTGGCTTCCACAGCAGTGGTGAAAAAGATTTTCAAGTTGACCCATGAGAGTTGTCTGATACACTGTTCTTCAGCATTTCCCAGGTTCCTGTGGGTTACTCAGAATCCTTCCAGTTCCTTCCCACTCCCATTTCCCTTTTCTCTGTGTGCCTTACCTAAGACAAAGTTGGTCTTAGTTGCCTGCAATCTAACGAACCTTCACCTGTGCACTCATCATTGTGAAAGATCATGTGTCTTTTAGGTTTATGATTCTAGAGGAGACTTTAGTGTCTTGTTCTCTGCTTCTGTCTTCAGAAAGCCAGTGCATTCTCCCTACAGGTTCCCTGTAATGGTTCTCAGATGTTTTGCTCCTTCTTGGTTCCCAGTGATCCACACAGAACCCATCTTGGTCAATTCTTCCTTTGATTATTTCAACAGCCCTTGAGATCATCTCCCTTTGTTTTTCATTTGTGGGAAAGAGCTGTTAATGTGCTTTTGTTAAGAATTTGTTGTGTTATTTACTTTAAAAATTTTCACCCTGAAAAATAAATTGTTTTATGTAGAGACCTGAGTGAACACAAGCATATGCAGCTGTTTAAATACTGGCACACTCAAGATACAGCCAAGTTCCAGAACCCTCCAAGTTATGTTGTATTGCCCTTTGTAGTTACCTCTCCTTCTACTTCCTATTCCTACCAACCACTGATCAGTTTCTATTTCTCTAATTTTGCCTTTTCCAAAATGTCGTATCAGTGCAACCATATGTTATGGAACTTCTTTCATACAGTATAATGCATTTGAGATTCTTCCATGTTATCGTATGTATCAGTAGTTCACTGGTTTTTTAAAAAATATTTATTTATTTAATTTATTTTGGCTGCTCTGGGTCTTAGTTGCGGCATGCATGTGGGATATAGTTCCCTGACCAGGGTTAGAACCTTGGTCCCCTGCATTGAGAGCATGGAGTCTTACCCGGTGGACCACAGGGAAGTCCCAGTAGTTTGCTGTTTTTTATTGCAGATTAGTCTTCCATTGTGAGGATATACCACAGTTTGTTTATTCATTCGTAGGTTGAAGAACATGTAGGTTGTTTCCAATTTTTTTGATTATAAAAAAGTTGCTTTAAACATTTGTGTATAGTGTGTGTGTGTGTGTGTAAGAAAGAGACAGAGAGAGACAGAGAGAGACAGAGACTGAGACTGACGGAGGGAGGGAGGGAGAGAGGGAACATTTCTACTTTTCTTGGATAAATATCTATGAGTGGGATTACTAGGTTGATGTTAAGTGTATGTTTAACTTTATTAGAAACTGCCAAACTGTTTTCCAAAGTGGCTGTACCATTTTGCACTCTCACTAGCAATGATGAGAGTTCTAGTGGCTCAACATCCTTTGGTTATTTTAAAAAGTATATTCTTTGAATATAAAAGTAATACATATGTATTATGAAACTTATGGAAAATATGGAAACATCTACAGCAGACAGTAAAAATCACTTCTAGTTTCACTACCCAGAGATAGCTTCTGTTAACATTTGGAGTTTGAAGTTTCTAACCAAAACAAATAACTTTCATGATTGCTCTCCATCACCTCTGAGATTCTACTCAGAGAAGTTCCAACAGAAACATTGCCATAACTAAATATCTGCTAGCTTGACAGAGGCTCATTCTACATTTGTTGTGTAATCATATCCAGCCTTCTACTATTTTTAGATATCTTCCCATGGGTCTATGCAGTATTCTTTTAATGAGACATCAAAGCAAGGGCCATACTTAATATTCTTTGGCAATCTATACTGCTGGTGAAGACTGGGAATACAGTATGTGCTCATAAAATATTAGGTTAATTGGTTATGGTTCTAAAACATTTCTTGCTTCTGTCACGAAGAATGTATTAAAACCCTTATGCAGTTAATTTACTTGTCAGGTATCACGGCTACTTGGAGTAATTAATCTTAAACAGAGGCAAGGAGATCTGGAGGCCAGGAATCAGGAGAATGTACATGCCAGCTCTGGCATGAACTAGACGCAAGCCATTTCAACTTTCCAGACTGGAAGGGCTGTGGAGTGTGTGAACATCAAGGTAGATATTATATCAGACACCGCTGAGCCCTGCTTCACATCCTCTTGCTCCATCTTTTACTCTAGCGGTTACCATAGCAACCAGCTACATACGGATTTAACTTAGCAGACACTGGCCCTCAGTTATACTGGGTATCTCTCATTCTGTATCCTCGGCTCCTCTACCACCTCTGAGTGTGACGCTTATGGGAATCTGCTCAACTATTTTGAGGCATGGGGCAGATTGCTAGCTACAAGGGAGTTAGCACCCCGTAGGGCAACTCTTCTAGTGGTGAACTCTTCCACTCCTTGGGTGAACAACTCTTAATGTATTCTAAATGACAGCTTAGATGGGCTCTAGCATAATTGGGCCTTGATTTCCTGGTGGCAGTCAACCAATAATACATTCTTGAGTTGCCTTTCCCTCATTCCTTCTTTTCTTCTTAGTCATCGAATCTCTTTTCTCCGGTTTGAATGTAAAATAAAACACTCACTTGTTAAGTCCTTGCTCAGACATATTTTGGATCACCTAGACTGAGACAGGTACTAACTTGCACTGAATTTCACATTTTACATAGACTCACTGACGGTTGCCATTTGCCTTTACTCCAAATCTGTCTCCACTTGCAGCCCAGCCTTGTTTCTCTTCCTTCTTTTACAGTAAAGTTTCTAGAAAGAGTTGTCTGCGCAGGCTATCTTCATTTTCTCATGTTCTATTCCTCTTTAATTTGTTGAAGATGCTCCAATTTGTTTTCGTTCTATACCTCTCCACTGAAACTACTTTCATCATGCCCCAAATCTACCAACCCATAAACAATGAATCTAATGAACAATTTAAATTCTCACTTTTTAGACCTTTCAGGAGAATTCAGTACTCTCTGCCAGACTCTCTCTTCTATTAGTTTCTGTCCAATCACACTTTTCTATTATTCTGCCTCTTTCTTTGTTACTCCTTTTAAGTTTTTCGTTGTTGATGCCCCCTCCTCTAGACGTACTCGGAGCCTTCTGCCTTTTTTCTCTATAGTCTTGCTGGGAAGGTCTCATTTCCCATGGCTTCAAGTAGTATCAATATGATGACGACTCCTAGATTTATACTTGACTTCTGACCTCTCTAGTTTATCCTAATTAAAGTTTACTTCACATATCCTCTTCTGAATGTCTCATTGACATAACAAACTAAACTAGTTCCCACCATCACTTTCACAAAACTCCTTCTCAATTCTTCCTCATAAACAGCACTCCCATCTATCAATTATTTGTTAGAAATGTGACATTAAACTTGGCTTCGTCACCCTCATTCCCCAACATCCAGTCCATCTCAACATCCTCTTAGATTCCATTTCCATACAGTTTCTTCCATCTCCACTGACACCATTCTAGAACAAGCCACCATCATCTTTCCCCTAGATTTCTGCAATAGTCTCCTCCTTTCCACACATTTAATGTTGTCTTTTCAAACCCATTCTCCATACAGTACACAGAGCATTCTTTTAAAAAATGTAAATAAGATGGCATTAGTCCTCTGCTTTTCTTTAGTTGTTTCCTGCAGTAAAATTTATACTCCTTCCTACTTACACTTGAACCCTCAACTCATGCCATTCACCCAATTCACTTCAGCACCAGTGGCTTTCTTTCATTTCTTCAGATGCGCTGAGTTCTTCCCTGTTTCCAGGCATTTGCACATGCTCTATCTGGAAGGCTCACCACCCACACTTCACCTGGCCAACCTCAACTCATCCTTCAGGATTGAGTTACAAATGTCATTTCTTCAGAGAAGAGCTCCCTGATTGCCAGTCTAAATTAAGGTTCCGATTTATTCCCAGTATAATCATATTCCTTTTTAGCACTTTTCCCTTATTAGCACTCATCAAGATTCTCAACTGTATATTATCTTGTGTTAATGTGTCTATTCAACGTCTGTCTCTTCAACCAGATTGTGAACGACATGATGATGGAAATCATGTTTCTTCTGAAAACTCAACGTTTTCACAGTGGTTGGTGCATGTAAAGTGCTTGATGTGTATCAGGCCAGGCAGTGTGTTATGTGCTGTCAAGAAATGAGCACAAAAAAGGAATCATTCACTAGCTGTGTTCATCACACCTAACTGATTTGACATTATATGGATAACAACTTGGCTCTCTTTCTGTTAGTGAATGAGTAAGAATTTTATATAATTGAAGGAGGGAAGAATTTATGATTGTCAATGAGAAGAGTACAAGTACATTATTTAATATCAATAGTATGAGCTCCCAAAGCCACTATACTTATGGGACATCTATAAGTGTTTATAGATGCACACTGAAATTTTTGGTCTTTATAGGAAAGAAAACACACAGCAAAAATGGCTAAGATTATTCCAGTAGTTCTGAGTTTAAGACACTTAAAAAGATCTAGTGACCATCTAGTGAGATGGATTATTGGTGATAACTCTATAGCTGAAACTCTCCATAACCCCAAGATAACTCAGGAAATGGAGTTCGGATGAATAATTAGTTTTCAATTCATTTTTCCCCTCTGATCAATAAATTCATGTCTGTTGGAGGCTGGAAGTGGGTAATCAGCTAGGAGCTCTATGTCTCAATGGGTTTGCTTTGGTCAGATGACTGTTTGCTGTGAAATTATTTTGATTCATTCAACTGCAGTTTATCTTCAAGAACAGGTAAAGGCCTGAGGGCCAAATGTCAGCAAATTTAAATTCTGCAAATGGATCTTCTAAAGAAAGGTAACTGGCTCACAGTCCTCTCTAGTCAACAGCTGGCTTTACATTCTGAGCTGGTGTTAGCACCTTTCATGCCTAACTGTCACCAGTCTTGAGGTTACAATGACGAAAATGGGTACTTCGCCTGCCAGGATGAACTTAGTGAGGTCCCTTCAATTGATGGGAACCAGTCCCACTATGTCCTGCCCCCTAACTAGATAATATACTTGCTTTCATGAACAGTTGACCCCAAAGCTCTAAGGCTCATTGTCCTAAACATCATTAGTGTTTTCATGAATCTTCAACGGGGCTGGTGGGTTGTTTTTTCTTAAATTTATAGTGTGTGTGCGCTCACTTGTTTTGCATTGGACTATACATCTTCTCTTCATACAACCCATCCAAGAGAGGACACCAAAGACCATGCCCAAACCACCAAAGACCCATGTCTTCAGGGTTTGCAGGTGAATTGAGGAGTTAAGACTAGTATAGTGGAAATACTCAGACAGGTCAAGTGCTAAAATCTATGTTACTGACTGTGAGTGTCTTAAGAGTTCAGGGAAGGGGAGAGCAATATGAGTTGGATTAGTCAAGGAAGGAGAGCAAACCAGATTTCTGAGAGAGTATAAAGCTTACTGGCCTGAACTAGGGAAGTGAGTGTGTGTAGCTTAGACCACAAGAGGTTTGTAGGAGGTGGGACACAGAGCAAAAGAGGATGGAGAGGGAAGGAGGAGGCAGTATCTCAAGAACCTTTAAGACCAGGTAAAGTAGTGTGGACTTGATGCCTAAGTGTTTAGAAGCCACTCTGAGGTGCTGTAATGGGAAGTAAGAAGACCTGGGGACTCCCTGAGCAGAGGTGGCCCATATTTTCACCATCCCATAACCCTGACTTCACAGTAGTGGTCAGGACAAACCAATGGGTAGTTATTGAGAACCTACTGCATAACCCACTGAACTGAGAAAAGTCAGGTAGAACAGCATATCACTTTCCATCACACATGCTAACCAAGAATGCAATTCTTTATCTCTGTTCCACTCAGAATCCACTGTGGCAGGGAATGCTGAATTCTGAGACGGTGCGAACCAGTTTTCTTTTAGTTTGTGAACTGAGGCAGAAACAGATTCCATACCATGGCCTTAATGGCCCACTGAGATATTTTAGGCAAATTTGATTTAAGAATGCGACGCTGCCAGTTGTGTGTCTAGGTTAGGGGTTTATTATTTTTGCCAAAGCACATTTCCTAGAAACCAAGACTGAGGGTTTGAACTTGAACTCCTTTTTCCATCTTCTAATTGATTTCCCATGATATAAGCTTTGTTTGCACCTAATTTAAGTCTTTGTCTTCCTTATTTTTTTTACATTTTTAATTACATTTTTCTGTCTCTTAGATAAAATGTACCTCTTCCTTCTGACCACTCTGGGAGAAGTTAGTTATCCAATGATACATAAGAAGGAGAAGAGTGGACTACACTTAATTAATATATGAGAAGCCTCCTTACCTTTTGAGGCTCACTGATATTGAGTTTTCTCTTAACTGTAGATCCTTATTGACTGGGAATTTGCATCTCTACATACACCATTAGAAAAGATGCTAACATATACTTTCCAAATCATTAAATAAAGATTTGATTAGGTGTAAAATCACGTAAACTTGGAGTTAGACGGGAGTGTGTGTAATAAGCTGTAGTTCAATGAAAAGGGCCTTAGCCTTAAGATGAGGGACCCCGGATTTAAGTGCTTTCTCTCTCACTAGTTGGATGGTGCTGAGCAGTTCACTTACATTTTCAGAGCCTCGGTTTCTCTTTCTGTAAAATGATCTTGGGTAAGGAATTACCTGAGACAGTGGGAGAGCCTTGTTTCCTGCCTCCCCAGTCTCATGTCTTCAAAGCTGGAAATATTTAACTCATATTCAGATCAAACTTGCCTCAGTCTCCATGGAAACCAGACTCCTTAGCAATCAGGGGGAATTTAATGAGCCTGAAGGCCAGATTTTGAAGATCTCAGCCTTATTAGCCTGGCTGCAGATTCTGTTTTGACCTAATATTCTGGTTAAACCATCGGGCTCTGGTCCTATTCTCAGATAGGATGAATAGCATAGCTTTAAACTAGCAGCTCTGTTGCTAGAGGATCTGGGATCAAGTCCTGACTGTACCACTTTTTAAGCTGTACGGCCTTAAGGAGGTAGTTGAAGTCTGTAGGACTCAGATCCTTTATCTTTTACTCAGGGAAATAAGATTTACCTAACAGGAAACCTTAGCATTGTGTCCAGGCACTGTTATTGGTCATGGTCCAGTCATATTCCATTGCTATAACTGAGACCTTGTCTGATTTCCTGGTTTCCCTAGAACCTGGGCCATGCCTTGCTTTCCCCCAGTTCTCTTGGGCACTGAGATGCTGTTTCCGTGTCTGGGTCCTTGTTGTCCTTGTGGACCTCCATGATGCCTGGGCAGGCTGGTCTGTTATCTGCTGCCTGAGGCTCTCTGTGCCCTGTTGGAACCACTGGAAGCCACAGCTGAACTTCCCAGATTCATCCTTCCCCCTTTCTCTAATTTCCTCCTTCTTCTTTGGACAAACCTGCCTGGATAAACCTTCTTGCCTGTCAGATTCTGTTTAGTGTCTGGGTCCTGATCATACTATTACCTAGAGGCTTGTTGGTCATCTCGAGGAAAATTACTACAAAGAGTTGACAAAATGGAAGATGACTTACAAATTAAAAGAAAATACGAGTGTTCCAATTGGTTGAGTTTTTCTGGGATGACAAATGACTATCAGAAATAATGTTACAAAGCATATATTTTCAAATTAGACATATTTGATTTATCTCTTTAAGGGAAAGGTGATGTATTAATAATGAGGAAGAATACAACAGCATTTCAAAGGAAAGAATTTGGGGAAAAATGGAAATTAATTTATTGCTGAAAATGATGCATGTCATCAGTTATGAAAACTCTCATATTACATATTTTAAAAACAAGGATATGCAATTTTCTAACTTGTTTATATTTTTTCACTGGGTTTTGAACACTTTGATTACAAATATAAAAATACAACATCATTCAGGTTTGTAGGAACATCTGATTGACATTAGGGAAGAAAATTTACTAGCTGAATTTCATAAAAATATTTGCATGAAAGAGTAGGATTGAACATGGAGTCTGGGTGACTCAGAGTGCAGCTATATTTGCTTTAGTGAGGTTTTGTTCTCAGCTTTGACAGCCATTGAAATCTATTATTGAAATGACCTGTGAATTGCTTTTCTGAGTGTTAAACTAAGGATTAAAAAATAATGAAACAGGGGCTTCCCTGGTGGCGCAGTGGTTGGGAGTCTGCCTGCCGATGCAGGGGATGCGGGTTTGTGCCCCGGTCTGGGAATATCCCACGTGCCGCGGAGCGGCTGGGCCCGTGGCTGCTGGGCCTGCGCGTCCAGAGCCTGTGCTCTGCGGCGGGAGAGGCCGCAGCAGTGAGAGGCCCGCATATCGCAAAAAAATAAATAAATAAATAAATAAATAAATAATGAAGCACATCCTATGGTATTGCTTTCTCTAAAATATTGTTATTATAATTAGAGCAAACTAGGCTTATTGTGCATATAAAATGGTATATAATAAGGCAAGGTGCACATGTAAAACATATGATTTATTCACCTTTATTTCATACTTTAAAATATAATTTTTGTGTATATTTTGTAATGCACACAAACATTAATACTGCATTATATATGTATCTACTTTATAAATAAACTTATTTTGGGATATAGGTTTTTTGTTGTTGTTTTTTAGTGTTTTTTTAGCTGATGGGGTGAAGAATCAAGACCGTATTGTTCACTATGTAGGATATTTTGCTTGGGAAGAGAAGCCTGTGATTCTGAAGAGCTTCCAGGTGGAAATAGTAATAGGATTGTGCTGTGTTGCTTGGGAAAGTAGGTGTAGGATTAATAATAATAATGGTCAACATTTATTCAACACTTCCTATGTACCAGGTACCACACCAAGCACTTAACATTGATTATTTTATTTATTCCTCTCCTCTACCTTAGGAGGTGGGTATCATTACCATCCTCATATCAGCGTGGAGGAGGCTTAGCCGAGAGGTCCAATCACTTTCACAAAGACACACATAAGGGGGCAGAGCTAGAGTTTGAATCCACATCTTTCTGACTCTAAAGTTTGTGCTCCTACTGTGATCAGACCAAAGAATGAATTGTACTGCAAAGCACTTGGTTCCCTACCTCTGGAAAAGTGTCTCTGTGGCTGGGTTTCTTCATGAGGGGTGTGATATTGTTATTTATGATACAAAATATATATTTGGTCTCCATTCCCCTTCCTGGCATAGACCTTCTGGTTGGGGATCATGGTGGGCTTGGAGAAGGCATGGAAGCTCTGAATCCTTTCCCCATACCTTGCCCTATGCATCTCTTCCATTTGTCTGTTCCTAAGTTGTATCCTTTTATAATAAGCTGGTAATCTAGTAAGCAAAATGTTTCCCTGCATTCTGTGAGCCTCTCTAGCAAATTAACCAAACTCAAAGAGGGGTCATTGGAACCTCCAATCTATAGCTGTTTGGTCAGGAGCACAGGTGACAACCTGGACTTGGAATTGGTGCCTGAAGGGGGACAATCTTATAGGACTGAGCCTTAAATCTGTGGGATCTAATGCTGTATCCAGGTAGATAGCGTCACAGTTAAATTGTAGGGCACCCAGCTGGTGTCTGAGAATTGCTTGGATGTGTGAGGGGAAACCCCACACATTGGAACTGGGTGTAGAATTGGAAAGGGGAGTTGAACTCTGTGACCTCTAAGGTGACTTCCAACTTAGAAACTTGGAGCATTTCCCCATAAATGCTGTTTCCAAAGGTTATAAATGCTTTGCTTACAAACGAAAGGCCACAGTCATCAAATAAGTCTAGGAAGTGCTGGATTAATAAGGTTAAACTGTTTCTTTCCTGCAGGATTCTCAGAGCCTTTACCACAATATTATTCATTGTAAATGCCCAAGAGGAGGAAGTAGTGTGCTGTCTTTCCCCAAACATATTGACCCTGGATTCTTCCTTTATTGTAGAGTATCTCCTGAGTTTGGTGTTTCCTAGTTCAACCTTGGAAGCCCTGCTAGAAGCTAGAGTATTTATGCTGATTTATGCTAATTCTCCAAAAATGCTGTTACCATTTAGAACATGGTTGGCAAACTCTCTCTTAGACAGAGTGTTCTATTAGTCAACCCTCTGTATTCCTCTACCATGATATAAATCAGAAAGTTTACAGAACCACACTGGTGAAAAGGCACACTGTCAAATGAACTTTGATCCAATTTCTCCCGGCATTTCAGGCATTTTAGGATGGGCCCCTTTAGGGGACAACCTAAAGAGGGAAGGTAAGAGACTCTGAATAACTCCCCTGCAGCTGTACAGGGTCTGTCAGTCACAGGGTCAGATTCCTACTCCTAGCCCAACAGTTAACCTCTCTATTACACACCCTGTCTGGGTAAGAAGAAATCATGTTCTCTGATGGCAAAATGAATCAAAGGAGGACTAAACTGAAGAGAAAGCTTTGACAAAATGGGGCTGAATGTAGAAAAAAAACAAAGTTTGTGCTGGGTTACTGAGCAGCTCTCACTTTGTTGTTATTTGTCCTTTCAATTCGGAGCCTGCTACACGATGCCTTCGTGGCTAGGGCAGGTCTCAGTGTAACAGGATGTCAGAGTTGGGAGTTTTTCCTGAGATGCCGAGGTATGAGACATGCTATAGTCCAGGTTTCTAGAAACCAGTTACACAACTCTTAACCTCTCGTGCGCAGTGGGCATGAGAACGGTGTAGGAACCTTGTGAGGAGGTTTCCTGGAGATGCCTGAGAATCTGCCCTTCCCAGCCCCCCGCCGTGGGGAAGGGTGGGAGCTGTTGTTGTGTCACTTAGGTTGAGAGAAGGACTTTAAGAAAACCACGTGGCAACTTTCATCACTGTCTCCTCCTGCTTGGGGACACAGTGACCAGTGTCTGACTTGGGCCCGGGTGAGAGGCTGCCTAACGTGGCAATAGACCAGAGGACTGGTACTTGGGAAGTAACTGAAGTCCTAGGAACCGATTACACAGGTCACAGTCCTGACCCAGACTTCTAGGAAGAAAAGACTGGAAAATCGCCTTATCTTATATTTGTGTAGCTCAAGTGACTGACAGAGTTATTTCATGTTACCTCATTTGACTTTACTGTGAGTTTCTAAGGTGAATATAATTATGATTCCAGTCTTACAGATAAGGCAGGCAACACTCATAGAGGGTAAATGAATCACCCAAATTTCTAAGCTCAAACCAGAAAGAATCATAGTTAATACTTTCCAATTACCTTACCATATGTCAGGCACCATCATACAGGCCTTGCCTGTACAGAGTCACTTATTCCTGCCCACAACTCCATGAAGAAGATACTATTATTAGCTCCATTTTCTAGATAAGGAAACTGAGGCTTAGAGAGTTTCAGTTAACTTGTTTGCTAACAAGTGGAAGAAGTGGGGTCGGAACCTGGGCCCTCGGGCTCCCACGCCTCTTGGTGATCTTCTTTCCATGATACCACACTGGCTACATAAGGACTTTTAAAACCTAAAGATCTCTCCAAGTTAGATTCACTGCTAACAGAGTGTTCCTAAGAGGTAATCTTTTGGGACCTTATTGGATGCCGACGTACGAATAACTTTAATCAGACTACCAATCTGTAGCAAGCAGTTACTTTTAAATTACATAGGGGAGTCGCAGAAGAGTTAATATTTTAAACAGTGTGCACACCCTTCCCCACAGCTCATTTCAAGCATTAATTATTTAGAAAGCTATTTCTTAGGTACACTTCAACATAGCCGCGTAGATGATCACAAGTTCCAAATGGCAAACAGGAATCAGGTGTCACTCTTGCGCTCAGAACACTGGGTACGTTGACATTGGCTTCACCCACACTCCGCACCTTCCCAGCAGCGGAGCCCCGGAAAGCGGGGAGAACCGGGATGGAGTCAGACACTCCTGGCCTCAGATCTCAGTTCTGCCAACTACAGGATCTCTGAGTTTCAAATTCCTCATTTATAAATTGGGCAAAATACACACCTCACTGTTTTGGAAGGTTGGAAGATGAGTTGTGAGAACAAAATACCTAGTTTAGGGTCTGCCATCTAGTAGATGTTCAATTAGTATCAGTTTCCCTGTCTCTCCTGCTCCAAGATCCTTTCTTAATCCCATTTTGGGAATTAGGGCAATTCAGTCAGCATCTCTGAACCTCAAGGTTCCCATCTGTGAAATGGAACCGTCAGTAAATATCTCAGAGGGCTTTTGTAAGACTATGTAAATTAATATAAAGTGAAAGTGCTTTCTAAATTGTGATTTCTGTGTCCCACCCCGTATCTGCCAGCAGTGCCCTGTCCAATCAGCAGTGCTTGCACTTGTTTGCCATTTTGAACTTTGAAAGAGTCCCCGCACCATGACTCATCTTCTTCCTTCCTTTCTCTTCCTTACAACTTTTGAAGGAGATGGGGCTGTCCCTTTCCTCTCCATCTTACATGAGGCCCAGAGAGGTCTCGTTACTTGTTTACACAAGCAGGACCACGGCTGGAGCCTGAGCATGTGGCTCTCTCATAAAGAGAAGAGCTTTTCCTTGGTGTCCAGGCGGCTCCGGTGGTTTGGCCCTTGTCCAGAGAGACTGTGGTGGGTGAGCTTTGTGAGGGAGGCTGCCTAATTTTATCTTTGAATCCCAACTGGTGGGGGAGGAGCTCAGCCCCTCTTGAACTAGACATTATTTGTGGGGTGTTTGCTGTGGGTGACCTCATGATTAAACCGCAGCAGAACATTTTTGTAATGTCTGCTGGGGATGAAAATATTCTTCCTTAGACCGTTTGTCACTGCAGTGTTCACACTCTGTAATGCCCCAAGATATTTCTCTAAAAACAGCAGCTGCTTCCCTTCCACTACCCAAACGGAAAGATTCAAATCCAGGCCCACGTTTTCATTAAGGACCTACTGTGTGCAGACCCTTCTGTAGGAGCTCAGAGATGAGCTAGATGCGGCCTTTGCTCTGGATTAGAGGTCAGTTGAATCAGGTGATGCCCTCTCCTGCCACCTCACTGCTCCCCAGTCTTGAGCCAGCTGATCTGGCTGGCCGAGGAGCCCCCTGGAATGCCTTCCTCCTATAGCCATGCCCACGGGAAGACAACATCTTCCCAGATGGACAAGCCAGGGGTTTGGGAGCAGTGGGGCCATGTGGCTAGAAGACGCCTGTGTTCTTAGCTGACAACCTAAGAGCACACACTGTGAAAGACAAAGCAGATGAGACGAATGAGGGCAGCAAGGAACAAATGGGTCCCTCAACAAGCATTCCAGAGTGAGGCGAGAACCAGGTGCGCAAGAGGTCTGGCGTGAGCGATCACAGCCAGTGTTCTCTAAAAGGAGAAATACATAGCTGAACGCCTTTTTGTGTGTGCCACGTACTGGGGGTGTGGCCGTGAAGACAACCTGGTCCCCATCCTGGAGGAGCACACAGTCTGGTAACCAGAGCTGACTGCATGACGCCCTCCCTCTCTCACCGTCCTGCCCACCCCCTGTTGCCCACGGCACTGCCCAACCTCCTCTGGCCCATCTCTGCTTCCAGGGGCTGCCCCATCCCTACAGAGCCGGTAGCTGACAGTTCTTATGTTAGCTCCAATATCTTAGTATGTGGCCTCTCCCAGGGATAACTGCACGTCTAAAAGGGTCAGAAAGGACCAAAATACCCTTGAAACCTTCCTCTGTTGAATTGAGGCTGCAGTGGTGGAAGAAGAGGCAGCAGTTTGTTTTGCACGGAGGCGGGGCTTCGCTTGATGCCCGTCAGATTCTCGCCAGCTCAGCTGTCTCTCCTTCTGTGCCTGGGGCCAGCCCTGCCAGGGATTTGCCCTCGTAGGCCAGCTCCCATGGCTGCCGGGTGTTGTCTGCCTCTTAAGCCTGATGCCACGTCCAGTACCTCTCAGGCTCCGCTAAGGCTGGCTGTGCTCGTTTTGTAAGGGGCCGAAGTGGCAGGGCTCATTCTGTGAGTCCCCTTTAGCTTAAGAAGCAGAGCTTCTGTTGTGCTTAATTTAAGAGTAATTTACAGCTGGTTTAAGTGTTTGATGCCTCTGAAGGATCTCAGCATTTAAAGCGTCTCCTTGAATCCTGGTGAAGAGGAGCCTGATCTGGGAAGCAGAGTGGTCTGCAGGAGGCTGGATTTTCCTGTCCTATAGAGGGACTTTCTCCTTCCATACAGGGCCCTTTGTGCTGGATCTGAACATGCTGAGCTCAGGACAGGACAGTGACTCTGGGATCCCCAGATTTGTGAAGAACACAATTTAGACACCAAGCACCTGAGGGCTAGGAGAGATCTAAGAGGAATGTAGAGTCCCTTTTCCTCTTTCATTAGCCTCTTGAAGCATATTATATGATTTCCATTTTGTAGGTGAAGAAACCGAGACTTGAAGAGATCAGCCCATCACTGTCTGGGGGGATGTGGAGGTGATATTAGCAAGGAGGAAGAGGGCAGGGCTGAGCTTCATGCAGCTAATCGGAGACGTGTTTCTCTCTGAACCCTCTCTAGGCTGGTCTTTACATCTGGTTTCTGGTGATGACAGAGACAGGTCTTATTTCAGAATTAACGAGGTGAGGATATACCTACCTCATAAGAGGTATCTCCTGTGAAACTATAATCCAGAGACTGCAAGCGGCTGGAGTAGGTGGTCACCTACATGCTATTTGAGTGGATCCTGTTGGACTTTCTTTCCCTCTCAGAAGCCCCACGCCTGGGAGTCTATCATTATCAATTCTTGGGTTTCACATTGCCTTTTCCAGGCTCCTTTTTTTTTTTTTTTTTTTTTTTGCGGTATGCGGGCCTCTCACTGTTGTGGCCTCTCCCGTTGCGGAGCACAGGCTCCGGATGCGCAGGCTCAGCGGCCATGGCTCACGGGCCCAGCCGCTCCGCGGCATATGGGATCCTCCCGGACCGGGGCACGAACCCGTATCCCCTGCATCGGCAGGCGGACTCTCAACCACTGCGCCACCAGGGAGGCCCTCCAGGCTCCTTTTTAAAAATATGCCACTTCCCTTGGGAAGAAGACTATCAAGATCTGAACATACTGATGTGAACTGATAGATGCAGTAATTGCCTTGCTGATGGAGAAGGCCTGAACTTCTTGGTGGAGAAAGCACTGAACAGGTCAGAGGAATGAAGAGCAGAGGTTAGCAGCATGAAAATGTCACCACTGTTACAAGCAGGGCCCAAGACAAGAGGAAGTTCTTGCTCTCCCGGGGCTGACATGCTCAGGCTGAAATCTCATGCTGAATTTCAGTGTTCACAAGGAAAATCTGGCTATCTTCTCCTGGAGTTGACAATGGCAGGCAAAGTTGGCTCTGCTAGACAGATTACTGATAAAAGAAGCAATTGTATAATTGCCATTGTGCCCAGACATCCTTGTAGTCATGACAACATCCTTAGACATTTACAACACTGACAGCCAGGGAGGTGGCTAATAATTTCTTCCCAATACTCACAGCCACTGTGTAAGATGACTTTTGGCCCAGACTGAATTCTTGATGAGTGCTGTCTGCAGGGTGATTCTGTGTGGGAGTCACTAGGGGGAAGGGAGGCTTTGGGGGTTACTAGAGGTGAGTGGGCAAAAATCACTGCATTCACTTGGGTCGTCTGACCTAGAGGGAAATCATATGCCAGTGGTTCAGTTTTGGAAATGTTTCCCCCATTGAACCATGCCTTTCTATTCCTCCAGGTGCCACCATTACTGTACTCCTGCATTATGGCAACTGGTCCTTAGCAGGTCTCCCTTGAGTATAGTCTATACCCTGTTACCTGTCAATCTACAGTCCAAATCATTGTCATCCTGTCACTCTGCTGCTTAAGAAGCTCTTTTTCTAAAAGCAATCGAAGTATAGCTGATTTACAATGCTGTGTTAGTTTCAGGTGTACAGCAAAGTGATTCACTTATATACATATGTATCTATCCTTTTTCAGATTCTTTTCCCTTATAGGTCATTACAAAATATTGAGTAGAGTTCCCTGTGCTGTACAGTAGGTCCTTGTTGGTAAGACTCTCTTATAGCTTCTTCTCTGCTGCTCAACTCCTCGCTTAAATTTAGTTTTCCAATCTCACCAAGCCCAATCCATCCTGATACAGTCAAACCCCTTCTCAGTGTACACCTTCTGTTTATTGAGACTCAGTACCTCATCATCCTCTGCCTATTCCATGGCCCTTTTATGTTCTATGCATTTACTCACCTCTTTCTTTCACAGAAAATTCCTTCTTTTCTGTCTTTCTAAATTTTATTCACCCCCCAAGTTGCAGCTAAATTCTCCCTACCTTGAAAGAAGCTTTCCTTGACTAGTCCAGCCCAAGGCATTGGATCAGTCTCCTTATCTATGGCCAGTGCCACACAGCTTGAAAGATGTATTATAGTCAGGGGTTAATGAATGATAGTCTTTTCTCCCCAGAAGACTGAGCTCCGTGTTTTGGGAGCTGTCCGTAGGTGACTCCTTCATCTCTCACAAGGCCATCCCCTCTATCCTTTCTCGACCACCCTTTTTAAACCATCACTCTACTTCCCCTGCTTTATTTTTCTTCATATCACTATCACCACCGACATTATACAACATCATTTGTCTCTTCAGTTAGAATGTAAGCTCCATAAGGGCAGAGGCTTCATCTGTCTTGTCATCTTTTGTACACCCAAGAAACGTCACGATAAAGCCTGGGATATAGTATGGCCTCAGTACATGATTGTTGAACGATTGGCTGAATGAATGAGTCCTTGCTGACTGGCTACTTCACATCCACGATGATGGAGGAGGAATGGGAAGGCACCGATCCTTTCTACTGTGCACGTGGTTGCAGTAACTTTGAAAAATGAACCCAAGTATGGCTCTTTCCCTCCCACCACAGAGAACCAAATGTTACTGAACATCAAAAGTATCGGAACAGTCCACAGGGACATTGCACATTCCTGTCCGAAGAGCTCTGTGACCAGGGAGTCCAGGCATGGCCAGCTGGCTTCTGTAATTGCTCGTACTTTTACTGCCCTGCTTACTCCTTGGATCGTTGTGAGGTTCAAAGGCAATGAAGTATGATAAAAAGAGTTAAATTGTAAATCAACAGAAAAATAGGAAGCATTATCCAACCAGTTGGTTGGTGGGGATGGCATGAGGTATTGTGGACCACTAGTATTGAAAATGAGCGAAAGGAGGGGTTAGGATTATGCAGGATTATGTAATTTCACTCGTTTGGAGGGACCTTTCTGGATTTGTCAGGAGTTTGGTAAGAAGGATGCCTTTTACTTTTGAGAAACACAAATGATATATTTTCATGTGTGAATGCTGATCAGTGGGTTCTGTCCAAAAGAAACAAGGCCTTCAAAACCTTAGAAATATTGGAAGGGGAAAGAGATATCACCACCACCAACACATCATCATCATCGTCATCAGATTAATCCTTACAAGACTCTCAGAGATAGGTATTCTTTTTTTTTTTTTCTTTTTCTTTTTTTTTTTGCAGAGGAGAGAACTGAGATACATAGAGATGGAGTCCCTTACACAGGCTCCCTTAGCTAGTAAATGATAGAGTCAGGAATTTAATAAGAATTGCTAACATGTATTGAGAATTTTAAAAATGTCAGTCATTCTTTTCAGTACTTCATTTAATACAATGCAAAGATGCAGGCAATGTGATTCCTCATTTATAGAAAGGAAAACTGAGACCTAGAGAAGTTAAGCCAGTTACCCAAGGTCACACAACTAAGAAGGGCAGGAACCGAGACCTGAGCCCAGCCCGATGGCCCTGGAGCCTCTGTGCTTCCTTGTTATTCTGTGCCGCCTCCTGAATCCCTGCCCTCTGTCCCTTTTGCCATGCGATGTCCAACAAATGGCTTAACTTTTATAACCAAAGAAGCTACTTTCAGCACTCCTACCAAAACAAATGAAAGAGAGGAACGCAGAAAAGAGAGAGAGGGACTTAGGGGGAGGGGTGGGGGAAGAAACAGCCAGAACTGCTGAGGTGAGTCCCAGTGAAGACTCTCCTGGAATCATCCCTGGCTGGAGAAAGCAGATGGCGTGGCTGCCATGAACAGCCCCCTAAGAAGCTCTAAGAGTCCCCCACGTGAGAGGAAGCTAGTTGTCAGCTGAGGGTGCGGGCCCACCCAGCTGTGTGAAGGGTTTGCCAAGATGGGATTATGGTTTATTGAGTAGCAAAGAGCAACATCCAGCTGCCTAAGAATTACACTGACAGGATGCAAAGGCAAGGGAATATTGTGTAAACCTTATTTACAGATCAATAGATAATCTTTCATATGCAAAAGGTCAGCTCCAGGAAGGCAGAGTGGTAAAGAAAGAAATACTGCTTGCAAATACAATATTGACTTGAAAAAAATCCACCCAGATGAATCCTCTGATGTATATTCTTCTAGTCAAAGTACATTTCTTTATTCATGAGTCTTTTTTCCCCCCCTAACCATTTCAGGTTCCTCAGTGAAGGATGAAGGGAATAATGGAGAACGCTGATTTCTAGTTGTCTTGAATTCTGTACCGTCAAATGATCAGCATGAAATGGAATCAACGCTGAGAATTTCAGAATAACATTTCTAAGTGTGTGTGTGTGTATGCAGCGCTTAGGGTTCTCAAGTCAAATGACAAGTCACCCCTACCCCTTGTAATTTCCTGCTCTGCTGGCTGTGATGATAAACATTTAACCTGGCTTAAGGAAATAAACAACTATTCCATCCTACCGGTCCCCTCTGGATTCCTTCATCCATTTTGTATTTCTTCTTTGCCTTGAAGCAAGTAGTTCATCATTCCCAAGAATATATGAAATCGTTGCCACCCACCTCTACCTGGCTGCTGGATTGTGAAGCTGTTCGTGACCGCTGCTTAGACACAAATAAGAATGGAAAAATAAGGAAGCTTAACTGGGCTTTTTTTCCATGAAATCATCTTTTAAATTAGAGGACCAACTCTGAATTTAGGTGCTTCCTCTTAGCAGTTTGGAAAACACTTCAAAGGACCACCGTCTGAGAAACCTGAATAGATGTCTTGCTGGTAGAGTGTTTTTGGAGTGAAAAGTTGCTCTAGTTCCCAGGGTCACCCTGTGCTGCATCCCGGGAGGAGTGTGCAGCTGGGAAAAGTCCACCCTGGGCAATAAGTCCAAAGGCTTAAGATGGTCGGCTCTTCGTCCCAACTTCCTGATGGGGATCAGCATGGCAGTGGATGTGAAAGGACTTCATACTCTGTAGGATTATGTAAGTATATATATTTTTCAGAGCCATCGAGGAGGATCATTTAACAGTGACACAATTCCTCTAAACTGCTTACAAGTTCTTTTCTTTCTCCAGTTAGAAAGCATGTTTCAGATACTCTGAGAACGATAACCTCCTCTTAGGAACAGATGTGGCTCGAAGTGGTCACCTCCAGCTTTGTCTGGACTTGATGGGGGAGCCAGGTGTGCCCGAGGATTACTGAACACCTCAAAATGAGAAAAGGACACAAAGGGGAGGCTGGGCTTGATGACAGATGGCACATATTTCCAGAGTCAAAGTCGGCGATTTGTCCCCTCTGTTCTGCCAGAGTTCCCCCTTCAGTCTAGGGCTGTGCCTTCCACGCCCACATCCTCCCAAGTTCCTCCCCAGTGCTCATCCCCTAGAGGGAGGGCTGAGGGTCCTTATTAATAAGAACAAATGGTGCTGGCCACAAGGTGTGGGCTAATATTAGGGTCAAATGCTGGAGCTCTTGATTTCAAACTTTGCAGTGATTGCCCATCCCTTGGTCACGTGCTCCCAGTCCCCCATTCTCAGACCTGCTGTTATCATCATAGCTGTGGAATGTGTGAGTGAGGGGGTCCCTTTCTTCTTGAATCTCTCCTCTGCAGGAGCGCTTCTCATGAGCCACATGTGACAGTCTGTGAATAGGGCTGTCCCTTTGCATATCCTAACGTGCTTTTGTTCTGCTATGGAAGGCTCTGTGGCCGCCCCTATTCCACTCAGACTTTTTCTAAGAGGAAGGGGAGAGGAGGAGGAAGGGAAGAATGGCAATTGGAAGGGAAAGAAAAAAGAGGAAGGGGTGAAGGAAACCACCTGGGTAATAGGTAGTTTTAATAAATTTATATTTATATAGTTCTTTATGGTTTATACACTAAAAACAACTTGCAAAATGTTTCTACAGGCATAATCTTATTTAGTTTTTACAACCACCCAATTTACAGCTAAGGAGGCTTAGAGAAGGTAATGGTTATCTAGCTAATGAATAACAGCATCCCATCTGGAATCCAGTCCTTCTGACATCATATATAGTTTTTTCTTTTTCTTTTCTATACTGCTCCATTAAATGTAAAGGCATATCCCAAAGTCCTTTTTTTTTTTTTTTTAACTCATGCCAAACACTCTGGGTGAAAGCTGAAGGTTTTAGGGGCCACCATAACTCTGTATTAAACCCTTATTGGACTTTTTCTGAGGGTGGGCTTATAGACTTTGACTGGTTGGCCAGAGAGAGTATCCTACAAATACTTAGTACATTTATTAATGTTTTTGAGCAGTTTGTAGTTTACAGTATATTTTCATATGTAAACCTCACTTGAGAGTCCTATAAGCTATGCATCTCTCAGAAATCCAGTGACTGGCCCAAGAGTAAATGGTGGAGTCACGATGAGGCCCTAGATTTTTTTTTTTTAATCCTAAGGCCCATGACTTTTCTGTTACCTCAGATTTCCTCCACTGCTATGTACCTAACCCAGGGTAGATTCTGCAGAGAGTATAGCAAAGTCCATTTAGAGAGCCACGGCTCCTGAGTCAGTCATAACCCTGACCTCTGAGCATGAGTGGCTACATAATTTGTGAGGTGCAGTGCAAAATGAAAATGCAGGGCTCCTCGTTCAAAGCTGTTTAAGTGTTTCAAGATGGCGACAGCAGAGTATTATACCTGGGGCGAGGCCCTCTGAGCGTGGGTGCCTTTAGAGCATGGAGCCCCGTGAGACGGCCCTGGTTGCCTGCCAGTGAAGCTGGTCCTGCCTCTGACATGAACTCAGGAGTGGAAGACCTTGTTTCTCTCTCAGATCCTTTCTGGGGCTCCTGTCAGAGAGCAGAAGTTCCCAGGTCGTAGGGAATTCGTTCTGTTAAACCTTTTATTCCCTCAGTCAGCCTCCATTCAGTGAGCTAAACCACAGTAGCCCAGTGTTCCTTATTTTACTTGCTAACTCCAGGTCTCCTGGATCAAAAGTTAGGGACAGAGTCATAATATTACTAGTAGCTAATCTTTATTGAGCATTTACTGTGATGTCACAGGAACTGTGCAAAACTTTTTACATGCTTTAAATTGATTGCAAAGATGGCCTCAATTCCCTATCCTTCCCTGTATCCACACACCTTGTCTTGTGACTTTGCAGCTTTTTCCACCAAGTAGTGGAGTCTGCTTCTCCACCTCTTGAACCTCGGCTGGTCCCATGAATTGCTTTGGCTAATAAAATTCAACAGAAGAAATGGTGTGCGAATTCAGGGTTTTAGGTCTCAAGAGGCTTGCAAGCTTACTCTCTCTCTTGGAACCCCAGGACAGCCATGTGAACAGGCCTGTGTGAGTTGGCTAGAAATGAACACCACTTGGTGGAGAGCTGTCATCCCAAACCGAGACCACCCAGAGCAGCCAGCACCTACTTCACCTGCCAACTAACTTCAAATAGGTGAGTGAGCTTAGCTGAGGCCAGGCCAACAGAGTCCAGCTCAGCAGAACCATTCCACCGATCAACTCACAGACAGGTAAAAATGATACATCGTTGTTGCTTAAAAACTGTCTTTTGGGGGTAGGTGGTTATGCATTATTATTATGTTAATAGATAACAGATACACATTCATCATGATTTCCATTCTCTTGACAAGGAAACAGGCTTTAAGAGGTTAAATTCTTGCCTGTGATCAGTAGCTAATAAATGGGTCCAGAAAGTTCGACTCCATAGGTCAAATTCTTATCTGTTATTTTGTGGGGCCCCATCACAGCACTCTGGGCTCTGACAAGCCCTCAGCTAATCTGAAAGCTGTTTGAGTGGAAGAAGCAGTGTTTTTGCAAATGGAGGCAAGCCCAAGGGATAAAGCTCAAACACCAGGAATCTCTCTGCTGATAAAAATACCATGTCTATTATTAACCAAAACTTTTAATATAGAACACTGTAATCTATCAAAGAAAAAAATGCTTAAATGCAAAACAAGAGAGACGATGTCTTTGAGGTTAAGGTCACAAGCTAAATGCTAGCAGAAATTTTGGCTGTATCTCATTAACACTAAATTATGACTGAGTTCTGCAAGAGGTCCTTGTGACAATCCCATTAATGCAAATGGCATTCCTTATGATGTCTGTTTTTGTAAATGAAAACAAAAATGCAATTATGTCAGTGGAATTCACTCATTAAACTAAACTAAAATCCACCAGCAAGTGTCTCCCCACTTCCACCCCACATCTTTGATTAAAAGCAGTTGTTCCCCAGAGTTGCAAAAGGATATTTTGCTAAAATATGAGTGCACAATTTGATCACAGAGCGGGCACAGGAGTTCTTACAGATATCGGAGGTTGGGAAGGTTCTGGAAGGCATCAGGGTCGATGTATAGCAGGTTGTTGGCCTTTTCAATTCTACTGTAAAAGAGGAAAGAACATGCACGTGACCTCAACAGTAAGGAATGCTATGGTGTTTTTCACATTATGCAAAGAGTATGTTAATGTCATTCACCCATCCATCCATCTATTCATCCATCCATCGTTTCAACAAAAATTGAGCATACATGCGGTGTCTTTTACTATAGTAAACTGTGCAAACAAAATATTAACCCTGCCCCATATAACTCTCATCACTGAAGTCTTCCTGGAACCTATTCATCAGAGACAAACAAAGCGCTGACTGGGTGAGTCGTTTTCACTGAGCACAGTTGAGTCTTTAACCATTAAGGATCTCCCAGGATCTGAGGAGGCTAAGAGGGTAGGGACGAGACTAATGCGGGGAAACTTGTCTGGTTGGGAGACAAGAGAGAAGGGCATGAAAAACAACAAAAGAGGGTGGGAAGGAAAAAGGCTGAAGAGCCAAAGGAGGTTAGAGAAAAGGAGAGTGAAGGGGCAAAGGAAAACAAAGACTGGGGGAAAACCAGTGGGCGTCTCTGGCTTTCACTGTGCAGTCCCAGCAGACAGCAGCTGGGAATGTGCCAGTGAGTCCCCTCACGCTGCACACTGAGGCTGCTCTCTCACAGCTCATGGGAAGTGATGGCTTCTGCCCCAGGTTGACCTGCACTGTGTCCTGATCTGGACACAGTGCAGTTCTGGAGGTGGGCATGTTCACATTTGGATTCCGACGGAGAGAGGCTGCCCTTTCCCCATCTTGCTAGATCAATGTATATTTGCAGAGATGCTCTGTGTTAATTACTTCCTCCCTGTTTCATTAGCTTTAATGTTGCAGTAACCTGTAGCTACCCAAATCCAAGTACCAGGTAATTAATCATTTTAAGTACAGTCAGTGCTACATGGGGGTGAGCACCTCTCCATGCAGGGAAGAGATGAAAGAGCCATCCCATTAACTCCACTGCCCGTTGAAGAGCATAGAGGGACGCCTGCTTGACCTTGCCCAGAAGGCCAGCTGCCCTTTGGTTCATTTCTCTGGTATTCTCTGTGGGTTCTGAGACCCTGGTCAGATCTCTTTTCCCAACTAGGGTAAGGAAAGGCCAAGCAGAGTGAGAAGAAGGAAGGAGCACGAGGGCAATGGGGGGGAGGGAGGGAAGGCGTCAGCTGCAGAGGCTTAATGACAAAGAGGAAGAATGAGAGTGGGATGCGGAGTAGAAGAAAAGGGAAGGAGGTCTGCCAAAATGGACAGACTGTCATTCCTAAACAAATTCATATGGATGGATGGATGCATATATGAATTATGCATGTGTGTGTGGGTATGTATATATGCTAAAAAGTTTTCAAAAAGATACGAAAGAGTCAGGAGATTTATGTTCAAGTCCTTATCCTGCTGTGGATTTGGCTGGGTGACCAGACAAGCCTCACAACTTCTCGCTGTCTTTCTTTCCTCGCCTGTAAAATTAGGAAAGTGGGTCACTGGCTTTCCTAACTGTGTTCCATGAGAATTTTGTGAGATATTAATCAATGCTTCACAGAGAAACCTTTCCAATGACATTAGCTGAGAAACTCTTAATACGATATCCTTCTTGGAGATTCCAAGTGTATATTCGCATATTACAGGCTCTGAGTTTTCCTATAGTAAGTGAATCTGTCCAACTTAACCTTATTTGACCATAGACTTTTTTCCTTTTTTGGGGTATTTAATAATTTTCCAAGTGTTTAATGATACACAGAATATACTTTGGAAAATTTTGCACCAGATTGTCTGTGAAGTCTCTGCGGGCTTTGATAACCTATGGTAATTAGAGACTGGTATGAAACAGAGGTGGATCTGTATGAGTATTGACATGTATGTAAAACTGGAATGCCAACAAGAGGAAGTAAATTTGGTTGGAGTAGTAAAGAGGCCAAGGATTGTTATGATCTTACTGTATGCCGGTTGATGTGTTAGATCTATTTAACATTTATCATCTCATTTATTCATCACAGTGATCCTGTGAGGCATGCAATTTTATTATTCTCACTTACAGATAAGAAAACTAAGTCTTAGCATGATTTTGTATCTTGGCCAAGGTTTCATGGTGGGTATATGGAGTCAAACTAAGACTACCCATCTTCAGCTACGTCATGGGGGATTTATTCTGGGCTTTGACTGTGGAATAAATTTGAATGAGAGGATGAGGTAGACGTACTTGCAGTCACAGAGCTAGATTCTTGAGTCTACTACACAAGAAATTCTGGGAGGGAAGAAGCAGGATAAGACCAAGCTCTGGAATGGGACCTGGATCACCAGGCAGAGACACATGACAGTGCCTTTTGGACTGACTTTGACATCTTAAAATGAAATTCTAGGGGTCTGAGGGCAGAGCAGAGCCAGGGCCTCCCAGGAATATAAGTGGACTTTAAAGCTATGGCCGAGAACAGCCATGAGCAAACCCCACAGGTGCTTGCTTACATTTCATGTAGTTTGGGCAGGTTGGAGAACACATTTGCCTCTATCGCTTCCAAGACATCATTCTGCGAGATCTCTCTGCAAAGAAAGAAATATAATTCAAGTCAGTTCAGTTACACTCCAGAAGTGGATTTAGAGCTCAGCCTAGAACCTTGTGCCTACAATGATGCACAAGGCACACAAAACTCTGTTCCTGCTCACAAAAAAGTCAGCTGTAATGATGAGGCAAAGCTAACAAATAAGATGGTAATACTTGCAGAACAATGAGAGAATAAACCCAAGGCAATGATTCAGGTCAGAGGTTATTCAGTCTACAAATGTAGCAACTGAGGCCCAGAGAGGGAAAGAGACTTGATTAAAGATATTTAGGGAATATGTGGGATGAGAACAAACTTTAAATTCCCTATAGACCAGGGGTCAGCAACCGTCTTCTACAGGACCAGGCAGTAATTTTTTTTTTTTCTTTTTTGGCTTTGTGGATCATTTGGTCTCTGTTGCAACCACTCAGTTGATACTGTCGTGTAAAAGTGGTCATAGATATCATGTACATCAATGAGCATGCCTCTGTTCCAGTAAAACTTTATTCATAAAAACAGGCGGCAGGCTGGATTTTGTGTCATGGGCCGTAGTAGTTCAGTGACCCTGCCCTAGACCATGGAGGCAAGTTCTTCATTCTGCTAATCTGGCTTTGGGAGATGAGAACCTCAGTTCAGTCTCTTTTAAAGAAACATCCATGCCATTACCCAAGCGGCGTTTGTTATTCCAGGACCTTTGGCATTAATGTTGTCTTGGCCTAAAATCCCCAGAAAAGATCCTTCAGATCCCAGCTTATTTCCTCCTGGAGTAATTTGAGGGGAGTGGAGGATGAAGTCCCCTCTGCAGAAGCCCAGAGCTTATGAGGAGAGAAGGGTGGCTTAATCAGTTAATGTTTATAAAGTGGCTCAAAGGTGAAACACGATATTATTAGGCCCCTGAGGAAGACTCTCATGCAGTTTTGTTTTGTTTTTTTTACAACTTTATTGGAGTATAATTGCTTAACAATGGTGTATTAGTTTCTGCTTTATAACAAAGTGAATCAGCTATACATATACATATGTTCCCATATCCCTTCCCTCTTGCGTCTCCCTCCCACCCTCCCTATCCCACCCCTCTAGGTGGTCACAAAGCACCTGTGCTATGCGGCTGCTTCCCACTAGGTATCTATTTTACGTTTGGTAGTGTATATATGTCCATGCCACTCTTTCGCTTTGTCACAGCTTACCCTTCCCCCTCCCCATATCCTCAAGTCCATTCTCAAGTAGGTCTGTGTCTTTATTCCTGTTTTACCCCTAGTTTCTTCATGACATTTTTTCCCCTTAAATTCCATTTATATGTGTAAGCATACGTGGCAGCTGAGAGAGTCTCAGAAAATCTCATAGGCAGCATGCACTCACGTTGGCTGAGGTGAAGCGCTGTCTGCTGGCCTGGGATTTAGCTGAGAAGCTCTAGGAAGGCTCTTGATCAAGGGAAAGGCCTGGAGGGCAGGGCAGGGCAGGGAGAGGGCCTGTTGAGGGAGGGGAAGTATGATTGTGAGCTGCAGTCAGTTCAGGGAGGGTAACTGGCAACATCCGGGGCTTGTCAACTCAGAGGTTGGCAGGGTCATTTCTCAGACTCCCCCATGAGTGCGGAGACATTTTGTGAGAGAAAAGCACCTCTTATTCTATGGTAGCTTCCTTCGTGATTCATTTGGTAAAGTGAATTGGTCTTCCCAATTTTCATAGCTGAACATAGATGAGGGTGGTGTGTACACGTGTGTATTTAATAGGACACGTTGGCCATTGGGCACTTACTTTGCTCCTCTGTCCTTCAAGTGGAAGGGGTACTGGGAGGTGCAGACATGAGAAGGAGTAGGAAAGGAGTGGTAGACCTTGAAAAATGAGACATTTATTTGAACACTTAAAGGAGTCAAGTGAGAGTTGAACAGGTAGAAAATAAGCATGGAGGAAAGCACTAGATGACAGAGAGGGTTTAAACGCAAATAGTCCCATATTGTCCAGAAACTATTTCCAGGTTCACTTACAGGTCCTGGTAGGTTTGGTCACCCCCTTGTGGTAATATCTCAGCCTAATACTGCCTAAAAGGTGAACATTTTGCCTTAACTGAATTCATGTAGCAAGCGTTCCCTTATATGGATTTTTTTTTCCCCAAAGAGAACTAAAAATTCTCAAAACAAACTAGCCAAGAAACACTTCTAAATTAATTATTTCAGAAGGCAGTTCATATTTTATGGCCTCAACTTCAAGGACAGGAGAGGGTATTGGGCTTGTGTGGAGGCTGAGGGAACCTTTGGCTGGAGGAGGCTTGGGGGGAGGTGAACAGCATGCAGCAGTGGAAAAACACCTCACTGGAAAATTCAGGGATCTTGCTCCAGTTCAACCCAGTTCTGCTTCTAGTTATTTCTACTATCGTTGACTAGGTATCTACTATTTACCAGCCACTCTACATACATTGTCTCCGATCCCTTTAGCATGCCTGTGAAGTCAGTATTTTAATCTCCATGTTAATAAACAGCCCCATCTGTATGCAGAACCAGCTGTGGCTGACTGCCAGGCTGGAACAGTTTCTTCTACATGCCCTGCCTACCAGGGCCACGCTGGGCCTAATATTTCCACTCCTATATATTTACTCAAAAGAAATAAAAACTCATGCCCTCCCAAAGAGTTGTACAGAGATGTTCATAGCAACTTTATTTGTAATAGCCCCAAACTGGGAACAACCAAATGGATGAACTGTGGAATATCCATACAGTGGGATATTACTCATCCATAAAGTGGAACAAACTGCTGATCCAACATAGTTGAATCTTTAAAAAATTATGCTGAGTGAAAGAATACAGACAGGAAAGAAATACTGTCTGATTCCGTTTATCTGAGGGTCTAGAAGAAGAAAAACTAATATGCAATGATAGAAATCAGAGTAATTGTCACCTGGAGCCTGGGATGGAGGTTGCTGGCAGGGAAGAGGCAGAGAGCTTTCTGCGATGATGGAAATGTTCTATATCAAGATTGGGGAGGTCGGAACATGAGTTTGTCTAACTTATTGAACTTTTTGTTTTTTTTAAACTTATTTTTGGCTGCGTTGGGTCTTTGTTGCTGTGTATAGGCTTTCTCTAGTTCCGGCCAGCTTGGCTACTCTTCATTGCGGTGCGTGGGCTTCTCGTCGTGGAGCACAGGCTCAAGGTGCGTGGGCTCAGTAGTTGTGACGCACGGGCTTAGGTGCTCCGCGGCATGTGGGATCTTCCCGGAGCAGGGCTCGAACCTGTGTCCCCTGCATTGGCAGGCGGATTCTTAACCACTGTGTCACCAGGGAAGTCCTAACTGATTGAACTTTAAGTTTAAAATGAATGCATATATTTTATTGTATATGAAACATACCTTAATACAGTTATTTAAACAGTGTCTTTCATTCAAAGGAAGGAGAATAAATTCCATTTTGTTTGTGTTTTGAGAACTCTGAATTAAGAGAACTAATGGAAGAATGTTGGTTATATTGTCTGGCCAGAAGGTGGTGTTCAAATCCTAGCTCTATCCTGGAGATTCTAGATAAGGTTCCTTCCCTCCTGGCTGTTCTCCCCGCAACCTCCCATTCCCTCTCCACAATCTATAAAGTGCATAGCGGAACTAGGTCAGAGGATCAGAGTTTCTCAACTCTGGATGCACATTAGAATCTTCTGGTGGACCTTTAAAAAACTTCCGAAGCCTGAGTTCACGTCGGGGAGTTGGATTTATTTAGCCTGAGGTGAAACTCTGGTGTTATTTTATTTTATTTTTTTTCCCCTTTAATTCTCCAAGCAATGGTGATTCTAATGTGCGTGAAGGATTGAGAACTACTGGTCTAGATGATGTTAAGGTCCCTCTTAGATCTATGCTTTCTGTCTTAAATAAAGTTTCCTTCAGGAACAAGGCCAAATTTCCCTGGGCTGCTAAGACAATAAACTGGAGCAATAAGGTTCTTGGAGCACATGAGGAAATAAAAATGAGACAAAATAGTAGCAAGAGAAACCTGGAGATAGAACATGGAAGCAGGTGTAAAATAGAGGAGGTACTAGTTAGGTCTGGTTTTTCATAAGTATGAAAATTTAATCAGAAAGTCAACATTTTAAATGGTAAGTGTGTAACAAGAGGTATTGTGGAAAATATGTAAAAACACCTTACCTTTGGTTAGTATGGATAATTGACGAAGTTTTATTTTTTTCTATGCATAGCTTCTCTTCATTTTCAGTGTACTTATGCAAATTAGAGTTAGTACAGCCAATACTAACTGCAGTGAGGTCAACAGAGGTAACCTGGCTTGGCTAAGATAATACACAACTGTGAGGGTCACCCAAATGGTCTTGGAAGGGAGCACGTGGAATCTTTACATCCAAAGAATTTACACAGTTAAGAAACCTTTCTCAAAAGATTCAGTTAAGACTTTTCTTTACAATTGTGACAAATCACAGCAGTTGGCATAACTCGGGGTATGACAGTGCCTCTTCAGAGTCAACAGGTAAAATGTTTATGAAAAAGGAGAGCGCTAGGGATATGATAGGTCAGTGGTTCTCAGAGTGTGGTCTGGTGGTCTCTGTGGTCAAAACTATTTTCATAATCACGCTAAAGTATAATTTTTTCACTCATTCTATGAGCATACAGTGGAACCCAGGGACTAGTTGATGTGTGGATGCAGAAGTAGATATGAGAATCCATCTGTCTTCTATTAAACAAGATGTTAGAATGTTTTGAAAATATGTAAAAAACTATGGTACTCTTCTCCCTAATATTTTTTTGAACATGGTTATTTTGCATAACAACTGTTATTTATGTTATTATGTAGAGATTTATTATTGTTCTAAAATGGACTAGCAAAATATTTCCCAGTTTGAATTTCTAGAATGGTAAGTGTCAGTAGCTATAAGCTACATAAGCAAAATCTGTTTGCTGTCTTTAATAACTTTTAAGATGTAAAGAGATCCCGAGCCCAGAAAGTTTGGGAACCGTCCATGTCCAATGTAGGCATTGAATGCTGTCATTTTTGGGTGAGGGATCCTGATTCTGTGGAAAGCTTATTTCCAGAGATGAGGCTCTCATCTCAGACGATGCTTCTCAGTTGTTCATGCATATATGAATCACCTGGGGATCGTGTTGAAATGCTGATTCTCAATGGGAAGATCTTGAGCGGGGTCTGAGGTTCTGCCTTTTTAATGCCTCAGGGTGATAGGGATGGTGCTACTCTTGAGACCACACTTTGGATTGCAAGGTTCTTTAGAAGAATGGTAGTAACACCCCAACAGGCCTTTCTCCCCAACACACACCCAGTGGTAGGTATGAAAAGCATGATAGAGGAGGAGTGGAATGAAGTACTTGATTTTAAAAACCCTTTATCCCCTCTGGAAACCCTTCCCTTACTCTCTTATTGAAGTTTTTCTGTCCTCTAGATTCTCACAAGGCTTCTTTCATTTGTCAGTTAAAGCAATTACCATGTTGTTTTGTCATTGCTGTTTTTTGGCAGGGGTGCTCATTGTCTAATTCCTTAACCTGACTTTGAGTTCCTGGGTGGTATCTTATCCATCTATCTTTCTATCTCTAGCATCTAGTGGTACGTTGGCCTGTGATAGGTACTCAGTAAATGCTTAGTGGGTGGATGTCTAGATGAAGAAAAAGTAGTCTTCAGGTCCAGAAACAGCATCTGAAAAGCTGCAAAGGAGATGAAGTTTGTCTTCTGTAGTCTTTCACCCCCCCTTTCTGTGGCCAACGTGCCTAAGTCTGGTATGTGACGGCCAAGCCTAGCTTGTCTGTGAGTTAGATTTTTGTCCCAGGGATTTTTCTACATTTAATACACAGCATGCAAGGGACACATCCGTGGATTTGGTCTATGTATGTATGGATGGATATGTATGGATAATAGAGTCTGGTTGCTTTTAGCTCTACCCCTACGGGTCATAGCATTTCCAGCTCCTCTCTGGCTCACAGGTGAGGTCCTTGAATTGACAAAACACCCATAGAGGAGAAAATGAGAGAGATGACTGGTGTGCCTGTAGGAGTTCTTAAAGCATTTGATTGGGTGTTAGATCTCTTCTGTGCATGGAATTCCACGTTCCTTTGAAGGCAGGGGAGATGTGCTTGCATGAGGTGCTGGAGGTTATCAGGACGTTCCCTCTGGAGTGAGTTTCAGAGCCACAGTCAAATTCTACTCCAGATCTGCATTGTTCTGGCCAATGAAGTGGTATTCATATACAGGTACACTTGTGGGTGGGGGTCGGGTCAGTAGGAGGGACTTTAGGGAGAGAATGAGCATGTAGCATTCAGCTGGGTCCAGCCTGAAATGTCAACATATCCTAGAGTGATATTCATTTGTCCACCATTTCACCTGACACGCATTTGCCAAATGCTGGGACTCTTTCATTCAGAGAAGAGATGCTACAGGTTTGTAGGATTAGGAAAAACTGAAGAACTGTTACCAGCAATTCAGGACCTCCCTAGAATTTCAACGACATGTATGAATTGGAGAGCAGGATGTAATAAGAAATCAAACACTCACAGGAACATCGTCTTTGCTTTTTTTCTGATATAGGAGATATTCTCCAACCAGGTTTTCCCCTCTTTTCCCTCCTCCCCTGACCTTCCTTAGAGCATTTTCCTTCAGTAAATCTGACATATCCCTCCCTAACTGGGCATTCAACTGCATTAAAATATTTTTAATACTCACTGAATCAGATTTCTTGCTTTTGTCTTTAATAACGTCAGGCTAAATGTAGTTGACTGTTTCTCTTCCCTGAGTCCCCTGTGGGACGCCCTCACACACTCCGTCATAGCCCTCACAGACCGCGCTGGGTTTGCGTTCTGGTTTGTCTCCTTCACCAGGTAAAGAACTCCTGGAGGACGGTGACATTGCCTTTCATCTTAGTATTTCTGCTCCCAGCCAAGTGTTTGCTGAATGAGTGAGTTATCTTTGAAAGATTATAAAAGATTTTCCACCTTTGTTCTTGCACAATAAAGCTGTGTTCTTGAAAATTCGCAGTAAACAGAGTATTTGCAAATCAAAATGTGCACTGACACAAGAAGGAAGCTTCTGGTTTTGCAGAGCCTAGGAGTGAATTTTTAAAAGAGTGAAGAGCTAATCCAACAAATGTTCAACAAGTTTTGATTAAGCAGCTTTTGTGTTTCAGGTACTAGGCTTCGCGTTGGGGCTCTAAAGATGAATAAAATGGGTTCTGGGTTTTATCAATTGTCTTTAACTCAGCGAGTCTAGTATTCTAGGCTTTCCTTAACTGGGGGCTATTTTTATTTGATGGGCTACATCTGAGTTACTAGAAAAAATAAAATGGATTGTTGGTATGTTGCATTTGAATATAACTACAGATATATAAATAATATACTTTCATATATAGTATATATAATACATAATTATATATGCATTATACATTGTGTTATATACATGATTATATATTATACACACACACAAGTGTGTGTGTATATATTATATATATTATATAATATATATATTATATATATATATGTATTTCTACCAATGTCTATACTCCCTTAATTCTTCTGGAAATGTGCCAAATAACTTAAGTAAATACAGAACAGGGCGGGTGAAAATGTCCATGAACATACATTCCAGTAAATTTCATAAATCTCTCCAAATATATACTTCTACCCTTATTTAGAATTCCCTTAAGATCAGATCTGGAGACTTTACCATAGAGACCTGAGTTTGAATCCTGCCTCCATTTCTTACTAGCTGTACAACTGTGGCAAGTTACAGCAGAGTCTCTCTGAGCTTCAGTTTCCTTGTCTGTAAAATGGGAATAATTGCTATATCACAGGGATGTCAAAGGTATTAAATAAGATGGTATGTGTGAAGGCACAACGCTTCTCACGTGGTAAACTCAAATATTGCTGTGCCTGCCTCCATCTCTCTGTTGAGTTTAGGACTGAAGTCCTCTGCATCTGGGAAATACTGGACTCGCTGACCACTGAACTGGGGAAAGCGGTGTGAGCAAGTGTTCTAGGAATGCTTCTCTTAACCCTGCCTACACATCATTTAAATTCTTAAGCCAGGCTATGGCATTATCCCAAACACCATCCTGAGTCTTAACCACAGTGAGACCTGCCATCTGGTCTGTTGGCCAACAAAGGAGATTAGGCAGAGCACGTAGGTGCCCCAACAAGCATGTCTCCACCACTGAAGTCCTAATCTAAAAAGGAAGCTGGTCCCTGTGGGAGAGGGTCAATACAGAGTGGGACATGTTGTCAGGGTGGGGTAAGGACATTGCCAATAGGCCCCTCTCACTTCCCCAGGTGGCAGCAGGTAGGTGCCTTCCTTTCCTGATATGTCCCATCTGCTTCCTTCTCCCTGGGCAAAGTGCGTCTTTGCTAAAGATGCTCTAAAGATGTCCCCAAATGAGACAGAAATTAAAGCACCCTCAGTGACTCGAATTCAACTCCTTCACTTTTAAATTCATCAACAACAAACTTGTGTCCATTTTTAGTTTTGTCTTAATTTAAAATGTTAAGTAATAATCTATATTTTGGAATATTTCCCTTGCTTTGCTCAGCAGATGAGGAAAGGAACTAAAACTCACAGACGTAATAGCTAATGTTTATTATGCACTTCTTATGTGCCAAGCAATTTTTCTGCACTTTACATTTGTTAAATTGCTTAATCCACACAACAACCCTTTGAGGGAAGTACCATCCTTGACCCCTTTACAGAAGAGGAAAATGAGGCATACAGAGGTTAAGTAATTTCCCCAGTGCCACAGAGCCAGTGAGTGAAGTCGACCTAGAATATGAACTCACCATTCATGGGACCTCAAAAAGATGGCAGAAATCAGATAGGCCATATTTCCAGTGACCCGGAAAACTATTTCCACTTCAGAAGATCTTGTTGTTATTGTTTTAATTTCCAATAGAGTATAAAATTTTGGCTCAGCAATATGCCTATAAAACAACTAAATACTGCTCCCTTCCTCCATGCTGCATGGTACTTGAGTTCTGATGAGGCAAAATATGTCAACATGCAAATTCACCTTCTACAGATAAATCAAAGTCCCAAGCAGTGACTCAGGGTAAATGCTTTTTTAGGGCATTCTCTATGCAAGGGCAAAACATGTAAGACAATAAAAAGCAGTGCCCCTGCCTTCCCAGAGTCTGCACTTTAGTTGGGTAGAAGCAACATGCATGGGAAGTTGGGTGTGCAAAGTCAGTAGAAGTGGAAGAAAGTATGAGAGGAATGTCCAACACAGAGCAGGGCAAACAGTGGGCATTCAACACCTTTTATTTTCCCTCTCACACCCTCGCTAAATGTCAGCATTTCTCAAGCTCTGTCTTAGTATCCCTTTAGATTTCCCTGTTAGAACCTCTCTGTTGATGCCTCACATGTCATCAGAGCAAGTTTGCCTCTTAGACTAGAGACCCATGTTTGCAATGGCCAAAGCCATTGTTCTGCATACGCTTGATGGACAACTAGTCTGGAGCAGGCTTATTATTTTCCTCTCCCAATTCTCCGCCACATCCCCCGACCCAGGCACAACCCCAGACACCAGCTGCATTGTCATTCCTATTGGTTCATTGGACCAACCCAAGCTTTAAATCTTGGGGTCATCTCTGACTCCTTTTCGACGTTTAACAGATTCTAAATCTTCTCAATTCCTTTTTTTTTTTTTTTTTTTTAAGTATTTCTTGCAAATATCCCTTCATTTCCCACCATCATTATCATAATTATGGCTCTTTGCAATTTCTGCTGGACCAGCGGTACTTAACAGTCATGTGATGACTCAGGATTTGGGTCTGATGTGGTCGTGAATCATCTTTTTTTCAAACAAATTAAATGTCCCAGTGGCTAATGATTTACTCAAAAATTTGGAGTAGATTCAAAGATATATATATATATATATATATATATATATATATATATATATATTTTTTTTTTTTACAAGAAAGTGGAATGGCTAGTGGGGAAAAGAGTGGAGTAGAAAGTGAGGACCTGGGGCTTCCCTGGTGGCGCAGGGTGGAGAATCCGCCTGCCAATGCAGGAGACACAGGTTCAAGCTCTGGTCCGGGAAGATCCCACACCGCGGAGCAACTAAGCCCGTGCGCCACAACTACTGAGCCTTCACTCTAGAGCCTGCAAGCCATAACTACTGAGCCCGCATGTCACAACTACTGAAGCCTGTGTGCCTAGAGCCCATGCTCCGCAACAAGAGAAGCCACTGCAATGAGAAGCCCGCGCACCTCAACGAAGAGTAGCCCCCGCTTGCTGCAACTAGAGAAAAGCCTGCGTGCAGCAACGAAGACCCAGTGCAGCCAAAGATTTTTAAAAAAGGGAAGGCCTGGAGTCTACTCTGCCTGGATACAGGAGTGTAGCGAATATTTATGCTTGGGAGCCATGAGTAGGGAAGGTAAATGGAATTAAAAGAGGATGATAAAAAGGGAAGGGGGAAGAAAGAGCAGGAGGTAAAGGGAAAGAGGTTTTCTGGAGGTAGAATGATATTAGAAGTTAGAAAAGGTAGGTAATTTCTTTATTACTCTGTATTCCTGTCAGAAATTATTTAAACAGGAATTCATTAAATTCTAAGTGATGGGAGATAAGGGGTTGGGCAGGTAATAAGTGAGGGGACATTGATTGGGTCCCTTGGCTTCAGTGCGGGCTGCCAGCTTTAGCAGAGGACAAAGAAGGGGAGGTGGGAAGGCTGGAGGCGTCTCTGACCCACAAGGATGGGTAAATTGTCTGTAGGTTTGGGACCCCGGCAAGTTTGAGCTGTGTAACTCAAGGCTGCAGGAATAAAGATGATGGTGATAATTACCTTTATTAGACAGTTACTGTGAGGCGGGCACAGTGCTAAATGTTCTACATGGGTAATCTCACTAATGGCCTTGTCTTATCAGGGCCCTGCTGACTTGTATGTCTTAGTTCATATGCACGTGTTAGTCGCAGCATGAAACTGGAAGCCAGATAGGCCTGGGTTCAAATTCTAGCTTTATCATTGCCTAGTTGTGTGACCTTAGACAGGTCAGGTAACCTCCATGAGTTTTATTTCAATGGGGGTAATTATAGCTACTTTTTGGGTTTTATGAGAATTATGGATATAACATATGGCACGGAAGAGGTTTCTAGCTGCCCACCACAGTCTATTTTCCCCTCTTATTTCTGGGGGCACAGCTCGACTATGTTTCCTGGCAATCTTGCTGTTAGGTATAGCCTTGAGGGGAGAAGGCTTCTCCCAAGGAATGGGAGCAGAAGTGACGTGTGCTGTGCCAGGCTTGCCCGTAACCCCTCTCGTGTGCTCCTCTGTGCTCTATCTCCCATCCAACCTGGCTGAAGGTGCCAGGACAACCTTGGGGGCCAGGATTGAAAACGGAGAAGCTGCTGGTGGCTTGGGGTTCCAAATCAAGTGCTGAGGAGCACCACCCGACTACGAGGTGAGAAAGAAAGAAACTTGTTCTTAAGGTCCCTGACATTATGGAGTTTGTGGTTGCCATCTAACCACTCTCATACCTAAGGTAGGAGTCTAGCATCCAGCATCCTGTCTGTATTTGCTCAACAAATGCTCCTCCCATCAGGGTAGGTATGAGTTTTGCATCTCCCATCTGCTGAAAAATGGGTATATACAGTAGGTGTTGAGTACATTTTTGTTGGCTGGCTAATTAGGAGTCATGTAGAAGTGTCGCTTGACCAAACTGGGAGGAAACAAACAACAACCAAAAAACTCCCTCCTCCAAACTGTCTATATGTGACCTCGTTTAGCCAGAGACCTCTGTTCCTTGGTGACACAGTATTTACTCCCTGTGATGGAATTGCTTGGCCTCTTGCGGGGAACAGACCAGCTGGCTGCTCCTTATAGAATTATGGGCCCTTGGCTCTTTTCTCTCTTTTTCAATTATTTCATGAAAAAAAAATGCCAGAAAGAACAACTTTTTAACAATGGGGACTACTAAATCCATTAGCACACAGACCCTGGGAGGGTGTTCAGGTTAAGAAATTTGAACCCTCAGCTCTGTCATCTCCAGCAGTGCAGAGCTGCATGAGGTGAGGTCTCCCCAGTGGGCAAAAGCAAGTCCTTCATCACTTTGGCAAATCACTGGAGCTCCCTGAGATCCATTTTCCTCTGTAAGATGTTGCTAAGGCCCTCTGTCCCTCAGTACGTTTTATACTCGATCCTTTGTAGTTGGCAGGGCTATTGAAGATCACATGAATAATACATGTCACGCCGGAAGAAAAAAGCACATAGTGTATGCTGCTTACTGTTATTTTTATTACTTCAGTGCAGTCAGGAGACCTCAGTTCTAGTCCTGACTCTGCCACTAATTAACCACTTTCCTTGAGTCAAATCAGTTACCTTCTCTGGGCCTTTGTTCCTCATCTATAAAACAACACTGTTGATCCAGATGATCTCGTGGGTCCCTTCTAGCCCTAGAATTCAGTGATTTTAATTATATCTATGATTCTGTTATTAAAAGACAGCCAACCACATTGTTGGCAGTCCTCCATGACAGCCAGCTTCCATTTCTAAAAAGCCGGGCTGAAGGCAAGGGAGCCATGAAGCATCCTGATTAAGGAACTGCACCTGTTCCCTTACGAGCAGGTCTGTGGGCAGACCCAGGAGGGAGCAACAGGACGGTAGCCCCCAAGGGCCATCCTTCCTGAGCCCTGCACAAGGTGAGAAAGTGCCCTCGCCTGAGCCATCAGACTCCTGAAGACAGCGTTTGTTTTATTGTCAGCTTAAAGAGGGCTTCATTGATCTTCCTGTAAGCCAGCGTTGATTTCTTCCTTGTCATACATCCCGAGCCTCTTTACCAAAGAAACTCAAATCTGTGTGTGTGTGTGGGGGGGCAGGGGGGCAGTTGTTGTAGGCTTTTCTGTCCACTTGTGTCACCCAGCAGCCCCTCAAAAGCTTCCTTAATTATTTTCTGTGGCCTCTATCGTGCCTTTCTGCTACCCTTGCCACACTTGTAACGTAATCCGCCCTTCCCCAGCTGGCTTTCATCCTCCTTCCAGCCTCTGTTTTTCACTCTGCAATTCATAATTACTCTCATTTTTATGCCCCTCCATTTTCCACCTCATTAATTCTTATTCTCGGCACAAGAGCGTCTCCTTTATGGGCTGCAGTGAGGGAACTACAAGGCACTCACATTTGGCTGCTTCTGAATTTGAGGCGCTTTGATTGTCTTGTTTTCCTCTTTGGAACTGCTTGAGTCTAGTGCCCTCATAAGCACCCTGCATGCAAAGCTGTTATCCACCCTGCCCTTTGCTACCTTTTCTGAATTTCTTTGAATTTAGAAATTCAGGGGCTTAATTTCATCAACTCCATATTTAATTGATTTTATATCTGTTTCTGAGCAGTAGGTTTCCCTCTCCCATCCCAAATGGTAGTTGAAGGCCCTACTCCACGGCCTCCTTTGCCTCACGATGGTCCTGAAATTGTCCCTGTTTTCACAGCAAAGAGACCTGTATGGTCAGGAAAAAGAAAGGAAGTTTTTAAAAAGAGCTTCCTATTTTATGCAACTTTGCCGTGCCTGGAGAAATATGTGGTCATTCTAGAAAGTGAGGAGGAAAGTGGATTCTTTTCCAAGCTGAATCTTCGGTTCAGTTGGTTAAGGCCACCCAACATGTTGGGAATCATTAGCCTAGTTCAGTATATGTTCAGGCCTCTTCCGTGCCTTGGAAACCTTTGTTTAAACAAAAGCTTAGAGAGTAGCAAAACAAATAATGATGAAGTTGTTCCTGTCAAGGTCTAGGGCGTTGGCTGTGTGGGCAGAAGAAGACAACCCAGATCTCCTTCCTCACTCCAGCAGCTTCTGAGGGGCACTTCATTCTCCTATGCCTGTGTGCATTTGTCTAGTCCCAAGATAATTTCAAGTAATGAAGATCCTTTTAGGAAGACATCTTTTAGGAAAAGTTTTTTAATCTTATTTTTGTAATGCCACTGAAATGAGAATTTCAGGGTATCAGAAAAGGAAGAAAAGGACTTCAGTGGTTATCTTCTGAATTTACTTTCCTGTGCATGCCTCCTCTCCCCTTTTCTCAAACAGACAATATAACAAAGGCACAAGAAGCTGTAATTACATGGGTAGTTAATAATTGTGCTGGTCTCGGCTGAGATGTTCTTTACCTATGATGATAAGAGTGCATTTTCATTCATCCACTCAAATTCCGTTATATGGGTCTCCTTGCTGGAGCTGTAGAAACAATGTCAAGGTTAACCGAGTTCCAGGAGAGGGGATATCTATATTATGAGCCAGACAACAGAGCTAGCACTGTAGACCCACACAAGTACTTGTAGACCCATTCAAGCTGTGTGAAGCTGGCAAAGTTACTTAACCTCTCTGAGCCTCAGTTTCCTCATATGTGAAATGAGGACAGTGGTATTTATCTTGCAAAACTTTGTGAGGATGAAATATTAAATAATTACATATTAAGTATTTAAAGCTTAATAAGTGTTAAAAGAAATGATATTTATTATCATTGTTGTTATTTTTCTCTCAAGTCTAGTCTAGTCACTATAGATCCCTTAGGGTCAAGGACTTTGTTGTCTTCATAGCTTGTCACCTGTGCCTCTAGCAGGTACACCAGAAATGTGTGCTGAATGGACAGATGACATTTGCAGCCTTTGAAGTCCTTTGCTTTGTATTAATTCAACATGTATTTTCACCCTCACATTTGAGTAGTTGAGCGGGAAGGAAACCCATTCCAATTTTAAGGCGCAATCCTTAAAGTTTTCTCCAAGGACACCTTCCCTAATGCTGCAGAATTAAGACAGTTGCCTTCCTCTGAGCTTCCCTCCTGCACTCCTTGTGTCTTTGTCATAGTGGGACTAACAGTCACGTTAGCTGTGCTTATGGCTGCAGGCCCCTGAGGTCTGGAGCTGTGGCCCCTGTCAAACTTTCAATAGCGCTAGGCCCAGGCATCGTACTCAGCAGGCTTTCAAATGTATTGAGTTGGAGGTAACAGGCATTATACAGTACTTCAGTATATTGGGCACCAAATCTTAAATTCCTTTGCAGACCTCTTCTTCAGATATATTCAAAAGAATACAATTCCTGCCTTCAAGGAACTTTTAATGCAACAGGAAATTGCACTGTTGTCTTCTCCATGGTGACTGATTTTCAAGGCTTCCTGTTCAACAAGTGATTGTTGATTGACTAAATTGAGAGAAGCAAAAGCTGTTATCTTGTTTATCAGTGAAGAATGATTAAGCACAGAAAGGTTAGGTGATTTACCTCAGGCCACACAGCAAGTTAAAGAGAAGTAAAACCTGGGTCTGCCAACTCCCATGCTGATGTCCTTTCAAGCACACAGTGCAGCATCCCAGATCTCATACCTAATTTTAAGCTATGAATAGCCACCTCCTTCTTGCTTGTCCATGATACATTTTCTTTCTTTCTTTTTTTCTAAAAAAGTGTAAATATTTGGAGGAAAAGAAAAACATTCTGACCAAATGTGCCTTTGGTAGAAATGCTGGTACCAATGTATTACATCAAATCCGGATTTAGATTTCAGAATCCATCCGAATATATTCATTTCACATTTGTACATCTAATTATGTTTTCCTCTGTCACCAACCACAAGCAACTTCCCTCCATTTAGGATCACTGTGTCTTTAAATCTAAGACCTAAGACACAGGAATTACCATAGCAACTTGCTTTCCAGTTAGACTGCAATTGCTGACAATCAATATGATTAGACAAGGTCAGTGACAGAGTAAGCCCCCCAGTGTTTAAAGAGAGCTGAGGAAGTGCAGGACAATGAGGAAATGAGAAAATGATTGGAAAAATCTCTCCCCCGGGCTGAGTATGAGCTCTTTATTGCTTGCTGCTTGTGTAACCTAAAGAGATGTCTCATAGTAGCAACAGTTTCCAACCTGCCAGCAAGAACTGGGGGAGGCTGAGAGATGTTTAGTTGTTTTGGTTTTCCTTTTTTCTGGTCCCCAAACACTTTACACAACTAAAGACTGAAAATCACCGACTTGAAAGTGAGGATAAATAATAGCTGAAGGGGGAGTTCATGAAGAGGCAAACCAGCTGGGCAGCTCTTTTCAGCCCAGAGAGGGAACGAGGGTGTTTGTGAGCAAATGGGATGGTCCACAGCTAAGTTTGCCTGGAGTGGGGCTGTGGAACTGGGGTGGCTCCAGGCATCATGGGAAGTGTCGCTGGCCTCAAACCCTGCATCATTTAAGCCCTTTTCTGTGGCTTCCTCTCCCCCTCTTCCTGCACTGATCTCTGCTTTAAAGAAGAAAATCTCATTCATACCAAAGCGTCAGCATCTGGTCACTGATTACAATTTGATTGCAGGGGAGAGGATTGCGTTTTAACAGGGAGCAAAGCTTAAGCGGAACATTCATTATGTCTGTTAGGCCCAGAGGAGCAGATAGCAGAAGTACTTCTGGCTCCTTTCTGGAACTCCTGAAAATCACATCTGCGCCCCACCAAGATTTCATAGCAGGCTGGTTTAACATGAGGTCCTCACTCACTTAAGGAAAAGACGAAATGAGGTGATCGTTCTAGTGGCTGAATTGTAGACACTTCTCGGACACAAGGCAACACCATAGAAAGCAAATGCAAACCCACACACCCTGGGAGCGTTTGTGTGGAGGAGAGAAGACCCGACTTCTGGAGGGCTCGCATGTTTGCTATCCAGCAGGAAAGCCTCGAGTGAGTAACTTCCTGCCTGATACTCCCTGTCTCCCTCTCCCCTTCCCGAGCTATTCTCTGCCTGAGGACTGAGTGGAAGGAAGCCAGTTCTAACATGGGAAGGATGAAAGCTGGAGCCCTTGGAAGGCGGTGTGAGGTCAAGCCTTGGGTTATCAGTTTTTGCCTGACCCCTAAGAAACCCTGGGTTGTCAAGGAAAGCCAAGCTGTTAATCCTGTGGTTGACACTCCCAAATCCCTCTCCTCTAGCAGAGCGTCTCTGTGGTACTTGGAGCAAAGCAAGGTAGTGGGTGCAGGATCCACAGCTGGCGTCTAGTTTTAGTTTTCCACTTGCTTATCAGTCGTGTGACCTGGGACAAGACTCTTTACTCTACAAATCTCATGTGTAAAGTGAATAAACAACTCTTGTATCTACTTCATATAATCCAAATCACAATTAAGTGATGCCTGTGAAAGCATCTGGCAAACTGTAAAGCATTAAACACATGAACACATTTTTGGAACGATTACAATGATTACCCTCAGTGCTGTTATGACTGGTATCTTTCTTTGAGCAGAGCCCCCACTCCCTGCCCCATTCTGTACTCCCTTCCCTCATTTCCATTATGCTTTTCCTCCAGACACCAGTTAAAAGAGATAAAACGCGTAACTCAGAACCAACTCGATAAATCCACCCCAAGAACTGTTACTGTAGACCCAACATTTCTCTCCTCCAGAGAAATAGATAGAGGGGTTGGAGAGAGGGTGACATTTAACATATAAAATGCTGTTGGGAGGTAGAATTTAAGCATTAAGGATGAGTCAGAGAAGGTGTTTTATTCAAAAATTGTATTTTGTGGCGGTGACCCCTGCCAGTGCCTCTCACTTAATGCTGCAGGTGCTGCTGCTTCCTCTACCGACCCAGGTGGCTACCCGCTGTCACATTTGACATGTTTGTGTCTTTAAGCACCAGTGCCAGTTTTTAGAGGCTTTATACTTTATACAAAGTGTGTCTCTTTTAGAACACGGGTTGACTATGTTACAGATAAACTGTGTTCTGATTTGCTGCTGGAAAGACACATCACCGAGAATTGCAGGAGAGGGGAGAGAGCAGAAATCCTAACGAGGTCCTGAGGAGGTCCTTGTGTGCAGCTTTCCCCTGTAGGCATAGTTTTCTCCAGTGCTTTATTTGATTTCACACTGCCTTTCATTTTCAAAGGGTCTTTACTAGGAACAGAAGGGAACAAGGGCAATGAACATTTGATATACATTAACATCATGCCCATGTAAGGAGCAAAGTTACATGGGATGTAACTCTTTGGCAGTATCCTCTTCCCTGCCTTTCACCAGGAAAGCGTCTTGGGTCTCAGAGGAGTTCAGGGTGACGCCTATATTGGTTTTAACCACGCCTTCACCCGTCCTGTGCCAAGTGGCATTTAAGGTTATGAATCCACCCTGATTCCCAGTCTTCTATCAAAACTTATCTGCCTGTGAGTTTATCGTATTATGGAACTTTAGAACTACAGAATAAAGCCTGGTAAGAGGAGAGACCCAAGAGATCATTTGTTTTCAACTCTCTTATGAATCAAAGACCACAAGAGGGTGACTGTTTGCTAGCTGCTCAAGACTTGTGTGGGTGCTGGTACTTTATATTTCCAGGCATCAGTTTTGCATTTTTATGAAGGACTGCCATCTTCGAACCATGAGTAAGGTGAGAGTTCCAAGCACACTAGCAGGCCAGTAGGAGAGAGATTTGAGAAAATAGTGCATTTTAAATGCATCTTAGATCACAAGATGTATAACTTGATGCCATCTGCTTGAGGTGACTATCACCAGCAATTTCAAATGTGTAGCTTTCATTTTAAAAGGTGAACAACACTTCTCTCCCTCTCATTCTCTCTCTCCATCATCCATGATCAATTTGTGGACAGGTAGATATAGATACTATATATACTAGATTCTAACAAAAAGAAAGGTTACCACATGTTTTAGATGATCTGCTATGGGCATTAACCAACATGTTTAGCCATGATTATTTATATTACATGGACAATCAACAGGGTTCATTATTGTCATGAGGGAAACAGTGCTTGACATCTTGCTGCTCAAGAAAATTATTTTGTTTCTCTTTGGGGATCTAAAATTTATTCCCACCAAGACGGAATTTGTTATCTTTGATCCCTGTTTCATCATCTCAGTCATCCTTTATGTTCATTGTCTGTTTGTATATTTACTATCCACCCTTCACTTAAACATTGTACCATGTTGGAGCTGTGAATGTCCCCCAAAGATTTATTCAAACAGGCTTGCACAGAGCCTCCTCCTAAGTATTCTTGCTGCCAGCCATCAGTTCCACATTATTTTACTTTGATACCTCCACTTCTCAAAAGCCTGCTTGAACATTGGAACTTCAGATTCTATTACGATTCTGGGAGTCTAAATAGGATTCTCACTGCTGCTTGTCCCAAGACACAAATGCCTCATACCTATAACCACTTGGAGCTAGTGGGAAGGGAAAGCTGGAACAGGCTCGGTACTGGAGAAGGATGGTAGCAACCTGAAAGTCATGATTAGCAGGGGAGCAACCATTTGCCACATACTCTTCTGTCTAACCTTTGGATCAACTTCTCTTCTCTCTCTTTACAGGTGGTGCCCATCTATAAACTGGTAAAGCCAGTTTAATGCCCTGTGCTAGACAGGGTAAGGGTTAGGAGTCAGAAGAATTGTTCTCTACCTACTTTTCCTATTAACTAGCTATTGGCCCATGGGCTAGTAACTTAAATGGGGTATGCCTGTTCCTGTCATTTATGTGAAGATGATAATACCTATTTCATCCCTTTTCTAGGATGGTGTGAGGATCAGCTTAGCAACATGTGCTAAATGGATAAATGAACAGTAGGTAGGAAAGTGCTTTGAATAGTTAAATATATTTTCGAAAGGCAAAGTATATAACTAATGCGGGCATAATGTTACCTAGCTTTGGAGTTGCTATGGTAATATGATTGCCCAGTTTGTGATTGGACTCACTCAGTTATCATTCTCAGATCTATTATCCCAACTGCACCTTCTCATCCCATAGTTTTAAGATATTTTTCTGTTCTTTGTTTTGGATTCTCAGCTGTTCTCACATGTGAATGACAAGATTTAGCTTGTTGAGTTTCTGTTGCTGAATACATCCTTTGATGTTTAGATATTATTTATACGGGAGCTTTGACTTCACAAGTGTGTGTGTGTATGTGAAAAGTTGCCTTTGGTGTCCTCAGCACCTTGTTTCTACAACTTCTTCCCTCTTTCTATCATTCCTTCTTCCTCGAGATGCCCGGTACCGTCAGGCAGCCCCAGTTAGTCAAGGTAGAAGGTAATCGAAACTGTATCTCCCACTAAGATGTTGGTTACCTCATTCTGACATCTTCTTATTTTCAAAGGAGAGCCAGGGGAAGGTGATTTACTACCATAAAGCATGAAACAGTGATGTTGGGAGTTTGGGCTAATATGGAAGTCTGGGATGAGGGTCTCTCTACCTCCAGGCACATAGAAATACTGGATAAAAAGGTCAAACAGCCAATTAAGAAACTACATAAGTAACACTGTCCTTAACCTGGTCCGAATGGTTAAGTGTACATTGAAGCCAAAGGGCAAAGAAAAAATTATAATTAGGTTAATGGCTGGGTCTTGGAGCTTTGCAACCCACTTGGGAAGATGAGCCCAAATTGCAGATATGTCTTTGTCTGAGAGGAGCTAGAACTGACCTACCTGCATAAAGTCAAGAATCAGGAAAGGCTGCACATTAGTGAAATGGAAGACTCTAGAATTCTATTAAGTGACTAGGGAAAACCTCAAAGAAGCAGCCGGGGTAGAAATAGTCACCTGCAAGTATTTATAGTAGCAGGTCAGTGTCACATGATTACATTGGATGAGAATTTACAGTGACTTCAAGCCAAAAAAATTACTAGAAAAGTCATCGCAAACTGGAGAAAATGAGAATGCTCCATAGCAGCAAATGAGAAACTGTTAAGATGTTTCCATACTAGAGCACGGGACTCCTACTGACCACACCTCGTCACTCCTAAGATGCGTGGGCTGAGAGTAAATGTTACAAATCATACAAGGAAATACCACGTGAGAGAGAATAACTATACCTCCTTGATTGGGGATTAAAATAAGATTGAAAGAGATTTAAAATTAAATATTTTTAAATTCTCAGATAAAGGAAGATACAGAAATCACAGGATAAAACAGGACAGTGTGAAAAAGGACAGACTTGAGAAAAGAATTAATGAAAAATATTGATGTAAGAACATACAGTCAGGTAATTAAAAACTTAATTGGATTTAATAATGGGCTAGATATAATGAAAAACAAAATGAATGAATTGGAAAGTAGATAAGGCAAATCATGCATAATATAGTATAAGAATTTCCAGTATAGATCTAGTAGGAGATCCAGAAGGAGAGAAGAAAGAATAAAAAAGAGGGTAGAGATAATAAAAGCTTTTCCAGAGTTGAGGAAAGACTGCCTTAGTTTGAGGAAACCACTAAGTCACAAGCATAAAAAATAAAAACAAATCTACACTCAATAGTGAAAGTATAAGCAAAGGGAAAGAAGATCTTAAAAGCTATCAGAGAGGAAAGACAGACTACCAAAAACTAGACTGACAGCACACTTCACATAAGCAACAGTACATACCAGAAGATAATAGAGTTACTTGCTGAGTGAAAATTCTGGTCGACCCAGGTTTATAAATTCACCTAGATTATTATTAATAGTTCAGTAGGGGGCAGGGGTGACATTTTCAAATACACGAAGACTGAAGAAAGCTTACTACTCATACATGGACAATTTGATTTTGTTCTTCACAATTAAGATAGGACTTTTTTATGATTAAAACAGTACATGCTTGCTGTAGAAAAAACGAACAATGCAGAAAATTATAAAGAACAATTATATTATGAGGAACAATTTTCGTCAACAGGAAGGGAATCGAACCCAGAAGAAACAAGTAAAGCTTAAGAGCAAAATTCGTGACAAAATGATGGTAATATTGGTCAATTATTCAATTTAAGTGGTGTTAATTTGGGGCTATTTAAAAACTAGATAGAACTAAAGTGCTGGACAGAAATGACATAGAAAATTGCAAGGGGAAATGCTGTGTTCAGGTAAAGTGATGTTGATAAATTTTGGGGGTTGATAAATATATTTTAAAATGATAAAATAACTATAAAATAGAACATAACTTCTAGAATAGAAGAGAGGAAAAAATAGAGACCAAAGAAATTGTAATGGTGACATTTCAAGCACTAACAGGAAAGGCTTTGTTATTGGATGTGTATATGTGTATATATGTGCATATGTGCTGGATGCCAAAGGTCCTCTGATAGCTCACAAATCTATTTCCATGAAGCCCTATGCATATTCTAATTGTAAATCTGAAACAAATTTTAACACACGCATAGGCTCAGAATGGCAGTTTTTCCACAGTACTCTGTTGTAGCAAGTACAATTGCACATGTTGCTGCAGCCAACTGATTCTTTATCTCTGAGAAACCAGGCTGCAGGTGCCGCTAGGGGCCCTTTTACATCCTTGTTTTCTGGTCAGTTTTCAAGGGAGTCCAAGGTCTCCTTTTTTCTTGTGTAGCCAGGCTTGTTTTCTAGAGAGCTGCCATCTTTTACATTGATTTCCGTCTAATGATATTCACTATCCATTGACAACAAAGATAACGTATCCCTTTTAGAGACATCTCTATCTACAGTGCTTTCCAGGTTCAGCCTTCAAATGGAGGTGGGCACAGGGCAACACACACACTCACGTACACACACACACACAAGATGATCTACTCTCTCATCTTCTTTCCAAAATGATTAACAAAGTACTTTTCTTGCGTAAGTGACTCTTCAGTGTTTTTCTCCTGCATTCTGCAAGCCTTTTCACTCAAACTAGAGGTGACATGTTCCCTGTAGGCTCCTACTTTTTCCCAGGCTGGTATCTGATCTCTTCCACTTATCATAGTCATAGATGAGTTCTAATTTTCCTAAATTAGGGATTCTTACCCCTGTCTTTTAACACTTTAACATCCATCAGTTTCCTCTAAAACATCTTGTCAACATACAATTACGTGGAAAAAGGAGGTTACAGAAGAGCATGCATAATATCTCATTTTAATTAAAAAGAAATGTGTGTCAGCAGAGAAAAAATTGTGAAAGGCTGCTCACCAATGTATTAACAGTGGGTACGTATGTTATTGTAGAATTACGTGGAATCTTCATTTTTCCTGCATTGTTTGTTTTTTCTATAGCAAGCATGTATTACTTTTATAATCATAAAAAAATCCTATCTTAATTGTGAAAACCAAAACCATTGCATCAGGGACAGCATTCCTTGTTCCACAACTTGGGAGAGTCTATGGGTTGACAAAGGCGGCTGGGCAGTACAGAAGTATGCAGTGCCTTGTGAAATAATATACAGTGTGGTTTGGGGAGCTACCTGAAAAAAAAAAGTTGTTGCCTACTTTGTTTTTCCTATTCATTTGCAGTTAGGTTTATCCTAGGAATAGGCTCACAGACGTGTTGCAGTGGTGGCCACAAACATATTATGGCATGGTAAGACCAATGTGGAATTTGAGTATCTTGTAAGGGAGTAAGGAGTAAGTCTTAGAAGAGGCACTCCTGATCTCCTTACCCTGCTCTAATTTTTCTCCACCTGCCACTAATCGGAACTTATCATCTCTATATGCTACTTGATCTCTTTAAAAACAGTTTATTGTTCATTTTCTGTCTCTTACTCCAAGAATCTGAAATCCAGGGCAAGGGCAAGGATCTCTGCCTCGGTCAGTGTTGTCTCTCTAGTGTCTGGCACACAGTAGGCGCTCAGTAAGTATATGTGGAAGGAAGGAATACATGCTAAATGGTTATGTACATGGCGAGAGTAGTGGTAACCCTGAAGGTAGGGGAACAGCATGGGTAGAGATGAGAAGGCAGGAAAGGAGATAGCATGGATATGGGGCCATGAGGAGCCTGACCTGGCCGGCAGGGAAGGCCCTTCAAGGTAAGTGTTAGCTAAGTTGGATAGCTGGGCTGGGGAGAAATGATGAAAGGGACTTGAAAATAAAACAGGAGAGAATCAAAATAAGGAGGGGGCACACTCAGGGCATGTACTGAGAGTAATGCAGGATTTTCTAACGTGGCGTTAAGTCAGGGCTCTGGCATTGAAACAGAGGAAATGGTTTCTCACTCTGATTTACTGTAAAGGGAAAGTGGACACTGGTACAAAATTTGGAATAGGAGTGGGCTAGATTGTTTCTTTTATTGTCTGTCTGTGATAATATTACCCGAGTCAAACATTCAGTGTTTAAAGGCTTTGAATTTGGAATCATTTTCAATTCAAACCACCTGACAATGCCAGACAGCTATACTCTTACAGAAACAGAACACTTAAGGAGATACAGACCTTTTTTAGGCTCATCTAAAACTCTAATTAAATGAAATGGATCTGTGCCTCGAGCTTAGCTCTGGTTTTTTTTTCATACAGTGCATTCTAGAGGCACATTGTGAATATGTATTTGAACATTTTGGTGGTGCTCATTTGTGATGAGTATGGATAGAAATGGAATTCACTCAGTATAAAAATGTTTACATGCTACAGTGAGCACGCCTCTGCTGTTTCTGAAAAGAGACAGCGTGCCTTTTTGCTTAGTCCAGCTTCTGAGGGTGGCATGTCAGGGAGCTCCTCCGGCCGTGCAGAAATCCTGAGTTATACTAGAAAATGGAGTTTGCAGTTAGGATGGGCAGAACCGAGACCGTGTCTCCATTCCAGAAATGTGCATGTCTCTTATAAGATTTCCAAGCTGCATGAAGAATTATTTCAGTCCTCATATTATCTTTGATTTATGGCCCTAGAGGATTTTATATTTTAAATATTACTAGATTATTCTAAAGAAGTCCCAAGATAGGGGTTGCTGGGAAACAATGCAATGGAATATTCTAGAATTGAAAAGGAGTCTGGTCTGAGGAGTTCTAGACCAAGAAGTGTTATTTTTTCCTTGAGACTACCCCCTGACATCCTTGCCTGAAGGGAAGGGAATAGACTCTCTCAGCCTAGGAGGGGGCTTCCTTCCTCCCTCATCATGGAACACTTACTTTTAAGAAGTGAAGAGGGAGAAATGGTGCAATGATAGTGGCTTAAAGTGCCTTCACCACCCTCCCACCACGTACATAGCAATTCATCTTGGAAATGTTTCCAGAGACATGGACAAGGCGAGCGCACATTCTTCCATATCATATTTTATACTGTAGAATCTAGAACTGGTGCTTTTGCCACTCTACCTTCCCCAATTTTACCCAGTGACATGGGTCTGGGGCATTTAAGTCGTGACTTTAAAGGTGATCATCTACTCTTGTGTTTAAGAATTATTTGGAGTGAGAATCAGGAGAGATTAATGTTGATGGGGAGTGAAGACGTTCTGAATGCCAAAGAAGGGATGATAGAACAAGAATAGAGAAACACTGAACCTGAAAATAGGATTGTCAGAGCAGTGCGTGGTATAAGTCTCACAAAGGGACTGTGGCAATCTGACAAAAGTTGGTGGTCAAAATTTATCACTGCCCTTGATAAAGAGCAGAAAAATCCATTGCCATCCACATTTTCTACGGAACCCACACATATGTTTGTTGCTGTATCTTTTGAAGTCTTCAAAGGCGTGGTTTTGCTTTTAATCATACGTTAGTGAATGTTGGAACAGCAGTTTCTTTTTTTTAATAGCTCTAAATGTGGCATCTTAAGTTCTAAAGAGCCAAATATATTTCTAGGGTTGGTCATCCCTAGACTCCTGGGGCAGGAGCAGGAACAGGAGCAGGTTTGGACTAAAAAGACAGAGTTAATGAAGAAGGACTAGGAAGTGGCATATTTAGTTCAGTCATATCCTACCATTTGCATTGTTCAAATAGAGGATTGCCAAGAGGCAGGGGCCAGCTATAGTATTATGTCACCCATGAACTCACTGATCAGACAGAGCCTGTTTTTCATCTTGACACTAACAACAGTTTATGGAAAAGAAAGCAGAATATAGCAGCTCTTAGAGCATTTTTAAAAGCACACCAAGACCTTCTCATATTTCTGCAATGGAGACAACTGGGCTTGGGAATAGTGAGCATTCACTTGGCTTTCTCCAGAGGAGATCAGGAAAATGCTTGCATTTGGGCAGGAGCAGAATATTTCCCTTTCTGACTTCCTTGCTGCCCAAGTTTAGGGAGCACTGAGGAATTTTAGGGACAGCCTAAGGGACATCTGTCTATGGAGAGCTGGCCTTCTTAACAACAGTTCCCCCAAATCAATGAGACTAAACAGTTTTAGATGTAATTTGAGTCTGTCTATTGTACACCGACCATTACACTATCTGGATATTGATGGACTATCTCCTGTGCCCCATGGGTGGGGCATTAAAAGAGTCAGTATCCTGGTGAATTCAGGTACAGTTATCCCAGTGCATGAATCTTCTTTTCTTCTACTCCTGTTTGAACTTTCTGAGCTCAGTGGGAGACCTTTGTGCATAATGTGATCAAAAGACAAGGACTGTGGGAGCCTGCAGACCTCTTTAGGGAGACCTCAGATCTCCATTATGACTTTGAATTTGTTTCATGAATATCTGCCACTCAGAACACTTGGCCTCTCTCCTTTTTTTTTTTTTCTTTTTTTTTGCCATTCTTCTTATTTCTTTTCTTTGTTTTAAATTTTATTTTTGCCTGCACTGGGTCTTTGTTGCTGCACGCAGGCTTTTCTCTAGTTGCGGCGGGCAGGGGCTACTCTTCGTTGTGGTGTGCAGGCTTCTCATTGTGGTAGCTTCTCTTGTTGTGGAACACAGGCTCTAGGCGCACGGGCTTCAGTAGTTGTGGTACACGGGCTCAGTAGTTGTGACACACGGGCTTAGTTGCTCTGCAGCATGTGGGATCTTCCCGGACCAGGGCTCGAACCCATGTCCCCTGCATTGGCAGGTGGATTCTTAAGCACTGCGCCAGGAGGGAAGCCCTGCCCTCTCTCCTTTGATTATGGAAATCTCCACAAAACCTCTTCTGGCTTCTCTGCACCACACTAATCTAACTCCCATCTCTTCAAACTGCTTTCAGCACCCAAGATCTGGACAGCAACATTTAGAGGTTGCTTCTGTTCTGGTTTATGATCTCTGTTTCACATGAATTCCTTTTATTTCTATAACTACATCACAAACTTCTTAGGAGCTAGAACCAAATCCTATATTCTCTTTTAGCTTCTAATGTGGAAGACTGACTGAAAGATGAATGGATAGATAGACCAGGAAGAGGAGCTTAGGAACTTCTAATAAGAATGAATCTGAGGGCTTCCCTGGTGGCGCAGTGGTTGAGAGTCCGCCTGCCGATGTGGGAGACGCGGGTTCGTGCACTGGTCCGGGAGGATCCCACATGCTGCAGAGTGGCTGGGCCCGTGAGCCATGGCCGCTGAGCCTGCATTTCCGGAGCCTGTGCTCCGCAACGGGAGAGGCCACAACAGTGAGAGGCCTGCGTACCGCAAAAAAAAAAAAAAAAAAAGAATCTGAGAATTTGTGAAGTGTTCTTTCTGATTGCACAAAGTCATAAGCACGTGGGGGAGATTCACATTTCCAATTGGTGAGGATCACCTATTCTGTTTATTACCATTCCCTTCAGAAACCTCTCACCCTCCCACCTTCCCTCATTCCTTTTATACACCACACTGAAAATTGGAGGCATAACCTTGTTCAAGAATCTGCAAAACAGGAACATGGTAATGAACTCTTGTTGCTGCTATAAACTTGATGAATGACTTGTGGTGAAAGGGCATTAAATGGCAATCTCAGTCCAGTGATTAGCTCTGTGGCATTCTTCCCTTGGAACTCATGCAGACCAACATAACTTTTGTTCTGCTTCAGGTGTCCTGTGAGCTTTGTTGATTGTGCCAGGAATGTTTCTTGGCCTTGGCTGGAAGAGTAAAGAACAAAGAAGGTCTCTTTGTTTCTTTCCAGCATTCCCACTGCCTTCCTCCATCTCTCTTCCCCCAACCCATATCACTCACAACTCTAGCTGTACTTGATCTTGAATGAAACGTGTGCTACCTTGACCTACACTTTCCCTTTGACCTGTGTCCACTTCAGACTGCAAGGACATAAATGCCTGTATTCAGTCTCCTACTTTTTGCCTGAGATATACATATCCTTCTGCCACAAGAACGAGTGCTGAGGCTCAATTTGCCCAGATGAGCCATACAGTGGGTTTGCTCCTGAAATAGTTGTAAGTGAATTGCAATTTTCAGTGTTCAGCAGTGTTTCCAGAGTACCAGTAGAGGGACATTCAGAAACTGAGACAATACTTTCATGAGTGACTAATTATACTAAAAAAATGAGGACAGTTTTTACTATTAAATGTGATCTGACAATGACAAAGAAAATAAGAAAACTTTTTCCCATTACCTATCATTTGGTTATAGCAGTGGAGCACATGTTTATGCATTTGTTCTTGCTTTTCTTTAATTGATTCATGTGTATTTTATTGACAACTACACTAGAGCAGGGATTGTGGTCCATTTCTCTTGAATCCTCCACCATACGCCTCCTTACACAGGACTAGTATTTTTTTAGATCTTATAACTCCTTCTGGACCATGGGCTAGCAGCGTTGGTATCCCCTGGGAGCTGGTTAGCACTGCAGAATCTCGGGTCCCACCCAGACCTCCTTAGTCAGACTCTCCATATGAGTTAGATCCCCAGGTGATTTGTATACACATTAAGATTTGAGATGCCGTGATGTAGGAGACACTTAGTAGAAAGTCATAAAATGCTCACTGCATTTAACTAAAAGAAAAATCCTTTCTTACAGAGATGAAATTCTGTATCTTGGCTAGGAAGTTTTGGTTGAATCTACATGTTACTAGAATGTTAATTCCAAGGAGAGACAAAGGGGAGTGGGCAGAAACAGGAAGAAGAAAAGCCAATAAATATAGCTGACTTAGGACATTTCCATTAAAAAATGATGTTTTGATGAAATAGCATGGGCCAGTTTTTAATAATGGACCCACGCTATTAGAGCATTTCCTCTTTGGCCTGAAAAAGGCCAGTTTTGCACTTGGATTTTCACTTCTTGGACCAGACATCCATCCATTCCTAGGGCGTCTTTTTTTTGTTTTTTTCCCCCACTGCCAAGTGCTCAAGACTGAGCGGGAAGTGTGAGAACTGCTGAGCACCTGCATGTAAAGTTTATGTACTTGGCAGAAATATAAGGGTTACTTTTTTCTTCTGACTTGGACACTCTGTTACTATCCTACACCAATATGACTGGAAGACTCTCAAGATGTAATTTCTCTTTAATAAATGAGAGACAGCATTGCAAAAAGCAGAGTGTTATATGGAGAAAATGCACGGCCTGTGGCCTCTGAGAAATCCCACCTCTATCACTTCGTAGGTGTTGATCTCAGACCAGTCACCAAACTTCTCTGAACTTCATTTCCTCACCTGTGAGATGGGCTCAAATTCTTGCCCCAGCTGTCAGTGAAGGGTTGGTGTGTGAGATTAAATAAGCTAATAGGTGTATGAGGCAGTTTTGAAGTTGTAAAATAGGAAACCGATGCAAAGCTATTCAAACTACTACTACGAATAAAATGGACGAGGACTCTGTGACTCCTACTTCACTCCATTAGAGAACAAGATTATCACTGTCCTATATCATTTATTATCTGGACTCCTTTTGTTGCATTCATAGATATTACAGAATGATAGATTACTTTGTGAACATGGGAGTCAGAAAGCCTGGTTTTCAGGTTTCACCATCCCAGCCCTACCCTTTATTAGATGTGTGACATTGGGCAAGTCACATAACCCCTTTGACTTCAGTCTTCTTGCTGTAAAACTGGGATGATGAGGTTATGGTAATTAAATAAGATAGTGCATGTAGAGTGGCTTATCTCAGTTTCTGGCAAAATAATCACTCAACAAATGACAGCCGATTGTTGCTGTTCTCCTTGAGAACTCCTGGAGAGCAGGGACTTTGTATCTTCGTCTTTACTGCCCAGAACATCTAGCAGTGACTGGCACATAAGCTTCATCTAATCATTCCTCATCTAATTAATGTATTTTGTGCCTCAAGAAGAATTTGTGGAATTTTTGGCTGATGGATGGATTATGCTTCTCTGAGTTTGCCTGGTCTCTCTCAGGGTTGCTCACAAATAGAATAGACCAAACACAACAGCACATACACTAGTCAGAGGAGGTGTCCCCGGCTTGAGGAAGCATATTAGCTCTACAGGCCTCATCCTCACAGGTGTTCAGGGAGTGACGGAAGTCACAATCATTTACTCTGTGAACCCTGATAAATCACTTGATGGATTAGCTGGTGTCATCCATCAGGCTGCACTTGTCTTGAGTACTTGACTGAAGCCTATAAATCTCTTCTCTTTAAAAAGCTCCAGCCAGTGATTTCTGATTTGGCCTCATTTCCTTGAAGTTAGTGAAGAACTTACCCTCAATGCAGGATTTTTTGTTGTTGTTATTGTTATGGAACTTGGTGCTGCAGTAAACCACCATCCCTTTTCCCCCCAAAGCAACTGTCTGCTTTGCTAAATGGAAAGTCACATCTTAAGTGTTTTATCTGATTGGACTGAGAAGTTATATGTGCATATGAAGAGAAGCAGGGAAGACAATATAAGGGGAAGTATAAGGGGGCACATTTTAAACAAATACATGAAGACTGGAACCCCAAAGTTTTAACATTCAGTAAAGGAAAAACAAAACAAAACAGACACCAGCCTGAGTTCTCCACCTGGTGTCAGACCGTGAGGGGGCCCATTCTCAGTAGATGGAATCTTGAAGGCACTAGTGTCTGTGATTACAGGAAGCTCATCTTTCCCTCAAATTTCTGTTCATGTACACATGGACTTTGCAGTGCAAACAAGTAAGTCAGTCTAGATATGATTCTTCAGGTATTAATAAGCACATGTGCCACATCGACTAAAATCCCACCATTAGCAATTCAATCCTTTGGAAGTGGCATTACCCACTTCATGGCTTTTTAAAAAGGCAAATTGTCTTGGAGTATCTAATTCAGAACTCCTTAGAATTTCAGTGCCATTACATTATTCAGATGTTATCGTTACTGGGAACGAAGAATGAAGAACAAGATAAAAAAGATACTGAGAGCCTGATTTGGGGAAGAGGTTCTGAAAAGTTGGGAAAGGACCCCAGGGGCACAGATGACAAATTCACAAACTTTGCCTGCCATTATCTTTCCAGTGTGCCCAGTCCCATGCTAGGTGCTTTGGAGAGGAATATGAGAAGAGAGAAAGGCAAAATCTGTAATCAGTATGTAGTTGAGCTGAGACACCATGAATGGGAAGCAGAGCAGACGTGCTCTCTTTCTAATTCATACCTTGCATTTGTACGCAGTTTTAACTTTTCAGAGCATGCTCACATCCAAGCACAAATTACATGTTTGTGAAACACTTGGCATCCACAATTGCTATCTCTGTGCCCAGACTCTCTCAGAACCTCAGACCCACTGGGGTGGTTAACTTCCACTTTATTCATTTAGGCTCCTCTGGCATTTGTCCCGCTCTCTTCTGCTCTTTCTCTCTACCTGTTTAACCTCTGGAATGGTTTGAATTGTAAAACCCCATCTCTGATCATTCCGTTTCTGTGTAGGCTAGCCAGAGTGGATCTGAGCACCACAGAAGAGGTTTCTGAAGTATAAGATTCAGGTAGTTTGTTTGTTACGGGTGGTGGGCAGGCAGGTAGGTGTGTATCCTATTTGAGTCTTTTACTGCTTAAGGCATCTTATTAAGTCATAAACAGCCCAGATGGATGTGGTTGTGATGGGCATGGGCTAAATGAGGAAATAAAAATAAATAGTTTGTGCATCGATCGGAGCTTGTGTTTCAATTGCATCTTTTTATTTTAACACTACTCTATTAGAAAAAAAATCTAACAAGAGTCTGTAAGGCAGAGCCACAAGGCTATTTTTCACTTGAGTGTTATGCTACCTTAATTGTATCTTCTCTGAGTAGACACAAACAATGAGTTACTGGCAGAGAGAACAAAAAGGCCAGTTCATTTTCTGGTATATCCGTGAGCCCTGACAAACATAACACATTTGAAGGTCTTTCCCACAGCTTGCCTTGTCAAGAAAGGTCAGAAGGGCAAGCAGAAGTCTTAAAAGAAAGAGAAGATGACATTGCTTGGCTGTAGATTAAGAAATGGAAGGAGATTGTATTTGATGGCAAGCCAAAAAAAAGCCTGGCTTGAGTAAACTCTGTGAAGTCTTGCCACCTGTAAGCTTTAGCTGCTGAATGAAAGGCAGCTAGCAGAGGTCACCAGGACCGTGAATGCCTTAGAGCATCAAGTAGCCAAGAGGCTGGAGGATCCTAGAGATGCAAGATGTTAATGAGGGCATATCTGTGCTTTCCCAAGCAAAGGAGCATCTAATAACATACATACTATACATACATACTATAAGGTTGCTAGTTCACAGTGGGGGCTATGGACTGAGTGTTGGTGTCTCCCCCCCAACACCCCAAGTTCATATGTTTAGGCCCTAATTCCCAGTGTGGTGGAATTTGGAGATGGGGACTTTGGGAAATAATTGGATAAGGTCATGGAGGTGGAGCTCTCATGATGGGATTGGTGCCCACATAAGGGGATAAAGAGACCAGAGCTCTCTCTTAACCATGTGGAGATACAGAGAAAAGGCAGGGAGTGGGTTCTCCCACTTGGACTTCTAACCTTGGACTCTTAGAACTGTGAGATTTAAACGTCTGTTGTTTAAGCCACCCAACCCAGTATTTTATTACAGCAGCCTGAGCTGAATAAGTCAATGGGGCTCTCGGCTGTATTCTTTCAGTCAGTATTCCCTTTTTTGGAATCTCTTCCAGCAAAGGAAACCCTACTCTCCCTTCATGGATAGAACAGAAGGGACTGAGATGTGGACAGTTGTAATGAATATAAGGTTGAAGGCATCCACAAAATGACTAGATCTCAGGAACTCTGTTTCCTTTATCAGACTCCTCCCCACCATGTGCACATAGAAAGAAATCAAAGTGAAAACAAACAAGCGAAAAAACAAAACAAACCCAAGCATATAAACGCAAAGCTAATAAATTATTCTCTTTTATGATCTGGGCAGCTATCAGATATTGTAGAGTTTATTTTGAGGACCCACCTAGAAACAGTTGAAAATGAGGAGACTTAATGGAAATACTAAAACCACATCAACCCAAAATGTGCCAAGAAAATGGCTTCTTGTGTTCTTGGTTGAAGCAGTAAATACAACAAAAATACTTATTTTCAGAATATTTATGGAGAACAGGAAATGAGATAAGGACTTTCACCTCTAGACACTAACTCATGTTTGACCTGGGTCAATGATGACAACTTAATTGGCCCAACTTTTACATTTCCCAACTGCTGACTAAGTTAATTTGCAACTTAACAGGCAGCCTGGTTTGCAAAGCCTTGAACTAAATCCAGTCTCAGCAGGATCTTTACCCAGAAATGAGTTGGCACACTGAAACTTGAAGGTGAAAAAAATATTCCAAGAAGAGGTTTCCTCTCCTCTCTGTCTCCTCTATGACTCTAGGTTCCGGTTTATGGCAATTCCAAGTGTTCAGGCACAGAAATCCTCTCTTCTAATTTTACATGACATCAAAGGAAGCTTTCACAGCCTTAATCCTCCCCATTGTCGCTTTTTACTTTAGTAGAATGATTCTGGAAAATGGTAGATGCCAACAAAAAGGAAGCCTTGTGTAGCCGAAAGAACCAGATTACCTTGGGTTCAAATCCTAGCTTCCCTGCAAAAGAACTCTCTGATGCTAGTTGATTGCTTACCTTTTCTGAATGTCAGTATCCCTGTCTATAAAGTGCAGATTAACTGAAATGTATTTAAAACACCTGGCCCCAAATAGGTGCTGAAAAATTGTTGATTTTAGACAATCAGCTTTATTTATTGAAGTGTAATTTAACAAATAATACTATTCACTCATTTTAACTCTTCGAGGAGTATTTTTACAAATTCATATATTTTGTAACAACCATCACAATCAAGATATAGAACATCTCCATCAGCCTTAAAATTTCCTTTGCACCCCTTCCCAGACAATCCCCACCATCACCCTTGGCCCCAACAAGTACTGATGTGCTTCCTGTCACAATAGGTTAGGTATTCTTTCTTCAAGTTTCATATAAATAGAATTACTTGGTGTATGGTATATTCTTTTGTGTTTTGCTTCTTTGCCTTAGTATAAATGCTTGAGACTCATCCATGTTGTTGTGTTAGTAGTTTATTCCCTTTTATTACTTATTCATACTCTGTTGTATGAATAGAACATAATTTGTTTACCCAGTGACCTGGTGATGAGTACTTGGATTGTTTTTAGTTTGGAGCTATTATGAATAAAATCTGTTATGAACATTCTTGAACAAGTCTTTGTGTGGACATACGTTTTCATTTCTCTTGGATAAATACTTTATAAGGAACTGTCAAACTGTTTCCCAAAGGGGTTATACTATTTTGCAGTCTCACCAGATACATATGAGAGTTCGAGTCACTCCGCAGTTTCACCAATGCCTATATTGTCAGTCTTTAATTCTAGCTATTCTAGTGGGTATGGGTATCTAATGGTATTTCTTTAAGGTTTTAAAATTCATTTCTGTAATGGCCACTAATGTTGAATATCTTTTTATGTTCTTATTGTCTATTTGTGTATCTTTGGGAAGTATCCATTCAGATCTTTTGCCTATTTTCAATTGGATTGTTTATCTACTTATTTTTCACTTTTAAGAGTTCTTTATATATTCTTAATACAAGTCCTTTTTCAGAAGCATGTTTTGGAAATATTTTTCTCCCTGCCTGTGGCTTGGTTTTTCATTTTCCTGCTAGCTGTTCTTTTGAAGAGCAGAGATTTTATTTTCACTTCATCAAAATAAAATCTGATCTTATGCTTTTTGTGTCCTATTTAAGAAATCTTTGCCTACCCCAAGATTGTGAAGATTTTCTCCTACATTTTCTTCTAGATGTTTTAAAGTTTTAGCTTTTACATTTAAGACTATGATCTGTTTAGAGGTAGATTTTGTATATGACATGAGGTAAGGGTTGAGGTTTATTTTTTTTTCCCATGTGAATACCGAGTTGATTCAGCACGGTTTGTGGAAAAAAAGTATTCTTTCCTTATTGTAACCAACTCTTTCAAGATACAGAGGATGAGGGGACATTTCCCAACTCATTTTATAGCACCAGTATAACAAAACAAAACAGAGCAATTATAAGAAAAGAAATATACAGGCTAACATCTCTACAAATATAGACACAAAAATTCTTAACAAAATATTAGTAAATCAAAATCTGTGTGTGCAAGTGAACTTTAACAAATCCAAGTCAGATAGTTAGTTGCTCAAAATAACCCATGTAATTTCCATCACGCTCACTATGACACTCAAATTTACCCCATGGCCTATAAGGTTCTCCATGACCTTACCCCAGCTTCTTCTATGACCTCATCTCCTACCACCTCCCCTCTGTTTATTCTCCTTCAACCACACCATGTAGATACACTATACATGTTGTAGTGAATACTCTTTCTACAAAATGGATTCAGACTTAAATATCATCCACTCAGTAGCTTTCACCTGTGAACGTATATTAGCGTCATCAAAGGAGTTTTAAAAAAATGATCAATCCTTGGCCCTACCCTGGACAGATAGAATGAAAAATCCCTGGAAATGACAGTCAAGCTTGTGCATTATTTTTTAAAATAAGTTTTAGAAGTTCCCCAGAGGATTCTAAAGTACAACCTGAACCTCATTATCACTTTTTTTTTGGGGGGGGATTCAGATCCCCTCTTCCCATTCAGAGGTCCAGCCACTCCAACACTGGCCTTCAGTTTTTTATCAGGAGCCTGTAGAATCATCAGCCTTTCCTTCTTGCTTTATTTCAGTAAGTGGGATTCAAGGCTTCTTTGCCCATTAACTCTCAGAATCACAGACGGTCAGAGTAGGAACAGACCTAAGGAAGTGTTAGGGAGGCAAAGCAGACTGGAACCCAAATTTTCTAGCACTGGTGCCATTAGTATTTTAGTTACCTGACTTATTTCCTTTCCCTTTATCTGTGCTGAGAGAGCCCAAAGAACTGAGAATTGGAGGATATTCAGCTTTTTTAGCATGCTTGCAACCGTTTTCATTCAATAAATCTCTTCCTCTAAAAGTCCCTCTATTAACTTTTCTTCCCCCAGTGATCTGGGGGTGGAGGCTGGAGTGTCAGACTAGTATTCTCATTTTTATATGCGAATAAATCACTTGATTATACTTTTTGTCCTTATGTTATCATGAATATTTCAGATGAATTTTATATGGTTCATATTTATGGTTTGGGAGCTATTTCACATTTTGGCTCATTGCCGTCTCATCTGCATATACCATATCTCAGCTGATGTTGATTGGTCTCATTTACATATTCATCATTCTCCTATTTTCAAAGATATTTTATTATCCGCTGGCTTTTCCTCCCCCTCCAGTGTTACAATAGCACGTAGATGTGTTTTTAAATTGCACTCATTTCCATACATAATTTTTCTGGTTACCATAAATCACCACATTGTCACCTCCCCCCCCCCACTCTATTTAGTGTAGTCTTCACACTTTATACCAAGCTGATATATGACTCCAAAATAATTAAAAATAAGGTAAACAGTTTACAGTGCACTTTGAAAAGCCACTTCACACTGCAGAGAGTTTAGTGCTTTCCTTTTCCCCCAGTCAGTCCCAAAGCAGTGAAGAGTCAGGAGGTTTGAGAGAGTGATGCTGAGGAAAGCTAAGGAGTGACAGTGATCATTTCATTTCTATTGGAGAATCTCCTGCTCCACTTCTACCAAAAGACTCCGTTCCCTCTTGACTTCTTATAGAAGCAGAGGCGGGTGGGTTAAGCTGGATTAATGAAAGATGGATTAGCATGGATTGGGGCAGAGTTACTGGATTCTTCCAATTATTCTAACAGGAGGAAGGGGGAAGAATCAAACGTAGCAAATCCCCAACTACCCAGGTCACAAAGCCCTCTCTCTTCTGGATGAGAAGAGGACTAACTTTCTTTTTAGACGTTCATTGTTTGCTCCCAACTACCAGCATCTAGTCTCCACTTTTTTTTTTTCAGCAGTGGCCTCAGTTTTTGTTTGTGGATCTCCCTCCCCCATTCCAAATCCATGTGGTTGGGGTAGGTGTTCTCACCTCTAGGTCTGGAGCCCATCACCCAGGCCACAGCCAATTTGAACATTACATTCTCCTAGCTGCAGTGGTTGGTCCAGGAATGGTTGTGTGATCTAAGCAAGTCAGACTTAAATCTTAAGACTTTTATGGGATTGAGCAAGAAAAAGGGCAGCACATTCCCCCTGAATAGAACCTGAGATGATGTTTGAAGGCAGGACTGCTACTGCTTTCTTGCCACCAAAGGTGGGGCTCAGGGCTGGAATGAACATAGTGAAGGGAGACCAGAGAGAGGGGGAGAGGCTGAGTCCTAAGGACCTTGAACCTGAATAGAGCTGTTTCTAAAGCCATTCCTTCTCACTGACCATCAAGTTAAATGAGCCATTAAACTCCCTTCTTTTCTTCAGCCTATTTGAGGTTTACTTTCTTTTGCCCTCACACAACAGAAAGAGTCTGAACAAATACAATGTTTGTATCACTTATTTTGCACATATTGTCCTGTACATTTTTGTCCTGGGTTTGATTTTAAACTATAGCCATGTAAGTGCCTAGATCAGAGTAGAGTCTTAGCCAGTGTTTGTATGTCTGTTAACTCCTCCATCAGTTATCATTATCATTCCTATGACTTAGTATTTTCTTGTTATATCTGGGTATCTTCTCTCTCCAACTACTTGTATTTGTTCACTTTTATTTGTGCATTTATCAGATATTTATTGTAGGTACCTGACTCTGTGTGAGACACCATGGATCCAATAATGAGTAAAAGCAATCATGTCCTTGTGCTCATGGAACTTACAGTCCAATAGGGGGGGAGTTAGGGATTAATTCAAGTAATACATAAGTAAGTGTAAGAATGTCAAAATGCTAGTCACCACCTAGAGTCTAGTGGTGATATAAGAGTGTATTATGTTAGCAGGAGGTTTTGTCCTAGTTGGGGAGGTCAGGGGGAGCATTCCTGGGCAAGTGATACTGGTGTCAGGGTCTGAAGAATGAGGAGGAACTAACTAAATTAAGAGGGCAGAGTGGAAAGGAAGTTCTAGCCAGAAGGAACAAGGAAGACCCATGGTGGGCTGCATAACATGGTACCTTTTATGAACTGAAGAAGAGCCAGTAGAGCAAAGGAGAAAATGTGAGCAGTCTAGTTTCTTTTTTATGTTAAGAGCAGCAGTAAGGTATGGGGAGAGAGAGAGAGTGCGAGAGAGCGTGTGTGTGTGTACCAGGTGTACCAGGTGTTGAAGGTGACATGATTAGGTATGAATTTAGAAAATGTCACTCTGGTTGCTGTGTAGAGAATGGATGAGGGCAAGGGGAGAGCATGCTGGTGGATGGGGAGGCACAAGTAGAAGACTGGTGCAGTTTTCCAGGACAAGATAATGGTAGCTGGAGAAGGAGACGAGTGGATAGATTAGAGGTGAAGCCAGGAGATAAAACAACAGGACTTGGTGTTGTACTTAATACAAAGTTAAGTTACACTCTGACCTTGCTCTGAAAGAACAATCTTAAGGATCTGGAAAAACGTGTAAACTCCAAATGCAATCTGATAAATATGCTATTGCTACTACAAGCACGAGATGATGGTTTGGAAGCACTGGGAGAGTTCTGGAAAGGCTGTCCAGGGGTTGGGGGGTAAACTTCTGCTCTGCCTCTTGGGGGAAAAGCAGGCTTCTACCAAGTGGAATTTTAGGCAGGAGGACAGCATCTATATAAGACCAGTGTGAAAGTATATTTGTTCACTTGTTCATTTATACCTTCACCTGCACCTATTTTTTGGTCTACGTGCCAGGCATTGTCCAAAGAACCAGCCATCACATTCTAAATAAGCAATACGATGTCTGGTAATGGTAGTGCTTGGGAAATGGCAAATCTTCCTACCTGGCAAAAGTGTGGGGTATACTGTGTATGGTGGGAGATAATGAGCTTTGATTTCTGTGTCAGAGACTTAAGACTGAAACCTATAGCAGTGATGGTCCCTAGAGGGACCCAAAGTCCCTGCAAGGGACTTTGAGCAGAGCAGGTCTGGAAACAGAGTGGTGGGAGATGGGAGCTGGGGCAGGCAGAGCAGCCTCATGCAGTAGGCTATGCAAGTGACTTTAAACCTCATAGCTGCAGGAGTAAGATGAGGACAGGGTTCCAGAGATAGTTTTGAGAGGGAGTCAATAGAACTGGAAGAGCATCTGCACAGAAGAAAGAGAGAAGGCACATGAGTCAAGGGAGACTGAATTTTCTTGCTTGGGAATCTGGGCAGATGGTGATGTTATTCACTGGGCAATATGGGAAGATGAGAAATTTAAGGGTAAAGATAATGAGTTTGTCTGGATATGCTGAATTTGAGGCACTTGTGGTTCACTTAAGGGTAGATATTGAGGAATGCCTCCATTTCAAAACAAGAATTATGGCCTCAGAAGAGAGGTGGGGTTTGCAGCTGAAGGTTTAGGAGCCCTGGTAGTAAGATATAATTGATAAATCATAATGAGGATGTGACTATAAAAAAAGGAAATGGCCAAAACTGGCACCCTGGAATACCTGAACTTTTGAGGGGCAACTGAGGAAAAAGAAAAGGGACAGAACTGGTTGTGGAGTAGTCTGGAAGGTTCAGAGGACAGGCAGGAGGATGTGGTGTCACCGACGTTAAAAGGGGAAAGAGTATTGAGAGGATGGCATGAACGGTCAGTGTAATCAAAAGCTACCTATCGGTTAAATACTAAGAGGACAAAGAAGAATTCATTAGCTCTGACAGTTTTGGTATTGTTGGGACCTTTGATAGAGTAATTTAATAGTGTTAGAGAATTTGTGGTTGAATAGCAAGAGGACAGGCTGAGGAGTGATTGAAAGGAAAGGATAGAGAGGCAGTGAATATGGGCTGCTTTTTCAAAAGAGTGGCAGTGATGGGGAAGAGAGAGGATGGTAGCAGAGAAGGAAAGCAGGATTTATCCAGAAAGCTTTCTCCCCTTCTTTTTAATAAGGATATGTGAAACTGGGCCACATGTGCAGAATGAGTGAAAGGGATTTTGTGACTTGTGAAGAGGGAGATATTGAAGAGGAAGCAAATATTTATTGAGTTCAGAAAACTGGTTAAAAACTGGAGGAAGAACATAAATGTGGAAAGGAGATGAGAACTTATCAGTGACCAAGAATAGGAGGTGAGACAGTGGATGAAGTTGAGCATAGGGACTGAAGGGTACTAATAGTCTGTTCAGAGTTCAGTTCGGTACTGGGTTCTCTGCTCCAGAATGTTTTGGAAATCTTAGGACATAAAAAGTATTGAAAACATAAGATTAATTTTTCTGGCGTCTGTGGCAGTGCAGGCTGACTAATAAAGGCATGAGGTAGAAATGGACAACCTGTGTGTGAGGAAGTTGAGTTTCTGAACCAGCTGTTCTGTCTCTGGGATTATTGCTATGTCAGCTCAGATCAACTATCTATCACCAAAGGAAGGTCTCATGGTAGCCTGAGTACCCAATGAGAGCTCAGTCACATTTGCTGGATTGAATTTATTAAGGTGAATTATTTGTGGTACCTGGGATTCCTATCTTTAGAATTATTTCTATGTAATTACAGAACTTTTGGCGTGGGTGGGGGAGACCTATCCAATAGTCACCTAGTCTCTGTTAATTCCAGGCAGGGCAATGGCTGATCCATCCAGGAATACACCTTGAGTCAAAAGCTCTCCAACTCTGTTCCTTCCCTCTTTTCCTTGGTGAGCTCTGCTCAGATGAGTGCCCCATCTCCCAGTTCCTATGCGTGTTGAATGTCTTCAAGAATTGTAAACATTGAAGACTCAGGTCTTAAACTGGGCTCTCATCCAACTGGGAGATGCTTGCGCATAGAAATTAGAGATCACATAAGCTACCTCCCCCTTTAAAATCTCCTCCCTTAATACACAGATGAGGAAGCCAAAGTTCTGAGAGATAAGGTGATTTAACCAAGGTTACACAGTAAGTTTATATTAAAATTAACACTCAGACCCAGGATTCTGACCAACCTCCTCTAAGCAGTTGGCATAACTGCTCAAACACATTGCCACTCTCTCTGCTTTGTGTTTCTTTCATTAATGGATTTCTTTCTCGCTTTCTCAGACCTGGGCAAGTGTTCTTTTTAAAAGTGCGGTGAAAGAACCAAGACAAAAATTGAATGACTTAAAGAAGGAGAAGCTTATATAACTGGGGAGGTGGGCGTTGCTTTATTCTTGTAATGAAAAAAACCATTCTCTTCTGTGTAATCCATCTATCTGTTGGTATACTTACTGTCATTATGTTCTAGATTCTGGCTGTGGTGAAAAACACTTTTCCCATCCCTAAAAGCCTAGCGGATGGGATCAAGGACCTTCAAAAGCAGGGTGGGTTACCTTAAGCATGAAAGAATTTACTGTTTTTTCTTACTCTACCCTACTCTGAGAAAAGCCTATTTGGGGAAACTCCTACATTACACTAGCCCAGTAGAAAGCAAGTGTTCACGTTAACAAAGTCTTCTCTTTTCAAAGGAAATCGCCCTCAGCACTCTAAACTTTCCCAATACTTTCGAATGTTTATATATCACTTACCACTTGTCAGCATGGCTTAGGAACAAGAAGTCCAGAAAATCTCTAAAGCACAAATGTTAGGCCCTGCTGTCAATTAAAAATTAATCAGAGTTAATAATAATTAACTCTATTAATAGTTAATTAACAGAGAGTATCTCTTAAAAAGAATGGATGTCAGCAGAGAAAATAGGCTTTGATTTATAAAACTTTCACTCACAGGTACTTTGGGAGCAACACCTTATACCAAAAAAGTGAGAATTGCTTGGATTGACCTTATGCTTATTTCAGTGGCCACATGCTGAAAGATTTCACACTACTGTTTAGGAACTGTGGTAAGGAAATACAATGGGACAAGGTGCAAAACCTTCACTTAGTGTGTTATTCTGGTTCCTAAGCACAGAGAATCATGCTAGATGTGGTCTGAGGTTGCTGCCCATAGCCCATTTGAAGCAGTCACCCACTGCTCAGGTACATACATTTTCTCCAGGTCCCCAAATCCTGAAAATGCTCCTTTTGGGATGACTTGAAGCTTGGTGAGAACAAACCTCCTGAAAAGAGAGTGGACATAAAATATCACAACCTATCCATTCATTGATAAGGCATCGAGTGCCTAATGTATAATAGCAGATAACAGCCAAAATATACCGAATGCTTGCCATTTAGTAGTGCTTATGATTGCTTCTCCATGATCTCTTTTCACCCACACCACAAAGCAGTGATGTTAGCAGTATTGTTATCCCCATTTTGTATAAGAGGAAACTGAGGTTTAAGGAGGTTAGAAAACTTACCCAAGGTCACATGGCTAATATGTGGCAAAGCTAGGATATGAACCTTCTTGTCACCACTACTCCATTTGACTCCTACAGCCCTGTGAGGCCCCTTCTCTTTCTCTATCCCAACTCCCAATACCTCCTCCCTATTATCCTTCTTAGCTGACCTTGCTTCTTACTTCAGAGAAAATGAAACCAGTAGAAGAGAACTTCCTCATGCTCTCACATGGCTCCCAGCCATCCTCCCACCTGTACCTGGGCTTTATATACCTTACCTTCCCTCCTGTTACCATGGGTGAGCTGTCCAGGGTCCTGACTAAAAACAGTCCCTCCAACCCATGCCATATCTCTTTCCTTGTCTTGTAGTGAAGGTAGCCACTACAGCAATTCCCCCCTTTTTTTCATACATTTCCTTCACCTACTTTTGCTTCTTTATTGGATCCTGCCCATCAGTGTACAAACATGCCTTAATTTCTCTCATCTAAGAAAAGTCTTAACGTCAGCCACCTTCAGCTTTTGCCATTTTCTTCTGCTTGTAATATTTGTCTCACACCTGCCTCAAAGTTCCTTCCAATGGCTCCTCATCTCAGTCAGGAAAAAAACCCTCTTGTATTGTGTTGACCAAAAGGTTCATTCAGTTTTTTCTGTAAGGTGGCTCTAGTAACACTTAGTTGTCTTTAACTTCCTTCGAAACAATTTTGTTAGATTGTATGTGACAGCTTTTCTGTGTGCATTGAAAAAAAGACTTATCAAAATTGGTGAATTTTTGTGTGGCCATTTTGATATTGAAGACGGAAGAAAAAAAGCAACATTTTCGGCATATTATGCATTATTATTTCAAGAAAGGTAAAAATGGGACCAAAGTGCAAAAAAAAGATTTGTGCAGTGTATGGAGAAGGTGCTGTGACTGATCGAACGTGTCAAAAGTGGTTTGCGAAGTTTTGTGCTGGAGATTTCTCGTTGAATGATGCTCCACGGTTGGGTAAACCAGTTGAAGTTGATAGTGATCAAATCAAGACATTAACTGAGAACAATCAATGTTATACCATGAGGGAGATAGCCGACATACTCAAAATATCCAAATCAAGCCTTGAAAATCATTTGCACCAGCTTGGTTATGTTCATGTCTGGGTTCCACATAAGTTAAGCGAAAAAAACCCTTCTTGACCATATTTCTGCATGCGATTCTCAACTTAAACATAACAAAAACATTCTTTTTTTTTTTTTTTTTTTGCGGTACGCGGGCCTCTCACTGTTGTGGCCTCTCCCGTTGTGGAGCACAGGCTCCGGACGCGCAGGCTCAGCGGCCATAGCTCATGGGCCCAGCCGCTCCGCGGCATGTGGGATCTTCCCGGACTGGGGCACGAACCCGTGTCCCCTGCATCGGCAGGCGGACTCTCAACCACTGCGCCAACAGGGAAGCCCAAACATTCCATTTTTAAAACAAATTGTGACTGGCAATGAAAAGTGGATACTGTACAATAATGTGGAACAGAGGAGATCGTGGGGCAAACGAAATGAACCACCACCAACCGCATCAAGGCCAGTCTTCATTCAAGGAAGGTAATGTTGTGTATATGGTGGGATTGGAAGGGAGTCCTCTATTACGAGCTCCTTCCAGAAAACCAAACAATTAATTCCAACAACTACTGCTCGCAGTAGACCAACTGAAAGCAGCACTCAATGAAAAGCATCAGGAATTAGTCAACAGAAAATGCATAATCTTCCATCAGGATAATGTAAGACCACACGTTTATCTGATGACCAGGCAAAAACTGTTACATCTTGGCCGGGAAGTTGATTCATCTGCTGTATTCACCAGACATTGCACCTTGGGATTTCCATTTATTTCAGCCTTTACAAAATTCTCTTAATGGAAAAATTTCAATTCCCTGGAAGACTGTAAGAGGCACCTGGAAGTTCTTTGCTCAAAAAGATGAAAAGTTTTGGGAAGATGGAATTATGAAGTTGCCTGAAAAATGGCAGAAGGTAATGGAACAAAAGGATGAATACATTGTTCAATAAAGTTCTTGGTGAAAATGAAAAGTGTGTCTTTTATTTTTACTTAAAAAATCAAAGTCACTTTTTGGCCAACCCAATATATAATGGCCTGCAGCACCCTATAGGATCTTCCCACTCTCCCTTCCCATATATCCTCTAACCTCAATTTTGACAGCTCACACCATTGCTTATCTCATTCTCTTCACAGTAATCTCTTACTGTTCTTTGTACATGCCAGATTCCTTCTTGCCTAATATTTCTGCATTTGCAATTCTCTCTTCCTGGAGCATTCCTCTCTCAGATATCCTTCTTGCTTGCTCTTTCATCCAGCTGCTTGCTCAAATGTCACTTTCTCAGTGAGGCTTTCCCTAACCACCCTATTTAAAATGACAATTTTTCCAACTTAGTCCCTTAACCCCTTTCTTCATAGTACTTCTGACATTTTATACTTTATATTATCTATTTATGTATTCATATATTTATTTATCTTTTACCCATAACTAGAATGCAAGCTCTGTGAAGGGAGGAATTTTTGTCTGATTTGTCTACTGTTGTATACCAAATGCCTAGAACAGTGGCTGGTACATGACACATATTCAGAAAAACATTTCTTGAATGGCTATTGAAGTCTGAGAGTTCAAGGCTTGGGGGTAGAATTACAAGTGAATCTTTGGGAATCTCTACAGTGGGAATACTATTTCTTCCTCTGCCTTTCCTCCCTCCCACTTTCTCTTATTTTGCAATTGGTTAATAGGGAGTTGGTTTTCTTTCCACTTTAATCCTTCCTTCTGCAAGGCAGTCTGTCAGTAGGAATTCAGTACTGTGGACTTGGATAGTTTCACAAACTTTCATTGCTTTAGTCTCCTATTATTTATTGGTATTAGTGAAATTCCCATTTCACATAAAGTTATTGTTCAGGCAAACAGTTCTTTTCTTCCACTTTGTTTGTTTGCCTTTGGCCACCATGTGCACCAGCTCCACGGTGAGGAATCATGAGAGAGAATTCTGTGTGCTTTTCTCACTCTGGAGGAGTTTATATACATGGGAAGTCAAAAACAGAAGCCTTGGAATCACCAGGAAACAGATGTGGGATATAGTTGATGTAATAACTGTAGATGTTATACAGGAATGAAATGTGAAAGATCCCAAAGTACATAAATATATAAGAGGAAGATTGCAAGGAGTGGGTGAATTTGAGCCTGGGTCTCAAAACAATCAGATCATACTAAAAACATAGTCTCTGTGAAACCATTGGATCTAATTTAGGATTGGGTGTAATGGTTCTAGAACAGTATCAACTTCTAGAACACTCATCTGAAAAGAATCAAGGTCAGTTCATAGTCTCTTAATGTACTCAGTCTTAGTTAACATAGACAAGTTCCTTTTGTTCCTATTTATCACAAGACAGAAGAATGATGAAAACAAATTGGTAAAAGCAACTAACAAAATTGCTTTAAACTACCCAATCAGTCTAAAATTTCAAGGGAGTTGAAATATTAGTTAATAAGATGTGCAAAGAGTAGAATCTTGGATAATTGACTCTATTTAATAACAAGTCAACTAGATAGTTCTTTTTGGTTCAACTCTAGTAGCAGGCACATTTTCTAAAAATTTCAACGTCTGTGCCTGTATTAAGTGGTTCAAACTAATTAATATAATTAAATGGTTTTTGAAGATTGAAAGTCTTGACTTCCACTTCTTGAAATGCTATAAATTAGATAACCTGAAGATATTTCCACTAAAGATCACCCAGACATCGTCTATAAAACATAACCATTATTGTTTTAATTGCATAGCTGAGCTTATTAGAAAATATAAGAAATTCCTAGGGTCCTACAGTAGAACAACTGAATACCAGATGGAACCTTGAGTTGTGAATGTAAACAGAATTCTAAGAGGGTAAGTTGAAGTCAGTGTATTTTGTGGGGGGCAGAAGGGAGGAGTGGGGAGAGGGTTGTCTGGACTTGGTAGACAAGGAATTTGTGTTTTGATGCCCAACTGGTACATGAGATGAAACATGGATGATGGAATGCAAAGATCTGTTTCTGTGTGTCATTTGTCTGTCTACCTAGCTACCTGCCTACCTATCTATCACATGTGCATTCTAGAAAGAAAGATACAGAAAATGGAGAACAGGCAACTTTCAATGAAATAACATGTGGCTAATTTCCAGAAATTATGAAAGACATAAATCCTCAGATTCAGAAATCTCAACAAGTTCCAGGAAGGATAACAAATCCACTGCTGGATACCTGTGAATTAAAACTGTAGAGCCAAAAAAGAAAATATTTTAAATGCAAACAGAGAAAAAAAGACATATTATTTTCAAAGAAAAAAAAATTAGAAAACTTCATAAAAATACCTTCAAAATTATTAGAGAAAATAACTGCCAGTTTAGAATCCTATGCCCAAAAATAATCATTCAAATGTGAGGGTAAAATAAAGACACTTTTAGACAAATTTAATTAGCCATTAACAAAGTTTCAGCAAAAGAATTCCCTTAGAAAAGAAGATAATTTAATCCAGTAGGAAGTCTACAAAAATAAGAAGGAATAGTGAACAAAGAAATTAATGCTCCTTATTGAATAGGTTGGTTTTTCACAATGGTTGGAAAATTCACCTATTTAATAAGGAATACTAAAAAAATGTTGACCAAGAAGTGGGTCACAAAGGAAAGCAAATTGTTATCAAACAAATCATTTTCTTTGACAATGATGCATTTGAATTACTTAGAAGTCAGTAATAGGAGATAATTATCCCCCCCCGCCCTGCCACATGTACACACGCATTTGGAGAGCCAAAACCAAACCAAATCAAACAAACAAAACACTCTTTTAAATCGTACATGGGTCAAAGGAGAAATTACATTAATAATTGGAAATTATTTGGAATTGAACCATGATGAAAATGCAACATATCAAAGTTATGAGATGCAGCTAAACTGCTTCCTATAGAGAAATTTGTAGCTTTAAATTATTATACCAGAAAAAGAGACAAAAAACATTGAAAATTAATGAGCTAACACAGGAAAGTAGTGAAAGAACAACAGAATTGTGTTAACAGAAAACTATAAAGCCAATATTTATTCCATTTCTGGCTAGAACTTAAAATGCAAACTCAAAAGCAGTTTAATTAAAAAAAAAAAGTAAAATGAGGGGCTGTTGATAGAGATGTTTTGAGAAGATAAACACTCATCTAGACATTACAACTTGATATATAAAGTTTAAGTTTTAATTTTTCATTTTAGAAATAAAGCAAATGAGAGTCTAACAGATTAACTTTAAACACATTTCAAAATTTGTTTGCCTTGAGAGAAGAAACCTAGAGAGAGTAGAGAGAAAAAAATAATAAAGATAAGAGTAGAAATACATTAGAGAGGATCAACAGAATCAAAAGCTAACTCTTTGGAAAGATTAATAGACTAGAAAGAAATCTGTTCGTATCAACCAAGGGGAAAAAAACCCAATAAAACAATGAGAGACATGAAAAATGGCACTTAACTACAAATAAAACATGTTTTAAATCAGAGAGCCCTAAGAAAAATTTTATAACATTAGATTTTTAAAAAAATCAGACAGTATGGATAATTTTCCTAGAAATATATACTTACTAAAACTGACTCATGAAGATGTAGAAAACTGAACAGATCTATAATGATCAACAAATTGGATTGGTAGTTTAAAACCTATTCACCAAAAACAAGGTCAGCATCATATGATTTTAGAAGTAAATTCTACCCCTTTAAAGTGATGGAAAATCTCAATCTTTTACAAACTACTCCAGAGACCAGCAAAAGATGGAAAGTTCTTCAACCCATTTAATGTGGCTGGTGTAAGACCAGTAATAAAATAGACAAGGACAATAAAAGAATGGAAAGATTTAGACCAATCTCACTTATTAATGTAATTGGAAAAAATCTGAAATAATGTAGTGACAGTGTATATCCAAACGGAGGCTAAACAAATAATATATCATTATCATTTGGGTTTGTCCCAGATTTCAAGGGTTGCTAAATATTAGATAACTCTGTTAAAGGAAATTTCCACATTAAGAAATTAAAAGTGTAAAATCACATGATTTTATTAATAGGCATAGAAAATATATTTGATAAAAACCCAAAACATTTTGACAAACGAGAAAAGGGGGGAATATTCTTAATCTGATAAGGGGTAAAATCTATCAATCACTACAATAAATATCATACTCAGTGGTGAAATATTAGACACATTCCATTTAAAGTTAGGAATGAGGCAAGGATGTCTACTATTATACCTTCCATTCAGTATTGTGCTAGATGCCCTAGCCTATACAGTAAGATTAAAAAAAGATATAGGGCTTCCCTGGTGGTGCAGTGGTTGAGGGTCCGCTTGCCGATGCAGGGGACATGGGTTTGTGCCCCGGTCCGGGAAGATCCCACATGCCGCGGAGCGGCTGGGCCCATGAGCCATGGCTGCTGAGCCTGCGCGTCTGGAGCCTGTGCTCCGCAACGGGAGAGGCCACAACAGTGAGAGGCCCGCGTACCACAAAAAAAAAAAAAAAAAAAAAAAAAAAATGTATGGAGGAAGATATGGATTAATCAATAAGGGATGCTGAAACTATTGATTATCCTTGTGGATAAAAATAACACCTTTGCTTATTACCATATTAAAATCTCAGCTCCAGGTTTATTAAAAATCTAAATGGGGAAAATCAACACTTAAAAATTTTTAAATAAAATATAACATTCTATTGAGGAGACTTTCTTTAAAAAGGACACAAAAACTGCACACCAAAATTGAAAAGCTGATAGATTTGACAATAATAAACTTAAAATTTCTCTAAAACAAAGATATATTGTAGGTTGGGGAAAGATATTTGCAACACATACAACGAACAAGGGTTAGCATCCAGAATACAAAGAACTTTACAAAATTATGAGAAAAATACAAACAACCCAGTAGAAAGATAGGCAAAAGATATGAACAGGCAGTTCATGTAAGAGAAAATGCAAATGACCAATAAAAATATGCAAAGATACTCAACTTCACTGGTAATCAGGAAAATGCAAATTTAAGCAATAACTAGGTACCTTTAAACACCATCATATTGGCAAACATTAAAAGGAAAACCTCACAATAACAGTGCTGGTGAGGCAGTGGAATAATAGGACATTTTCTACACTCTTGACGGAAGGGTAATTTTCTACAAGTACTTTCAGTAGCCATTTGGCAAAATGTATTAAAGTCAAAGAAACAAATGCCTTTGAATCCAGTTATTCTATGTCTCCTGGCCACATGTGCACCTGGAGACGGGTAAAAGATTAACCACTGCAACATCATTTGTAATCATAGAAAACTGGAGACAAATGCTCATAAACAAGGGGATGAATAAATATTAATAAACTATGATATATTGACACAATGCCAAATTATAAAGCAGTGAAAAGGAACAAATTGACTGGAGCTACATACAACAGTCTGGATGAATTCCCAAAGCATAATGTTGAGAAAAAACAAAACAAAACTCAATTATATGCACAATATGTGCAGTATGATATGATTTTCATAGAGGTTAACAACATACAAAATAAAACGGTGTATTGTTTTGTATGAATCATGTTTTTTCATTCCATATTTTTGATGTTTTGACATCTTGGGGTTTGCTGACTCTGGAGGGACTACTCCTAGAGATAGCAAACAACTGGCCTGAGAGTGTGCCTTTCTTATGTAAACCAACTAATCCATACCCCCAAGCACCTCCTTTAAGGGGCCCTTACACTCTGGGCCACCATTCCTCTGTCCTAATCACCCCAGGGAAGCTCCTACACCACAGAGTCCACTGAAATTATTTAGACTAGCCAATCCTAAACCTGTTTACCCTGTTTCACCCATTTTTTTCTCCTTGGAAGCCACAATAAAATGTTTTCCCCCAGCTCCCTCTGCCTCGTGACCAACCCTGGTGCTTCCCCATGTGCCCCCTTCTCCTGGGAGCTGTGAGAATAACAAACTATCTTTTCAAAGGTAGTTTCCTCCTAATCTTTTGGCCTCACCATACTCAAATAGTAATAAGACCTATATTGCAAAACATGTTTAGAGATGCATACATATCTACCAAAAGGAAAATTCTGAGAATCGCAACACCAAAATCAGCATAGTGCTTACCTCTGTGACAAGAAGAAAAGGAGTGAAACACAAATATATCTAAAATGTTTTGTATTTTTTAAAAAGATCTAAACCATTTTGACGGAACGTTAAGATTTGGCAAAGCTGAGCGGTGCTTTATGAGTGTTTATGATACCATTCTCTACGCTTCATACTTGAAATATTTCATAATTAGTTTTTCAAGATTGAAATTCTCACCAGGCCATATCCCTAGCATCATTTATTTATCTGTTTGTTTTTAAACAGGGAGAGCTATTTAAAAGTATCATCATACTCTTCATGTCAGATGGCAACTTTACTTCACTCTGTTAAGGGGGCATGAAGTGCCTGAATGATTTCTATAAAGATGCACAATTCATCAAGATGGCTCTGAAAAGAAAATTTTCTTCACTATACTGCAAGTTACTTAATGTCTCTTCCATGATAAATGGGGTGGGTGGGGTTTATTTTTTTCTTTCCTGAAATGGAGAAGCTTTAGGATTCCCTTGAACTCTGTCTCTGTTAGAAGCAATCCATATCTTAGGCAGTCCATTCACCCTTGGCCAAATTTAATTCCTCTTTGTGGATTAAAGGAGAATAGTTTAAAAGATCCCATAAAAAGCTTTCTGGCAGCCTGGAAAACAGCCAATATTCTTTTTGAGGAAGCTGCCTTTTTATGATGGCCCAAGTTTAAAGGACACTGGGCTCTGTGTTCTTTGAATTTCACACAAGTTTAAAAAATTAAAGTGAGAACAGCTTGGCCTAGGATATACAAAAAGAAATTGATCATCATCCTGACCTCAAAATGCCAAGAGTTTTTGTGCTTCACACTCTTTAGGTCAAACTGCTACCCTAATTAACTTTCTGGGAATGTGTCCAGGAAAACTATCCAAGGGGGTGGATTGAACTAAATGAGGAAATCATCCAGAAAAAAAGAGAGTTTAAATAACTTGATTTGGCTCTTTACCATGACCCAGGAGATAACTACCCCACTGTCAAAATCATTTAGGCACCTAATTGGTTGTATTTCTCATGTTGTTACACATGAGTCTTGAAGCCAGTGGGGCAGCCAATAGTAGGAAGGAAGAGGTGGGGAGGTAGGAAGAGGTGGCTTCCTTATATAACTGGACTTTAAGGTTTTTTTAAAGAAAAACAAACTTCACATTTTGGCATAAGTCTTAACTGCCTAGATGTGGGGTGCTTTGTAATGTGTGATGTGAGGTGCTCTATAAAACACAGAGAAATTGGTTCAACTAGCATTAGCCCTTCATCCACCTTCCGGCTGTGTGTGAAAATGCCAACGATTCATTGGGGGTTGCAAAGCCTCCCATGGGGTTTCTTGGGATAGAGGTGTCAGTGTTCTTTGTATCCTTCTTCCATGGTGTGGAGGAGACTCTTGTCCTTAACCTTAAACCAAATGTGAGAGGTATTAGGAGGACTAATTAAAGGGGTTGTCACTCATTTCCTGCAAATCTGGAAGACATAGAGCCTGGCTTATGACTAAAGTCTGACCTCTAAAGGTGAGAAGTGGCCAGCTGCTTTGGGAGAGGGCTGCAGTTCCACAGACAAAGGTGTGGGTTTCCCAGAAGCCAGACCTATACCCAGCTGAAGGGAGCTGGATTCTCATCCTCAAAAAACTGGACTTGCCTGCATAGTGACCAGACCCCAAAAGAAAACCTGTCTGGAGCTTCTACTCCCGGAAGCCAGTGAGAGGAAGGAACTGCTCTCCCAGAACCACAGATGGAGGTCCTAAGAATTAGCCTTTGAATATCTGCCACACCCAGAGGGGTCCAAAGCCAGGTGGCCACTGTGCCATCAGTGTTGGATCCAGTTCCTTTCCGTCCAGTCTCTCTACCTCCTAGGCCCTAGCCAGGCAAGGCCAGAAACAACAGCAAGTTGGGGAGGAATTAATAAGAGAGAAGAAGCCCCCCCTTCCTCATCAGTTACAGGTTTCTGAGTCTGAAGTGGGCCCAAGCAGTGGAATAGGGAGGTCTTAAATAGGATGAAAAAGTGGACCTTTAATAATAGTCAACACTAGACTTTCATGACATTCATGAGACTGGAACAGCTATGGCACCTGCCCCGAATTTCATCTGGGATGGGGGAAAATGAGTCAGCAGAGTAGGGTTTGCCTGGCAGTGGTAGTAAAGAAGAGAGCTACTTCTGGTTGTACCCTGTTGAATCCATCTTGGTGGATATGTTATGATTTCTGAGCTGGTGAAAACCTTCCCCAAGTCTTCCTCTGTAGAACTTTATCTGTGAGAGAAAAAGTATTATGAACTTAAATGGGAGAAGGAATGGAAAGCATTCTTATTCTTATTTCCTCCCCTGTTATTTAGCTCTTATTCCCTGGGCTGTCAATGAGCAGTTTAGGACAGAGAGGGTAATTTGGCTTTTCCTTTTGGTGCAGTTTGACATAGAAGAAACATTTGCAAGTCAGAGCCCCAGCCATGGGGATTTTCTACATACTAGCAGAATGGCTGGCTAAAGGAAGGGAAATGATTGCCCAGATGTTCAGTTTCCATTGACCTTCTATTCAGTTAAAGTTCCAGATAATCTGTCTCATGTAGACACTGCCACATGCCATTGTGTGGACTCAAGATACCATGATGTTTTCTTTAGGAGAGAAAGTTTATGGTTGTAGGATAGAAACTCATGAGGCGGGCGCCACTCCAAACCCAGCTCCCATGACACCTTGCTGTCCCCTGAGTCTCCAAGATTTCCCCTCACCAACCTTCCTGGAGTGGAGATTCTTCAATTTTATCATCTTCCAGTGAACAGGGATTTCTAATAGCTCTTTTGAATCTGCTTTCCTTTTTATTCCACTTATGTCCCCTTATCTGAACATCTGTGCTGGGCTGATAAAGGGGATGTTGGCTCCCCTGCTAACTGTATATCACTGCTGACTTTATCTCCTCCTTTGTAACCTTTACATCAAGGTGGTGGAGACTTTTTTTTTTCCTGTCTCCCTCCTCCCTTGTTTGCACCGAGTGGCCCTGGAATTATTCTCTACACCACGTTTTATCACCTGTTCACTTTCATTTTATCAGCTGTGCACTTTCGTCGTCTTACCTGAATCTGATGCCTGATTTGTAACTCATTTATATGAAAGCTCGGGATGAAGAAGCAGCATGGTGACGAGAAAAGACCACTAGGGTAAAAAATTAGAAATCTGGGTTCCATTCTGGCTCTGCTACAAAGTATGCAAATAACTGAGAAAAGTCAGGTCCAATCTGTAAAGTGAGGGGGATGGTCCCGATGATCTCTAAAGCCCTAGAAGATAGATTTTACACTGTGGTTATGTAGTGGAATCCTCCTCAAATGCTCTCCCATTTCAGTCACATTCTGTTGAAAGCAAAAGAAATAATTTTACATTAAGTGCTCAACACAGAATGAAGCCCATCATAGGGGATTACTGAACGATAGCTAGCCCTCCTTTTTCTCTAGTCAAGGTTAAAATCACTTGAGCCTGCCCTTTCCTTCCCGTCCCTCTGCCACCACTCAGGCCAGACCCTCATCCCCTCATGTCTGCAGCCTTGGCTGTGACCTACTAACAGGATTTCCTCCTCTGGTCTCTACTGTCTAGTCTGTCTCATCTAAGACCAGAGTGTTCCTTCTAACACTGCTTGCCTCAACACTCTCCTACTCAAAAGCAAGACAAAACAAAAGAAAAAAAGCCAACAAAGATTAAAGACACATAAAGCCCCTTCAATTGCTTGCCAGTACCTCTAGGAAAATTAACTCATTTGTCATCCATTTGAGGCATTCCACAGTCTGCCTCCTCTCCTTTTCAGGGAAATGTTCTACTACTTCCTACATAGAAACTTTAGCCAGGGCCTCACCATTAATACATGGCTTGTGTTGTATATGTACTAAAATTCCATGGGTGTATGTCCAGTCTCCCTAAGTATATGGAATGGTCTCATAGAGCAGGAACCATGCCACTTGTCTGTATTCCAAAGGGCCTCATCTCATCAGTGCTTTGTGTATTTCAAATATTAATGCATATTAGTAGATGGGGGATAATGTATATAATGGCAATAGCTCCAAGTTTTAGGCATATGAGCATCTCATACTCTAAATCACAGAAGATTTTGCCCTTCCAAGTTATTCCAACCACACCAATCAGTTTTGTTCAAAACAATACTTAGAACATACATGAATGATGAAAAAGGAATCTAGCTTTCTAGGAATTTAATACAGACTTGGTGAAGAATATAGAAAGGGTTTCTTAGGATATGGGAGAGCAGTTGGTAGAAAGTAAAAACTGTGAACTATTGGCCCATGAATTGAATCCAGCTCCAGACATGTTTTGTTCAGCCCACACAGTATTTTAAAGAAATTTGAATTGGTTGCCAGCACTTCAAATTGTGAAAGTTCATCTAAAATTGCAGATTTGTGGCCTCTCTTGAAGACTTAGAATATCTAGCAACACTGGGCTACATTCCCACATAACTGCAACTGGCTACAGTTGAGTGATGGCTGACACAGCATAAGCTACCGGTTGGTCAGATTCCTTGTTGGCTTGTTTTTCTGTTTCGTGCCCTACGACTTTGTGTTTGGGAGTTCTGGTACTTGACAAGCTAGTCTGAATGGGTTTGAACCTTTTAGAACCCAGTGGTTCTCAACCTTGGGTGCGTATGAGAATCACTTGGGGCTGTTTTTGTTGCTGTTGTTTTCCATATACTTATAAATGCCTGAACCCCACCTGTGGGTGGGTGGTGCAGTCAGGAATCCTTATTTTAAAAGCTCCCTGGGGCTTCCCTGGTGACGCAGTGGTTGAGAGTCCGCCTGCCGATGCAGGGGACACGGGTTCGTGCCCGGGTCTGGGAAGATCCCACATGCCGCAGAGCGGCTGGGCCCATGAGCCATGGCCGCTGAGCCTGCGCGTCCGGAGCCTGTGCTCCGCAACGGGAGAGGCCACAACAGTGAGAGGCCCGGGTACCGCAAAAAAAAAAAAAAAAAAAAAGCTCCCTAGGTGATTCTCATGCACTGTGAAGATTAGGAACACCTGCTTTGGAGGGACAGCACAAAGAACCAGCAGCAAGCTGCCTTGATCAGTAGTTAGGGAGTTGGCATGATGGGGAAGGTGTTTACAAAGCTGCTCCTATCCCAAATCTAACTCCCCTCAGTACATGGTTGAGGGGTAATCTAAGCAGTTCCTTATAATCTAGGATCAGTAGGAAACCCTAAATTAGACATCACCATGATTCACTGGAATAACAGCACATACATAGGACATGTGCACATTCCCTTGGAGACCTCCAGTCAGTGGAGCTTAAGTTTTTGCCTGGGGCTGGATCAGGGTGGAGAGGACTTGAGCTCAGAGGGTGTATAGTGCTATGAATAAGAGTCATGTATTTCACAGTAAAGAAGGAGGAGGGCATTGAATGGAAGTGAGACAGCAAGCCAGAGCGGGGAGTCCAAGGGACAGGACCAGAGGCAGATATTGAGAGTCAGAGAAAGTCCATTTGTTCTTTTGACAAATATTTATTGTGTTCCTACTTATATGTCTGACACTGTTCTAGGCCCTGATGACCTAGTGGTAACAAAGTGTCTTCTCTAATGAGTTTATATTCTAGCCAGAGAAGTAAGGGACGAGAAATAATTTGAGAAAAAAAGTAGGTACAGTCATGGGGCAATTACTTGGAATGAAAGGAAGGTCAGTCATGTATAAATTAACAGGTATAAAGAAGAAACAGTTCTTTAAAACTTACATCCTATGGATGGATGGAGAGAGAGAGAGAGAGAGAGAGAAGAGAGGCAGGGAAGGAGGGGGTGAGAGAGAGAGAGTGAATGAACTACCATATACAGTTATTCATTTACAGATTATTTATTGATCAACTACTAATGACACACATTATCTAAAGTTCTGGGAAAAGCAATGGTGAGCAAGATACATTTCTTGCCCTACCAATTTTAATTCTATTGTGATATACATATATATATATAATCTAATAATTATAGTACAGAGTGTATGGTGATGATGACAATGGTCATTTTTAGTGCTTGCTGTGTCAGGCACTATGCTAAATATTTCATTTGCATGACTTCCCTGGTGGTGAAGTGGTTAAGAATCCACCTGCCAATGCAGGGGACACGGGTTCAAACCCTGGTCTGGGAAGATCCCACATGCTGCGGAGCAACTAAGCCCGTGTGCCACAACTACTGAGCCTGCACTCTAGAGCCTGCGAACCACAACTACTGAGCCTGTGTGACATAACTACTGAAGCCCGTGTGCCTAGAGCCTGTGCTCTGCAACAGTGGAAGCCACTGCAATGAGAAGCCCGCACACCGCAATCAAGAGTAGCCCCTGCTCGCCGCAACTAGACAAAGCCTGTGCGCAGCAAGGAAGACCCAACACAGCCAAAAATAATAAATAAATAAATAAATAAATAAATAAGTGGATTAGTCCACAGCATGGAATATTTCATTTGCATTATCTAATATAATCCTCAAAACCACCTTATGAATTAAGTAACTATACTTGTATCTATTTATAGATGAGAGCATTGAGTTAAGAGTGGTGTAGTAAGTTGATCAAGTGGCAGATCTGATTTTCAAAGTCAAGTCTGGCCCCCAAAGCCCAAGCTCACATATGTATATGTGAATTCATATATACATGAGAGGGATAAGAGATTGGGACCAGGGCTGGTTAGATTTTAATGGGGGCAAGTGGGATGAATGAGAACAAAGCAGATCTGGAGCTTAGATGTTTTTTTAAAAAGCAGTACCAGGTAAATTAATTCAAAGGGGGGACCGCAGTCATTTGAGATTGTGCTGGGAATTTGGGAAAACACAAAGATGGCTCAAGAAGGTGAAAGGAAAGATCTTATTAGAAATTCCTCTGAAGGCCAGTCTTATTAAATTAATTCAGAATTGGGTTTTTGTTACTCTAGATTCTGGGTCTTGGTCTGGATAGAATTCAGGGCTGCCCTTACTCTGTTGGAGTGAATAAACAGAATTCCACTTCAATGACTCACCAGGGTCTCAGCATCTGATAAAATGACAAATATATTATGCCTCTAAAGCCGTTCTTTCAGTCCCCTTGGTTAATGTCAACCTGGTTTAACTGTGATGTTTATTGACAACATTTAGCTCAAAAGGAAATAATGAAAGGCGACTGGCACATAAAGGTCAGTTTGGGGCAACTTCTGCTCAGATATAGGAGGATTAACTAGGGATAAACTTCCTTCTGGAATCTATGGGCTCTGCCTGACTGTGACAATCACTGAGAATGAAACCACAAGAACAGCACCAAAAAAAGTCATCACAGCTTCATGAACCAAAGATAAATTTAAGTCTTTCATAATGCACTTAAAACTAATTTCCGTTTTCTATTTGGGAGTTTCACACATTTAATCAGAAAGCATATGCGTTGAATAATTATCTTTTACTGACTCTGTAAAATGCAAATGTCGAATGTTCAAATGAACTCTGTTAGAGACAAGAACAAATGAATGAAACTATTTAAAATAGATTCAGAGAAAAGCGAACAAGACATTGCTCAGAATGCAACCCTGGATCCAAAATCACTCCTCAGATAATAAAAATGTTATTTATTACAGGATTTTGAAGAATGCTTTATTTAATCTTTAAGGTAATAATATGATGATATCTATACCTAATCCTTAAGACCAACATGTATATTGACAGAAAAAGATTCCCTGAAAAATTTAATTTCCTCTGTGAGGATAAGAAGAAAGCATTATTGACATTGTTTCTTTTGAATATGGACCAGAGATTTTACTGGAAATCAAGATAAATACCTCTGCTTTGCATCAGAAGAACATTAAATATTAAGCACACATGATGCTTCTCTAGATACTAACTGCTAGCCCAGAGCAGATCCTGAATAAATAGTTCCTACATTGTAATAGAGGCAAAGCATTATTTGTCTATACTACTTAACTGGTAGAAATAAAGAGCAATGGCCAGTAGAAACGCAAGGACTCTATACTTCATTAAAAATATTACAATCTGTAAATGATAATTTCTAGATTAACTGTGTGTGACAAAGTAACAGCTTTGCAACAATGATGTAATAGTATTGGCACCTTGCATTTAACAAAGAGGGTCATGTCTCCAATTTTTTGATCATGGGATGTATTTCATTTTACTCAAGGAATGAAATCTCTATCTTGGCTTTTGACATTTCCTATTTTGAAAACACCCATTGATCTAAGAAATAAATACTCCTGTTAAACGAGGCCTTTGTACTAATTGAAGACTAAAACATGGTGGTGAAGAGCTGGGTCATTGCTGGTGGGATGCACTCTCCACCAGACTTTTCTAATTCTAAGCTGTGCAAAGCACATGGATCCTAGCTCGTGGGGACACTGACCACTGGCAAGGGGCTTAGCCTTGGCTGAGAGGAATAAAAAATGGGGGAAGTAAACTAACATTTGGTGAAGACTTGCTATGTGCAGCCATTGTTCAAGGCTGTTTACCACATGCTCTTACTTTTTAGTTCTCACTGCAGCGTAACAAAGTAAATTCATTTTTTTCAAACCAACATACAGTTTGAGTGTATGTGTACAATTCTAAGAGTTTTAACACATGAGTAGATTCATATAACCCTCACCACCACAATCAGGGTACAGAACAGTTCCATCCCATCTCCACAAAACTCACTGTGCTGCCCCTTTAAAGTCACACTGATTCCCACCCCTCCCCTCCCCTCCCCCACAAGTCTTAAGCTCTGGTAACCACTGATCTGTGTTCTGTTGCTATATTTTTGCCTTTCTCAAATATTATATAAATGGTACGATCCACTATATTACCTTTTGAGACTGGCTTTTTTCCATCAGTACTCTTCAGTTAAGTTTGTCTTGTATATCAATAGTTTGTTTCTTTTTGTTGCTGAATAGTATTTCATTGTATGTATATACTACAATTTGTTTACTTATTCACTTGTTGAAGGACATTTGGGTTGTTTCCATTTTTGAGCGATTAGGACTAGAGCTACTATAAACACTGATGTGCAGGGTTTTGTATGAATATACATTTTCACTTTTCTAGGATAAATACCTAGGAGTGAAATTACTGGGTTATATGGTAAATGTAAATTTAACTGTATAAGAAACTGCCAAGTTATTTTGCAGAACAGCTTTACCATTTTGCAGTCTCACTAGTTATATGTGACAGTTCCAGGTGCGCTGCATTCTTGTCAGCATTTGGTAGTATCAGTTTTGTTTTGTTTTAATTTTAGCTGTTCTATTTGCTGTGCAGTTTTATCACATTGAGATTTTGATTACTTCCTTAATGGCCACTGAGGTTGAGCATCTCTTTATGTGCATCTCTTTGTCTCTTTATATCTTCTTTGGTGAACTGTCTGTTCATATCTTTACCCTGAATTTTTTGTTGTTGTTTCCTTTCTGCTGAGTTCTAAGGGTTTTCCTTTTTTAGAACATAATCTGGATACATGTTCCTTCTTAGATATGTGATTTACAAATATTTTCTCCCACTCTGTAGTTTGTCTTTCATTCTCCTGATAGTATGTTACACAGAGCAAAAGTTTTTAATTTTGATAAAGTCCAGTTTATCAGTTGTTTCTTTTATGGGTAGTGCTTTTAACGTTATATCTAAAAACTCTTTGCCTAACTCCAGGTCATAGAGATTTTCTCCAATGTGTTCTAAGAATTTTATAGTTTTATAATTTATATTTAGATTTATGATCCATTTTGGGTTTGGGGTTAATTTTGTTTAAGGGGTGAGGTTTAGGTCAAGCTTCTTTTTTTGCATATGTTCCAATACTGTTTGTTTAAAAAGACTATCCTTTTGCCATTGAATCACTTTTGCACTTAAACCAATCAGCCATAGTTTTGTGGGTTTATTATTGGACTCTCTATTCTGTTACATTGATCTGCGTCTATCCCTTTGCCAATGCCATATTTTCTTGATTACTGTAGTTTTATAGTAAGTCTTGAAATTTCATAATGTGAATTCTCTTTATTCTTTTTTAGAATTGTTTTGGCTATTTTAATTCCTTTGCCTTTCCATATAAATTTTAAAATCAACTAATCTGTATTTATAAAATACCTGCTGGGATTTTGAATGAAATTGTGTTAACCTACAGATCAGTTTGGGGAGAATTGACATCTTAACTATATTACTTTTTCCAATTATGAACACAACAGAGTATATCTCTTTTATTTAGGTCTTCTTTGGTTTCTTTAATCAGCATTTTATAACTATCAGGATACATACAGATCCTTTATTTTATAGGGTTTATAACTAAGAATTTCATTTTTTTTTGATTGTCAATGGTATTAGATTTTATTTTTGTTTTCTAATTGTTGTTCATTGTGAATTTAAACATAAAATGATTTTTACTTGTTGCATCCTGCAGCTTTCCTAAATTCACTTATTACTTCTGGGACCATTTTTTTGAGATTGCATGGACTTTCTATATAGACAATCATATCATCTATTAATAGAAACAATTTTATTATTTTCCAATCTGAATGCCTTTTATTTATCTTTCTTGCCATATTGTACTGTGCAGGTTTCCAGTACTATGTTAAAGGGAAGTGGTGAGAGTGGACATTCTTGCTTTATTCCTGATCTCAGTGGACATTCTTGCCTTTCACCTCTCATGATTAAGTATGATATTAGTGGTAGCTATTTTTCTTGATGCTCTTTATCAAGTAGAAAGTTATCTTCTATTCCAGGTTTGCTGAGTGTTTTACCATGAGTGGATATTGAATTATTTTCAAATGCTTTTTCTACATTAATTTATATAATCTTGTTGTTTTTGTTCTTTAGTCTTTTCAGTCTGTAGGTTGCATTGTTTGATTTTCAAATATTAAAAGTCTTGCATTCTTGGGATAAACCCTACTTGGTCATTGTGTGTAATTCTTATTATATGTTGCTGGTTTTGATTTGCTTATATGTTGTTGAAGATTTATCATCTGTGTTCATGGGGGGTATTAGTCCTTAGTTTTCTTCTGTTGCACTATCTCTGTCTAGTTTTGATATCAGAGTAATGCTGGCCTCATAAAATGAGTTTGGAAATGTCAATTAGATCCACTTGGCTGATGATGCTGTTCATTCTTCTAGATCCTTTTTGATGTTATACCTACTTGTTCTTTTCATTACTGAGAAAGGAATGTTAAAGCCTCCAAATATAGCTGTAGATTTGTCCATTTCTCATTTCAGTTGTATCAATTTTTGCTTCATATATTTTGAAGCAATGTTGTTAGGTGCATACACATTTAAAATTATTAAGTCTTCTTGACCCTTTTGTCATTATGTAATGTGCCTTTTTATTCTTTGTAGTTTTCTTTGCTCTGAAGTCTACTATTTCTTTGCTCTGATGTTTGATATTAATGTAGCCACTCCTACTTTTTTTTGATCAGTGTTTGCATGATATGTCTTTATTCATCCTTTATTTTCAGCCTTCCTATAACGTTATATTTAAAGTAGATTTAGTTTAGTGTATAGTTTAATGTCTTTATTTTAATTGGGGTGCTTAAGTTATTTACACATAAGGTAAATTATTAATATGTTTAGACTTAGGTCTATCATTTTCTAATTTGTTTGTTTCTTCTATTTTTTTTACTGTTACCCCTTTCCTTCCTTCTTTTGGATTATTTCATTTTTTTTCAAATTTTATTTGACCATATTTCTTTATATAAATTATTAAGTGGTTGCTCTAGGGATTAAAATATTCACACTTAAAATTTCAGAATCCACTTAGAATTTATATTTTATGATTTCAAGATGAATGTAGAAACCTTACCATCATATAGTCCTTTTAACCTTCTTTCATGTTGTACTTGTCATATGCATTTCATCTACATATATTGAAAAACCTATCAGATAAAGTTATAATTTTTTCTTTTTAGTTTGTTATATTTATCTACATATTTCAGATATTTTATTATTTATATATGTCTATATTATATATATTATTTAATATATACTATTAACTGTTAATGTTCTAAGTTTACTTTTGGAATAATTTTCCTTCAAACCGAAGAACTTTCTTCAGAATTTCTTTTAGGGCAGTTTTGCTAGCAACAAGTTCTCTTGGATTTCTTTCTTTTGATAATGTTTTATTTTATCTCTATTCTTTAAGGCTATTTTCATAGGACATGGAATTCTGGGTTTTTCTTTTAGAACTTTAAAATGTTGTTCCATGAATGAAAAGAAAAACACAACATACTAAAGCTTATGGGATACCAACAAATTAGATAACCTAGGTTAAATGGACAAGTTCCTGGGAAGACACAAACTACCAAAACCTACTAAAGAATAAACAGAAAATCTGAATAGATATAATAAATCAAGACTCTGAATTAGTAAGCAAAAAAACTTTTCACAGAGAAAAGCCTAGGACAAGATGTCTTCAGTGGTGAACTCTGTCAATTGTTTAAAGTAGAATTAACCCCTTTTTCACAAAATTCAAAAATTCAAATCCTTCACAAAATTTTCTAAAATATAGAAGATGAATGAGTGGTTTCTAACTTATTCCATGAGACAAGTATTACTGTAATACCAAAATCAAAGACATCACAAGAAAATAAAATTACATACCAATAACCCTTATGAATACAGATGCAAAAATCCTCAACAAAATATAAGCAAACCAAATCCAATAACGTATAAAAAAGATTGTACACCATGATCAAGTGGAATTTATGCCAGGAATACATGGTTGGTTTAACATGCCAAAATCAATATGTTACATTATAATAATAGGATAGAGGACAAAAATGATATTATCACTCCAAGAGGTGCAGAAAAAACATTTGACAAAATCCAGCACTGAACAAACTAGGAACAAACGCACACTTCCTCAAGCTGATAAAAGGCATCTATGAATACCTCACAGCTAACAACATACTTAATGGTGTAAGACTGAAAACTTATCACCAAGATCAGGAACAAGACAAAGATGTCCACTCACAATTTCAGTTTAATAATACTGTAGGTTCTATCCAGAACAATTGAGTAAGAAAAATAAATAAAAGGCCTCCGGTTGAAAAAGAAGTAAAACTATTTCTTTTCACAGATGACATGATCTGTGAAAAGAGATAGTTATAATACAGAAAATTCATTATCATAGTTTAGTTGTGATACAGAAAATTCTGAGGAATCCACAAAAAATATTAGAGCTGATAAGTTCATCAAGGTTACAGAAAAATCAATTGTATTTTTATACAGTTGCAATAAACAATTCAAAAACAGAAGGAAGAAAACAATTCCATTTACAATAGCATGAAAAACAATAAAATACTTAGAAATAAACTTAATAAAAACAGTGTTAAATTTCTACTCTGAAAACTACAAAATATTGTTGAAAGAAATTAAAGAAGACCTAAATAAATGGAAAGACATCCTGTTTTATGGAATGGAAGACTGAATTACTATTGATATGAAAATACTCTCCAAATTAATCTACAGATTCAAAGCTATACCTATCTAAATCTCAGCTGTCTTTTTTTTTAAACAGAAGTTAACAAGCTGATTCTAGAATCCATATGATAATGCAAGGGACTCAGAATAGCCAAAATAATCATGAAAAAGAACAAAGTTGGAGGACTTATACTTTCTGATTTAAAAAGTAACTACAACATTACAGTAAGCAAGTTCATGTGGTACTGGCAAAAGGATAAAAATATAGATTAATGAAATAGAACTGAGAGGCCAGAAGCCCACAGATTTTTGGGCAATTGATTTTTTTTTTTTTTTTTTTTGCGATACGCAGGCCTCTGACTGTTGTGGCCTCTCCCATTGCGGAGCACAGGCTCCAGACGCACAGGCTCAGCGGCCATGGCACACGGGCCCAGCCGCCCCGTGGCATGTGGGATCTTCCCAGACCGGGGCACGAACCCGTGTCCCCTGCATCGGCAGGCGGACTCTCAACCACTGTGCCACCAGGGAAGCCCTGGGCAATTGATTTTTGACAAGGCATTTTAATGGGAGGAAGAACAGTCTTTTCAATGAATGGCATTGACACAACTGAATAGCCACATGCAAAAGAAGGGAATTGAACCACTACTGCACACCATATACAAAAGAAACTCAAAATGGATCAAAGATCTAAATGTAAGAGTGAAAACTTTAAAAGTCTCAGAAGTAAATCCCTGTGTACTTAGATTAGTTCTTTCCTTATTAAATATGATACCAAAAGCAAAAGTGACAAAAGAAAAATAAAGTTGTAATTCATCAAAAATAAAAATGTTTGTGCTTTAAAGGACACTGTCAAGAAAGTGAAGAGTTATCCCACAGATAGGGAAAAAATATTTGTACATCATATATATGATAAGGCTCTTGTATCCAGAATATATATATATATATATATATATATATATATATATATATATATATTCAACAATAAGACAAATAATCCAATTTAAAAATAGGCAGGGGATTTGAATAGTAATTTCTTCAATAAAGATATACAAATGGCCAATAAGTGTGTGAAAAGGTACTCTACATCTTTAGTCATTAGGGAAATGCAAATTGAAGCCACATTGAGATGCCACTTCACATCCACTAGATCACTGTAATAAAAAAGATGGAAAATAACAAGTGTTGATGAGGATGAGGAGACATTAGAATATTCTTACATTGCTAGTGCAAATGTATAATGATGTAGGTACTTAGAAAGAATTGCTTTGATGGTTCTTCAGAAAGTTTGTAGAGCTCTCGTATAGTCCATCAATTCCATTCCTATGTATCAATATATACCCAAGAGAATGGAAAACATATATCTACAAAAAAACAAGTACATGAATGTTCATAGCAACATTATTCATAATAGTCAAAAGTGGAAACAACCCAAATGTCCATTAGTGGATGAATGGATAAATAAAATGTGGTATATCCACACAATGGAATGCTACTTGGCTGTAAAAAGGAATGAAGTACTGATAGATGATATAACATAGTTGAACTTTGAAAACATTATGCTAAGTAAAAGAGCAGACATAATAGGCCACATATTGCATGATTAGTTTACATGAACTGCCTGTAGTAAGCAAATATATAGAGGCAAAAAATATTTTAGTGTTTTCCAAGGGATGGAGGGAGAAGGAGATAGGGTGATTACTAATGCATATGGAGTTTCTTTTTGTGATGAAAATATTCTGGAATTATATAGTGGGGATGGTTGTAAAACCTAGTGAATATACTAAAAATAACTGAATTGTTCACTTTAAAAGAGTGAATTTTATGGTATGTGAATATCTCAATACAGCATAATAATAATAACAATAATACAAATACTAATAACTGTTGCACTTCTTTATGGCTTCCATATTTTCTGATGAGAAATCCATAATCATTTGAATTGTTGTTCCCTTATATGAAATGTGTTGTTTTTCTGCTTTCATTAAATTTTTTTAAAGCATTACTTTTTTATCGCCTTTATTTTTTAATTAATTAATTTATTTCCTTTATTTTTTTTTGGCTGCATCGGATCTTAGCTGTGGGATTTTCGTTGAGGCATATGGGATCTTTTGTTGCAGCATGGGCTCTTCATTGTGGCCTGTGGGCTTCTCTCTAGTTGTGGCTCGTGGGCTTCTCTCTAGTTATAGTGTGTGGATTTTCTCTCTCTAGCTGTGGCACGTGGGCTCTGTAGTTTGTGGCACTTGGGCTCTCTTGTTGAGGTGCGCAAGCTCAGTAGTTGTGGTGCGAGGGCTTAGTTGCCCCACAGCATGTGGGATCCTAGTTCCCTGACCAGAGATCGAACCCTCATCCCCTGCATTGGAAGGCAGATTCTTTACCACTGGACCACCAGGGAAGTCCCCAGTAAATTTTCTTTTTCTTTAGTTTTCATTAGTTAAATTATATTATTCTGGACCTGGATTTCTTTGAGTCTTTCCTGTTTGAGATTTGCTAAATTTCTTGAATCTATAGGTTTATGTATTTCACCAAAATTGAGAAGTTTTCAGCTAGTTTTTCCATTCTATTTTCTGCTTCAGCTTCTTTTTCCTCTCCTCCTGGAACTCAGATAATACAAATAATAGACCTTATGATACTGACCCACAGGTTCCTGAGACTCTGTTCATTTCTCTTCTTTCTTTTCTCTGTTTTTCAGGTTGGATAATTCCTCCTGATCTATGTTTAAGCTCTTGACCAGGATCTTGGATTTAGTAGAAAAAGGATGAACTTTTGGATAATTGGGAATTGTAGTGGCTATTTGGAGGAATCTTTCACTTAGATAAGATAGTCTACCTTAGGGGAACTCTTAAAAAGAGAGGATTCCTAACCTATCAGAGACAATAGAATGCATTCTTTGATTGGTATGCAGAAAAATGACTCCAAAAATAACTTCTACGAGTCCTTGCGGCATGTAAATAAAAAATATTTGGTAAAAACTTTAGCCATCTTAGCAGGTAACTAACTTATTCTATCTCCTAGGAACACAATTTGGATCCAGCTTTTCTTTTGACTTTTGTGTTATTGTACCTGATACATGCTTAAAATTTTTAAATGAAAACTGTAAGATATCTGTTTGCGTCTGTCTGTATGTTTATGTACATCTGTGTATGTATGTATATTATGTATATGTGATATTTTTTAAAAGCTCTATTTAACTGGTTTAAAAAATAAGCCAATTAAGTATTCCTAAATTAGGTATTATATAACGTATTCCTAAAACTCTCAGAAATATAGAGGCTAACCCAAAGGCTTTCCAAGCTCACATGATCTAGGATAATATTCAATAAATAAAAGCTAGTTTAAGTTTGTTGGTTTAGTTAAAACAGGCATGTCCCCAGAGTTGGCAACATGAAATATAATTCAAACATACTGCTTTTTCTACCTAGATTTACTAGTCAAATAAGCTCATGCTATCTCTATGTTACAAAATTTGTCAGCAAGAAAAATAACTAAAGATGATGGTTAGCTGTTTAACATCTAATCCAAGCATACTTGTTTTGAAAAACAAGTAATTTAAATAAATGTAAATAAGATAAAAGTTTATACTAAATTAAATTAAATGATGGATATTCACTGAATATAGGTCATTTCTATACTAAGACATTAATAGCTAAACATAAATTTAGCTACCATTGGCTTGTTAATTTTTACAGATGAAAAATATCTGGGTCTATTGATAAATATGTCTTTTGCCACATTAAAAAAATTATACTATGAAAATATGTATTAAAAATTATAAATTTTTATAATTATGTATTCATAAATTTGCTAATCTACTACAAGATGCTGATGTATGACACAGTTCCTAATTGCCTGCTTCCTAGTTTTCACTAGAAAATATAGGTTACTAATAGTTAAATTTTATGATCAATATGTAAAAATAAAACTACTAGAAACAGTTAAGAGTGAAGGGAAACAGCTTTGTATACAAAGTATGGCAGGAAAAGGGGATGTGTTTTTAAATGAAGAGCATGCAAGGAATATAGGATGTGTTTTTGTTAAAGAAAAAAGGGAGTAATTTTGTCCTAAAGTAAAATGGCTGGTTGTTCCAGAATGAAAAAGAAAGAAAAGAAATAGGACAAAATATAAATGGATATAGAAAGTTGCAGAAGGTTTGTGGAAAGGAAATTATTTGTTGTGAGATCAAGGCTAACAAAGTAAATGGATTTATTTATGAGTTTTTAAAATGTGCTCCATAATGTACTGATTAAAAATAAACCTAGAGGGCTTCCCTGGTGGCGCAGTGGTTGAGAGTCCACCTGCTGATTCAAGGGACATGGGTTCGTGCCCCGGTCTGGGAGGATCCCACATGCCGCGGAGCGGCCGGGCCCGTGTGCCATGGCCGCTGAGCCTGTGCGTCCGGAGCCTGTGCTCCGCAAAGGGAGAGGCCACAACAGTGAGAGACACGTGTACCGCAAAAAACAAAATCAAAAAAACCTAGAGTTTAATTTTCTCTCTGTTAAAATGAGAAAATTTCTTAAATTATTGGTCTGCTCTTAATAAGAGATTGTAAAAGATTTTCTTTTTGTGATCTGCCTAGGAAACAAAGATCCTTTGTCTTACCAAAATAATTTCCTCTGCACATAGTCTTTATCAGCTCTTTGATTGCTTAGAAAAACTGAGTCTTTTCACTGTTAAAAGAGTTGAGGGTTTTTTTTGTTTTGTTTTGTTTTTTAACAGTTACTTGATTTTCTGTATATGGTTTTAAAATCTTTTAATTGTCACTGTGGTTGAATGATTAAGTTTTGTTTCACAGTGGCCTATGATCCTGTTTGATCAAGTGTTTTAATCTTTTGACATTTTTGACAGACTGCCCCAAATCAATTCTGAATGAAGTCTTTTTTTCGATTCTTCCAGAGGGTCCTTGGAAGATCTCAAAAGATTTGTCCTCTCTTCTTAGAAAAAGAGAAATATTAAATTAATAGGCTTATTTGATATATTCAATTACATTGGAAACATTGTCAAATAAAAGTGATGATTAACCTTCTTTAGGTTATATATGCATGGGTATATATTACTAATGTTCACAAAACTATACAAAATTCTGTAAGATTTGTCACTGTCCTTACTGTCTATATAATCAGTCATAATTCCAGTTTTTTCTTAAAATATTGTATATCACAAAAATAACCAAATTCCTTTGTCAGTTGCATTATCATGAACTCTCACCGGATCTTTAACAGTGGCCATTTTAATTATAGACAGTTACTCTTTTACTTTCATGCTTTCCTGAAAGCTTTTGCAAGCAGCTATGATATAAAATTGCAAGAGATTAGTGGGAAAGACCCTGAAAAGTACTCTAGAATACGGGTTTCTGATAATTTTAAGATCATAACACTGACCTTGGTAGGGATTTCTAAAATTCTAATTGAAAAACCGATGGATTCTTAAAACTGCTAACCAAGCAAAACAAGAATTAGTTACATGGAACTGAATGAACTTATGGAAGTGATTACAATTTTTATGACTTTGTTTGAAACATTACTGGTTCTTCAATGTTTTGTCTTCTAGCTGTAAAGAACCTGTGCCCCACCCCTCCCCCCACCAATCTCAATCTCTCTCTCTCTCCCTTTTTCTCGCCTATCCATAATTTATACCTGTTTGGTAAAGTATACTTTTATAAGCAAAATAAAACACTTATCTTTTTCTCCTTACCTGATCGCTCCAGAATATTCTTATTGAGTATTCTCATTTTCATGGCAATGTAGGTATTTAGATAAGTTCAATAAGAATTTGTATTCCTTATAACAAGATACAATTGGGCAAGTCTTTAACTTAGCTTCTTAGCCTAAAGAGACTTTTAAAGATACAATCTTAAATTCCTTATTACTAGACAGTTTTAAAGAACTAAGGTTGACTTTATGGAGCCAGGAAAGCCCCTTGGATATTAATAAAGGTTTGGCTGGAATATCATATTTGAGAATATTGCATAGACTCACTATTCTTGCTGCACTATGTAAATAATCAGGCCAACTGTAATGAGACTAGACTTGTTTACAGACAAATTAGTCTTACCGTGATTGTCTTTGATAAAAATGAGATGACTATACCAAAGAAGAGAATAGTAAAAAGTAGAGAAGAAGAGTAGAAAACTGTAAGTGCTCTTGTTATCAGATTCTAGTTGTGTTCATTGTCTTTGAGGTTTTGTCATCTACCTGTAAACTTCAGAGAAATCACAGCAGATCATGTATGTACAACTTTCTGTGTGGTTGTACTTCTCTGTGGGCCACTCAGAGAGTTCAACAGAACACCTAGTGACATCATCAAGGACATTCAAACTCAAACCAGAAAAATCCATCTGATTGGAACTGCCATTCCCATTCTACTATCTAAAGATGCTTTGAGCTCAAATCTAGAAAATTTCTTGACTGGCTGCTCTCTAGACTTGGAAACAGAGTTTATAATTTGCTCCAACTATCAGGCTTTATTTTTCTTTTGTTTCTATAGGAATCCCTCTTATAAAATACCCGATTCCTTACACCAGTAGAGTTCTAACCCAGGTGGAAGCTCGCCTGCAACACTACCTCCTGAAATGAAACATCCCCCTGCTCTAAATAATTATGATGTGGTTCAATAATATAAAGCACTAATACAATATTCAAAGGCTTATTTCCATCAAGTCTAAAAAGCTTTCTGTGATCTGCATTCAAAAGAAGACAATATGTCCCATACACTAGAACATGGAGTCTTTAATTTATTGAAGAAGTCACTGATGAAAGACTGCATTTAAACCTCCTTAAAAGAGACCTTATCTGCTTATCTACAGTTTCAACAAGAATGTATGAAATTTTTTAGACAGAATTGTATTTGACAGTTGCATAACCTTAGACCATTTACTGGCTGAATGAGAAAGAATATATGTTATTGCTAACATGTCATGTTGTGTCTATGTAAATAACTCAGGAAAAAAATGGAAACTTAATTCACATTATCCAAAAAACACAGATTGGCTTTGAAAAGTAAAACTTGAATCTGGGGATTTCCCTGGTGACGCAGTGGTTAAGAATCCGCCTGCCAATGCAGGGGACATGGGTTCAATCCCTGATCCAGGAAGATCCCACATGCTGCGGAGGAACTAAGCCTGTGTGCCATAACTACCGAGCCTGCGCTCTAGAGGCCGTGAGCCACAGCTACTGAGCCCACACGCTGCAACTACTGAAGCCCGTGCTCCTAGAGCCCGTGCTCTGCAATAAGAGAAGCCACCACAATGAGAAGCCTGTGCACCGCAACGAAGAATAGCTCCCGCTCGCCGCAACTAGAGAAAGCCTGCGCGCAGCAACGAAGACCCAACCCGCGGCCAAAAATAAATAAATAAATTTATTAAAAAAAAAAAAACTTGAATCTGATTATAACTTCTTTGATTTTTTTAGTTGGTTAAATCTTAGTTCCTAGGAATATCTGGTCTGGGGAGTTTTTCAATACTTGGCTTATTATTTTACGCATAGTCATGATATTAACCTCCCAAGTGCATTGTGTCCTCTTCGAGGGTTTTAAGTGCCTTTCGGCAGCCACTCACACTTCAAATGAAATCCATCAGGATTAGACAGCTTGAAGGACTCAGTCATCTGACTGCCCATGTCTATGATGCCTGTGCAACCATTGGAAACAGTGACTATATGACCATCTGTCCCAGCAACTATATTAACAGTGGTACCGAGAGTAATGCTATACTATTTGGTCACACCCTCAGCTTGTGGAAAGAATGACCAAAAGGGAAGAATTATTAAAATTTAAAAAATGGAAACCAGGGTTGAAGATCCCTCAGGCAGACAAAACCAGTTAAGCCACATAAGGGAAGCCATCTTGCATATTTCATGAACATAAGCAAAATTTAATTTAGGCTATTTCTTGCAAATGCCTCTGATAATCATAAATGAAACTTAACGACACCTTCCTAAAATGATATGTGATAATAACTTTTAACTTCCCCTGTCGTCTGGAGACCTCCATTATAATAACCAATCACTGTAAAAGTCCTCATTTTTACTTTACAAGCCACCCTGTAACATAACATCCTGCTTCTGAGAGTCAATACCAGTTTCAGGTTTGCAGCATCCCGGTTCGTGAACAGTTTGTTTCTTGCTCAGTAAAATATTCATATCAAGTAAAGCTCTCTGAATTTTCTTTTGACAGTAGAAAAGGTCATTGTCTAAGCAAACCCTCACATGGAAGAAAATTAGAGTAGGTTTAATTTTTACTAAATGCTGACCCTGGGCCCAATGACCTCTTGGAGCAAGGGGTGGTTCTAGAAGCTGGCCAACTGCTTTTCTCCGGAGTCCCAGCAGGCTGATCAGATGAACAGGCCCACCGTGACTTTCTCGTCAGCCACTGCCATTTCCTTCCCACCGACAGAGAATTGCTATGCATTGAGTAGGAGCAGGTGGTGCTGTGGAGAGGCCACCTGAGCCAGAACTCTCTGTGAAGGAGAAAAATGGTAAAAACACGGAGGGTACTCTGCTTGGTCAGGGTTCAAAACAATCCTCCATGGAAAGTTTCTCTGAGAGCCATTCTGCTTCCATGCTCTTTCACATCCATCAAAGCTTTTCTTTTACGTAGAAAAAAAGGAAAAGTTTAAGAAAGAGAAAATGTTTCGTTCAGTCTTGTCTTTGCATTCTTTGCAAGCTGTAACCTTGACAGAAGCAAGTTGATTAGCAGAGTTAATAAGGGAAAAATAGTTTGCAGAAAGGCATCGTGTTCCAGAGGGTATGTGGCATCGTGTGCGAAGGGGACCGGAGAATGCCATGAACGTGAGGAGGACGGGAGTTGAGTTGCTTCAGTGGGTCTTTCTTTTGGTTCCTATCTACCTCTGACTATTGTCCTCAAAGGAGCAGGGTAGAGAGAAGGGAGCAGTCACCCCATCCCACCCAGACAGTCCAGCTGGTCCAGCTGTGCTTGGCCCCAAGGTACAGGTGGTGGGGGAAGATGGAGCACATTGGTGGTGGAGAGGAGACCAGCCTTCCAAAACTGCTTGGGGCATGTAGAGGGTGAGAAACATTTGGCACTGGGACTCCAGAATTAAAGTTTAGTGAATCCACGTAACAGAAATATCTGTTCTGAGTAGGAAACCCCACAGGTTCGAAGACTTTGGGGAAAAGGGCTTAAGCCATCAATCCTGGACAGGCCAAGGGTCGGGGATGAGGGTTTGGGGCCAATCATACTTTGTTCGTCTCAAAGAAACATAACACAGAGCATGAAGATTGCATGTAATTTTCACCAATGTAGTCTGGTTTATATGAGTATCAGGAATGGCCTTGAAAAGCTAAAGCCAGCCTGTATTGAAAGAGCAGGGGTGGTGTCCTCTTTGCCTTGGTGTCCTGGGGCAGGGCTGTTGGTATTTATAACCTCAATCGTGTTGCATTGGAAAGCTCCCCTCCTTCACTTTCTCCACCACCTGCTGCCACCCCATTACTCCTGAGACCGGATGCCTTATTTCCTAAGTTCAGTGAAAGGGCCGTGGTCCCAAGAAAGCCCACTTGAGGTCACCTCATACATTAGAAGGCCAGACACCTCCCCTTTTGTGCTTGAAAAACAGAAATTGACAATGAAACTTCAAAAGTCAGGAGGCTGAGAAAAAATAAACCGAAAAGATTTAAACGAAGAAGACAAAGTTTCTGCTTTCTCAGAAAGATCAGCCTCTACAAGCCGACTCTTAACAATGTGCCTGTTGGTTCCCACCCCCCAAACGCTCCATCTCAGTCTCAACACTGATACATTCAGTCTTTTGGGACAAAGCACCTCTGTCCTCGTGAGCTGCACTCCCCTGCCAGCCAGCTGGGAGCTGCCGGACCCAAGGCCGCCAGGCGGACAAACAAAGCTCTTCGAGGAGGTTCGTCTGGATGTACTGACCTCGATTCACTGTGGGGGTCTGGTTGGTTTCGTCTGCTTCCAAATGGAAATGGGAGTTGAAGAACACTGATTCAGAAGAGGTTCATGGCAAGCTGAGGGTACTCCTCCCCCCAGCCATTCAGCAAGCTAGAATTTCCCCGGAGTGTGAACTGTGTGGCCTCAAGCAAATCACTTGGAACCCCTCCAGATCTCAGTTTTCTCCCCTGTAAAATGGGCATATCACCATCTGCTCTGCCTTCTGACCAGGTTATTAGGAAGGCCAAATGAAGGAATATATGGTAACTATTAAATACCATACAGGTGTTTTTAGAGACACCTTCCCAGTGTGATTTCAGGAGTGTGACGCTAAGGCTCTCTACCTGCCCACCTCTTCTTCCTTAGCCTTAAGGCCTGAAATAGCTTGAAAAGGAAGCACGTCTTCATGTTTGCTAATAAGATGCCACCTGACATGCAGTTACTCCAGGGAGGTGATGTGCAGTGATACACTGAGGCCTCTGGATGAGTGACTGCATCAGAGGTGCAACGCCAGGTGTGATAGGAGGAGGGAAAGAGAGAACTCTTACAGTTGGAATGTGGGTGCATAGGGAAGGATGAAGATGAGGAAGACAAGATTCCCAGGATAAACCTCACTTATTTTACAGTTTGGCTGGGGACTGATCCAGCCATTTAGGGATTTTCTTCAGAGATACAGATTGAAATTATTAAGGAAGAAGAAAGATATATTTCATCCCATCTGGCTCTTTAGGAGGTTTGATGCTGTGGAAAGCAGCATTTTATTAAACTCCACCAAACCCCAGGCCCATGGGCATGGAGCAACATTCTTGACACCAAATCTATGCCCCTGGCCATTACCCACATTTCGCTCATTAGGATTTGCCCAGACAACCTCAGTGTAGTTTATTTCCTGAGACATTTCTTGCCGATGATCTAACCTCTCCTCTAATCGAAAGCTTCCTAACACATGTGCTACGTCACACTGGTGGGCTACAAGGACGCTATACGTGTGCAAACCCTTTCAGCCCCCTAGGCAGCTGTGTGGCACCAGGATAGCCTCTCACCTTAGGCAGTGCTAGAACCATCCCTTTATTGCCTAAGTCTGTGTGTGCCATGATGTGAACAAAGTTGGAAAGCATTGCTCTAGTCCACGTTCTACAGCATCTAAAGAAAACATTCTCAATGCAAATCCTACCCCATCATTTCCTTTCAGTGACACCTTATTACCCATAGAATGAAGTTCAGGCTCTTCAGCAGGATGGTTGTGAATGAGCCCTGTGTGATCTGGCTCCTGCTTTTCCTCCCAGTCCTGCGTTCTGGTCACCTCAAGCTGCCTGCTGTTTCCTGAATGCATCATGCTACTCTTTTTTTTTTTTTTTTTGTGGTACGCGGGCCTCTCACTGTTGTGGCCTCTCCAATTGCGAAGCACAGGCTCTGGACGCGCAGGCCCAGCGGCCATGGCTCACGGGCCCAGCCGCTCCGTGGCATGTGGGATCTTCCCGGACCGGGGCACGAACCCATGTCCCCTGCAGCGGCAGGCAGACTCAACCACTACACCACCAGGGAAGCCCCCATGCTACTTTTTTCTCTGCTTTTTGCACATGCTGTTTCCTCTGCTTAAAATGGCCTTCCTTTTTAGTTCTCACGGGGATTTCTTCCCTTCCTTTAAAATTCGTCTCCACTATCACTTCCGCTGGGCAGGTGTCTCGTCTCTGACCTCCTTAGGCTCTGCTAAGCCTTTATTTGGAAGCGCTCATGTGGCCTTGCACACACCATCTTACAGCATTTATCTTACTGCTGCGATCATTTGCGGACCTATTTTACTCCATTATAATTAGCCCCAGGAGGGTAGGCTCTGTGTTTCATTTATCTTGAGACTTGAAAATAATAGGTGTTTAACAATTACTTATTGGAGAATAATTGATCCATCTATAATGTTACAAAAGAAACTATTTGATTTTCAGATGAAAGCTGATTGACAATATTAAATCACAGAACTTATTAGTGATCTTATTAGTGATCACTAACTTTTATTGGAAATGTACTATGTGACAAGCACATAGTGTGGAGAGTTTTATGCGCCTACTTTGTAGTCCTACAGTGTAAAAACAACTATCTCCAGTTTTCCAGGTAAGGAAAATGAGGCTGAGAGAGATTAGGTGACTTTGCCAAGTTCACAAAATTATTTAGCAGCAAAGATATGTTTCATTCAAGGCATTTCTGCCTTCAGAGATGGAGTTCTTTCTTCTCTCCCACTGCGGCTTTGAAATGCACCTTGGGATATATGTTGAGTACACATCCCTTACCTGGACACTTCAGTACCTGTCAATACCTAAGTGCGTTTGCTTCCAAGTCTCACATGCATTTTGCTTCCCTTACCCCTTGCTCTGCTCTATTTGGCTAAACCCAGCCTAGAACTTTGTCACCTTTGGATCTGGTCATAAAGCAGGCAAAGGGCTGAGGAGGATCGTTAAGTGTTGACTATGTCCCATCTGTAATTTCTCCTGCTGAGAATCTATTGTTTAGAAGCTAAGCATAAGGGTTTTCAGAAATGAAAGTGGAACGGAGCAAGGCAAACTGTAGAGGGAGGGTAAGGAGACCTGCACAGCTAGTGTTGAGTGTGCTATTGAGAACACTGAGCCTGGCCTTGCACCCGGGGAAAAATCATGACCTAAAGGTAAAGGTACCTGTCATAGTGAGAATGATGATGAGGGGATATACACCAGAGATAGTTAAAAGAGTCAAAAGCCACATGCCTTGTGTGGGGAGGAGGTTTAAATGGGAAATTTCTGTACCTTCCTGTCAATTTTGTTAGAAACCTGAAACTGCCAAAAAAAAAAAAAAAAAGGTCTTAAAAAAAAGAACACTCAGTGTTAGGCAGACGTTTTTGGCAACACTTTTGTTTCAGATATATATGTATATAGACACACATATATATATATATACACACGCATATATATATACACACATATGTGTGTGTGTTTGTTGGATTGTGATGTAAAATGTATTTTTTTAGGTCAAAAAAGTTTGCAAGCCACTGTAGTTAAGTTATACTTGCAAATAAAAGCTCAAATTAACCTCAGAAAAAGTTAGATGCTTAAATAGATGCAGGACATTGAAAAGTCATGGATACATTTACTCTAAACATTTATAACCTAATATGTGCCAGGTGGGTAACAAAAGGACAGTTAGGACCAAAGGGACAATTAGGACAGTTGGGGGAAGGGGGCAAGTCTAGTTTTGGATATGTAGACCAGACATACTGAGAGCCGGTCAAATAAAGAGAAAACCACCAGCCACAGAAAGTTTCCTGCACCTGACACAGTCCTACACAGCTCAGTGTCATTTCTTCTGAGAAGGCCTCTCTAATCCCTTAGAAATTAAGGGCTTTCTCCTTCCCACCACCATGATGGGGATATGGGAAGCCATTCTGCCACATTAGGAAAATGAAACTAAAATTTCAAGTTAGGAAAAGGATAAAATATCATCCAGTTAAAAAAAAAAATGTTTCCACTTCTCCTAGGAAATCAGGACAAATCTATTCAGGTGGGACCAGAGATAAGGAGTAAGGAAAAGAGGCTGTCTAGGATAAGGGCAGTGGGCTACATAGGTGGCAAATCATGCAGGAGTGCCTGAGAGGCAGGCCAGGACAGTTGCAGGAGGAGAATGCCAAGAAGAGTGCAGTTGGGAGCAGAATTTGCATGTTGCAAACCAAGTCATTCAAGAATTCTCATGTTTACATGTGGTCTACACCCTTTATATTTAATACAGCATTACTCAGTAACAATAGCCAACATTAACTTGGTGCCTACTCCCTGCAAAGCATGGTTCTAAGTGTTTTACCTTTATAATCCATCTAATCCTTTCAATAACCCATGAGGTAGGGACAATCTCCACCCTCATTTTATAGGTGAGAAAACTGAGCACAAAGCAGATACGTTTTTGGAAGTAGCAGACTCAAGACTTGAACACAGGCAGTCTGTCCCTAACACTGATCCTTAACCACTTAATATACTGCCTCTGCTCGTTAAATTCTTCAGTGTAAATTTCTGTGATGAGTATTTGTCTTGTAAATCGTTTATTTCCAGGCAAGTATATGACATTCGTCAATATTCCATAAAAGTAAATTACTGGCACAATTCAAGGAAAACGGAATGGGAGGAGGTTTAACATCTAGTTAGTTGTTAGTTGATTGCACATTTGTCACCCTCACTAGGTTTTAAGTCTCTTGAGGATCAAGGGTCCTATTCTCTCCCTTGATCCCCCTTATAACAGGTGGTTTAGATCTTCGCACAAAGCAGGTGATCATAAACACCTTTCAGTCAGTTCCCCCCTCCCGGCAATTTAAGTTCTGTACAGTTACCAGCCATACCAGGGTTTGTCAGAATCACCAGGCCCACCTCCTTGTGCTACTCTCCCATGGCCTGGAGTGGTTGCCAGGAAATGGCTGCCCAGCCAGGAACAACATTTCCAGGCCCATGCATCCTGGTGGGGCTGTATGGAATTCTGGAAATGGAATTGAGCGAAAGAGCTACCCAGCCAGAATTTGCTGGAAGGAAAGAGAAATTTTTGTCATGTTAAGCCACTGTGATTTGGGGAGGTTGCTTGTTAATAGCAGTTGAGCCTACCCTTATGAAGACAGGTGATTTCTTTAACTAAAAAAAAAGAAGGAAATGGGATTCCGAGTCTGCATCACATATGGCTTTTGGCCATGTAGCTTGACTGGAGGCAGAAGACCCCGGGGACTTGTTTTTGTCCAGATTAGTTATTTGTCACTGTCTTGTCCTTATCCAATCATTAGAACACGGGAGAACCCCTGTTCTGAGTGTCAGAGAGAATGGCAGCCCCAGGACGCTTCTCTGACAGACAAAGCGCTATTGTATAATCAACCATTATATCATCCCTTCGCAGGGCCTGTTCTGCCTCCTGTTCTTTTTTGGCCCGCCCTGTGAAGAAAACAGGTGGGGGGAATTTTTGTCTTAATCCACTGGCCATTGTTCTCCCCGGGTGTTTTGCCTTTAAAATGCCTTTGGTCTTCGAATGCAGGCTGATCGTGGTTTTTGCTGAAAGAATCATCATCTCCTTGCTGCTCAGCTGGTCACTTTGTCTCTCTGTCTGGCAGCGGCAAGTATTATTATTAGACGATTTCTCTTCTCTCTCAGGGGAAAGAGCAGAAGGTGACAAACACACTTTTTCTGGTGGCTTTTGTGTCTGAACCCTCCACGCAGTGGAGGAGGAGGCAGCCACTGCCCAGGATGGCAGGTTTATTGATCGAGATCGTCAGCAGGGAGGCCTCTCCCAACACAGTCTGGCAGCTGGCACTCCCCACGACTCCTCAGCAAGCATCCATTACGAGCTTGCACAGAAGGCCCCAGGAGCCGTAACAGGAGAGCTGGCAGGGAAATTCTCCATATTCTGTACACACGCCCACTGAGCTCGGCTTCTGCAACGTGTCTTTTCTTTTTCTTCTTAGTAATTATGTCCTACACTTGAATGGTACATTGTCTTTACAAAGTGAGTCTGCGTGGCTGTCCCCATGGGATTCTCACATCCTGGTGAAGTAAGGGGGGCAGGTTCTATTACTCCCAATTCATAGAGGAGGAAGCGAAGGATAAAGCAATTTACTTAAGGTAACACAGCTTCCGGGTGCTAGGGATCCAGGGAGGAGACTCTCTTACACAGCCTCTTCACTTTATGGTGTCACTTCTCATAGAAAATGAGCTGAAGCCTTGGGTGGTGTGTGAGCCTGCTTCCACTGGAGTCCTCAAGTCCAGCAAAGAGAAAAATCCCCTGCTAATCGTTACGTTGCCATTCACAAAACTACAAATCCGCACGCCCAAGGTACTTCAGGATAATGTATATGTATTGTAGTAAGGAGGCAAAGTTGGGTAAGAGAAAATGTCACTTTTTTCCAATAAAATACAGATGAAAATACGGGTAATTAATAATAGTCTGGGATTTTCTTTAAAATAATATAGTAGAGGAGGATTTGGGGGGAGTGGGGGGACCTAGATGAAACAAGGTTGGCCATTTATTGATAATTGTCGAAGCTGAGTCTTAGGGACGTTGGAGTTACTATGTTACTTTCTGCACAGGTTTGAATATTTAAATATTTTCAAAACAAAATGCTAAACATATAAAGATGCATTGATAGGGTAGAGAAGCCCCTGTCTTTGGAATCTGTAAGTAGAAGTCGGAGACCCCTTGGTGAGCATATGCAAGAGAGCACCAGGTGAGAGGACCTCCGCCCAAAACCACTAGAAGCAAAGGCTGGCTGCCACTGTGTTTTTATTCTGGGGAGAGAAACTTCCCAATAGTAACTAAGTAAAGGAGATGGTAAATCCTTCTTGCTCCTACCAGCTTTTGTTATTGTGAAGCATGCTTTATGTAGGTTTTCGAGTTGCACCAAGTGTTTGGATGAACTGGTGGTCATGCTGTGTGTTTGAAAGCTGCATTAATGCCAAATAGGCCATTAGGGATCCAGCCCTGAGAACCTTTATTCCTGAGACAAATCCCAAATGCCCTGTTGGGAGAAAGCAATTGGAGAGGAAAAGAAAAGCCCCCAGGAATGTGAGAGGAGAAGAAGAGGGGAGGGTTGGTAGACCACGTTGGAACAGCAGGAAGGAGGGAGGCGGGACAGCACTCTGGGAGCTGTGACGTAAGGGGTGGGGATGGATGCATTGCGGGCAAGGTGCCCTTCATCACCAGCCTTAGCTACCGGTGACCTTGAGGGGATGCCACTGCCTCCAGGCCTGTGAGGCTGGCAGCTCCCAGAGCCAGTTCTGCCTGACAGGGCTAAGCCATTTTAACACATTGCTTATTCTGCTGTCAAGGCACGGGTTGGAAATCTGTAGATGGCCTGTCTATGGCTCTGTGCAAGTCTGGAAGGCCCAAGGTGGGGGGATGTTGGGGAGAGAAGAAGCTGAGCCCTGAGAAGGTTACATTCTGAGCTTCTGTGAGTCCTTGTCTCGTCAGTGCCAGAATTTTTATTTTTTTTTGTCTGCATACATATAGAATTTTATTATGTGGTTGCCTTGCACTGGAAAAACATCACCAAAATAAGACATAGCCTGGGGACATTCATATCATTATCTGTCAGGTTATGCTGGTTTATTACTGACACATAACGTAACACATAAAGGACTTCTCTCCAGAAAACTATGTCAGTGCCGGAATTTAAAAGGATGATTATTTGTGAAAACAGTTCATCCAGCTGCATTCCCACCTTATGTTCTGGGAAGCTGCGGATTCACACAGACAGGGAGAGAGCTGATGTTAACTCAGCAGGTTAGGAGACGAGATTGAAATCGAAAACAATTCAAAGCTTTTTAAAAATGTGTTTTCCTTCGGCTAAATGTATTTTTTCTGCCTTTAACTAGAGGATAACTAAATAGGGCCTGTGAGAACATGAGTTTGTTCATTTGGTCCACTCCCACCCCCAGCAACTTGTTTTAATTGAACTGAGTAGTTTCATTAGAGACATGGCTGCTGGTTTCCTATATGACAGTGACATTTTGTGGAAGGTGGTTTCTGAACTAAACCTGTGTAGAAGAGGACCCCAGGACACACTGAGGAAGGCCTCGGAGCTCGGGTACACAGGTCCTGACGCAGGTGCCACACTTACTGGCAGTAAATTCTGCCTTTCCCTTGATTACATGCAAAGCGCCTTTAATAATTTACACCCATTAATCTCCTGTCATTCTCAAGTGACCTGGGAGTGGTCTCAGTGAGCCTTTTACTCCCATTTAGAAGATAGAATAATTAAGCCTTAGAGCTATGGCAGAGCTAGTTAGGAGCTCATTTCCCCAGATCCCGGGTCACGGCAGCAAAGCATGCTGCCGTTCCAGTCAGCAGGGTGTTATGCTCTCACGCCTCCCTTGCTTCAGACTTGCTCTCCAGCAAATCCATCTTTTTACCTCCCTTCTTGGTTACCAGTGGGTGACGCAGAGACCACTGTGCAAACGAATAACTTTGTAACCCTAACATCACCACATTGCCAGTACAACCACCTGCACTTATGGAAGCTTTGCTGAGTCTCACATCACAGGGCTGAGTGTTACCTAAATGTTAAACATGGTGATTGAAGAACAATCAATTCTGCATCCTGGGGAACCTCTGTGGACTCATACATTCATTCTAGACCAAGACAGTATTCTCTTAATGCATCGCTTTGAAATAATGCATCAGAACCAGCCTGCTCTATTTTCTTTTGTTTATAAGCCACAGTCTTGCCTTTGGGGAAGTGCTTCAGAGAAAAAAAAGAATCAACAAGCAGGTTTGCACATTAGCTTGGAGTCCCATGTTTAAACTTTGGCTCCAATACTTAACAGCTGTGTGACCTAGGGTAAATGAGTTACTGTTTCTGAGTCTCGGTTGCCACAACTCTAAACAATAAAAAGAGTACTTAAAGGGGACAGTATTTGTGAAGATGTCTTGGAAAGGGTAATAAAGATGATAGCAACAATCATAATACTTTTATATTATTGAAGAAGTAAGAAGTTGGGATGGTTTTTCACTCTGCCTTGGGGAAGCTGAGATGCCCTGAATTCCAATCAAAGCAGAAATCTTGTGGGGGGGTGGGTGCATTAAAAGCATACTAGGCTCAGAGCTGAATGCTATTACAACGATCAAACGAGCCTTTTTGATTGTGGTAAAAACAATATGACACAAAGGAATAAGGATCCTTTGAAAGATATACAGATATACAGAAAAAGTATCATTATCTAATGCTAAAACACAAAGGACTAAAATTTGATTTAAGTCATTTGGTGGACAAATGTGTTCGGACTTCTTCCTGCTCTTAAAGAATGATCCAATGGAAGCCCAGTTCTAGGGGACAGGAGGTACATGGGAAGCAGACGGCCCCCTCCAACCACAGAGTGGTGAGTGGAGAGCACCTGGCTTACAGGAAGAAGGGCAGATGGAAAAAAGACTTGGCCACGGCATGGCCCTTCACGGGGCCCAACCAGAACCTCTGGAGGGATGAGAGCAGAGAGAGATTATTGCAGCCAGATGCACCTCCTTAATACCTCCAGACCTGTTTTGAACACCAACTCTGAACCCGGCACTTTATACGTGGGAAACATGCCAATCACCAGTGATATTTATCATTATCTCACCCCAAGTTCAAAGAGGTAGATCATTCATTCACCCAGCATGTATTTATTGCGCATCTTCTATGTGCCAGACAGTGCTCCTGGTTAGTGGAAAGAGGGAAGAACCGGGTTGACAATGGTCCCGGTTTGTGTGGACTGTGAGATCTAAAGGATGCGATGATTGTACTTTGAGGTTAAGTGCTGGGGTGAGAACAAAGATGGGGCTGTTGCTGTGAAGATGAGAGGAAAATGACAAGGAAAATCTTCTCTTGATGAGGACTCACTTTGGGGAATTGTTGGTAACAGCTGGGACTTGAAACTAGGGGGCCACATGCATTCCAGTAGGACACACCGCTAGAGACACAACCCTCTTATATCGTGCTGTCTTATATCGTGAAAAGGGAAACAAAACCATTCTGTCAGGATCTCCTGCCCTCCTTGCATCATTAGTAAGAGTTGGCTTTTAGCACTGAGGTTTCCGCACTCGCTCTGTTGATTTACAGAAGACCTGGTTTAGGTCAGTCATGGTGCCAACTTCAGGGGCTAAGACAATGAATATGGTACAGTTGTTGCTCTCAAGGACCCAATCTAGAGGTTAGAAAAGTGATTTGGTGTGATATGTGCAATGACACAGGTGCAGGGGTGGCTCTAGGACCCCCGAAAAAAGGGCAGCTTATGGAGCCTGTGGGATCTTGAAGACTTCTGAGAGGAGGTGAATCTGTACCAAATCCTGTAGGTGTATTTGTATTAAAATAAAGTAGGTAATCAGAACAGGGGAGGGAGGGACAAGACTATTTTGGTAGGGGGAACTTCTTGTTCTGAGACTTGCAAAGAAGAGGAAACTTGGCATTTTCCAGGAACTGCAGGAAAATCATCGTGGGTAGAGCAGAAGCATGAGGAATGTGTAAGAACTGAGTCTGTATGTGAGCAAGAGTCAACTCAGGAAGGCTCTTGCTAAGCTGTATTGGGGAATTTAGGGTATACGGGGAGCCTGGAGAGGGTTTAAGCAGGGGTGCGAAATGATCAGATTGAGTTTCGGAAGTCCCCTCTGCTGCTCTGTGGCGATGGGTGGGAGGGATGAGATTGAGGCAGGACACCATGATGAGTTCGAAGGCTCCAGTAAACACATGGCTCAGAAGCGACCTGGTGAGGTTAAGGGCATGGCTTTAGCATCAGACAGATCGGGGTCTCAGTCTTTGCTATGCTATTCATATGCTATGTATCCTTTAAACATGAGTTTTCCTCTCTGTAAAATGAGGATAAAAATAGTGCTTCCTAATAAGCATGTTGTGAAGATTAAATGAGATGTTGTGAATGCACGGAAAGTTCTTAGCACAGGGCCTAACACATGGTAGTTGGACAAGCAAGCTAGAATTTTTTTAGAACCTCCAATTATGTCACCAATAGCTTTTCATGTGACCGCATTTTGCTACCATAGGTCTTAGAGTAATGTTCTTAGTTCAAGATTCTGGCCTCCTTCCCCAGTATCTGCTTTGTTGACTTCAATTAGAAGCCAAAAAGCAAACAAAGGAACAATCACTCTGCCCTATTGTATTTCTGTCTGAGACCGATAAGGGTGGAATCATTTTCAGTCCAATTAGCTCTAGGAGTAAGAAAAACACATGAGAAAGGAGAGCTTGGGGGAGGAGAGGGGTTCTTTTCTCTTTTCATCTACTGCTAGGTAAACATGGCCCTGGTGCTTTGTGAATGCCCAACTGGTGTTAGCTAGGGTTGTTATCATTGGCTTGGTCAGAGTTTGGAGGCTGCTGGCCCACAATCAGGCCAAGAAAAAGTTCACAGGGGGCTTCCCTGGTGGCACAGTGGTTGAGAGTCTGCCTGCCGATGCAGGGGACACGAGTTAGTGCCCCGGCCCGGGAAGATCCCACATGCCGCGGAGCAGCTGGGCCCATGAGCCATGGCCGCTGAGCCTGCGCGTCCGGAGCCTGTGCTCCACAACGGGAGAGGCCACAACAGTGAGAGGCCTGCGTACCGCAAAAAAAAAAAAAAAAAAAAAGGTTCACAGATTTTAGATTAAAAATCACTGAGGGCAACTCTGGCATATGTAGCTTCTATGTTTAATACTCACCCTTCCAGGCTACCAGGATGATTTTTCCCAATCAAAGCAACCCCTTCTGTGGCCACTACACACACCCCTTTGCATCCCTGGTATGTCATTGGTGTCATTGAAGGAAGTATTGAATGGGACACACCTGCTAACACCTTTCATTTGATTTGGCTTTCTCTGGCTCTACTGAGTATCTGCATAATAATAGTTCACTGATGACAAAGTAGAAGCAAAGAAAAATTAGTTTATACGTGGGTAATCATTTTACCCTTTGCTTCTCTGGAATTCAGTCTGTAGCTGCTCCTGTTTACCTGTGCTGAGGACTAATCAGAGTTCTAAAGAGTAGAGTTTTATTCCAGATAACTGGGGCATCTGGAAGCACTGGGCAATGCAACTGAAGAGGAAGAAAAAAGGTTTAGTGATATTGAGAACTTGATAAATGTGTACCAATGAGTTAGACTGAGTATACCACCGAGGAGATGATGTATGTCATCTTCACTCTCATTCTGTTCTTCAAATTTCTTTGCATATGTGCCCCATGGCCACCTTCACTGTTTATTTTGCTTGACCATTCTTAGAAATGAGTTATTTCATCTCAACTTTTCTCCTGATCCCATGTTATCATTTTTATTGACTACTCCTATGGGCTCTGTTTTGTATCACAGCAATACTCACCCATTATAGCAAAGAGAGAGAAAAAAAAAAAACCCAGTGCAAAGGAAAGGTATGGGATTATTTTAGGAAACTATGAAGTGACATGCAACTTCATCACTTAGCAATATTGCTGAGCCTTTCATTAAGAACTAGGGTGACATACAGATGTATGGGATCCAGATGATTTTAACATTTAGAGATTTGAAAGTGTTTGAATTTAGTTGATGAGTAGATGTGGCCAGTAGCTTTGGGGCATCTCTTTAAAAATGCTGATTTGATGGATGATTGAGTGAGAAGAGGATGCCCCTAGGAACCTGATTTGTATGTGGAATGCCTGGAAGCAGTCAGCTCAGGGAAAACTCAGGAAGATCTTTAACCTCTCCCAAGAATGTGGATGGTGTTTGAGCACCCTGAAGGGAGGGGCTCTAGGTGGAAGTTGAGGGAGTTTTTTCCATGGGAGGGGTGAGGAGTGGAGGGGCAGTGGAGGAGTTGGGGGAGATGGAGACAGGCTTAGGGTGTGTCAAGGACAGTGGCCAACACAGGAGGCTTTGGTTCATGGCCGGCTGAATGGGACATAGTGAAGTAAGAGTTCTCTCTTCTCAGTCCAACTAATGGGCTAGTGCCCATGAGAGACAGTGAATCCTCACCCCCATGGCTCTCATCGTGGCAGCAGTGGGACTGGAGAGGCATCATATGGAGTGACTTCATGGCAAGAGGACATTGGCAAGTTGGCCAGAACCAGAGGACCACATCTGACCACATGTGATCCTCCCCCAGAAATTGCCAGTGTATCTCAGGGACCCTTTACAGGCGAAGTGAAAGCTGACTTTATAAAGGGAGTGAGGGAGTTGGGCAAGAAATAAGCTACTTTATAATTTACTATTACTACAGTATGATTTGTTTCTACTATGCTGGTGGAATTTGAGGAAATTTAGGTTATATATATTGGAAAATGTTCCATAAGCCAGTAATGCATAATTTGGCCAAACATTCAGATAAGAAGCATCCTCTGGTTTTGGTTTTTTATTTTTATTTTTTTAATTGTTTTTTTTTTAAATCATCCCCATCACCTTCTTTTTTTCCAGTAAGTTTCATGCTGAAAGCCTAAATCATTTCCTTAATGTTCCTTTCTGACCCATCAATTCTACCTACCTCACACCTGCACAGTTTCCTCCCTTTTTTTCCAGTGGCACATTTAAAATCACTGGTTTGTTTTGTTTTGTTTGACCAAATCTGTTAGCACTGAATTATCTTCCCAGATTCTTGTGCAAATGTTATGTAAACATTTATAATAGATTGCCACTGAAATCCCAGGCAACACACATTGCCCTTGGGCACTCTCCCTTTGCAGCTGTTATGATTGTAAGAGATGATTTTCAACATCAAAAAAGTGGACAGAAGTAAAAAGTGAGCAAAGAGCCCAGACTCAGGGCTTAAAACTGTGTGAGCCGGAATGTTGTGCAACCTCTCTGAGTCTCAGTTTCCCCATCTTCAAACTGGGTCTAATAGTACCCTCTACATCCTGGGGTCACTGTGAGGATTAAATGAGAGAACGTGATCACAGCACACAGCTGTGGCAACACATACAGAGGCTCAGTGAAGGAGGAAACCCTTACAACTCTGTGCTCTAGGTGTAGAATTTCATCTTCTAAGTCAGGATGATAGTAGAATCCCTTGTGAATCAAAACTGGGGGGAAATGTACTGTGGCCCCCTGAAGATGATACTAAAGAATTCTGGTTTCTGTCCTTGGACCAGGTGGCCTTTTGTGGTTACCTGACACTTCAACATAAGTCAGCAGGGAACTTGAACTTTGAATTATATAGATGTAGTGATGTAACATTATGTCTTTGAAAGAGCTAGAGAATTTGGTGGGGTTAAGTAGAACTCAGTAGAATTCTAGCAGTTTCTAGAATCAAGAGGTCTGTGCTATAGTTGAAATAGGATGGACTAGGAGGCAGACACACTTTCTGGGGTCAAATCTTGGCTCAGTGATGCACCAGTCACACCATGGACAAATCCTGTAGTCTTCCTGGGCCTCGCTGTCTTGTGTAGCAAGAGGCTTTAATGCCAGCTGTCTCCCGAGGTTGTTTTGGGCTAATCACAGTTGCTGACGTATAGTAGGTGCTGGGTAAATCTTGGTTTCCTTTCCATTGTGCTTCCACCTTCTAAGTTCTACACCAACATTATGCTCAGTATACATTAATTGAGTATTAGAATATGAGAGCAAAATGCATTGCAATGTTCCAGGAAGACACTGGTGAATCTGGGTTTTTCTTCTTTGCCTAATAAATTAGCAGGAATTAGAAATCCTTTTGAGACTTCCAGACAGCGAGTAATTATGAACCAAATTATTCTACTTTGTTTGCATGGTCACCCTTTGAAGGAAGAATTGCTAAAGTATTTGACAAGTTGTTCTGGTGCAGTTCTTGTGTGTTGTGGTATATAGGTGGTACTGTTTATTGAGCAGCATCTATCTGACAGACACTGGACTGAGTAATTTACACAGCCTACCTTTGGTCTTCACAGCAACCTTGGATTCAGATTGTGTTTTCATTTTAAAGTGTATACTTTTGGGCAAATCATTTAATTTCTCTGACCCTCAGTTTCCTCATCAGTACAGAATAATAACCTCTGTACTACTGCTATAATCTGAATGTTTGTGTCCCCTAAATTGGCATGCTAAAATTCTAACCCCCAAGATGATGGTATTAGGGGGTAGGGCCTTTGTAAGATGATTAGGTCATGAGGGTGGAGCCCTTATGAATGAGATCAGTGCCCTTATAAAAGAGGCCCCAGAGAGATACCTTGCCCCTTCTACTATGAGAGGATGCAGTGAGAAGGTGCTATGAGCCAAAAAGTAGGTTCCCATCATACACTGAATCTGCCAGCACCTTGAACTTTGTCTTTCTAGCCTCCAGAACTGTGAGAAATAAATTTCTGTTGTTTGTTAAGTCACTGAGTCTATGGTATTTTGTTATAGCAGCCCAAATGGACTGAAATACTTGCACACTGTGAGAATCAAATGAGATAATGCCTGTCAAAGTGCTTGGCAAGCTGTCAAATACTCTGTAAATGTTAGCTATTGTTATGAATTAAAAGAACCATTAGGAACAGAAATCTGGGCTATTTTGATGTCTCTAAAAGCCGTAGCCCTGTGCATCACTATAGTTGAGAACAGTGCAGGAAGGGACTAATCTTTTGGGGGAGTATCTACTATATTCTAGATATTCAGTGAGGGCTTTTGCATACACGTTCCTGGAGTTCTGGGTATCAGTGGTAGACTCTTCAATAACTTCCTTTGCCTTCAATTTGTCATTCTGAGTGCCTCAGTGCATATGAAAAATGCAGCTCAGGGGCAGAGCTACATGCATAACTATCTAAACTTCAACATCAAAGTCCATCACAGGAAGACTGAGGACCACCACATCAAAATCCCCAACTCTTTCATTCTTAATAACAGAGGTCTTTTTCCCTTAAGAAAAATATCCATAAGGTAACATCTCTTCTCTGCCTCATCCTTTCGTGATCTGTGTCTTGAGGACAAAAATGAGCCCACTTTTTCTTGAACGGGATGCTTTTCCAGTTATTTATTTATTTATTTGAGAAAATTGTCCTCCAAAGCACTTCAATCAAATCTCCTTTTGTATTTCTCCTCCCTGATGCCTGCTCAGCCAGGCGACATGCATGCCACTTCAAATTGCTCCTAACTAAAGAATCAGAGCACTTGCTGCAGCTTGTTTTCTTTTATCCATTTCTTGGTGCTTTCAAAATCCTGGCACTGATGGCGTGAAAGGTGAACTTTTTTCTTTCTCAGCTTTGGGATAAAATATGCTTTGCCTAAAGCACGCTCTGAGCATTTTCCTTTGTACCTTCGAGATGGAAAGAAAGAGCTGGAAACAGACTGACAGACCTACGTGTGCATGTTCTTGGCTGGCAAAGGAATGAGCCAGTGCCTTTCTGAGCTTGCTGACAGAACTGCCATCCTCCTAATGGAGGGGTGGGGGAAGGCCCTGGCTTTCTCTAGGAATGGGGCCACAGAGTGACTACAGGCTTGTGAAACAGCGAGCCAGCCTCCATGGTTATGACAGTCGGGTTTGTCTTTGACTGTCTCTCGTTCTCAACCCTCATTACCACAAAATCTGATTGCTTCTTCCCTGGAAAATTCTCCTGGATCCACCCTTTCTTCTCCATTTCTACTTTTATTCTGGTCCAGAGTCTTGTTCACCTCATGACCGAATAACTGTAATGGCCTCTGTTCTGGTCTCCATTTCACCAGTTTCCCTCTTTTCCAGTTTGTCTTGAACACTTACTTTCAAGCCAAGGCTCCAAAAACACGACTTCACACTCCTGCTCCCAGGCCTACAGTGGCTTTCTGTTGCCTGCTCAATTGAACCTACAATCCTCTGCCTCACTTTCAAAGTCCCTCCTGGTGAAGAGGTCTCACTTCTGCTGAAGATCAAGGTCCAAGATCTTGGGTGCCATTCTTGGTTTTGCCAAATTCTGGCTCTGGGTCTTTGGGAAGGTCGCCTCACCCCTCTGGAACCTCAACTTCGACATTTATAAAATGAAGGATGTAGACAGAGCTGGCGGCCCAGGGGACATAGCAGAGTCCGGAAAATCTCTCCTGCGCCTCTGTGTCAAATGGGGACTGTACAAGGACATCTTTTGGAATCTTTGCAAGAAATGGAATAGGTATTCATACCACTCCTAATGGAATTGTCTACAATGGAAGCTGGCAAGATGACAAGGGTGGAAGGTGAAGGGCAATATACTGATATCCAAGGACTAGAATGGTGTGGTCACTTTCACTTCACAGCTGCTCCAGGCCTGAGACTAAAGCTCCACATGTAGATATTCTGCATTAAAGTTTTAATGTGGTAATTGCAGCTTTTAGTTGTGAGGAAAACAACTAAATCTGTCATCTGAAATAACTTTCTACACTACCTATATATTATAATTCTGCCAATAAAACCATCACTCACTTAAAAAATAAATAAATAAAATGAAAGGGTGTAGTAGCTATATTGGGGTCTATCTGCCTAGCCCACAATAATCCTTTTCTCTAAGAACTGTAGTATTTCTCTCTCCTCATTTCCCTCAGTGCCTTCCTCCTTCCCCCTCTCCCTTCTTCCCTCCTTTCCTTCTTTTATCGACATTTTGATTTGAGATAGAAACATTCAGGGCATGAGGAATTTTTTTTTTTTTTTTTTTTTTTTGCGGTACGCGGGCCTCTCACTGTTGTGGCCTCTCCCATTGCGGAGCACAGGCTCCGGACATGCAGGCTCAGCGGCCATGTCTCATGGGCCCAGCCGCTCCACGGCATGTGGGATCCTCCCGGACCGGGGCACGAACCCGTGTCCCCTGCATCGGCAGGCGGACTCTCAACCACTGCACCACCAGGGAAGCCCAGGGCATGAGGATTTTAAGTGACTTACTTACTTGAGTCATATAAACACTATGTTCTATATATATATTATGGCCGTAAAGTCTGTTTTAAAAGGAATCATGCCCTCCAAGCAAGGTTCAGATGTCAGGGAGCTCCACCCAGAGTTGCTTTCTGGGGGAGGGGGCGGGGAGGGAGAGGGGGAGATTGAGCAGAAGCACCAGGACTTTGCCAAGGGGCAGGACAAAACGAAGAGTGTTGGTGATAAAATGAACAGATGCAGCCGTTTTCTTCAGGGGAGAGAGGGTCCTCCCTGAACCATCACTAAAAAAGAGGGTACATGGTTTATGTCCGTAGCCAGAGGGAACTTGCTTAGCTATCAGGAGGCATTTAAAAAAAGCTAATCCTGGGGTATAATGTAATTATTCAGAAGCTCTTTTTTGTTTTTAAGTGTAAGTTTTTAGTGTAACATTCTAAGAGCTAGGGACAGGCATAAGTTTAGCCTGGGCAGCATCAGAAAACAAGAATGTAATTAAATATCCAAATCACAATCTGTAGACTATGGAATGATTTTTAAGAAGATAAAGGTCTGTTTTCTTTAAGGTTACATCTGTCTCATAATCGTTACTGTGCCTCCCCTCCACCCCAGCCTTCACCTCTTGAAGGAATTTTAAGGCCATCCACTGCCTCAGATTTCCAGGGCTCTTGGTTTTAAATGTTGGACTTAGGAAAGGAAAGCCAGGAAGTATCACACGCAGACACACCCACTGAAATGGCCTCACTCCTGGGTCGTGCCACTCGCTGTAGTGATGAGGGTACAGTGTCAGCTGCTGACAGACCTAAGCCTAGGAAGCTGTGGATGGCTGATGGGCTCTGTTAACCTCTGCTCCGCCTCCCCTCGGGACAGGGTCTACAGGGCGAGCTGTCAGTAAGAAGACACCTGGTCCTCTAGCTTTTCCCCACTGCCACTTAATCATGACAAGCCTGAAAAAAGAGGCTGGCAAAAAATGCAGGACTTTCACTGCACAGGTGAGCTTCCTAGAATCACATGCGACAGAGCTCTCAGGGTCTCTGGAAGTGGTAGGCTGGGAAGGACAGTAACCGTGTCATGGAGCTGGTGTGATTACTAAAGGGCTGAATGATTTCAGTCCGAGTTCATTCTCAGGGCTCAAATGTTTCTGCTGTTTAGTGGGGAGGGAAGTGACCTCAGGGATTCTCGTGTTCAGTTCTGTGACTTTATAGGAGTGTAAACTGAGGCCCTTAGATGTTAGATGATTTTCCTAGGTTGAATAAGAAGATGCTCTTGGGATTAGAACCAGATCCCGGGTCTTCTCACGCCTAGTCCTGGGATCCTTCCCCGATGCTGTTTGGCCTCCTTGCCCTGTGATACAACCTATCATACGGTGGAACGTGAGGGTTTCCGAGATCGCCTGCAGGTCTGCCCCACAGGGAGGCATCCATCCTTTCTCTCTGCTTCCTGAACTCACCAGAAAAATTGTCGACTTCCGTCAAGGTGCCAGAGACATGGTGAGGGACCAAGGATGAGTTTGCACAAACTTGTGGAAGCCAAGGGACTCTAAAGAACTAGAATACAGTAATTAGAATCCTGTGTGTGGTTCTGATTCTCTAGGATGATTAGAACACCTCTATGTGCAGGGCTCAGTGGAGGCACTCAGTCACGCCTCACTGATGGGAGCAGAAAATTCTGCAGTGGACAGGCCTTTTGGTGCACACAGGGCAGGGAGATAATGCCATGTCAGTATTCCTGCATTCTGGAAGTATGAACATGGTGTCCAACACTAACTAGGGCCTCTGTATCCCAAGACATTAACTGAACATTTTCAACATTATGGGGCTATGTTTTGGATTATAAAGAACAGATAAATATAAATATGAGATTACGTATTATTTTAAAAAAGCTTTTATGACATTCCCAGAAATTAGAACCCTGACTTACCTACACTCTGTACAATATGGTTCAGCAGATCCTACCAGGGTCAAACTTCAGGAAGTCCAAGAGATGTGAACTCTGGATGTCTTAAAAATGTTTACATTAAGGAGATTGGGACAGGTTTATAATTGCACGTCCTCAAGAGGGGAAAAAATTCCTCCTTTCTGCTGTTTCTCCATTTCCTTAAATTGTTGTCATTATCCTTTCTTAAAACTTTTATTTAAGCTGTGGTTATAAACTCTTTTTCTTCCCTGCCCATGATGTCCTGCAATGGTTAACAGCAGTGTCTTGGGGTCTTGCTTCCTGAGTCCAAATCCTGGATGTGCCCCTTGGGAAAATTACTTACTTGCTTGATGCCTAGTTGCTTTATCTGAAAGTGTGGGTAATAGTGGGGCTTGCCCCAAGGGGTTGCTATGAGGAGTAAAAAAGATGATACAGTGAGACACTTAGAGCTGTGCCTGTCATTCTACTTACACAGTACACATAAGCTCAATTATTTGTCTTTACTGTTATTATGTCTGGAGTCTCTGCTCTGTTCCCACTTTGCTATCTGTCCTTGGGAAATCACTTAACCTCTGGTCCTCAGCAGCCAGGAGGGCCTGGACTCCCTGATCATGCTGAGTTCTGGCCCTGATTAGCTAGTGAATGGCACATCCTGACCTTCCTTCTGCTTTCATGATAGCTACTCTGTCAGTGCAGAGAAGTCCAATTCAATTCATTTCAATCCAATCCAATTCAATTTAACTCATCAATTCAACTCAGTGCAAGCCATTCATTTCATTTATTCAGAAATATCTCTTGCGGTAGGTCTAAGACATGCATGATACTTGCCAGACCTAAGACAGGGGCATGGGCATCCTTGTTTTTGAGGGTCTTACAAATCTAAATGCTTTCTGTAGACATCACATCTTTCTAAGTAGAAAGAAAATGAAAAAGACTCTATCCCTTTAGGGGTTTAAAGGAGTTTTCCTTTAAACAATCTTGAGAAAAACAACATGGAGCCAGTCTCTAGGAAGTGCAATTCTGATATCTAAGTAGTTGTAATTATTCCCTACTCAAGGGGGGCAGTTCCTAAAGGCTGGTAAATCTTCCCCGAAGGCTGCAGGAGACAAGCTATTCAACTTCGGTGAAAACAAGATGGTGGCTGTCGGCTGTCTGTCAAAGTGTTCAGACAACAGCAGAATCAACAAAGTCCCAATTATGATTGAGGGAGGATTTTGTATTTAGTCAAAAGGAATTGATTTCCCCTGGAGTGTCACTTACACCATAATGATTATTGGAAGGGAGACAACTTAAGAGTGATGCAAAAACAAAAGTAGATGGTAGTATATATATGTCAATGCTACTCTCTAACTTTGTCCCAGTTTACCTTTCCCCCTCCCCATGTCCTCAAGTCCATTATCTACGTCTGCGTCTTTATTCCTGTCCTGCCCCTAGGTTCAAATGTAAAATAGATAGCTAGTGAGAAGCAGCTATATACCACAGGGAGATCAGCTCGGTGCTTTGTGACCACCTAGAGGGGTGGGATAGGGAGGGTGGGAGGGAGACACAAGAGGGAGGAGATATGGGGATATATGTATACGTATAGGGGATTCACTTTGTTACACAGCAGAAACTAACACACCATTCCAAAGCAATTATACTCCAATGAAGATGTTTAAAAAAAAAAAAGGAGATGGGCTGCCATCATTAGCTGATCTTGACTTCTCACCTTGAATGCAGAGTTAGAAGAAGACAATAGATGGGGAGGCAGAATATTTGGAACATTTTCTTGATATTTATAGTTTTATGCTCACTTATTCATTTTTTGCCTTTCTTTTGAAAAACAATTGGGTTGGGGATCAACAAACAAAATGGCTAAGTTCAGGTTAATTCTGGGAAAAGTTATCTAGATCTAATTGGCGTCTATTTGCTTACTATGTGAAAGAGTAAATTAGCCCAATGTTTAAGTAAGTTTCTCTGAAAGAATTATTTATTTCAGAAACATATGGTTTGAGATCCAAAGATCTCCTAGGCATAATATGACCTCAGCTAGTCCCTACTCCAGGCAGTTGAAATAAATAATTGAGTAAAAAACTGATTCTATTTGAAAATACTTCTAGTGTCTTAAGTAATTTGTATTTCTTAACTGCAAAATCAGGCTGAGTCTAGTCTGTTCTGCATTCAGTCAAAGAGATTTGTAAAGACATTTAACACACTCCACTAAATTTCTCTGAATCATGCCTTGGTTCTTTCTACCCAAACCTCCACTAATTATTAAAACAGAACCTTTTTTTTTTTCCCTGCTAGATAATCTTTCTTGAATTTGGAGATCTGGAATGGAAATGCTCCAATTTCCCCCACTCTCACCCAAGTGCTGTGCTTGGCACGTTTTGAGAAATGAAATTGATAATTCAGAAACTATACTATTTCCTTCAGGAGAAAAAGCTATTTCTTTGATTTGCTGCTGTTGGACTAGCTCTCCAGGTGTTCTTTCTATCTATTAAGCATCTTCCCTCACTGTTACATATTTAAATCTTTTTTAAAAAATATCCAGCACATGTCTCACCTATTCAAGGAAGTACCCTTGTTTGTTTATTGCAAGTTATTACCTTTCCCTTCAAGGAACTTCCACGGTAGTCAAATTTTGTCCTGCATTCCCTGTCCTTATCGTGTTATCACATGATCACTTGGGGGTGAAAAGCCTTGTTCTCTTTTTCTGTGTCTCTGTGTGTGTCTACTCTCTTCAGCTACATTAAAAGGGTCATATGTCAGGGCTGCAAAATTGGCTCGTATATCCCAGCAAGTGGCTGTACACACAGTAAGTATTCAATAAAGGTGTGATGCGTGTAGTAGCAGGTCGTGGATGATGTACCACTTTGTTTAGGGTCTCAGTGATTTTTCGGGGAAGATGCTGAACTCAAGATTTTGATATTGCTTTTGGCTTGTTTTCTATTTGGTACAACTGCATGCTCCGTGTTGCTGAAATTACTTTAGTTAAATGGTCAGGACTGTCAATACACAGGGAGAAGGTCATTTTGTCTCTAGCCTGCTCAGGAGAAAAGAAATCTGTTTTTCTCTTTTGATCTAATAAACTAGAGCAACCCTGGAAACCATCCTTTCAGATATAATTCCATTTCCACTTGTTTTGCTCACCATATCACAATGTTTAAAAAACTGTTATGCCTGCCAAAAGAGCAGTTAGTGGCCTTATTTTGTAGGTGATAGAGCCATTACTATTCACCAGACAAACATTTAGGACATGTGCACTGAATTATTTAAAACTAATAATGCACATGAAAAACATTAAAGTAAAAATGGGATGAAAAACTTCATTGTGAAAACATTTATTTATTCCTGGCTTGCCCAACTGTTCTCCTTTGTTCAAGGGCACACCAAGAACTTCAGAGAGGAAAATCCTGTGTACCTGACTGCTTTTCTGCTTTCAGTCACAACCAGCTCCCCCTTTGCTTTGCTTGATCAAGAACATAGTGGTGTGATTGATTTTCAGCGTGACTGTGTGAGGAGCTCAGCTGACCAGCTCTGTAGTGAACCTGGTAAAAATTATAAAAACAAAGCAAACCAACCAAAGAAGAAAGAAAACTATTCAAAGGCTCTGGAAATGGTCCTAAGGGCAAAGAGCAAAGGAGAAAATATCTATTCAAGAAAATCTATGAAAATCTAGTTAAAAAAAGGCAAGAGTGTGTTACTTAAATCAAAACTATGGCCTCCCTCTCCCCTCCCACCTCAGAGAAGTGGAGACCCTACTCCAGAAAGCAAGAAGTCAAGAACACAGGGTTTCTTCTCTTCCCAGCTTCCAGGTGGAGGGCTTTCTTCCAGGAGAAGCAGGACTTCAGCATTTCTCATTCTGCCTCCAGCTGCTTGTTGCTGAGGCTGCATTCTGGGCAAGTGTGGTTGGGAAGTGGGGGCTCCTTTCTTTTTACCAAGGCACACTTGTGCACCAGAGGCTCTATCTTGGGTATGGCCTGCTGAGAATATTGGAGATCCAAAACTCTTGCCAGGGCTCATGAGGTGGTGGTTTCAAGCCAATAGAATCAAGCCAGGAACATCTCAGGTTGTTACTCTACCTTCCTTCAAGTGTTTAACTCCTGGAATGAGGGTCTCAGAGAGAAGTTTGCCTTTGAATCCACTCTTGGCTCCAGAGCCCTGGCTGAGTGTTTGCCTGAAGTGAGAAGCAGACTGTAAAATGCGTATCTGGTATTCTCTTCCCAAGGGAACTGATTTCATTTGCAACAGAGGATGGAGAAGTTTAAGCCTGAGAGCACTCTCAAGAACCGCACAGGTATGGTAAAGGCAATTGGGATATTCATGGATCTAATAGATATATAACATAGGACAATTAGTTTGTAGGAGAGAACCGGGGGAATAAGACAGCTGGAAGGAGTCCCCCTGGGGTCAGAATAGATATCAAATTTTGACCCCGTAAATGATTTATTTGGAGGAGCCACAATTTGGCTGGATTAGTTTACAGAGGAATTTATGCCCTGGGAATTGTTGAAAGTAGTAGCATAGTCTGCCTGCAAGTAGTAAAGGTTAAATCTGGGTGTGGTCAGGGAAAGAATGGAAGAGAGCCCTGCCAACACCTTGTCTTCCCAGGGTGACTGTGGGCATATTCAAAGCTGTGCCTTCTTGAGAATCAACATCAAAGGCTTTCACTAAAATAATCTAGCTAGTAGTCACTAAACAACAAACAAACAAACAGCACTAATAAGTCATGGAGCTGGAACCAGTACCCAGAATGCTACAATAGATTGTCTGAAATGTTGTTTCCAGCAAAAAAAAAAAAAAAAAAAAAAAAAAAGAAGAAAAAGAAAGAAAAAAAAAAAACCAAAATCAAAGGGATACAAAGAAACAGGAAAATAAAGCAGGCAACAGAAACTGCCTGTGAGAATAACCAGATGTCAGATTTAACAGAAATATATTTGAACATAGTCATTATGAATATGTTCCAGAAGTAAAGAAAAGCATGATTAAAGAAATAGAGGAAAATATGCTGGGAATATTGCATTGAATAGAGAATATAAATAAAGAGATAGCAATTATTTTAAAAAATAAAATGAAATTAAAAAAAATCATGAGTGTCTCAAATCACAGTAGATTTGAACTTGCAGAAGAAAGAAATAGAAAAATTGAAAATAAACCAATAGTGATTATACAAGCCAAAAACAGGAAAAAAGAATGAAGAAAAATGAAGAGAACCTCAGAGAAATATGGGACAAAATTGAGCACACCAATATGTGCATAATGGAAGTATCGGGGAGAGGAGAAAGAAAAAGGAGGAAAAAAATATTTGGAAAAATAATAGCTGAAAACCTCCTAGATTTATTGAAAACATCTAGTAAGCTCAATATTATTCCAGTAGAATATACACAAAGAGACCCATAAACAGATGCAATATAGTAAAAATGCTGAAAGACAAGGAGAAAATCTTGAAAGCAGCAAGAGAAAAATGACTCATTACTTATAAGGGACCCTCAACAAGGTTAACAGCTCACTTCTCATCAGAAACAATGGAGGCCAGAGGTGGAGCTGGGATAACATATTTATAGTGTTCAAAGAAAAAAAACCCTGTTAACCAAGAACACTATAACCAGAAACCCCATGTTTCAAAAATGAAGGCAAAATAAAGGTTTTCCAAGGTAAACAAAAGCTTAGAGAATTTGTTGCTATTAGACCTGCCTTATAAGAAATGTTAAAGGAAGTTTTTCAGGCTGAAACAAGTGACCCCTGATAGTAATTCAAATCCACACAAACAAAAAGCATTGGTAAAGGTAATTATGTAATTATAAAAGACTCTATAACTGCAATTTTTTTTCTTTTCTTCTCTTACTTGTTAGGGAGTAGAGCTATATAGGGGTAACATATTCCACACCATACAGCTTGCTCTCTCTCTCTTTCTCTCTCTTTCTCATTAACCTAGCTGATTCTGATAAGATGTATACAATAAACCTTAGAGCAACCACTAGAAAAACAAAATCTCAAAAATATGGTAAAAAGTCATTAAAAAATTTAAAAGCTACATTAGAAAAGATTCACTTGATGTGAAACAAAGTAGTAAATGAGGAATAGAGGAGGAAAAAAAACATGAGACATATAGAAAACAGAAAGTCAGATGTAAATAAAACCAAAGTCAGATGAAAACAAAAATGGCGAATGTAAATCCACCTATATCAGTAATAACATTAAATGTGAGTGGATCAAACAATCCAGTCATAAGACAGAGATTATCAAACTAGACTAAAAATATGATCTAGCCATATATTTTCTAAAGGACACACATTAAATTCAAAGGCACAAATAGATTCAAAGTAAAAGGATTGAAATAATATATACATCATGCAAATAGCAGCCATAGGAAATCTGGAGTAGCTATACAAATACCAGCTATACTAATACCAGTCACAGGAAATCTGGAGTAGCTATACTAATACAAGAAAAAAGAGACTTTAAAACAAGACAGTGTTACTAGATATAAAGAGGAATATTTTATGAGGATAACAGTTTCTATCCATCAGGAGGATATAACAGTTAAAAACATATATATACCTGATAACAGAGCACCAATATACATGAAGCAAAAATTGACAGAAATTAAGAAATAGGTTATTTGACAATAAAAGTTGAAGACTTCAATACCGTGCTTTCAATAATAGAACAACTAGACAGAAGATCACAAATATATAGGAGACTTGAACAATGCTATAAACCAACTAGATCTAACAGACATGTATAGAACCCTCAACCCAACAACAAGAGATTATACAGTCTTCTCAAGTGCATGTGGAACATTCTCCATATAACCAAGACAGTTTGGTACTGATACAAGGATAGATACATAGATCAATGGAACAGAATTTAGAGTCCAGAAATAAATTCACATCTCTATGGACAAATAATTTTCAACAAAGGTGCCAAGACTATTCAGTAGGGGAAAAATAGTCTTTTCAACAAATGGTGTTGGGACAACTGGATAGCCACATGCCAAAAATGATGTTGGACAATTACCTGACATCATATACAAAAATTAACTCAAAATGGATCAAAGACCAACATGTAAGATCTAAAACTTTAAGTCTCAGAAGAAAACATAGAAATAAATTTTTGTGACCTTGGATTTGGCAAGGAATTCTTGGATATGAAACCAAAAACAAATATCACAACAACAAAAAGTACACTGGATTTTATCAATATTAAAAAGCTTTGTGCTTCAAAGGACACCACCAAGAAACTGAAAAGACAACCCACAGAATGGGACAAAATATTTGCAGATCATACATCTGATAAGGGACTTGTATCTAGAATGTACCACAAATTCTCACAACTCAGTAATAAAAAAATATGTTAAAATGACCATACTACCCAAGGCAATCTACAGATTTAATGTAATCCCTATCAAAATACCAATGTTGTTTTTTACAGAAGTAGAACAAATAAGTTAAAAATTTGTAGGGAAATACAGAAGACTCCAAATAGCCAAAACAATCTTGAGAAAGAAGAACAGAGCTGAAGGAATCATGTGCCCTGACTTCAGACTATACTACAAAGCTACAGTAATCAAAACAGTATGATACTGGCACAAAAACAGACACATAGATCAATGGAACAGAATAGAGTCCAGAAATAAACCAACAAACTTGTGGCCAATTACTCTTCAACAAAGGAGTCAAGAATATACAATGGGGATTTCCTGATGGCACAGTGGTTGAGAGTCCGCCTGTCGATGCAGGGGACACGGGTTCATGCCCCGATCCGGGAAGATCCCACATGCCGTGCAGCGGCTGGGCCCGTGAGCCATGGCCACTGAGCCTGTGCGTCCGGAGCCTGTGTTCTGCAACGGGAGAGGCCACAACAGTGAGAGGCCCACGTACCGCAAAAAAAAAAAAAAAAAAGAAAACAAAAGAATATACAATGGAGAAAAGACAATCTCTTCAGTAAGTGGTGCTGGGAGAACTGGACAGCTACATGTAAAACAATGAAATTAGAACATTCTCTAACACCATATACAAAAATAAACTCAAAATGGATTAAAGACCTAAATATAGGAGCAGAAGCCATAAGACTCCTAGAGGAAAACATAGGCAGAACACTCTGTGATATACATCATAGCAATATTTTTTTTGGATCTGTCTCTTAAAGCAAAGGACATAAAAGCAAAAATGAACAAATGGGACCTAATTAAACTTGAAAGCTTTTGCACAGCAAAGGAAACTATTGACAAGATGAAAAGACAACCTACTGAATGGGAGAAAATATTTGCAAATGATATGACTGATAGGGGTTAATATGGGAAATATGTAATCAGCTCATACAACTCAACTTCAAAAAAAACCCCAAAAACCCATCTGATTAAAAATTGGGCAGAAGTAGTGAATAGACATTTTTCCAAAGAGGACAAGCAGATGGGCAACAGGCACATGAAAAAATGCTCAACATTGCTAATCATCAGGGAAATGCAAATCAAAACCAGAATGAGATATCACCTCACACCTGTCAGAATGGCTATCATCAAAAAGAACCCAAATAACAAGTGTTGGCAAGGATGTGGAGAAAAGGGAACCCTTATACATTACTGGTGGGAATGTATATTGGTGGGGCTGCTGTAGAAAACAGGATGGAGGTTTCTCAAAAAACTAAAAATAGAACTACATTGGACTCAGCAATTCCATTCCTGGATATATATCTGAAGAAAATAAAAACTCTAATTCGAAAAGATACATGCACCCCAATGTTCATAGCAGCATTATTTACAATTGCCAAGAAATGGAAGCAACCTAAGTGTCCATCAACAGATGAAAGGATAAAGAAGATATGGTATACATATACAACGGAATATTATTCAACCATAAAATAGAATGTAATTTGGCATTTGCAGCAACATGTATGGACCTACAGAGTATTATGCTTAGTAAAATAAGTCAGACAGAGAAAGACAAATACTGTATGATACCACTTATATGTGGAATCTAAAAAATAAAACAACTAGTGAATATAACAAAAAAGAAACAGACTCACAGATATAGAGAGCAGACTATATGTTACAAGTGGAGTGAGGGAAGGGGGGAGGGGCAATATTGGGGTAGGAGACTTAAGAAGTATAAACTAGCCTATTATGTATAAAATAAGTTACAAGAATATATTGTACAACACAGAAATATAGCCAATACTTTATAATAACTATAAATGGAGTATAATCTTTTTAAAAATTGTGAATCACTGTATTGCATACCTGTAACATATAATATTGTACATTAACTATACTTCAATTTTTAAAAAAGACAACCCAATTAAAAATTGGACAATGCATCTGAATAGATACTCAATAGAGAAGAGATACAGGTGACCAATAAGTATATGAAAAGCTTGACATCATTACTCATCAGGGAAATGCAAATCAAAACCACAGTGAGATACCACTTAATACTAGGATGGCTAGAATCAAAAAGTCAGATAACAACAAGTGTTGATGAGGATATGGAGAAATGGGCAACTTCACTCCCTGTTTATGGGACTATAAAATGGTTCAACTACTTTGGAAAATAGTTTGGTGGTTTTCCAAAGGATTAAAAATAGAGTTATCATATCTCACCTATTCCATTCCTAGGTTTATTCTAAAAGAAATAAAAACAGATGTCCAGGGCTTCCCTGGTGGCGCAGTGGTTGAGAATCTGCCTGCTGATGCAGGGGACGCGGGTTCATGCCCCGGTCCGGGAAGATCCCACATGCCGCGGAGCGGCTGGGCCCGTGAGCCATGGCCGCTGAGCCTGCGCATCCGGAGCCTGTGCTCTGCAACGGGAGAGGCCACAACAGTGAGAGGCCCGCGTACCGCAAAAAAAAAACAAAAAAAAAAACCAGATGTCCACACAAAAACATATATATAAATGTTTAAAGCAAACATTGTTAATAGCCAAAAGGTGAATAATCCAATGTCTATGAGCAGATGAATGGATAAACAAAATGTGTTTTATGTAAACAAAGGAATATTTTTGACCGTAAAAAGAATAGAGTATAGATACCTGTTAACAGCTTGAATAAACCTTGAAAGTATGCTAAGTGAAAGAAGCTAATCCCAAAGATCTCATATAATTCCATTCATATGAAAGTCCAGAATAGAGAAATCTGTAAAGACAAAGTAGATTAGTGGTTTCTTAGTACTGGGTGGAGCATGGGTAGGCAGAGGAGTGATAGCTAAAGGGTTAGGTGATAAAAATGTTTTAAAATTGATTATGATGATGGTTGAAAATATCTGTGAATATACAAAATACCATTGAAATATAAACTTTAAATAAGTAAATTGTTTGCTATGTGTTATGTCTCAAGAAAGCTGTCTTTGAAAAGCAAGCAAAGGTAAAAAGAAAATAATGGTAGAATTCTAATGCTCATACCTCCCTGGGTGTGAGGAGATAAGAAGTGGACATGCTGGGGGGTTGTCTGTTCTTTGCGGGAGTAGAGAGGAATGTTTTACCACTAAGCCTGGCACAGTACCTTAGAAATAGAGGATTTAAAGTTTGTGGCTTTGGAAACAGTAGATAGAGAATACCTTTAATTACCCATATGCCCTTAGACAAATCATTTTACTGGGCTTCATTTATCATTCCTAAAACAAGTAAGGGGAAGGAGGAAGTGTATACTCTCTTAAGTTCATCTAGCAAAAAACTGTCTGATTTGGGACTTCCCTGATGGTCCAGTGGTTAGGATTCCATGCTTCCACTGCAGGGGGCATGGGTTCGATCCCTGGTTGGGGAACTGGGATCCCACGTGTCGCATGGCAAAAAAAAAAAAAATCTCTGATTCGAAGAACAGGGCAGGTTTGCACAGGGGAAGACCTGGCCTACATAGAATTTTAAAATATGTGTCTATCGTATATTTTGGGTTGTATATACTACCTTTCTCAACCCTTCCATTTCCATGGGTATCTATGGAGACCTATTCACCAAAGCATATTCTTGGTTAAATACATGTCATTAAATCAGAGTTTCCTGGTGAGTTTTGTGCAACAGTTATAAGTGATATAAGATTGGGACACCTCTGAAACCCTTTTACATGTTAGGTCCATTGTTAATCTCCAAGATGGGGGTAGAGCATACAGCATTTTCCAAACCTATTTGATTATGTTAGACCTTTTCAACATTTACTTTTTCTAGAGTGTCTTATGAAACTCAGGTTGTGAAGAATGCACTTTGAAAAATGCTAAAGGGCCATTTTAAAAGCTTAAAATATTTCTCCTCCAAGAGGATTTTGTATTTCAACTGCAGAGTCTTAGAAATTAGGGAAATCTTAAGGCTCCAGGGATTAATTAATTAATGGTGGCTTTGTGGCAAGTAGCAGGGGAGATATTTGAGGGCAACTGAGCTAACTTAGTGCCTCTCAAATCATATCACATAAAGAGCTATGGACTGGTTGGAGCAGCCTTGCTCCAGACTTTAAATCCTATCCAAAATGAGAAAACAGAGGTAGAATTCCCCAAATCTAGAAAGAAATCTTGCAAGAGTCTGTGAGTTCGCAGTAGACCAATAAGGATATTTTTTCTTTTGGAATTCTGTGGAACTTTTCAAACATCATCACCATTCATCTAATTGTAGGTGGACCATTTAGGGAGCACTGTCTGTAGAGATCTCCAAACCCCAATCAGCACTCCATGTTCACATGGCAGTCACTTCTGCTAGGCCTCTCCACCTGCTGAAGATCAGCTACTCAACCTGTTGAGGGTTAATTATGAATGGGGAGCCATCTTCACTGGAAATGTGTAAAAGGCAGCAAAGCTGGAACCAGTTCTGCCAACTACCTCCTCTATAGGCTTGCATATCATTCAAACAGCTTCTTAGTATTATTACACAGCTTCTGGTTATTTTGCAGCTTATCACTGAAAATGGCCAGTGACATCTACTTTTCGGTCCTCCTATTTATTTGTGATCCCGCTCATTCATTTTCTCTGTACTCCTTATTGAATAGTTACTGAGTACCCAGAGCTGCTGAGAGCAGGAGAGGGGTGCAGTGCTAGCCCTCAGAGAGCTTTACTGTATTTGAGAGGCAAGATAATATGTAAAATTGGTATTATAGATAACTCCAGCGCCATGCATATTTAAGCTCAGATGATGGGTTTAGATGGTTTTTCTTTAGGGATTGAGTTCAGAGGTCAGGGAGGTCTTCTTTCTCTTTTTTCTTGGTTAGTACAAAGATTGGACATTTCCTAATCAGGTATATCAGGAATTTCAATTTCCATCCTGACATTCAGAATGGATTGATTTCATTTTTCTTATTTCCTAAAATGGGAACAGTAATAGCTACAGTGCAAGACTGTTGGGTGAGATACTATAAGAGGCATACAGCAGGATGATATAGTAGGATTAATAGGTGTTTGTTACATTCAGTCTCTCCTTCTAGTTCTTATTTGTTGAAGGGGCCTTTCATTTCTTCATTCAATTCATGTAGGTATCGAGCATCTACTCTGTACCAGGAGCTATTCTGCATGTACGAATCCTTGCCATCATGAAGCTTTAGTTCTGGTTTCTAGTGGTGGTGGTGGGGAATAGATAAACAAATAAAAACATTCAAATTGCAGCGAGTTTATGGAAGAAAGGGGTCATAAGCTAGTGCAAGGTACGGGTGCTACTATAGTGGACTGGTCAAGGAAGACCACTCTAAGTGGTTGGAATTTGGGTGGAGACGGAAGAGGAGAGAAAAAAACATTCTAGACAGAAAGAAAAGCAAGTGAAAGATTTCAGGTGGTGAGAGCCTGGTGTGTTTGTAGAGCAGAAGAGGGTCCAGGATGGCTAGAGCATAGTGGCAATGGGCAAGTGATGCATGATATGCACTATGCCTATGGAAAGGCAGGCAGAGATCAGATCATAGAGTACCTTGTAGCCATGACAAAGCATGTAAGCACCCCAAAGGAAGAGATTTTGTTTGTTTTGCTCAGTGCTGGATGTCTGACACCTAGGCTAGTGCTGTTATAATAGGTAGTCATGAACGTGGATTGAATAAATTTTATTCGAAGTGAATTCTAAGTAATTGTTGCCATCTTCTTTGTCCGAGTCTCTCTAGATGCTGTGTGGGGGATGGATTTAAGTGGGACTAGGGGATAGAAGCACTGGAGACACTTGTAGTAGGTGAGAGAGGTGGTGGTTTGAGCTGGGGTGGTGATAAGGAACGTGAGAAGTGGAGATATTTGAGGTGTATTGTAGGGGTCTAGTCCCCAGCACTTGAATTGGATTTGATGGTGAGGAGTTGGTGATATGTGCATTAATTCAGATGATGAAGCCTGGGAGAGAATATTCTGAGGAGCTGAGGGGAGGGCAATTAAGTGTACTATTTTTTGCTTGCTGGTTTTGAGATGCCAGCAAGAGATCGAGTGACAATGTCAAGGTTTCAGATGGGTATTACTTGTCTGGGGATCAATGAAGAGGTCAGACATGACACATGGATTTTGAATGTAGGTGGCATTTAAAGCCACGGGACTGCTGAGATCACTGTAGAGAGAGTACAGATTCATGAGAGAAGAGGGTCCAGAGGAAGTCTGGGGAACTCCAACATTTAGAGACTGAGTAGCAGAGAAGATGAAGGTCTGGTGTGAGATGTAAGAGGGAAACTAGTATGGTGTCACAGAAGCTGGAGGTCAAGAGAGAAAAGTGTTTCATGCAGGAGGATGGTCGTCTGTGAGGCATGTTCCTGAGAAACAGGTAACATGTAGGTGGGGAAATGCCCTTGAATCTGATATCTGAATGGTGCACCTTCCTCTTATTTTCAAACTTTTATTTGAAAAGTAATATAAACATACACAGTGTAAAACATAGTTAAAATATTTAAGAGAAGTTTATTGGTACCTGTGACAAGATAACTTTTAGTGGAACGATGGGCAGAGAGTCGGATTGAGTGGGTTGAATAATGAATGGGGATTCCTGGGAGGAGAAGGCAGAGTAAACAAATAACTAAATGGCCATTGGTTTCCTCTTAAAACCCCACTGAGAAGACAGTAAGGGGCATTTTTTTTCTTTCTTTTAAAGCCATAAAGCCATAAATAAGGACACAGGAACAAGAGCAATAGAATTTTAGGGTTATAAAGAACATGGATGGGGGCTTCCCTGGTGGCGCAGTGGTTGAGAGTCCGCCTGCCAATGCAGGGGACACAGGTTCGTGCCTGGTCCGGGGAGATCCCACATGCCACGGAGTGGCTAGGCCTGTGAGCCATGGTTGCTGAGCCTGCACGTCCGGAGCCTGTGCTCCACAGCGGGAGAGGACACAACAGTGAGAGGCCGGCGTACCGCAAAAAAAAAAAAAAAGAACATGGATGAATGTGGTTCTTGTACTAGTACAGCCAGGGTATCCTGGAGCTGGTTAGAAATGTAGAATCTCAGACCCCTCCCCAGACTTACTGAGTCGGAACCTGCATTTTCCCAGTGTATTCCTCTGATGTGTTTGCATTAAAGTTTGAGGATCGCTGACTTGGCAGATGCTAGAAAATGGAATCCTAAACCAATGTGCTTTACACTTCACAATCCCTAAAACACTCAGGAATTGGAGGCACTGGTGTCCCCAGAAGCGGAGCTGGGGGCAGTGAATAGGGTTGAGGTGGCCAAAATAAAGAGGGTTGGTGGAAAGGTTGTTTAAGAAACAGCCACACTACCCACTTGGTATAGTCAGGCCAGAGCTCCTCCCCACCTGAGAAAAACACCAAAGGTTTATTCTTTAAAGAGAGTAGAATAGAGAGTTTCTGAACTGGACATCGCAGAGACCACTTTTGGCTGCCGGACGCTGAGACCCCCAGCCCTTTTCCCCAGCCACCAGAATGCTGGCAGTAGGGCTTCACCCTCCAGATAGGAGCTTGGAGGAATCTTCTCCGGGGACTTTGCCCAGCCCAAGAGGCAAGACCTAGATATTGACACAGTGATTCCCCAACTCAGTGGCCCAGCCCCTCCTTTTATTTATACTTCTGTGGCTCTTGTTTTGTTTCTTCTTACCCTATAGCTCTGCTTCCAGAGCTACTTTGTAATTTTCCTATCTGGTTATCATAACTGTTTGTTCTCTTTCCTCTTGTCCCTAATATTTGTTTGGGGGAATCAGATGCCATTCTAAGACGGTATGTTCTTATTGAAGGAGCTCAGCCGATTTTCACAATCAGGGGCCTGATAAACAATTTTGCTACTGTGTGCAGGATTCCAGATGACCGCTTTGCTGTTCACCATAAATCTCACATTTGCTTTCATTGCCTTTCCAGTTTGTTTTCTAAATTAAAAGAGTGTTTCTTGTTGTATTTTCTGCCGCACCCGCCCCCTCCCCCCCAATATATTTACTTACGGAAAGTCTACACTGCTTGCCCATAAAAGATACACCAATTAAATGAAGCAAGAAACACCATAAAGAAACACCAATTAAATTCCTTCCTGCCCTGAGCAGAAATTAGCCTTGGTGGGCATATGGCCGTGGCAAGGGTTTGGGGCTGACGGTCGATACTTGCTCAGGCTGTGATCTGATGATGGAGAGTGATCATTTTTTTTTTTTTTGCATTCAATTTGCTTTTCTATTCTAAACATAGCCATGCAAAAATAGTTTGAAATTTAGAAGAAAGAGAAATTGCTTAAAGAAAACAGTGCAGCCTAAGCTTCCACTTTTGGTGCTGTTTTCCACCTTCTGTACCCTTCTCCTCTATCCCAACACAAAGGACCCAGACCCTTGTATTTGCCCAATTTGAAAATTTCTAGTCAAACTTAAATATTTGGACATCTGCCAGTTAAGCCTCACCATAAATTTGCTGGTGTTCATTTGTCATTCTATTTTATTTGAGGGCTGTGTTTTCCTTGTAAAATAAAGATAGGAGTTTCTGACCTTTTAAAAAAAATAAGGTGTCTGGAAGTGGCCCTGCACAGCTCCTGAAATCAACCCTAGGTTGTCAAAAGGGCAAATCTATTGTAGATGGGACAGGCAGACACCCATCTTCGCATCCATTTTTTCGCTGGCATCAGGCAGGCAGACGTCTCCTCATTGGCCTTCATTAGGCATCTGTTTCTTCCAGCTCTCACAATCTATGATTTCAGAATGTACAAGGCAACTTGCAATTAATTGTCAAGTGAGTGGTTTTGACAGTGACCGTTCGGGGTTCTGAGGGGGATTTTTATTGTTGTGGGTAAAAGTGAGGAAAAGCATTATTGTCGTTTCTTGTTTGATACTCTTCTCTTTTAGCAACTCCATGAAAACAGGCCCCGTGCCTCCCCTATTGATTCTTTTCTCCCAAGTGTCCAGTATAGTGCCTTGCACAAATATAATCAATAAATATTTGATGTGGAAAGAAAACTTCATGAAAAATCAGCATCTTTACCTGGTCTCAAAAGCTAACTCTATTAGAGTAGGATTCATTTCAGGTTGGAGAAAATAATAGTATTTAGGTAGGGGAATGTAAGGTATGTTTCGGATCTGGGGATTAGGAAATAGTCCATAGAGCAAAGCGTAGAAAGGCTAGAAGCTGAGAGAGAAGACAGGAGAGTTAATTTGAGGATAAAATATGGAGGAACTTAATGTCAAACTTATGACTTTGGACTTTTGTCCAAAGAAGACTGAAGGCATAGAGGCTGATTCAGAAGCTGTTACCCTGAGCTGATGAGTAAAGCACAAGTACAGGCACCCTGTCTTCTAAGGATGTGATCCTATCTTCTGAACCAAAACTTAGTAGACTTTCTTAGAAGGGACAGGATATTTTATCCTGGGGCCACTCCTGAAATCTAATGCTCAAGGCTCTGGCTCTTCTTTTATTTTTTTCAATGCACTTCTATTCCAGGAGGTTCTGTATGAAATGTTCCATGACCTCCAGTCAGCTTTTGTTTATCTAGTTACAAGATGTTTGTAAAATCAAAGCATTTTAACATTGAAAGAAACCTCAGCCCTGTTTTACTTCTACCTTTCACCAATCTACTGATGAATTTTCTCTCCCATATCCTCAGTTGATCTCTCTGATTCATTGAAACAGCTGAACTTGTAGGGTTCCTATTTCTTAGAGGTTTTCATCAATCTTAGCATTAGGGAGATACGAAAGTTGGCTCATGCTGTATGTTTTCCAGATTTGTGATAACAGGATTCTGTGATGGCTATGTGTTGGCTCTTGCCGAAAAGAGAGCCAACTCTGGGAGAGGGTATGAAAGAGGGTAGACCCTAGCCACTCCTGAGACTAAAAATATAATTGACTTCAGGTCTATGGCAAGGGTTTGGTTGCTTTACTCAAAAAGAGTTTTTGAACATCCCTTGAAGATTTTCAGATCAGTTGCCATATTCCATATGAAAGAACAATGTAATGACATGTTCAGGTCAGAGACCTAAAACATGCTCAGAGATACTTCAGGGAGAGGTCAGATCAAGAAGAAACATCCAATTCTCATTATAATCATCAGCTCCTAAGCAATTAAAAATAATTACTCTCTTTCCTAGGTGACCTTATGGGATATATAAGCTAGAATCTAGTCTAAATAAAGCTAAATTGGAGAGTTTAAATCTAACCACTTAAAAAAAATAGTCCAGTCAACCACAGTGACTGGATAACCCAATTAGTGGTTTTGGAGAAGGATAATCAAACATTAAATGAATTTTCCATTTGCTGCCAAGATTTCCTGCTTCTGAAGCTTAGGCTTCTTTGGCAGAAGACTTGGGTGAGGAAGGACAGCACTGACCTTTAGGTAAGCAAGGGGATTTTATCATCACCAAGTAGTGCAGTTCTACACTATCAAACCCTTACTTTTCAATAGCTGAAATGACTCTGTAAATTATAACTCTTAGCCAATTCTCAGAGTAGAGTTCATTTTCTGCTTTAAAGAATTTATTTCCCTTGCAATATAATTTTTACTTTCCCCCTTTCAAGTTACTGCATTCTATAGCTGTTCCTTTTTCTGATTCCTCTGCAGGAAATATAAACCTTCCTTACCCCAGTCCAATTAAATTCCAAATGTTGGCATAGACATATCATTTCTCACTAAAGTAGGTGCAGGGTTTTGTTTTGAGAGGAAAGATTATGTATACATTAGCATGAAAACTGTGCTGTTTGTTTCTTTCAAAGAAATACCTAAACAAGACAGTAAGAGTCTCCAGATATGGGCACCCAGAGCAATCTGCACACTGGGGTGTTTGGTTTTAATATCCAGGCAGACTACAATAATCAAAGCACATCTGGGAAACACAAGAAACCTAACATTCAGGGTTTGGAATTTGACCTTAATTGGCAAAAATTATATTTCTTTGAACATTTTTGTCTGGTTTAAAGTGATTTTGTTTAGGTAATTTCACTCATCCTTTCCATATTCTTTTTAGAAATAGAGAGACAGGTATTATTAAGTCAAGAGAACTGAGTGGCATGCCTAAAATATAGAATATTCAGCTTTTAACTTAGTAGACTTTGTTTCTAGTCTATGTATCTCTCTTTCTGAATAAATTAATGGATTCCAGAATGATATACAGGCATTTTTTTAAAAAAACAAACACATAAAAAAGCGAAGAAAACAAGGAAACTATCAAATCCTATAGTAGTTCACCGCAGGGAGAGCAATAATCATCTTTTATAAGAATCTTTTCTTGGATACTGAGGAGCGGAGCAAATAAATAGATGCAATTCCCCCTTATTTATTGTACCATTTGTTCTACATGTAATCGAGGCCCCAGAACCTTCATTGCATTGAGCCAGGCACAATAAGGAGTACAAAGGAAATTTTCACTTCAGTTGTGGAAATAAGATATATATGAAAAATTAAGGGCAAAGCAAGATTATAAAATGAACTGCACCGGGATTCAGATTAAATGAAAATGTAATGGTCAGGGAAGCAACCTTTGAGTAAGCTTATGATAAGTAGGTTGGATTTCAAGAGACAAAGAAAAAATTGAAGATTACATAAGCAAGTGGTATGACATAAGCACACCGGGACACAAACTGAGCTTGAGAGCAAGTCTTTCTCAGCTTGGCAGAGTAGATGGCTCCTGTTGGTGAAAGGTGCGAGGTAAAGTCAGAAAGATGAGCCACGGAATGATTTTGAACTGGGGAATCATAACATGGTGGCAGTGGTGTTTTATGGAGAAACCTAGAATGACAGTGTTCAGGCTGGTTTGGAGAAGAGAGAGATTGGTAGCAAGGAGGTAGATTAGCACATAATTATTTAACCCAGGCTTTAGATGTTCAGATCCCAAACAAAGATGATGGCAATGGAAAAAAAGAATTACTTCTTGTAGCAGAATGAAGGGAGTTTGTAAAACTGATTAGATGTGGGCAATTGGAAACATGAAACCTACATGATGAGGTGAATTGGTTTATCAATATTCAACAAATGAAGAAGTCAACAGTGGCTTTAGTAGTTTTGTAATCCATCCCTTTCTACACCTCTGAAAGAGTAACACCTAGTTCTGTTGTGGCTTTAGTCTATAGTTCAGAACCATCTCCTTCATGAGGACACATGGTGGTCTTAAATAGTTGTCTGTCAGGCATAAAGCAATGAAAATCAGCCAAAGGTCCATCTTTAGCTGTTATTGAGCACTGAATTGGGAGTCAGGGGATCTGGGCTGCAGTGCAGACTTTACAGGGGATCTGTACTGGTGGCTGGGGTTGGATAGACCAACTTCGAACCAACCTTTCTCAAACTGTTCTCAGAATATTAATCCTGGAAGACACTCTTAAAGAAAAAATTCTGCATTTGAAATTGTTTGCAAGCGTCAGAAAATCTGTTTTCCTCTTGGAGATCACAGAACCTTATTGGCATAGTGAAAGGCTTTCCTTTTGGCTTGTAATACCGCTAACATCCCTCCGAACGAAGGACCTACTAAGGAAAGACTAAACCAGTTCCTATCTAAACAATAGTCTATGGTTATGGGATATGGCTAGTGATCTAAACCAAAACAGCAAAACAAGGAATTTATAGCAAAGGAAGAAAATAAAAGGGAAAACTATAATTAGATAATTAGAAGTAAGTGCTGGTAATGAGATACAGGAACTTGCTGTGAGGAGAGGGGTCAACACAGGCAGCCTATAATATAATCTCAGTACAGCTCTCCCTACGCCAAGAATGGCCATCAGTGGAGTCTTTTCTTCTAGTATTGTGGTCATCTGACCCTGCTGGAGAAAAAGATGTCTGTATCCACACAAGTCACTTAGACTTAAGATTTCAAGTTTTGAATGGGTGTTCACATTTTTCTTAGAAATTCTTACTCCAGGAAGAATTAAGCAAGATCAAAGGGTCCTTTCTAGATTCATTGACTGCCTCCAGGTAAAGCTGAGTTTCTAAGTTAAGTCTGAAATCAAAAATCCTTTGCCCATGGTCAGGATGAAATCTGCTCCTTGAGTTCTTGGAAAATATTGAAAGCCTAAAGGAACACATTTTCTTACTCGGAAAGTAAGTGCACGGAGAGGGAGTGCTCCAGCCACTGGGAGGAGGAGGAGATTATTCTTAAATCAGTGGGTTCCTATAAACTATCTCAAAGTTATGAAGAGCTTTACATCCATTTTTCAAAGCATTCTCATTCCTGTTGATTCATTTGATCATCCTGAATGCCCTCTGTAGTGTTTTTTTCTCTAGTATTTTACAGATGACGATAGCAACAACAATCCCCCCCTCCCCTGCCACTTGCGAGACATTGTGCTGGATGTTTTAATACTCCATTTAATCCTCACAGCAAGTCTGAAAAAGGGACACATTGCAATTTCCATGAAACAGCCAAGAGCCCACGTGATAGAACAAAAAGCAATGTCATAGTCTGGGTTAGAACCCAGGTCTCTTGCAATCTGGAGTCCACACTCTTCCATCTCTGACTTGTCTAATCAATTACAGGCCCACCTGTGACTATAACCTGAGAATTCCCTCCATTCCTGACCCTGCTCACCTAGTTGAGTACTTTATTCATGGTGCTATGTTGTCTCAGGCTGCCTAAACCCTACTGAAGCCAGAAATATTTAGCCACTCTCAGCTGTAGTCTAAATCAGAAGTGGGCATTCCACAGACTGCAGCTCACATCTGGCTACTCCCTGCTGTTCTATGCAGGATGAAAAAAATTCTCTCTTCTAGTAAAGAGATACCAGAAAGCAGACAGCCTAGCACAGAAGGGAGTTTTGGATAGAGGAGTATCACCCTAAAATGAAGTCTTGTTAGAGACTGTGTGCTTTAGCAACTGGCTGGCACTGCTTGGCCCATGGGGAAACACTGACAAAAGAGAAGGGCCAGGAGAGGTAGAAATTGTGTGTGTGTGTTGGGGGGCTGTATCATTTAGCATTCACAGCCATCCGACTAAGCAGGTCGTATTAAACCCTCTAGAAGTTAGGAACCTGAGGCTCAACAGAGGTTAAGTAATTGTTCAGAGTCGCTTAGGAATAGGTGACTTCTTACAGGAGCTCAGGTACACCGGCTTTCTCCTGTGTTTATGATCATCTAACAAAGCAGACTGTGCATAGTTGCGTTCTTCCTTATAATCAGGAGTAGCTGTCCATCTGAGGCGGTTCAGCCAAAACACGCAGTGGGTCACTTATTTTCCCTGCCGCTGCAGCTGCCTTTGGGTAGGAATGGAGGGCTTGTGATGTCAAGAGAAAAAGGAGCAAGCAGAACCAAGTCAGTCTTGCGGCCATTTGTCCCTGAATGAAAATCTGAAGTGCAACACCATTGTGTTTGAGTGTAGATATGGTAATTGGTAAACAAAAAGTTGACCACCTTCTGCAGTAACATAAGAGTCACGCAGAGCTTTGGGGAATCGAGATGAAAACAGGCTTCCAGAATAGCAGCTTCTGTTTAAAATCCTTGGGATAAAACCACTGAGCATATCTACAATCTCTCAGCCACCACTTGCCAGTTCTCGGGGGAAATATCAATAGTAATTGGACAATTAAACAGTCCTGCCTTCCTCTTGCTCTAATGCAGTAGACATGGGACTTTAAGGGAAGAGCAGTGGATTGTGAGTCAAAAGGCCTGCTTTCTAGTTTGGACTCTGCCTCAACTCATTGTGAGAGTTCGGGCAACTCTCTTTACTCTCCAGACCCCAGATTCCTCAATTGCAAAATAAAGAGATAGAGTGAAATGGTGTCTAAGATCTTGTCCAGTTCTTAGAGTCTGTCTACTTCCTATTAAAATAGTTCAGTAAAAATCTAAAGTTGGGAATCACATTTTCCCAGGGGTATGAAAGAGTATCCTGTCTCTCTCTATCCCTGTCTGCCTCCTTTTTTTCTTTTCTTTCTTCCTTTTTTCACACCCCTTCCCTCCCTTACAATTCCTTTTTCCCCAGGAAGCAGAGTCTTAGTTCAGGGATTACTTGCTCGTGCCTCCAAAGCAGCAGTGACTCTTGCCTTCTTGAATTCAGTGTCCTCAGGAAACACACCGCGCTTTCCACTTAAATCGAAGGCATCTTTCTCCCTCCAATCCTGACTCTTCTAGGTTTCTGATTTCTCTTAGTTTTATTTTTCTGGTTTCACCAAAGAGTCTATGGCACCCAAGAGCAAAAGTGTTGAAAACAACAAAAAACTCTTCCTTTTGCTTTTGGATTTAGGTCTCCGTGCTGACCTTCCCCGACAATTCTGAGACAAAGTCTCACTATGATCCTTAGAGAACCGCAGGGCAGGAGTGTTGGGCCGGGGGAGTTTGTTTTATGTAAGCCTTTGGTCAGGGCAGAAATATTTTAGCCCAACAGTTATCAGTCCAATGTGAAAATAATAATAGCATGCAACACACAAATACCGACCACACTGTCATTCCCGCTGTCTCTGATACTCACAGTTCAACCGCATTCCTGGGGAGGTCGGAGGGAATCTCTGTCACCTTGCTCTCCTGGCAGAGGAAAACCCTGTTAGAGCAGTGACAGATCCGATGATGACATCCTGAGCCCAAGCTCAGGAATGTGAGCAAGGCCACCAGGAGCAAGGCCATGTTTATTTATCCATCCACCTGCTTTCTTCCTGCATCTGCAGAGAAAAACCTGCACAGGTTTCAGAGGCTCCCCACTGAGCCCTTGTGAGAAGAGATCTGCCTTGGGAGCTGGTAGGGTCACGTGACCCACCCAGGGATGCTTTCCCCCCCCCACCCTTCGGTCACTTCCAGACAAATAGCAAAATGCCTGTGTGCTAGCATTGATTTTAGGGGAAGCAAGATAAGTTACTCCCTTATCTTTCTTGATTGAGTTTATTACACCCTGACCCAAGGAAGACAGCAAATAGAACCTTGATGCATGTCTGGAAGAGTTTATATTAATTTGACTGTAGAAATGTCCTTCCTGGTCACTATTTTTTTCTCAAACCAGTGACATAACTGGTCACTGACTTTGACTTTCTCCAAAAAAGACACAATCTGGAATGTGAAACATCACCAAGAGTGTCACTGGGTGAAAGGCAGGGACCTGTTTCCAGTCTTGGCCTCAATGTCTTCCTCTAGTCCACTTGATATAAAACCAGAACTGCTGGGTTGTACTCATTGATCCTCTTCCTTGCTGGAATTACTAACCAAAAATGGTGTTGCTCAGAAGACAGGCAGTGGGTTAGTGAGCCCCAGGCAGATCGTGTTAGGTAGAAGGCACTTCTGAGAGGGGAGTCAGTCCACATAGATAACTGACTCATCTGAGCGACCTATGGAATGGGCTGTGTTTTCAGTGGGTTTAGTAGATGCCAGCTGTCCACTCACTATGGCCTATCCTTTCTGGCTTCTCTCATTTCCAGGCTCTGAAGATTGCCTTTGCCTTTTGGAAGCTGGCACAAATGAATTTATTTAATCTATGCTTTTAACTTAGTTTTAAATGTTCTCTGTAGGTGACGATCGTGGCGCTTTTGTTGACACTCGCCATCAAGGAGATGGCGAGGATCTGAGGGACGTTTGGCCACGCTGTCAGTAAAGGGGCCTTCAACTTTCAACTCCAGAACCTATAAAGTTTAAAAGGCAGAATATTCTCTAAGATCCTGCCTAAAGCTTATTACTTGCTAAAATTAGCTTCAACACTACCTTTAAGTAATTAGTTGCATAAAATTGAGTTATGTGAACATGCTAAGCAGTATATATCGATCCCACTCCTTTCTTCCTCTCTACTACCTCGTCAAGGAATAATGACATATGATGAATGGATTAAATAATCATTAAGGGAAAAAGAAGCAAGTGACTTTTAGGGTGAAGTTGTTCCCTGGCTTCTTCTGGGAGCAACTGATTCATTCTAACTCCAGGACTGGAAGATCAAGGCAGTATCTATATAGACTCTATATGCCAGCAGTTTGGGCTAACATGAACAGTTAAATTATTTCATTCACCAATTGATGCATGGAGTCATACTCTTTCAGATGTGGAAGGGTCTTAATTCAATAAGTTAACTAAGGCTTAAGTTTACTTTAAAATATCCACATTGATTAAAAGGGGTTGACTTACCTCTGTTTGAATAACTCCACTGACCAAAAAACTCATTACCAGTTGAACTTCTCACCCATACACCTACCCCGCAAATCCCCACTGAGATGTTGGAGAGCTCTAGTTATAACTAAATTAGTCCTCATATAATGAGCATAAATTTGAGCATAAATGAGTTATAAATTTTTTTTTGTGTGTGTGGTACGCGGGCCTCTCACTGTTGTGGCCTCTCCCGTTGCGGAGCACAGGCTCCGGACACGCAGGCTCAGCGGCCATGGCTCACGGGCCCAGCCGCTCCACGGCACGTGGGATCCTCCCAGACCGGGGCATGAACCCGCGTCCCCTGCATCAGCAGGCGGACTCTCAACCACTGCACCACCAGGGAAGCCCTTATAAAATTTTTTTAACTGAGAGTTTGATTCTAAAACTATGTCCTCTTCACAATTGACGATGACATATATAACGTAAATGTAAATTATTAAGCAAGATAATAGAACAGTTGTAGGCTGAAGAAATAGATGCCAATGACATTGCATCTATGTAGTTTTTTCTCCTTTATCCCTCTCATGTTCCTATGCCTAGAAATGACCCTTAATCTGAATTTGTGTTTATTATTCCTTTGTTTTTTAAAATTAATTTTATTACCAAAGTATGCAGCTCCAAACAGTATATTGCTTAATTTCGCTTGTTTTTGAGTTTTATACAAATTGCATTACTCTTAACTAGTTTTTGGTTACTTGCTATTTTACACTATGACATTTTAAAGGACCATGTATATTTCTATATATAGCTGTAGTTTGTAAAATTTCACTACTGTGTAATATTCCATTATATAAATATACTACCATTTATGTTTTCATTCTCCTGTGATCTTTCTTTATTCTGAGGCCATAAAAATATTCTCCTATGTGTTCTTCTAAAACTTTTATAGTTTTACTCTGCACATTTAAGTCTTTAATTTATTAGGTATTAATATGTATGTGTGGTATGTGTCAGGAACTCAATTTCGATATTATTCAATGGCATATGGTTTTTATCCACATGGATAAACAATTTTCCCAGAACCACGTTTTGAATAGGCCCTCTTTTTTTCCTTTCATTTGTAAAATTATCACATCTCAAGTAACTACTATTTTGCATTGGTTTGCATTTAAGCTCTTTTATATATAGCCCATCATCCTTTTTACATGCACCAATGCTATACTGTCTTAATTACTAGAACTTTAAAATCGTCTTGACATGTGGTAAGAAAATTTCTTCTTTTCTAATTCCTTCCTTCCTCCTTCTTCCCTCTCCTTCCCTCCCCTCTCCCTCCCTCATTCTCTCTTCCTTCTCTCTGTCTCTTTCTCTCTCTCTCTCTTCCTTTCTTTTTCTTCTCTGGTTGGGATATCCAGTGCAATGATGAGTAGAAGTTATGATGAGCATTCTTGTCATGTTCCTGATTTTAGAGAAAATGTTTTCTAATTTTTCACCTTTAAAATGATATTTGTTATAGGCTTTTGATGCCTACTAGGTTAGATATCAGGTTAAAGATTGTAGAAAAGTTTTCTAAGAATTTTTTTTCTTACCATGAATAGAAATGAATATCATCAAATGCCTTTTCTGCATTTGTTTTACCCCTAACCTATTAATTTGCTGAGTTACAATGATAATTTTATACTATTAAACTCCTCATATTCCTAGGATTAACAGACTTCGTTATGAGTTACTGTTATTTTATATGCCGAGAGATTTGACTTCCTAGTATTTTATTTAGAATTTTGGCATCTGTGGTCATAAGCAATTTGTAATTTAGTAATGAGTAATGTAATTTCTAATTTTCCTTTCTCTTGTTGTCCTTATATGGTTTGGTATCACGGGTGTATTTACCTCACAGACTGAGTTGGGCCATAATCCCTCTTATTTTGCTCTTAGGAAAAAACTGTTTCAGATTAGAATAATCTATTCCTTGAAAGTGTGGATTTACTTGCCTGTAAACCATCCAAGCCTGGTCTTATGGTGTGTGTGTGTGTGTGTGTGTGTGTGTGTGTGTGTGTGAAGATTTTAAAATATTCTTTCAACTTCTTTAGTTGTTATTGGGCTATTCAAGCTTCCTATTTCTTAAATTTTACACTATAAGTTTTCTAGGAATTTTCCATTTCATTCAAGTTTTTAAATGTACTGTGATCAAGGTTTTTAGTATTCCCTTTTTAAATCTTTTAAAAACTATTCCTAGTGTTCTTTATTTCTGTCCATTTTCTTCATATTAGCCAACCTTGCCAAATTTTTTTCTATTTAATTGTCCTCTCACGGACTGACTTCTGCCTTTGCCAGTCATATTCTATCTTTATTTTCCTTTTCCACAATTTTTCCTATTGTTTTCTCATCTGTTTTCTTTTTGCTCTTTTTTTTTTAACCTCTTATTTGGATGTCAGTTCATTCATTTTTCAGCCCTTCCTCCTTTCTAATATATATATGTATACTTACATATAAGTTATATATATATATATATATATATATACACACACACATACACACACACACATACTTAATCTGTAAATTTCCCTGTAGTCTTTGCCTTAGCTCTATCCCATAAATATTGATGGGTAAATTTTTCATTACAGCTAAGTCCTAAGTATTTCTCAATTTTCCATTATGATTTCTTTTTTAACTCCCAGATAATTGAGGTGTACAGTTTTGAAATCTACAAAATACAGATATTTAAATTTATCTCTTTGTTATTGACCTCTGATTTAAATTGCATAATGGTCAGAGAATGTGCTATTGATTTTTCCCCAAAATATGTTGATATGTGTTTTATGGCTTAGTACAGTTAATTTTTATAAATATCCAATGTGAGCTTGAGAAGGATCGGCATTCTCTATTTACTTGTGACAGGCTCTATGTTTGTCCCATAAATCCAGTATATTATTATTTTCCTAAAATTGTCTATATATCAATATTTACTAACATTTTACGTTTTAATTAAACTAATGAAGGGATTTCTGTTGAAATTTCACATGATCAGAATGACACAAGTTGTCCCTATATTTTTCTTCACATATAAATGATACTTGGGGCATACACATTTAGAATGGAATATATACATGGTGAATTAAACCTTCTCTAATTTTGTAGCATCTTACTGTACACATAGTATTGTCTTTTATCTTAAAATCTATCTGTCTGATATTAACATAGAGATACCACCTTTTCATTTGATAAATATTTTTCTAGTATAATTTTTTCTACCTTTGTGCTTTCAACCTTTCTGTGTCTTTATGTTTTAGGCATGTCTTTTATAACCACTGGTAGAATTTTATAACCACTTAGCTGAATTTTTTGTTTTAGTACATTCTTACAATCTCTTTTAACAGATGACCTTAATAATTCACATTTATTCTGATTATTGATCCATATGGATGCTTTTTTTCTGCCATGCAGCTTGCTTTCTACTTTGTTCTAATTTTACATGCTCCGTTTTTTTCCTTTTTTTGTCTTTTATTTGTTGAATTTTGTGTGTTTGTCTCTTTTATTGCTTTGTTTTATTTTCTTATTCTATTTTGTTCCAACTACCATTTTGGATGTTATAGACTCTCCTTATTAATTTTAATGGTTACTCTGAAATTTTTACCTCATACTTTAACTTATACCTTTTATTTAAAAAGTTTAATTTTATCAGTATTTAAAATCTCTTCCTGAAAGATGCATGGACTTTAAATTTTTAAGCCTACTCACTGGCTAGATAAAACGTATTTTTTTGCTGTCCAGTATTTTAGTTCTGTCATTATTATATATCTTCATTATGTTATATGTTCAATATTTGCTTAGATTCTCTGCCACTTTGGACATGTTAATGGATCTCCAAGGAGTTTGTATTCTCATTTGCCTTTGTCAATACTGCATTGGAAAGCTTTGAGAAGCTTTGCTTATGGCCAAATATAATCTCTTTCCAAAGATAAGCCTCAAAATAATGGAAGACAGCTGTTTTCAGGGAAATGCTGGTAAATGTTTAACAATCAGCTTTCCAGGGGAAAAAGTCCTTGTTTATAGTGTTTGTTAATTTCCACGGTGTAAATTCTCCTGCCATAGCTTATATCAAGCTACCAATGTGATGTCAACCAGCTTGCTAAATTCCTCAACATTTGTCTATCTGCTCTTATGAGTTGGTAAGAGCTGGTTCTAGCACATCACTGGCTATTTTGTACCTCTTGAATCATCTTTTTACTTGTTTAGATGATCCCCGATTCCTTCAAGCCATTCCTTACCTGACATAGCTTTGAGTGTGTGATAGTTTATCTGGATCTTCACTTTAGAATAATCTCCAACATGGGTTGCTATATCTCAGGGGCCGAAGCCTAAAGTGTTGTTTGGGGTTGTTTAACATCATGATGAGTTCTGTGAGCTTTATGAGAGTCTGGCTGGATGGGAAGTGTTGTAGGATGTGAATATACAGACATACTCTCAGAAGCAGCTATTTGGAATTGCAGTCTTCTCAAATGATCGGAGAATTGGGCATGGCAATTGTGGCAGCAATGTTTGGCTCTGATATTGGATACTGAAGGGAAAAACCCTTCTCTAACATAAAAGGGAATCTAATACGTGGAAAATGAGGCTCTAAATGAGCTTACCAGGAGATTAGTGGTGATAAACCTGAATTAAATGCCTTATTACTGAGTGTTTAGTCCTGAAAAATTATGTGGGCTACAGATCTTTTTCTTCCCCTGTATATCTCCCACCAAACCCTCATCATTCTTTTTATCCTGTCATTAGCTTCCCTTGCCTTTTCTTTTACTTATTCTATTTCGAGAAGAGCTTTCTTTTGAGGTCATTTGCCAGTTCTTCCTTGCATCAGAGGACACCTTGTATTCGGCACTGCCATCAGGTTGCTCAGATTTCCCCGTAGATTTCTGAGAGATTAAGAACAATGCAAGCATCAGGTGACAATGATTATGATTATGGTTGTTGTCTTAAGAATGTGTTCTTAGGAATCTATCTCTTAGGAAATCAGGGTCCCTTTTAGCTTCCTCATTTCATAAGTTAAAGTTTGTCAGATAACAAAGATCTTGAATCTCAGACATGAGGTAGCCTGTCTGCACCATTGGAATGGAGGACTAAATGCAGTTTCTTCTGGCAGCTTTTATTCTGTGGACTCTGATGGTCTCACACAACTATGTGCAATTCTTCACCCAGGAAAGTTTGTCACAGGTTGGAAATTTGAAGTGGCTTATAAATCTGAAAAATTAATTTCCAAACCAATTTTCTTTTCATTTCACGGTAGTCATGTAAAGATAGGGTCTCTGGGGTCACTGGGAGAACATCTGTGTGTCTGCTGATTGGGCAGAAAGCTGTCCTATTGATGAAGATAACTTCTGTTGCAATCTATTGGTCATGCCAAGTCACAAGGCTAGATCAGATTCAAGGGCTGGGAAACAGACTCCACCTTGGTGAGAGGAACACAAAGGCACATGGCAAACTGGCGTGCACACACAGGGGGAAATAATTGCAGCCACTTCTGCCAATATTTACTGCAGGTATCTAAGCATTTAGAGAGGACATCATTGTTTATGCTAGGTAATTTTTGCTTCTTCTTTTCTTAATGTTTTCCAAAGTACCAGTTAGGCCAACTAATAGAGATACTGATGATGATAATGTTGAAGATTCGTTTTCAGCCCTTAGTAGTTTGTTCAATTATTAACTAACCGTGTTGCTACCCCAAGAAAGACAATAATGTAAGCTGGTTGTTTTAACCCTATGATGTTTTAAAATGACCAAAGATATTTATTGTCCATTCAGACATTTGTATTTGGTAGGTTTGTATTTATTTTAAAAAACTATATTTCTTTTCTCCTTTTATACATTGTTATACTGTAATTTCAGTTGTACATGTGAATCTAATGTAGACTTGCTATAATATTAGTGGCCTTAGTGAAGTATACTATGAGACTTATGGCAGGAATAAAAATTCCTTGTGATATGACAAGAGCATAAAGGTATCATTTGTGAATATGCAGTAAAACATGATAATCTTTGGACACTAAGTCTTTCAAGTAGCAGCCTTGAATCCACTTTATTGTCAATATTATAATCTTAATTACAGTTCCTATTATACTTATTTTTTATGCATTAAGCTTTATTTATTGACATTTTATTGTTCTATCGTATAATTTCTAATAACAATTAGATGGGATTATGTAAACCTGGTAGGGCATTACATAGGAGCCTAGCACACCAGCCCCACCAGTCATACCTGGCACATGTTTTCATATTGAAACAGACAGTCGTTTAGGCTGTAATGTTAATGAACCCTCTTGGGTTGAGCAGTGCACGACCTGTACAGCTGCACCTGACAGTCCTACACCAGGGAATCAGGATGGGTGCCAGTGATTAGTGCTTGACCCGGTGACGGTAAGTTTATTGGACAGTAGCAGTGGAGGCTGAGGAGAAGCACTTTGACAAAGTACTCAGAGTGCTGGGGTGGTGGTCCAGAGGAGCATCCTTTAGGACATCACACAACCGATCATCTGCATTACCTATTCCTAAGGTCAAGAAAGGAAGAAGCAGTGCACTGGAGTTGGGAGACCTGGGCTCTGTCCATAACTCTGTCACTCCTGTGGCATCCCTGGAGATTTTTAACCATCTGCAAGTCAGTTTCTTCTCCTCCAACATGTGAGTGTAAACACTTAACCTACAGGGCTGTCTTGAAGACAGCCCGGGATTCACATGTGGAAGCACTGTGACAGAGCCTGCTGTCAACGTGTGCTCTTCTTCTCCTTGTGGCTGTTGTGATGAAAAGGAAAGGTAAACAGCTCATCACTGGAGGAGAGAATCTTTTTCATGACGATTTTCCATTTGGTTTATGTGGTGAGGTGGTAGGTGAACAACTTTGGCTACCTGATTGTTTAACCCTGTGTGCCCCTGACCTTGTCCGAGCCAGTCATCACCAGTACTCCAGGGGCAACACCGACCTTCACGGACCCTTGTCTCCTCTTCTTGGACCCTTTCTCCCACTCAGGACTTGGGGAGTTCAAGGCCAACCTGTTGTGGGCAGAGAGATGATGTAGCCTTCCAACGTGTCCTTGACTGATTGGGTAACAAACGAAGTATACGGTCAAAACAAAAATGTTACAGTGAAGACTAATGATAGGTGAAGGGGAGGCCTGTTTGTAAGCCTGATGGCCAACTGGTGCCGCTTTTGAACAAACAAAGTGGAGTTTGAAATTCTTGCGTTAGTTTAATTTCTCATAGATGTGGAATGTCTCGGGCTCTTTTAAAAACACAATGGGGAGAATGCAAATCACATCTTAGTCATTGCAAATGATCTTTGGTCCAGTGTTTTGACCCCCAACATTTCTAGGCTTCAGAGTAAGTTGAAATTGAAAGGGAGCACACTTGGGAGTTGGGGTGCACTGATATAAGGGTCAGATGCATCGTATGTTCCAACACCAGGCAGGGGCTGGTGGGAAGAAGGGTAGTGACTGCATCTAGTCACTGGTTTGATCCTGGGAAGTTTCATGAAAAATTCAAGGGCAATGAATGTTTTCAGGAATGCTTGTAGTGAAGCCATTATTAATATAAATCTACACCTGGTATCTTCCAAAAATTTAGCCCTAGGAATTGGTGCGTACCAAAGTCTAGGATCCTGCCCCTTGCCTCGAGGAGCTTAAACGTTTGGTTATGACAACGTGACTATACAACATATGATGTTATTTACTTCCCAGGAATATAACCAAGAATTAAAGTATTGCCTTATACCTAATTACAAACTATGTAGGCTGCAGTGCTCCAGGAAACACTGATTTTGAACTGAGTCTCCATAGCTGTCAAGATAAATAGCTTTGGCAGTTTTCTGACTTAGCTGTTTACTGCACCCACTTAGACCTCTCCACCAAACCTCCAGTTAAACAAAATATTTTAAATATGAATATATATATATATATGCAGTATATAGACATATTCAAAAGAATGGCATGGCAGAGTAGGGTCGCTGTTTATGAAAGCATGAGTGTCAGTTGCCAGCAGCACAGCATTGCAGTCTAAAATCCCAGGGTCTATTTTCTGTTTCTATTCTTTGGAATGAAGAAAAGTAATACTGACATTCCATTATTTATGGACATGGTTAAAGAAAAGAGAAGCAGTGAAATTTCACTGCTTTCAGAGGATAGTTTATTTTGATTCCACATAGGGCCCTGGGACTTTGCCTCACAATGATGTCCCCTTCCCTGTAGATAACGTCAGGCAACCCTGGTGCTGTGATGTCTCAGTGCCCTCTAGGGTAAGGGAAAGAGCTGGCAGAACCTAGCCATCAGTATTCACTGGGCTTGGGAGGCAACTGGTTAATTGATCAGGAACGTATGGAAGGCCTGCTTTGTGTCTTGCACTCTGGAACGTTGGGTGCTGTGAGTGAAGCTGAGGTAGAAAATGGAGACTGTTCTCCAGGGATTGCTGATGCACAGGATTGACGGGAGCCGGGCTTATAAAAATAGGGTCCCATGTATATAAGATGTGCAGAATGCAGAACACATCTTCTGTTTATTTTGTGCTAACTTTGCACTAGGCTAAATACTTGCATAATCTCTGATCCTTCTACCAACGCTATAAGGCAGCTCTGATTATTCTCATTTTGTGGATGGAAAAACTGAGGCTTAGAAAGGTTAAGTGTATCTGCCCTGGGTCACACAGCTGGTAACTGATAAGCCTAGAATTGGAATAGGAATGGTATCCCTCTGAAGTCAGAGCACCTCTGCTTAGGTGCAGCACGGCCTTGGAAAGCAAGGCAGCCTGGGAGGGGGGACTGGAAGCAGCAGGCTGGGGATGGTTTGCAGGCAAGCTGACTGACACAGTGACTTCTACTGGGCTGTGCTCAGCTACCTTCCAGGGAAGAGGAACCCCTCCCTCTGTTGTTCCTTGGTGACCCTGGAAGGCAGCGGACCCTCATTTGTTTCTGCAGGATAGTCCTGCTGAATCATTCCAACCACGTTGTGGCCAACTTACCTACTACCTTAATGTTCTATTTTTATTTTTGTGGCTCTCAGCTGGAAATAGCTCGGCTTTAATGGCAGCTTTTAGAGTGAGGTTTTTAAAGAAACCATTTAATTTATCATGTATACTAGGACAATTTTGAGAGTGAAAGGGAAATCTGTTAGTAATTATGCCAGGGCTATCCTGGGCACCCAAGGCTATGATCACCCTACCAATATTGGATCAAAGGATGTAGCTACCATGGACATAAGATCTACATTATTCAGGCAAGAACATCTTTAGAATAGGGAGCAGCCAAATGGAAGTAAGCTTCCCCTACTACAGCAGTGTTATCTTCTGTCTGATGTTAGGGCATGAATTAGGACAACTTCAGTCCTTCAACCTTCACCCACCTTGGACAAGGCCAAGGCAGCTCTGATTTACCATGTCAGAGTGACATTGTTATGTGGAGACCTCTTGCTTACTGCCAAACTTAATGAATCTGGACTGTTCTAACTTACAGGAGTTAAAGAACTTCTTATTTTTGAAGATCTTTGAACATTTTTGCTTAAAATTTATGAATTGGACTATAACAAGGCATGCTGGGGTTTCCCTTAATAGGTCAGCTAACCAAAGGCATTGCAAGAATCTGGAAAATATCACGTATTGCTGGTCCAGGACTCCAAAAGAGGGGAGATGAGGAGTGGCGAGGAGGAGAGGGAGGGAAGAAGGGAGGAAGGAAAGGAGGGAGGATGGACTAGATGGCTTTAAGCCAAAAAAATCCAGGAACATCTTGTGACAGTGGACTTCTAGCCCAGGATCCTGCTCTTTTCAATCCCTGACCCTCTTGTCGTTTGTCCTCTTTGGGCTGACAAATGGGTGTTGATTCGTGACAGTATCATTGATCAAATGGCATGTTGTCTTGTATCATGTCTGATAATAAAGAAATGTAAAAATGCTTCTAGGCTTAACTTGACAGTATCCATTTAGATGGTAGCTTCTAGCCCTAAATCTTTCTGAGAATGACAGAAAATTCCCTTTGTCTAAAACATGAGTGTTTTTCATCACTAATACCCCAAATAATGCTTGGTCTGAGACCAGGCTCCTCAAATAATTTCCATCAAACGACTCCTAATGGGGGGAGGGGTGGGTTTCCAAAGAGATCCTCAATAAAGTCAGCATTGCTTTGAGCCTCTTATTTTATATTATAAATGTATGCAAATATTACATTCTATTTTACAATATATCCATGTTTGCTATAGAATTTGTCAAAATATCTTTAGTAAGAGTTATATGAAAAGACAATGTGCCATTTTTATTCTGCAGTTTCACATTATCCCTGACATAAGACCACATCCTCCATTTTAAGAATGAGGGAATAAAACCTCCCCACAACACTGACAGTAGGAAGGAGTTGATTATTTTTGGAGTCAGAGATCTAGAGTTTTGCTTCTGAAAGTCAAATAAAAACCTGGACATATTGATTTTATTTCAAAACTTTTTTTCCTCCAAATTCTTCAGAAGATCAGAAATGTAGTACCAGATAAACAAGTGATTCTGACCATGTTATTGCACACAATATTGACCTGCAAGGAGCCAGGGAGAGGAAGCAAGGAGAGAAATATCATAACACGATTTTGGTACCAACCCTTAGTGACTCTCTTCTCCCACATGGCTCCATCTCCCTAAACAGTTCACTGGTTTTTATCAGAAGGATAATTTATAATTTGGAATTTCAGGGTACAGTAGGATTAAAATGAAGTCACAAAATTCAGACTCAACTCTGAATTTTCCCTCTCTCTCTCTTTTTTTTTTTTTTTTTTTTTTTGATGGAGATGTGTTTGTCCTTCCCTGAGGGAAGGACAGATGAGTATGAACTTTGGTATTCTTGGAGTAGACTTAAAAAAGAGATGTATTTTCAAATTCTTTTTCTTTCTTTTTTTTTTCAAATTCTTTTGATGTTCTGATAAAAACATAATTAACCTCAGGATAAATCTGTCGGCATAATATAGTCCTTCCCTATACATTACTGTCAGTATCCTAAATACTAAAAACAGAAAACAAAAAATGAATGACCTCCCTAAAACCAAAACAAAGCAATAAAACTGAAGATGTTGATAACATTAAAGGAAAAAAGCCATTTTGATTTTAGAAAACATTTCCTCATTTTCTCTACATTTTAAGTACATATGTTGATATAGATAATCAAACTTATCTTCCACAGTAGAGTCCTTCTATATTTATTTAGTCACTGGAATTCAGTCTTAGCACATGAGAGATTTGATCCTGAGAATGCCTAATACCATTCCCACCATCTACTCTGAGAACGGTTGAACACAAACACCTTCTCAGCTACATTAGTGCCCTTCATTCATTGTCCAGACCTCTGCTGAGTTTCTCTTAGGCCCCGTGTTTGATGCTGAATAGTTGAAAATGGATTGAAACATACTCCCTGTCTTCTGACATCATAGTCCAGTGTAGAGACAGACAGGTAAGGTGTGCTGGACCATGTGAGGTCAACTCGGCCAAATCTGGGAACTATGTTTCCCAGGAAAACCTTGCCTGACTCCTTTTCCAAAAGAAAAAATCCTTACATGTGGTTTGGCCATCAGAAATGAAGTCGAATCCATTGCTCTCAGGTCTTTGTGGTCAACTACGGCCATGGACAGAGGCATAGGTACCTGCTGGGCTCCAGCCATTCTCTCTTCCATTCCTCATCCAGCTTGTCTGCATGCAGTGGCTCCAGGCCCACCACCAGGTTCTTGGCTGGTGACCCATCAAGCCTACAGCTGTGCAGAGGCAACTTCTTCCCCAGAGGGGGACAGTTTCCAAAGACTCCCCTATGAGCTCTCTTCTTGTGATCCCACTTTGGTGGCTTCTTGGATTTGTCTTTGAGCTGCCACCCCTTTGCTCCATGGAGCCTGGCTAATGACTTTTTCTAACCCTCCGACTTCCCCTTCCAGATAATCTCTTCCCCAGCTCCTGGCATATTTGTATACAGTCTAACTCCTAAAACAAAGCCTTTATTTCCATACTACTTATAGTGGCCCTGTTTTCCTGTCTGAATATTATTCAAACCACTATGAGAGGATGCTATAATAAAGGCAAGTAAGTGGTGGGCACAAAGGCAGATCAGAAAGGAGTGGTGTCTCACACAGATAGGCAGTGCTGCAGGCATGGTCAGGGGAGGTTACCTGGAGGTGGGGCTGGATAGGCAAAGAAGGGAAGGGCACTCCATAGAGATGGCATGAACATTCTGGAGCTGCAAATAATTCTGGATTATACGATACATGTTGAGAGGTGTAGTGGGAGATAAATTTGGAGAGGTTAGGCAGGAGCCAGATTATAAAATCATTTTGTGCCTGGCCAAGGAGCCTGTGTTTGTGGATAATGGGGAACCTTGGAGTGTTTTTGGTTTTTTTTTGTTTTTTTTTTTTGCGGTACGCGGGCCTCTCACTGTTGTGGCCTCTCCCGTTACGGAGCACAGGCTCCGGACACGCAGGCTCTGCGCCCATGGCCCATGGGCCCAGCCGCTCCACGGCATGTGGGATCTTCCCAGACCGGGGCACAAACCCGTGTCCCCTGCATCGGCAGGTGGACTCTCAACCACTGTGCCATCAGGGAAGCCCTTGGAGTGTTTTTAAACAAGGAAAACTTTGGGGAGATTTACGTTGGAAAATTTCTCTGGCAGTTATATAGAAGCTGAATTGGAGAGAAGCAAGACTAAAGGGAAGAGGACCAAGGAGACAACTGCATCAGAACAAAGTAAAACAAAAATGTAATAAAACAACCTGGGGTCACTGATGCAGAGGAAGAGGGACCAGACAGAAAACATCATATAATGGGCTGAAGGAAGAAATTTGTGAAAGAAGCTGATGAGGAAGGGTCAGAGAGGTTGTAGGATAATAATGGGAGCAAACAGAGGGGAGGACATTAAGAGAGGAAAGTAGTCAACATTGCAAAGAAATTGGAAGGACAGGAAATTGCCCATTCTTTTTTTCTAACCAAGTATATGTTATTGGTCACCATAAGGTGGCGTAGTTCCGGTTATATTTGTATTATTATTCTTTCACTAGCTTTCTGGACACAGAATCTCTGGAGAAAGTTGCATTATGTGTATAGTGAACTTCGGCAATAAAGGGAACAAAGCAGTCTTAGCCCCAGTGATCAGCTAATTTCCCTGGTTCACAGAGTCCAGCTCATCCACAAATAGGAGAAAATGTGCTGATCAAGGTCTTAGAAAACACCTCCCCCCACTATCCCTCAAGAGAAGTCAATTCTGATTCTTATAACTAGTAGGCCATTTCAAACCTTTCAATAACTTGTCAATAACTTGGATGATGACGAGAGAGGTGGGAAGTGAGATAGCTTTTACTAAATCTGACGCTTGCTTTGTTTTTGCCTCTTCAGTCAGAAAACACAGTTTTAGATTTCTCTGAGTCATCATCTTCCTTTGCGAGACAAACTGCATGGGGTGATTGTCCATCAGTCTCTGCTGTAGCCCAGGTGACCCAAGGAGAAAGTTAAAGCCATTTCGCCATGTTGATAGGAGAAGCCCCCAGAGGCTGAAACCCAGAGTACAATCTTCCTCTTCCTTATTAGCAGAGGAAGTTAATTATATGTTACTGTCTTTGCTTCTTTTTGGCATTCAGTTCACAGAGATTCATTTTTTCCTCTGATTTCTCCTGATGTTTAAAAAAAAATGCTGTTTCTTTCTTTTGGTAAATCTATTCATTTACTTTATGAGGAGTGGGATGAACCACAGTCCCCATGGAGCAATTCCTACTTTCCAGGGGCTGTGACTGAGGAACTACTGCTCTAGTTTAGCAAGGGCTTGTTACAGAGAGGGAACATTTTGAGGCATCGTATCCTTTCCTTTTATACAAATAGATTACAAACCTGGAAACAACATTTCATACTTTGAGCTCCTATTGTTAAAAGGCAACCCTCCCAAACTGCCTATCACCCCCTCACCCTCCCAACATATACACACAGATGACCACCCACTAGATTTTAAGAACCTTGAAGGCTGAGGCCATGCTTTGTTTACCTTTGTAATATATATCAACAATATATCTCCCCAAGTCTGAGATATTACCTTTGTAATATATATCAACAATATATCTCCTCAAGTCTGAGATATTCTCATTTAAATAATACCACTTAAGGAATATTAATTTTTAATCTTACTTTAGAACAATTATCTAAATTTTTAGGGGCCCGGTCTGCCTTACAACGAATGCAATCAAAATATGCAAACTTCAGCCTACGCCATCTGCATTCACATTTGTGGGGAAACCACGGTTTTCTCTGAGAACAATTGTTGGCATTAACATCTGCATTTTCTATGTGTAACTGAAGGGTCTATCCTGTTGATTTCTCCCAAACCAAGGAAGTCTGTTTCAAAAGATTCTAACAATACCCAAATAGAAGTTTTCCCATTAAAATAAAAGGAAAACATTTAAAGTTTGTCTTTATGGGTACCCTATTACATGAGTATTTGTTGAATTAATAAATGAATTTTAGGGAATTCCCTGGCAGTCTTGTGGTTAGGACTCAGCGTTTTCACTGCAGTGAGGCTGGGTTCAATCCCTGGTCAGGGAACTAAGATCTCGCAAGCAACATGGCATGGCCAAAAACAAACAAAAAAGGGGGGCGGGAATTTTAAAGTCCTATGATATTTTTAAAAAATTACCTTCAATAATTGCATCTCAAACCAATGGCAAAGAGAGTAAGTGGCAATGGCCAGAGAAGTTAACCTAAAATTCTGCATCATAAGGAGTGCTGTTATTGTTGTTGTTGTTGTTGCTATTTGTAAAATAAGAGGCTCCAGTATTATATCTTAATACAAATGCATACTGGCTCCTTTTAAAAAATTTATTTTATTGAAGTATAGTTGATTTACAGTGTTGTGTTAATTTCTACTGTACAGCAAATGGATTCCCTTATACATCTATATAAATTCTTTTTCATATTCTTTTCCATTATGGTTTACCACAGGATATTGAATATAGTTCCCTGTGCTCTACGGTAGGATCTTGTTGTTTATCCATTCTGTATATAATAGTTTGCATCTGCTAACCCCAAGCTCCCTATCCATCCCTCCCCTGTCCCCCATAATGGCTCTTGATTCTTCCTTTGTTCTTGTGTACCCTCCTCCCTCTCTAGTCATATTAATAATGTGGGGTCCCCTGCTGCTGCAAAGTGGGCAGGTCTATTAGTCAGATGAGCTCGTGTGTTTTAACGAGAACAGTATGAACCCAGAGGCCAGGAATCATGGGTCCACATTCTGGATCTGTAACTTCTTCCTTCAATGATGTCAGACCAGTCAGTTCTTTCTGCTACAATTTCTTCATCAATCTAAAGAGGGTGATGAGGCTTCTCTCCCTACAAGGAAAAGCATAACAAGTCCATGCAGGGCTCAGGGCCATTGCTTTCCTTACTGATGTACCTCTCCTGGGGAAACCTGGGTGCTGGGAAACAGGAGTTTCTTTGTCTGAGGGTGGGGCATATAGAAACAGGAATGTGAGGCTGGGTTTAGGGTCCAGTAGAAAGGTGACTCTAGGACCAGGTTTTTTGTTTTTGTTTTTGGCTGGACTGGGGCTTCGTTACTGCATGCGGGCTTTCTCTAGTTGCGGCAAGCAGAGGGCTATGTTCGTTGCGGTGCGCGGGCTTCTCATTGCAGTGGCTTCTCTTGTTGCGGAGCACAGGCTCTAGGTGCACGGGCTTCAGTAGTTGCAGCACGCGGGCTTAGTAGTTGTGGTGCACGGGCTTAGTTGCTCCGCGGCATGTGGGATCTTCCCAAACCAGGGATCGAACCTGTGTCCCCTGCGTTGGCAGGCGGCTTCTTAACCACTGTGCCACCAGGGAAGTCCCAGGACCAAGGTTTTTTAATAGCAGAGAATTCTTCAAGGAGCTGCACCCCTCTCTGTGCGCTGAATGCTGGGAAATCAGCAGCCTTGGTCCATGTTTCTCAAACTGGAATGCATGGGCAAATGTCTCAGAAAAGAAGTTTTAAAAGTCTGTGTGGCATTTCAAAGATAATCTAATAAATGAACAAACATATTCTGAATTATTTTAACAGCATTCATTCCAAGAACTGCCACATAATATCCATCTAGACATTTGCATTTGTTTTTAGAAATTTTATTTTGACTAAGTGAAGATCACATGACTTCAGAGATTGATGCACTAATAAAAGTATCACAGGAAGAAATATAATGGGAGAACTGAGCCATCAGAGAGTGCAAGAGCCTATATGCACATCACACTCAAAACAGGATACTCCTGGGCAGTCCTCCCCCTGATTACACAGATAGCCACCACAGAACCCGTCATTGAACAAGCCATACCATCCATACTCATTCACTTTAAGCATGGCCAGACACAGGAAATGAGACCTGCTTCTGGCAATCAGGGTTTATTCAATGAAAATGTCAGTAATGCTTCAAGCATAACCCTCTTTTCAAGTAAACAAGACACCATTACAGAGTTATCAAATGACACTTAATTAAAATCGACACTTGAAGATTGTTCGTTGGCAGCTTTTTGGAAATGTGAGGTCTATTTATTGTGAACCAGCAAGCAAAGCCTTGAAATAATTAATAACATACTTATGCTAACAGGCATTATCTGATTTACTGAAGCCAAAATACATGCAAAAAATGTATTAAATGCAGAACCTGACCTGAGGCTCATCTTTCTCCTATTAAAACCCACACTGGCAATCTAGTTTCAGAAGAAGAACATCCTTCATCACACTGAATTAATGTTTTTAATTGGAATGTTATGGGTCTTATAGTTTAGTTATTAAATATTTCTAATATATATGTTTGGTTTTGGTTTCATTATTTTAGAATGAATTTAGAGCTAATTTTATATTCATATTTTAATAACATTGTAATAAAAGTAACTTAAGTCAATACTGGAAGTGCACCAGATTTTTATTTTTCTTTAAAGGGGTCTGTGCATCCTTCAAATTTAGGAGACATTGTTATAGGGGTTAAGAGCATAGCATTCGTAATCAGGGAAACCTGGGTTCAAATCTATGCTTTGTTACTTAAAAACAGTAAACTTGAGCACGTTATTGAACTGAATTGTGCTTCATTTTCCTGATTTAATAAAAAGGTATAATAATAATACTTCATCATGGGGTTATTGTGAGGAATAAACAAAATAATAGCTTCCCAGTATATGATCTTGGGCACATAGTAAGTGCTTAGAAAAAGTTAGCCATTATCATCATCGTTATTATTTTTTAAACTTTGGTCTGAGGGACCCAAGGGATAGCAGAGCCAGTCAAGTAGATAAGAATTGCTGTAGCAGTAGCTGCTAGGAGCCATTGCTGTCGACAAGAGCAACGTTTTTTTTTGTTTTTTTTTTTTGCGGTACGCGGGCCTCTCACTGTGTGGCCTCTCCCGTTGCGGAGCCCAGGCTCCAGACGCACAGGCTCAGCAGCCATGGCTCCCGGGCCCAGCCGCTCTGCGGCATGTGGAATCTTCCCGGACCGGGGCATGAACCCACGTCCCCTGCATCGGCAGGCGGACTCTCAACCACTGCGCCACCAGGGAATCCCTGAGAGCAACATCTTTTAAGGAGTGCTGGGCTGGAGCAACCTCAGTAACTCCCAGAGGGAGTAGTTTTCACCCAAGTAGCAGTCTGGTACAACCACTATCTTTGCGAGCAGCCGAAGCTGTCAGTCTGGTAAGACCTTATTACCTGGAGGTCCCACCCTCTCTAACAGCCCTAAAGTGTGGGTCACCTCTGAGGAAGAAAACCATGGTTCAGTCCCTGTTGTTGCTTTGACTGTTGCTTCCAGAACTTTCTTGATGTGCTCAGCGTGGCTGCCTGCCCCGTGCTCTCACAGTCACCCCTAGCATGTGATCCATTATATAGTTTTTCTGGTCTTGGTTCTTGATTTTGTTCAGATTATGTCTGTTGTGGCCATTCACGGGACATCCAGCCTCACCTATTGTGTTGTCTGGGACCTCTGTGGCTGTCATCCTCTGTGGGTTCCGTGATCCTAATCAGGGAAACTAGAGACTTTCTGTGGGCGTGAGATGGCTGGTGGGAGCATTTCAGTGTCAGTTATCTTCTACCATGGTACTCTTTTCGTGCCTGGAGGTTTGTTGAAATATACCTGAGTCCAAGACCTAACAGCAATCCTGATTAGACCATCCAGTGGTGTCCTGCAACTCTAACTCCCCCTGCAGTTTTTGGATCACGAGTTTTTCAGATTTGGTCCAGATACCTCAGAGCTACTGTCCTGCAAAGCAGGAAGGCGGGGTAGACACCAATGGCTTAAGCCCACCTGGAGAGAAAGGAGGCAGAAACCTGTAAGGATTATGGAGGAGAAGAAAAAAGGTGGGCTGTTTCAGCCTTGCAGAGCACGCAGAATGTTCACTGTATGATGATTTTTTAAAAATCATTTGCAAAGCTGGTTGAACTCCCACAGAAGGCCAGCCTGATTCCTTATCACATGATCTACAGCAAGATTTGCTGAGCTGGACACCTGGCTAGAGTTGCATTAGCATGTAGCACACATACCCCTCTCTTCCCAAACCCACAGACCCCTCCAGACAGCTTTTTTTCCTCCTCCTTCTTTTTCCTAGAGTATCTCAAAGCCTTCTGTGATCCCAGAGAGCATGAATTATTCACTATATGTAGCATCAGGCTTCAAAGCATACTTTTTAAAAAGTAAATCTGCCTAAACCATCCAAGGCTTTGCCTCGGCCTTCACTGTCGTTAACTGGATGGTCATCTTTAGAATCATCACCCATCTTCCTTCCTGCCTTCTTGTTGTTGGCTTGGTTCCCCTTCCTACCTCCCTCCACTTTTATAAGTAACACAGGTGCTCATCCTATCTCGCCTCAGGCATGTCCTGTTCAAGGGTGTGGTTTACACATATAGCCATGATCCATGTAAATGTCATCATTTTCATTTTAAAGGGCTTCATGATCACAAGTGGAAGTATATAATATCTCTCTCACACAGTGTCAGCCCAGCTGCAAATTCTACTCACTGAGGTAATGACCACCTACCTGCATGTCTTTAGCATTTATTAAGATTTAGGAAGCACCCACAGCTTAGGTTTGCTTTCTGGCACTGCCATTAATTAAATGTATGAGCTTCCTTCAGTCAATCATGTAACTTTCTGAGTCCCAGTTTCTTCATCTGCAAAACAGGATCTAGCAACAAAGTGAAAGTTAAAGACGGCATGTTTACCCAGCAGCTAGCATGAAGAAAATTCTGAAATAGTGGTGTCAGTAATTTATTTAATCAGTGGTGATTTGTTATGCATAATCTAGGTTCATGACATCTTAGCCCCTGGCTCCAGCAGTTATAGCCGGTCCAGACATCTCATGTTAGGAGCTCAGGCTCTGATATTTATCAGATTTGAGTTCAGATCCTGTCTTGGCTACTTGACCATGTGACTTTGGGCAATTTATTTCATCTGTGAGTCGTTTCATCTCTTTAAGCTTTATTTCCTCATGTGTGAAATGGGGCCCATAAAAGTGCCAACCCAGTTGTTTTTGTGATAATCAAATAAGATATTGGATATAAAGTTTTTAGTCCAGTGCTTGACACTTGACAAATATTTGGTTTTAAACTGCAACTTAAATGCATTAACTCTGGCCATTCTGTCCTTTCTCCACAGCTGTAGAGAAACGTTGAAAACTGTGTGAAGGGGAAGAGGGAGATGGCCATAGGCAAAGTGATCTGGTGTTTTCCAGACCAATCTCTTTATTCTTTTCCCCTCGTTTTATTATGAAGAATTTAATACATACAAAATAATAAATATACCATATGTGAGATGTGAATCAGAATACTAATAGGGCCACTTATGAAGACACCATGAGGAATGAAAATTTACCTAAACCTTTACTACTGTGAATTCTCCTGATTCCATTTCCCTGCCTTCCCTCAGAGGTAACTACTATCTTTGACTCTTTGTTTGTTTTTATTCCCTTATTTTCCTTTATAATGTTACCACATATCTATGCATCTCGAAACAACATCTTGTCTAGTTTTGCTTTCTTTGGGACTTTATGAAAATGATATTATACTGTATACATTCCCATGAAACTTGCTTTTCTCATTCAGCATTTGTTTCTAAGATTCGTTCATAGTGTGTGGCTGCTGTTCGTTCATTTTTATTGCCCCATAGTATTCCATCATCTGAGCAGTCTAACGAAATTAGCCATTCTCTTGTCAATGAGTATTTGGACTGTTTCCATGTTTTTGCTGTTGAGAGCAAGGCTGTTTGGACACAACAGTTTGGACACAAACATTGCCGTACATGTTTGACGTGAGTCCCTAAGTTATGCTGTCCAATATGGCAGGCACTATCCACTTGGCTATTAAGCACATGAAATGTGGCTAGTCTGAGTTGATATATGCCCTAAGATTTAGTAGAAAAATGTAAAATATCTAGTTAACATCTTTTATATTAGTTTCATGTTAAACTGATCTATTGTGTTAAATAAAATATATTAAATCTATTGTTAAGACTAAGTTTACCTTTTTTGAAAACTATTTTTAACATGGCTATTGGAAAAAATTATATATGTGGCTTGCATTAAATTTCTGTTGGACACTGCTGCTATAAGGCATAATTAGGGTATTCTTAGGAGTGGAACTTCTAGGTCAGAGGGTTATGCTCATCAGCTTTACAAGATGATGTCAATTGTACTTCCAAGTGGTTACGCTAATTTGAATTTCCATCCTATGTGTACGATCCTTCATTGCTCCACATTTTTGTCGTAATTGGTATTGTCAGATTTTAAAATGTTTGTCAGATTGGTGATTGTAAATCACATTTCATTGTCTTATTTTGATTACTCTGATTACTATTTTGTGTGACTATTTCCCCCACCTATTTATTAGTCATTCGTTTTTCTTCTTCTGGGAAATGCCTGTCAATAGCTTTTGAAGATTCTTATGTGGGGTTGTTTGCCTTTTTCTTATTGATTTTTTGAAGGCATTTAAAAATATAATCTTTGTTCTATTCTTTCTCACAGACTATGGCTTGTATTTTTAGTTTCTTCCTGGAACCTTTTGATAAATAAAAGTTCTTAATGCAGTCATTAAAATTTTTTAAACCTATTAAAATAGTTTCATTTTATGGTCTGCTCTTTTTTCTCTACCCAGAAATTATAGAATTGTATTTCAAAATGGTGTCTTTTACATCTAAGTCTTCAATCCAGTAGGCATTGATTTGTGTACGTAATGTGACCTTGGAGATAGAATTTTAATTTTTCCTTATGGATAACCAATTTTCCTAGCATAATTTATTAAACAGTTTCTCATTTCCCCACGTCCACCAATATAAGCAAATTACATAGATGTAACACTATTTCTGGATTCTCTTTTCTGTTCTATTGTATTTGTCTATCATTGAGCTGATTCTCACTATTTTATTGCAGCTTTATGATGAATCGTTTTCTCTGGTTGAGTAAGGCCTCCCTTTCTTATGAGTGTTGGCTCCTCTTGGCTTTTGGTCTATTATATAGATTTTAGAATCAGCAGATTCAACAATCAGAAATTGTTGAATTTTTTAAAAAAACTTCTTGGGCTTTTGATGAAATTGTGTTCAAGGGCTTCCCTGGTGGCCCAGTGGTTGAGAGTCCGCCTGCCGATGCAGGGGACACGGGTTCGTGCCCCGGTCCAGGAAGATCCCACATGCCGTGGAGCGGCTGGGCCCGTGAGCCATGGCCGCTGAGCCTGCGTGTCCAGAGCCTGTGCTCCGCAATGGGAGAGGCCACAACAGTGATAGGCCCGCATACCGCAAAAAAAAAAAAAAAAAATTGCTTTCAAACTATAGGTCAAATTAGGGATAATTTATATGTGTTCGTGATATTTAGTCTTCCAATCCGAGACTGTTGTATATCATTGACCTCAAAGATCATTTATTTCGTTCTTTTATAACTTTAAATAAAGTTCTATAATTTCCTTCTACAAATGATTTTCACATCATTTGTTAATTGTATTTTTAGGTAAAATGCATATGTTATACTACTGTTGTTAATATACAGAGCATTTTCTCATTGTTTCTATTGTATAGAAATACAATTAATTATATATCAACCTTTAATTATATTTCAAAAGTCATAAGTACTAACATTTTGTCTGTAGACTGCTTTTGGTTTTCACTGCAGACAATTATATAATAATTCTTGAATAATAAGATTTTGTGTCTTCTATGCCAATCCTTATACATTGGACATTTTATTCTTACTTGCTAAGATCATTAAGACCTTCAATACAATGCTTAATAGAATATATTGACTAGTGAGCACCCTTACCTTACTTTTTATTTTTATTTATTTATTTATTTTTTTTGCGGTACGTGGGCCTCTCACTATTGTGGCCTCTCCCGTTGTGGAGCACAGGCTCCAGGCGCACAGGCTCAGCGGCCATGGCTCACGGGCCCAGCCGCTCCGCGGCATGTGGGATCTTCCCGGACCGGGGCACGAACCCGTGTCTCCTGCATCGGCAGGCGGACTCTCAACCAATGAGCCACCAGGGAAGCCCCTTACTTTTTATTTTTAAAAGACAGTTCCAGTATTTGAATATCCAGTGGATCATGGCTGTAGATTTTTTAGTGGGCACCTTTAATCAAGTTAAGAGATACTCAGTCTTCTACTAGTTTGATGGAAACACTTATTATAAATTGAATTTTATTAAGTACTTGTCTGTACCCTTAATGTGATCACTTGATTTTCCTCTTTTAATGCTAATATGGTAAATACCCTAATAACTTTTTTAAGGCAATATTAGTCTTGCATCCCTGTGATAAATCCAACTTGATCATTATATGGTTTCATTTTTAAAACACTGCTGAATGTAATTTGCTGTTACTGTTTAAGGCTTTTGTACCTATATCCAGTCCTTATCCTACTTAACCTATCAACTGCATTTGATGCCCTTGGTCACTCTGGATTTCTTCCTTTATGTCTGATCACTCTTCAGTCAGCATTGTTAGCTCCTCCTTAGTTTCCTAACTCACAGTGTGGATTGACCCCCAAACTCAGTCCTTGGACCTCTTCCCTTTTCTGTCTACACTCACCCTCTTGGTGATCTCATCTAGTCTCATGGCTTTAAAAACCATCCATACACTGATGACTGTCAAGTGTTTAGCTCTAGCCTGTACCACTCCTCTGAACTCCAGACTTGTGTCTAGCTGCCTGTACGATATCTCTCCTGGATGTCTACTCGACGTCTAAAGGTTGAGGTGTCTAAATCTGAGCTTCTATCCCTCCCACTGCTCTCCCCTTTAGGAAATGGCAGTTCCATCCTTCCAGGTGTTCAGACCAAACACCTTGGCATTTTGCTTGACTCTCATACTCTACATCCAATCTGTCAACACATCCCCTAGGCTTTCCCTAAAAATGAATCCAGAAACTGGCCATTTCTCACCATTTTTATAACTACCACCAAGATCCAAGCCACTGTGATTTCTCACTTAGTTATTATAGTAACCCCCTAAGTTGTTTTGTCCCTTCAACCTACTCACAACATAATAGAGTGTTATTATTAAAGTACAATTCAGATCAAATCCTCTTCCAATATTGTCCTTTCTCACTCATAGTAAAATCGAACATTTCTTACAATAGCTATGAAGCCCTACCCTGTCTGGCATCCCTTATCTCTCTGGCCTGATCTCCTACTACTCTCCCTCAGGTTTATTCTGCTCTAGGCTCCAGCCACACTGGTCCATCTTATTGGAACAATATAGGTAGATGTCAGCTTCAGGCCTTTTTCACTTCCTGTCCCATCTGCCTGGAATGTTTTCCCTTCAGAGACCACATTGTTCCCTCCATCACCTCCTGGTCTTTACTCAAATGTTTCTTTCTCAGTGAGGTTTGCTGTGGCCCACTTCCCTAAGATTGATACTCTAATCCCCCTCTACTCTCTTGCCTCATTTGCAGTTTTATTTTTTTCTCCTTATTATTTATCATTCTCTAATATACTATATACTTTATTTACTTATTTAACGTCTGTCTTCTTTCAGGAGAATATAAACTCCATGAGGTGGTGGTCTCTGTTAAAGTTTGTGAATATTCCATGTGTGTCTGAAAATCAAGTGTTAAGCACAGCATTCTTCACATATTCACTATTGAAGCTTGGGAATAGTAATATGCAAATCTTTACACTTGCTGATTTTTGTTCTGCTTGATCTGTGAATCACTAAGAAAGGATTTAATACCTCCCACAGAGTGGTAGGTTTGCCATTTTCCCTCATAGTTGTTTCAGTTTTGTTCTACATATTTCAAGATATCTTGGGGCAATACAAATTTAGAATTATTACATCACCCAGGAAAACCAAACCTTTTCTCACTGTGGTAGGAACTTCTTTAACTTTGGTCTTATATATGTATAAAGCCTATTTTGACTGGAATTATACAGATGTACTAAATACCAGATATCTTTGGTTAATGTTTGCTGAGTATGTTTATTTCATCTCTTTATCCTCGGTATTTCTCTGTCTTTCTGTGTGAGGCTTGCTTCATCTAAAGGGCACATATTGCTTGATTTCTTTGCAATCAAGTCTGACAGCTCATGCCATTTCCCCAGAGAGCTCAGTCCATCCTCATTTACTGTAATTTCTGAAATATTTTGATATATTTTTATCAACTTATTTTTAAGCTTTCCATCTGTCCCACTCTTCCTGTCTCGGATTTTCCTCCTCTCTTGGTTTCTTCTGAATTAATTGAGCCCCACTGCCCCAATTCCATTATCTACCCTCTTTAAAACTATTTGGAAGACATATATTCTACTTCTGTTTTTCATTTTTAAAAATTTAACATCCACACTTCATATACTTAAGTCTAAATTTAATGGAGTTTTACTCTCTTTCAAAACTATAAAGCCCTAGAATAAGTTTCTATTTATCATAAGATTATGAATAGGCAGGATCCATGGACTGTGTGATAGATACAAAGGGATGAGAAGTCCCCCTCAGCTCTCTGGCTCACTTGCTTGCTCCCCTATATTTTTCTGTAGAGAATTTATTATCCTCTGACTTTATCTGTTTGTTTATTGCCTGCTTTTCTATACTAACATGCAAATTTCATGGAGACAAGAATTTTTCACTGTTTTATTCACTCTTACTTACCTAGTGGGTCAGATAGTTCCTGCTTATAGTAAGTGCTCACCAAATATTGTTGAATGAACAAATGCTACAATTGCAGACACACACTCCAAACTTACATGATATGATTGCTTAGCTTTTTTTTTTTGCTGTACGCGGGCCTCTCACCGCTGTGGCCTCTCCCGCCGCAGAGCATAGGCTCCAGACGCGCAGGCCCAGCGGCCACGGCCCACGGGCCCAGCCACCCCGCGGCACGTGGGATCCTCCTGGACTGGGGCACGAACCCGCATCCCCTGCATCAGCAGGTGGACTCCCAACCACTGCACCACCAGGGAAGCCCGATTGCTTAGCTTTTTAATGTTCTTATTTGTTTTTAACCTCACTATTTTTATTATTTTAAAAATAATATTTATTTCATTATTTTTAATTATTTTTCATATTTTGTAGAAGAATTGTTTGTTCAGTTTAATCTACATGCCTAGCATTTTATTTACCCACTGTTTGTCCTTAGGGTGATCTTTCTTTTGTCCTCAGTAGCATCCTTTATAAGCTTTAGTGTAGGTCTGCAGGTTGAAAACTCTTTCATTTACTATTTATAGGAGTATTTTTATTTCGTTCTTGTTATTAAAAGATAATTTTTAATGGGATACAAATGTAGGTTTGAGATGGGGCACAAATGACAGTTCTCTCACAATATGAAAATATTGGAAGATACTCTTCTTCAACTTTCTGGCTTTTATTTTCCCCATCAAAAAGTTAGGTGTGGGCTTCCCTGGTGGTGCAGTGGTTGAGAGTCCGCCTGCCGATGCAGGGGACATGGGTTCGTGCCCCGGTCCGGGAAGATCCCACATGCCACGGAGCGGCTGAGCCCGTGAACCATGGCCGCTGAGCCTGTGCGTCCGGAGCCTGTGCTCCGCAACGGGAGAGGCCACGACAGTGAGGCCCGCGTACCACAAAAAAAAAAAAAAAAAAGTTAAGTGTCAATCTAAATATTGCTCTTGGTATGTAGTCTATCTGTTCTCTGTAGTCTGTAGTTCCACTTAAGAACTTTTCTTTACCTTTAGTGTAATTTGATCGCACTCTACCTAAAAATGGATTTTTTAGTATTATTCTTCTTGGGGTTGAATGACTTCCTGGATTTGAGGGTTCATGTCTTTCCCAAAGTTTGGGAAATTCTGGACACTATCTCTCTTTTTCTTTTTTTTTTAAAGATTTATTTATTTATTATTATTATTATTTTAATTTTTGAACATTTATTATGTGCTAGGTATGGTTCATAGCATTTTTTTTTTTTTTTTTTTTTTTGCGGTACGCGGGCCCCTCACTGTTGTGGCCTCTCCCGTTGCAGAGCACAGGCTCCGGACGCGCAGGCTCAGTGGCCATGGCTCACGGGCCCAGCCGCTCTGCGGCATGTGGGATCTTCCCAGACCGGGGCACGAACCCATGTCCCCTGCATTGGCAGGCGGACTCTCAACCACTGCGCCACCAGGGAAGCCCGGTTCATAGCATTTTGAACACATTAACTCTTTTTTTTTTTAACATCTTTATTGGAGTATAATTGCTTTACAATGCTGTGTTAGTTTCTGCTTTATAACAAAGTGAATCAGCTATACATATACATATATCCCCGTATCTCCTCCCTCTTGCGTCTCTCTCCCACCCTCCCTATCCCACCCCTCTAGGTGATCACAAGACAGGAATAAAGATACAGATGTAGAGAATGGACTTGAAGACATGGGGAGGGGGAAGGGTAAGCTGGGATGAAGTGAGAGAGAGGCATGGACATATATACACTACCAAATGTAAAATAGATAGCTAGTGGGAAGCAGCCACATAGCACTGGGAGATCAGCTCGATTTATTTATTATTAATTTATTTATTTTATTTATTTTTGGCTGTGTCAGGTCTTAGTTGGGGCACGTGGGATCTTCGTTGAGGCATGCAGGATCTTTTGTTGTGGCGCATGGGCTTCTCTCTAGTTGTGGTGTAGGGGTTTTCTCTTCTTTGGTTGTGGCTTGCAGGCTACGGGGGTGGGCTCTGTAGTTTGTGGCATACAGGCTCTGTAGTTGAGGCATGCGAGCTCAGTAGTTGTGGTGTGCAGGCTTAGTTGCTCCATAGAAAGTGGGATCTTAGTTCCCTGACCAGGGATTGAACCCACGTCCTCTGCATTGCAAGGCGGATTCTTTACCACTGGACCACCAGGGAAGTCCCTGGACACTATCTCTTCAAATATTATCCATTCCCCATTTTCTCTTTTATTTCCTTCCACCACTGTACTTAGATATGTGTTGCTCCTTTCCCCATGTTCTTAGCCTCTCTTTCCTCTTTTCAGTCTTTTTGTCTCTCTGCTTCATCCTGTTCGGTTTCATCATATCTACCTTCCAGTTACTTAGCCTCTCTTTAAACATGTCTCTTTCAGTGTTTAACCATTCAGTTGCATTTTTTATTTCTGTGATCATATTCTTCAATTCTAAAAGTTCTATCTGAACCTTTATCAAACTAGTTTGTTCATTTTTGATAGTCTCCTATTTATTCTTATTTTTATTTTGTATGTCTGATTTCTTTTATTTCTATTTCCACTCACTTTCACTGTCTGTTAGAGTGTAAGAGACCTATGCTGAGGTGTGTTCCTCCTAAGGGATGTACTTTTGATTCTTCAGGCATCTAAGGGCATTACTACAGAACCAGGTCTACTTTAAATTAAAATGGTAAGGTTGTGGGTTTTTTTTTTCAATTGCAAAAAAAAAGTGTAAATTCAGACCCAAACTCATGTGAATCTCAGGGGGTCAAGAGCAAAGGGCATCCTTGCTTTTTGACTCTACTGGGTAGCTTTTCTTCTGATTCACCACATATACCCCTTCCTGAGCCCTTACTTTGTGTGGGATGATCAATGATCCAGTGCTCTGTGATGTACATGTATAGGCTTAGCTAACCTTCCCCCTCATCGGCTGATGCTTTGGCCCAGATGGATTCCTGGATGTGTCTTGGGTATGTAACAGCTATAGTGCTGGTTTATCTCCCCAGACTCACATTCTCATTTTTTTCTGAAGTTAGAGGAATTCATTTACTTTATTCTAGTTTTATTTGTTAATTTATAAAGGTCCTTTAAAAATATTTCGGCTAACATTTTTAGATTTTCTGTAACAGTGTGTTGTAGGATTTCTGTTATGTTGTTGGAAACAAAACTGTGGAACAATCTTTCTTGATAGTATTTCCCAAAAACTAAGTACCATCCACTGAGGCAGGGGAAGAGCAAGATAAATAGCCTTGTCCATGTGCTCTGTGATCATGAGATCAGGGAGACCAGACTGGATTGTTGGCATCTTCCCTCAGTTCTGTGACTGTCTCTGCTGTACCTTGAATCACTTCTCTGTTCTCTTCTACAGATCCCAACAAATCTCAGCTCCTGTACAAGGCACCCCTCTGTGGCTCAGCATGGGGCATGATGTAGCATCTGGAGTCAAACAATGACCCTTACAATTCTTGTTGATTTAAAAGCTTACTATATTATAATGTTACAGCAGCCAATACTATAGGAGACTAACAGAGATGGTTGTTTTCTCTCCCCAGTTCAGGAGCTGTATTATTTATTTTGTGGCAACTCACCTGTGTGTGGCTGAGTTCTTGCTTTATTCATGCAAATATAGCCTGGCAGGGAGTGTACCATAAGCCTGTAAAGGTTGTTGCAAAATCCACAATTTATTGCTCCATAATGGCTATTCTGAAGTTTATGCTTTTTATCCTCTTCCTCTGTCTTACCATTAGAAGAAGATTCTGTGAAGTTGTAGAGTTTTAGCAAAGTTTTGGATAAGCACTTCCACTGGGAACTCTGGTCATCATACCCTTTCTGTCTAGGGTCCAGCTTGTTGAAGTGATTAGAATGAGGTTAATACTCACTAGAGGGCCATCGTGGTTGTTCTGGCCATTTATCACAGTCACAAAAGTAGCCAGTATATCAGAAAAAGTGGCCAGAGAGGCCACTCAGTGGTTCACTGAGTCACAGAGCGTCTCAGCAACGAGACGGATATCTTGGCAGTGGATCTCCTGGCTCCTGGGGACAGAAGAACAGAAGAGAGAGTATTCTCCTATCCTGGCTTCCTTGCCTTGCTTTCATGTGTACTGGTGCATCTTCTGCCCCAGTCATCTGGTGCCAGAATGTTCCAGTGGGAAGAGATCCCAGAAGCCATCATGAGTTTCATGTTTCCCTCTTATTTAAGAAAATTCTGCTACACAGAAAATAAAAGAAACAAATATATAAGGTAGAGATAAGACTAATTATAGACAGTAGGTAAGCAAGTAGCTTGTGAGTCACAGTGAAAACTCATAAAGAGTAAGTTAGTAACCTGTGAGGCACAGTAGAACTAGCTAGAATGAATGGAACATTTGTACCAGATGAACTCCTGCAATGTGAGGTTGGTCCCTATGTTCTACACAAATTTTGACACTCACCTTCAAAAGCTACTCTAATGTATCTTATTGTGCTTACAGAGGACTTAGTTCCTTTATAGGTTCCTCACCTATTTTTCCTGAAGATAAGCTTCCTCACATTCACCAGGGTGGTCTACTCACTGTTTGTGCCTCCTTTGCCCCTACTTCCTCATCCCCCCATGCTGGGGTACAGCACGTGTGTTTGGAGCCTTCTAAAGCTGTGGTGTCTCATTTCTCTGGTTCCACTGTAGAGCCAACCAAATGCATCCACCACACCTTATGACCCAATATAGCCTCCAAATGGCCTTCTGACATGTGGCCTCAGAGGTTAGAGAAATGGGTGATGGCATCTTTTTTTTTTTTTTTTTTTTTTTTTGCGGTACGCGGGCCTCTCACTGTTGTGGCCTCTCCCCTTGCGGAGCACAGGCTCCGGACGCACAGGCCCAGCGGCCATGGCTCACGGGCCCAGCCGCTCCGCGGCATGTGGGGTCTTCCCAGACCGGGGCACGAACCCGCATCCCCTGCGTCGGCAGGCGGACTCTCAACCACTGCGCCACCAGGGAAGCCCGATGGCAGCTTTTTAACTAGGGTTAACTCTCTTGCTTGCCTTACTCATATACCATGGGGGCCATCTGAGCCAGGAAGATTACCCAGAAGTGCCAGTCTATAGTTCTTATCTTCCGATTCAAAAGACAGTTTATATACTTGCCTTTGTTTGCTCATATTTTAGTCTTCCAAATAGAATACTGTCAGGAAGTTGCTCTTAGTAAGAAAAGGTCATTACTTCTCTTCTTCATTTGCTAGCTCCCAGGTGGTTAGTTTAAAATGCACTGTCATTGCTCTTCCTTCTCTGTCTCAGCCGTAAGGAATTTGGGATATGAGTCTTTAAGGTCAGATAAATAGGAAACTGGGTGTTCCATAAAGCTGAACATGTCAGCTGTTAAGGCTGTGGATGTTGGGTGTGCATGTCTGTTCATGCCTGCTCTGTCCAGCTCAGCAAAGAATTGTGGGCCTTTGGTGAGGGGTTGGGCTGCACTCAGGCTCTCTTTTCTGGGGAAAGTGCTCCCACTATATTCTGTGATCCTGGTGGGGCTTCCTGTCAGAGCACCTAGCCTCACCAGCCACTGGGATGGACATGTGCTCAAGACCAGCAATTTCCCTATCTTTTCTTGTAGTATTCATAGTGCCTGGTTGAACTGGAGAGAGAAGGGAGCCCTGCCTCTGAGTTCATGAACTAGGAAAAGTATGAGCTGAGATTTGATGCTCCTGCCTTAGGGGGAATCATTGTCTGTAGCAGGAGAGAATAAAATCTGAGACAATTAGAACTGAGAGAAGATCATATCAGTGTCAACTCCTTGTTTTAGTTCTCAGTGGTACCAGAGCTGCCTTGTCTTCTTAGCTGTACTCGTTTCTATGAGCCCATTCAGTTAAGGGGGACAATAAGCCCCTTTTGGTGTAAGCTAGTTTGTGTTCAGTTTCTTTTATGTATGTAGAGATTTCTGAGAAAACAGACATTAGTCACTGGAAGTGGAGCATTACAAATATCAGGCACCAGAATTCAGAACTGGTTGATTTCAGGTAGAGTGTGGTTAGAAAGATTGCTTTCAACTGGGCTGGGGAAATGGAATTATTGTTATATAATCTCATGGACGATGTAATTATTGTTATGTAATGCTTTCTGGTCACCTCTTGAGTCATAGGTCAATTGTACATACCGAGAGAGTTTTTAAGAACTTGAAACTGAGGTAGGGATGGTAGAAGGTATTGGCTTCCTCTTATAGACATCAAGGGGTTCTGATAAGGGAAAAGTCTTATTACCAGCTGACATGACTAAAACTACAAAAGAAACAGAATTCAGTATTGGTACAATAAGTCCTTTCCATCTGCCAACAGCATCCTTCTTGGTCCTGTTCAAGTTCCACCTCCTGCACAGATCTTCCCCAACTACTCCAGCCCACTCATTTTCAGTTCTTCATGCATTTATTCTGCAAATATTTATTTAGTGCCTTCTGAGTGCCAGAAGTTGGGCAAGGTGCCAGACATTTCTACTGATCCTACTGTTTCCAGGACATGATTTGTTAACAGTGCAGTTTATTTATTGATTTAAAGTTGTCATTTAACACCATAACTCAGAACCCTAAATCTATGGCAGTTCAACAAGGGAGTTCCAGTCATGTGATTTTCCCCAGGGAGGCACCGCAAAAAGCAAGAGCATATTCAGCAACATTAATTGAGGGCCCATATGCAAATTTTACATGACTTCTGCCTTTGGGGAGTTCATAGATTCCTGGGAACAGTGTTAAGTCAACACATTGGGATCATTCAAGATTATCAAGAAACCAGCTGCTGGGTTTCCCTTTACAGGGATTATATTTTCATTCTTTCCTAAAATCAAATCAGGCCAAAAGAAACTACGATATACTCTGAACACTTGGACAAAATGCCAGTGCCACAAAATCACCTTGGGAAGAAGATGAAACTTTTTACTGTTGAATAAAGTTCCTTCAGTGGGGTTGGTATTCATATCTCCCTGCTACACATTTCCTGTTTCTCTGTGCCCTGAGAATAAGATGATGGGCCATCAACTGTCATCATCAAACGAATTTGTAAGTTTACTATTTCATTTATTCATTCATTTGTTCATTTGTTTGTTCATCAAGTATTTTAAGCTCATGCTATGTACCAAGTTCTGTACCCGGTGAAACCAGAGGCAGCGTCAAGCTGAGAAGGAGGTAATTTGAATTACAGACCCTGCTTTGCAACTGAGTGACTATGGACAAAATGACTTGGCGAGTCATGAAAATGCTCTGTATCTCACATTCTTTATTTGTGGAATGGGGATTAAAATCTGTACCTCACAATTATAAGATGATCTAGGAGCATAAATGAAATAAATATCCATGAGTCCATACTGATATAAATTAATGGTCAAATAATTAAATAAGGGGAAAGGAGCAATTCAGAGGAATTCAGAAAATGCATGTGGAAGGAATTAGGAAAACAGAATCACCTTTAGATAATTGCTGCAGGCAAAATCCCTGGTAAATGCTAAAAACAGTGGATGAAACTTTAAGGGCAAACAGCCTCCAAGTATCACCCCAAAACATTTATCAAATACTGTGGTGGTTTTAACATGTTCACAAATTATTTGATATCCCTCTTCACAGGAAATGGGGCTAATTTCCCTGTCCTTGAATGTTGGCTGGACTCAGATTCACTTCTAACAGCATACTTTTTTTTTTTTTTTTTTTTTTTGCGGTACGCGGGCCTTTCACTGCTGCAGCCTCTCCCATTGCGGAGCACAGGCTCCAGACGCGCAGGCTCAGCGGCCATGGCTCACGGGCCCAGCCGCTCCGCGGCATGTGGGATCTTCCCAGACCGGGGCGCGAACCCATGTCCCCTGCATTGGCAGGCGGACTCTCAACCACTGCGCCACCAGGGAAGTCCCTAACAGCATACTTTGAAAGGAACAAATATCACTTCACCCTGGCAGACCCCACCTTAGCCGCGTGACCAAGGTTAACATCACCAGTAACAACTATGTTGATATCGGGTACCTCATATGATGCAATGGAAAGGGCACATTGCTTCTCTGGTATTTCCCCCCCAAAACTCAAAACCGCAGCCTAATCATGAGAAAACACTGGACAAACACAACCTGAAGGATATTCTGCCAGCACCTGGCCAGTGTTCTTCAAATGTGTCACCATCATAAAAAAAATAAAGAAAAACCTCCAAACTGTCACAGATAGGAAATGTTTAAAGAGACTAAATGCAACGTGGGCTCTTGGAAAGGAGATCAGCAAAAGGATTAATAGATATTAGTGGAAATTTTTGTGAAATCTGAATTAAGTTTGTAGTTGAGTTAAGAATATTGCACCAAAATTAATTCCTTAAAGTTTGGCAAATGTACCTTGGTTATGTAAGATGTTAACATTAGGCGAAGTGAGGTGAAGGAGATGCATGAATTCTCTGAACTATCTTTGTGACTTTTCTGAAAATCTATAATTATGTCAAACTTAAGAGTTAAAAAAATGCTGTACCTCATGATGTTATTTAAGGGACTCCTGCCAAAATATTTGAAAATCCCTAGAAAAGTGTAAAGTATCATACATAAAATATGACTTTTCTTTTTACTATGGGGGAATAGAAATAGTAGAGAATGGGAGTGGGGGCTGCTGGCTAAACTGAGAGATGAAGGGAAATAGTTTAAGTGGCATTTTTAAAAGATCCAAAACCAGTGTCTAACTCCTGCTTATCAGAACACCAGCTTCAAGAAGGGAGAGGTTTTGTTTTGTTCAGGGCTATATTCCAAGCCCTAGGACAGTGCCTGGCACATAGCAATTGCTCCATAGACATTTCTGAATGAATGAATGAATGCGTGAACGAATGAATGCTGTTCTATATTGGTCATGAAGTGAGGCAGAGTTGGAGTGTGCTGACAGCAATAAGAAGAGATGATAAACCCCCAAGTAGTGGTTAGGATGTGGGAGAATAATCTGCATCCTTGTCTGTTTGGTGAGAGGTCGGGGGTGAGGGGTGTGGCCAAGGTCAGAGCAAAATGAGGGTTATCAAAAGTAGAGGGACCGTTCAAGGGAGATAGCTTAGGAGGACCAGGATTAAAAGCACCCAGGAGAGCAAGAACAGCCAAGGCACAGAACCTGAGGTGAGTGACGAGTGTTTCGAGCAGCTCTCCGAGTCCTTAACCTTTTTCACAAATCTAGGACTGCTCCTGATCAAGGTCTCTGTTCCTCTGAATCAATCAGCCCACTGACTGGGGGCAGGTCTTGTTACAACTAGACAGGGGTATGTATGCCCAGGTATATGACACCCTTAATCCCAGAACAATGAGGACTATGGATTTCTGCCCCTACGTTTGGGTTCCAGCTTCTGAATAGAAGCATCTTCCAAACCCATTTGGGGAGAGGTAGAGAGAACACATTTCCCCTGCCTGGGTGGAGTTATCTAGATTGTACAGCCCCCCACGCCCTTCAGAGTTGGGATGTGCAGTCTAGCATAGCTAAACACGCTGCAGACCTAGGCTGGCAATGTTTTTAATTCTGGGGAACTTTTTCTTTTTTTAACATCTTTATTGGAGTATAATTGCTTTACAATGGTGTGTTAGTTTCTGCTGTATAACAAAGTGTAATTCTAGGGAACTTTTAAACTGTGTTTTCTAGTTAATGACTATTTCCTAGGGCTGGGGGTTCATTCCACAGGCTGGCCATTTGTTAGGCCTCCACCAGCACCCGTGTCTTCTGAAGGAAGCCCTGTCCCCCACAGAGCCCATAATGAGCCCTAAGGAGTGCTGGTCCAGTTAGCTGAGGCCACACCGAGTGCAGAGCTGCCAGTATCTCTTCCTCCACTTATGTAACACAGAAAAGTTAGTTCTTTCCTCCCCTTCTTCAGATTGATTTAATTTTTTCCTAAGTTTCCAGGGCTGAGCCCCATAATGTGGGTTAAGGCCGGCTTCCAGGCTTATGACCATCATTACTGTCGACTTGCAGTTTCCAGCAGAAAGTTAGTTTTTCTCAGAGTTAGTAGCTCAGCTGTTTCATATCATAATGGGGAGGAAAAGTGGCAGGCGGGCTGTCAAACCTGATGCAAATGATATTTTATAAAAAGTGGTTTAAATTGGCTGAAGCTGTTTTTAGACTGATCAGTTAAAAAAGTATGTAGGGCATCTTTCTGACTTGCAGAAACACAGCTCCCAAGAATTAGATGTTTCATCATACGCTTTGGGAGAGGTTTGTAGGTGGGCACAAGCTCATAAAAAGTAGATGAGGATTTGTTAATGTGGAAATATGTAAATTGGGTTCAGTCTGCCCTCAATTAATTGGAAGGGACTTGTGAGCTAAGTGGGGAAAAAGGGAAAGAGATATTGGAAGAATATGTTTGCATGCCCTGGAGAGTAAATCTTTGCTCTTGGTTTCCGCTGGGGCTATTTGAAGAGTTGCAGGAATTCTGCCCGAAGACACCAGAGGCAGGGCTCCTTGGCTCCTAGGGATAACAATTACAGGTTTCCCTTGCTACCTGAAAGTAGAACATTCCTATGCAACCTTTCTAAACTGAAATGGCATAAAGCAAAGAAATGATTACCTCAGGACACATCTTGCTAACAGATGCACAAAATAGATTGAGAGAGAGCACAGATGCTCACAAGACATAGTTCAAAGCCGTGGCGGCTTGATGTTGAGTCTAGCTCCCGAGAAAGGAGCTCTGCGGTGCTATTCTTGCTGCTCAGGGTGCCGCTGCCTCTATCATGGTTCAGCTCTCAGCAAAAGAAATAGTGAATTCTATTTATTTTCACTTTTTGCCTTTTTTTTCATGACAGTGAAATTCCTCTTTGGATTTTAGCAAAAACAGGTACTAATGTAGGTCTTTCGTACAAGTGAAATGGTGTAAATCAAACTTTTGAAAAGCCGGGGCTTGTCTCTCATGTTCAGCAGCAACAGAAGGGGCAAGTAGTGTTTGATAAAGGGATTTCAGGGGTAGCAGCTAACAACTGGGGGAAGTTAACTTTGTGAGTTCTGGGAAGATTACAGTCATCCCTTGGTATCTGCCAGGGATTGGTTCCAGGGCCCACCATGGATACTAACATTTGTGGATGTTCAAGTTCCACGGTGGGTTTTCCTCATCTGCCGGTTCCTCACCCACAGATTCAACCAACTGCAGACCATGTACTAGGTTTGCCATCTGTGGTTGGTTGAATTTGCTGATAGGGAACCAACGGATGTGGAACGGTTGAACGTGAGGATACAGATGGCCAACTGTATATTTTTTGAGAAAGATCCATGTAAAGTGGACCCGAACAGTTCAAACCCATGTTGTTCAAGGGTCACCTATGGTCTCCACTGAGGAACTTTGGAGTCTATGGTTTATATTGGTATCTGGGCTACCAAATGCCCTTTTTTTCTTTCTTTCTACTCAAATCCTACTCAGTCATTTTCTGAGTTCAGGGCCAGCCTAGACACAGCAAGAATGCTCACCTCTCTAGAGCCAACCCAGGAAATGTGTCTCTTCTCCCTTGTTAAGTCTATGGAATTAGGTTCTTTGAAGCTTATCTCTGGTATAGTCTAGATGAGACACACAATATTGAATGTACCTGATCACATTTGGCTCAACACAGAGATGCTGGAAATTTGTGTGAAAATGATGAATATGAGAACGGCTATAAAATCTCCCTCCTCCTGCTGGCTATCAAAAATTCTAAGTGAGTTTATTCAGTATCTCTCTGCTTCCTCCCTGGATTCATCCTAGGACTTAGGGGATAATGAGTTGGGGGTGGGGATGGGGAGGACCAGAGGGAGATAACAAGGAGGTTTTGGGGGGTGGCTTTAGGTGGTTTGGAGGAGAGACCCAAGAGCAGGTGAAATTCACACACTGAAGAAGGGAAGAGACTTGAACAAGCGTTGCTGTTCATTAAAGTCCTTTAATGCTGTTAGGTGTTAGAGAAAAAATAAGGTTTGGAGCTGAATTATGTTCATATTATTTCAATTGCATGGACCATGTTTTTTGACCATGATACCATTCTGGTGCCAAATCATGTGGATCACAGCATCATAAGCATTATATTTGGTTCATGCAGTTGGCCAGTCCACATATACAGCTGGGTCTTTACTCTCTGCCTTCTATGAGATAGGCATAAGTTGTGGTGTGAGCCCTGGACGAAATCTACTTGGGAAGACAAAAGATTGGAAACACATGTAGAGATGCTGGTCATTCACTATGGTGATAACCATGAGGAGAAAGGCTAAATCACACAAGGACTTCAAGAGCTCCTGTTTCCTGCTGGAGCTGATCTCATCTTCGTTTGGCTTTGCAGTGTATCTATATGCTGACCTTGGTCCTTCTGCTCTTTCTTCATGTTATAGTTCAGTGCTCTTGTTTGCTTCATTCAGGTTATTCTTCTCTTTACCTTGTGTATCTCACTCAATTCTGACTCCCTGCCTTGGTTCCAGCTGTCACCCTCACTTGGGGACATCCTTTCTTTTTCTCATCTGTTCGCATCCTAACCATACTTCAGGAGGTGATGCGAGGTTGTAATGATCTGTGAAACTTTTGGTTCCCAAGTTCACCAGAATCTTTCTGTGTTCATTGTACTCCATTTATAAGTATTAATTATTTTATGCAGCTTAGTCATAAGATTGAGAAAATTAGAATCAAAATATCAGAGAGTTGGAAGGATGCTTACAGACCATAGGTGACCACCTCCATTCATTTTTTCAGGTGATGCAGCTGAGGTTCAGTGACATATTGTTACTGACTTTAGAACATCCTCTGGGAATATATGTTAATGTTTACAAGCTGAAAATTGCTATAGAAATAGTTGTTATTCTTGTAGTGGCAGAGTCATGTCTAAGAGCCAAGTTCTCTGACCCCATCCTCTATCCATTATATGAAGCTGCCTCCACCTAGGATCCTCCACCTAGGATCATCCTCTAGAAGCCTTGTCTGCACAGTTTGAGGTGAGAGATCAAAGTTTGGAGGGAAGCATCATGTGGCAGCTGTCATGTACCAACTGCAATTTTACAAATACCCTGAGAGATAATGTATCATACTTATTCTTACAAATGAGGACACTAAGCCTCGGAGAGGTTAAAATATTTACCCAAGATCACACAGAAAGCCATAAAGGCAGTATTCAAATGTAGATCTGCCTAACTCAAAAGCTTGTGTGTCTCCTTTCTCTTTCCTCTATATCATGCTCCTTGATGCAGAAATAGATTCCTTTTTCTTTTATTTCCCTCAGCGTTTATCCCATCTTTGGCCACAGTATACAATCAGTCACAATGTTCTGCTTCATTGGTGGCTAAGTCCTCCACAGGAAGTCTCTATGAACCTTGTCTTTTTCAATGAACAACTTCCAAGGATGATCCATCTCGCAAACCTTATTTTCTAATGGTTCACCATCATTAAAAAAAATCCTAGGTTAAAAAGAATTTCATATGCTTTGGCTCTCTAGAGAAAGATGTGAGAAATTTGGCTGGTGCTTTGAACTCTTCAGTTAAAAGTCACTCTTGGAATATAAAGGACAGTTCATCTTATTTTTCAGTGGGTGAATTCTGCGTGATAATTGACAAGAACAAAAACGGGGTCAGGGTCTGTCAGAGCCCAAACTGATGTGGAGAGTTGCTCTCCGCTCCAACACAAGATTGTACATGCTGACAACAACTCTTCTGGGCAATGCATAGATGCAATGACTTGAATACCTACAGTGGGCTCTGGTCAACTCAAGAGGTTCTCTTTTTTCCAGTGTCAGTAGTTTTCTCTTTGTCTCTCTCAGAAGTTTCTCTTACTGAGCCTGGCCATTTTTTCTTTAGGCTCGCTCAGTTGTCTTCATTAGATGAGATGCTCCACATGACACATTATGCTGAGGTAGCCCTAAAAAAGTATTAATGCCACTGTTCTAGGATAAATTTATTCTTTAAGCGTGCTGTTAGAGGCATAATGTCTTTAATTCCAAAGAGTGAGCATAATTTAGGGCTCTTGGAGGTATGGAAGGCTGGTGAGAAGGTTGTTTTGGCCGAGTATCTATAGATATTAGGTGGGGAAAGGAAGGAACGTATTTTTATACCTTTCAGACTACCTGTGTATCCATTAAGTACCATGCATCGAAAATGCACCCTCATTTGTAATGAGACAGTAGTGGCTATGAGATGAAGAGGTAAAGGGAAAAGGTCTAAATTAGGGGACGTTCACCATGAGACCAAATGTATTTTGCGTTATGACCTTCTCTCTTCTGTCCTAGTTGCAGACCATACTCTTTGTGGCTATGGCTACATGCCTGACTGCAATTTGCCTCATTAGGCATCACTGCCGTTGATGTAGCAGCAGCCAAGCATCCATCTGGCCTTCACTCAGCATCCCTTTATTTTCTTTTATTCTCTTCCTGGCAGCTGCTGGTCAGTGATTTGATCTCAAATGGTAATCTGCACACTCAGAAATGACCCTCAGGCATACACTATACAGAACAAGGTAGCCTTCATCCAGTTGTGCCTGTCACTACCTATCTCTTTCATCTAATGATGTGAGAGTCTATTTGCCAAACATCTGCAGTTTGGACTGTGGTTTTGAATAATGTCACTGGCAGATGGGTTTATTCAGCCTCTGGGGATGGCGTCTCCTGATGGCCCTCCTAATGGCCCCAGTGTTTATTCTTTTCACTGCGAAAGTGCTCTCTCATTCATCTGAACTGTCAATTTTCCCAATACGTGTCTTTTAAATAGTAACCATTTTCTGTGTCCCTTGAGGATAGAAAGGGTAAACAGCAAGTTTTCTGCTTCTGTAGCATGCAGCTGCTGAGAGAGGAGTTCTCGACTAGACCACATCTCCATCTAAAGTGGTCTTATACAACCTTGGCTAATTAAAGACAAAGGGATGATCCGACGGCCAATACATTCTCCTCCTGAAGGTTGGAAGGTTCATCTGCTTGACATCTGTCACAAACTACTCATTCACGACTACTGTGTTCTCTGTAATGTCTTGGGTGCTGAGGGGCTCTGGAGCAGTTTACGAGATATTCTTGCCCTTAAGGAATTACAGTCTAATCCACCCATTCAAGAATCTGTGTGGATTATCCATTATGCACAGCACATTGTGCCAGGGTATGAAATGAAAATGTGGGCTGTGTCCTTGAGTGATCACAATACAGTAAGATTAGTTATATTCAAAACACAATGCAATGTCTTATGAGATGAATGGCATAAGGGTATGTTATAACTGTTCAGAGGCAAGGAATATCTAGCTATTTTTGCAGGCATGCCATGTTTTTAATGCACAATGCCAAACTCATTTGCTTTTCTGTTTCTCTTCCTACCCTCAATTTTGCTCCTCTTTTTGTCTTCTTCGAATAGTGTCATTCTAGCCAACAGAAGTAAAATATCCATCTTTTCCTCCCCTCTCTTCTTCTTCCCCTTTCTCAACCAGATACTGTCAATTCTATAAGGTAAATGTTTCACAACACATGCCTTCTCTTCATTGTCCCTGCCCTCTTCTCCAAGTGCATTCTCTTTTCATTTGTAATTTGGGTTCTTGCAGTAATTTCTAAGTGATTGATCTGTGCACAGCTGCTTCTTCATCTAATTCATCCTCTACACTGCTGTCAGAGTTACAGTTCTGATCTTATTTGACTGTTTTATTTAGGTGTTCATAAGAGAAATGTTCACCTATGAAAACATGTCATATGAGGACCTGCATCAGGGGTTAGCAAACTTTTTTCCTTTAAAAAGTCAGTAGATATTTTAGGCTTTGTGGACAATAGAGTCTTTGTCACAACTATTCAACTTTGCACTGTAGTGCAAAAGCAGCCTTAGAAAATAAATACACAGATGGACATTGCTGTGTACCAATAAAACCTTATTTATGGACACTGATATTTGAATTTCATATAATTTACATGTAATAGTACCCTTCATGAGAAGGATACATGAAGTAGTGTCCTTCATAAGGATACATTAAGTAGTATCCTTCTTTTGATTCTTTTCAACAAGCTAAAAATGCTAAAACCATTCTTAGTGCCTCGGCTGCACACACACACACACACAAATGGCGGGCCAGATTTGGTCCATTGGCAAAACCCTGGCCTACAGAGTCTGATCCTTCCTTACCTCGCTAACACCTCATTACCTCCATTCCTTCACCTTCTCTCCAATCCTTTGTTTCTGCCACAGCAGACTACTCACCTATTTCTGTGCATGCCATATACTTTCATACTTCTATACCTGTGACTCTTAACCCTGACTACCACTTGGGCAAGAAGACTCAATACTGGATCCTAGGGATCTTCTCATGTCCTTGAAACCAGCCCAAGGACTTTTGGACTTAGTCTTCCAGAAAGCTATTCCCCTGTGACTATCCAGTGTCATCTCCCAAATTATCAGAAATGGTAAAGAACTGAGCTTTTCCCTGGTTTGCGAGGTAACAAATCAGTCGGCCACAATGTCATGGATGCCGGCTTGTTACCTCATCTTGAAGTAGAAGATGTCTTTGGATTTTTGATTTTCTAATGATCTGTCTGGTTTTGTGGGGGGATTTGAGGAGCTTCAACAACTATGAATGACACAGTTGTAGCCATCTTCCAGAGTCCTGCCATTTCTTTCTCTCATTGTTTTAATCTTACCTAATATGATCATCCATTATTTTTCATTGTCTGCAATTTACACTCAGCCTAAAGACCTTGTTTGGAACATATCTTTTTTGTTGTTGTTCCCTCTTCTAGTTTCTAACCCAGATACCTTTCCCAGAATATGGACATTTTATATAGTGCTATAACATAATTGACAAGGTCTTAATTCACAAAACTCAACACCTTGTGTTAATATTCATTTTGTACTTAAACTTTCTTTTTTAAAGAACAAAATAATGCCATTTGCAGCAACATGGATGTAACTAGAGATTACATACTAAGTGAAGTAAGTCAGAAAGAGAAAGACAAATACCATGTGATATCACTTATATGTAGAATATGTATTATATGTAGAATCTAAAATATGGCACAAATGAACATATCTACAAAACAGAAACACACTCAGAGACATAGAGAACAAGCTTGGTTGTCAAGGAGAAGGTGGGGAGAGAAAGGGCTGGACTGGGAGTTTGGGGTTGGTGGATGCAAACTATTACATTTAGAATGGATAAGCAGCAAGGTCCTACTGTATCGCACAGGGAACTGTATCCAATCTCCTGGGATAAACCAAAATGGAAAAGAATATTTAAAAAGAATGTATATGTGTGTAAAGCTGAGCCCCTTTGCTGCACAGCAGAGATCGCCACAGCATTGTATGTCAACTATACTTCAATATAAAAACAACATAAACTTTCTTTTTTTAAGATATGAATTAAGTAATCTTCTATAATGTGTTTTACTGCCTTTCAATGCAGGCTAAAAAATAGTCTAATAGCAATGACAGAAAAAAAATGCCAAGTTATAGTTAATGGTGTATATTAGTGTCTTTAGCTCTTCGTAAATTTAATGAGTGACCAAATCACCTTTGAAAGACAGTTGATACTGAGAAATATCATGGGTTTCTGGCTTTTCATCCAGCTATTGAAACCCATCTTATACACAGAGTCATGTAGATTCTGTCAAGCTTCATTGATGTCTTAATGAAAGTACTTAATATTTATATCATAAAGGTCCCCTTTTCAAACACAAACTGCTACAATATACTGTTTTTAATGTTGTAAAATTTCTGAAAATATGCTGGATCCAGTGGATCAGCTTACCCATTCTGAGCCAGATGAGACTTTACTAGAAGCATGACCTGTTTGAATACCACATTGGTTCTCTTTGCTGCCATAGAATTTACCACAGACTTAGTAGTTGGTAAATTACTTGGTCAGAAGTCTGGATGGGCATGACCGGGTCCTCTGCTGAGCTTCAACAAGACCAAACTCAAGGCAGGAGGCTGCCTGCATCCTTCTTCATGTTTTCCAAGTGGCCCTACACATGGCAGGTTGAGTCCCTCTCCTGATTCTAATGTCTCCGACTTCCCCTCAGACCACTTCTCTCTTGCATCCAGCCAGAGGAAGCTCTCTGCTTCTAAGAGCTCATATGATTAGACTTGGCCACCTCGATAATCCAGAAAAATCTCCCTACTTTAAGATTAGTAATCTTTTTTGGGTTTTTTTTGACTTTCTTTTTTAATAAATTTATTTATTTTTTGGCTGTTTTGGGTCTTCGTTGCTGCACGTGGGCTTTCTCTAGTTGAGGCGAGCGAGAGCTACTCTTCCTTGCGGTGCACAGGCTTCTCATTGTGGTGGCTTCTCTTGTTGTGGAGCATGGGCTCTAGGCATGCGGGCTTCAGTAGTTGTGGCACATGAGCTCAATAGTTGTGGCTTGCGGGCTCTAGAGTGCAGGCTCAGTAGCTGTGGCGCACAGGCTTAGTTGCTCCGCGGCATGTGGGATCTTCCCGGACCAGGGCTAAAACCCGTATCCCCTGCATTGGCAGGCAGATTCGTAACCATTGCTCCACCAGGGAAGTCCTAGTAATCTTTTTTTATCTTTTTATTTTATATTGGAGTATAGTTGATTAAGACTGTTGTGTTAATTTTAGGTGTACAGCAAAGTGATTCAGTTATACATAGACATGTAGCTATTCTTTTTCAAATTCTTTTCCCATTTAGGTTGTTACATAATATTGAGCAGAGTTCCCTGTGCTATACAGTAGGTCTTTGTTGGTTATCCGTTTTAAATATAGCAGTGTGTACATGTCAATGCCAACCTCCCTAACTATCCCTCCTCCCTCCCCTTCCCTGCTGGTAACCATAAATTCATTCTGTAAGTCTGTGAGTCTGTTTCTTAATTACATTTGCAAAGTTTCCCTTTCCATGTAATACACATTCACAGATTCCAGGGATTAGGACATGGACATCTTTGGAGTACCCTTCTTCTAACTACAAATATTATTTTTATTCCTTGGTGGCTGGAAAACATACTAGGTTAACGAGGGTAATCAAAAAATAACATGAAAAATTATTTATCTTGGAGCAAGGATTTCCATGTTACCTCCTTCATTATCTCTCCATTTCATGCTTCTGTCCTGATGTGGAAAAGATAGTTAATAGTTGTAACATTAGGTACCAAGGGTAAGTTTATAGAAACCTTTAGTGGGCCAACGTTAATCTCAAAGGCCAGAGACAACCCTAGAAATATAGTTTTCTTTCAAAACCTCTTCCATCTCTCTTATTATGAGGATGGTGTAAGAGAATCCTCAGGCAATTGATAAATTCACTTCCAGCTAACTTAAGGAATAATAATAATAGCTGACATTTATTCTGCCATTAATATTCACTAGGCTATTTGATTAACTCTTCACATACCCTATCATATTTGACATTCACAACAATTCTGTGAGGTAGAAATGATTTCTCTGGTATACAGACAAAGAGGCATTAAAGTTCAGTGATATGCCCAAGGCTTAAAAGTGGTAGAGCCAACATTTTAAAAGCCAGATGCAAAGCCTGTGCTGTTTAGAAAAAATAAGTGCTGTTTTTATTAAAGTTATACATGAAAACTTTTTAAAGAGTTATTATACAAGGTTTGTTACCAGAAATAGCAGTCTTCTACCCACATCATTTCCTTTTTCATCTCCCAAAGACAACTGTTTCCAATGGTTTTATCTGTTTGGTTACCTCCATGGCTCTATAAAACATGCTTACACTAGTATTTCTTGAGTTTTCAGTTTTAGTACTTGTCTTTTGACTCTTTCCCTTGGAAAATGAGAACTTAAGTCTCTCATTTGCCGTACCTAACTTCTTTTTTAAAAACCTCCCATTTTCCCTGTTGTCATTTTGCACACCTCCTGAATTTTTTTAATGCATACTATCATAGTTTTAATTTCCAGGAGATTTTTTTTATCCAAATGTTGTTTTTGCACAGCATATTGTTCTTATTTCTATGAGGTTATTAATGATCTATTTGTATTTTATTATTTTGTTCTTTTTCTCCCAAGTTTCTTTCTCTATTTGTTTTGGTTTCTGCTCTTCAAGTAGTTTTTTCTTAGTTTTCTGCTGATTCTAGGCTCCCTGCTTGTATTTAAGATAATGGGAGGGCTGTTTGCATAGACTAGTTAATTGTGGGCTTCATTACATGGTGTTATAGTGGGGAATCATCAGTGTTGTATAGACACTTCCTCTTGGCCTGGTTAGATTTCCAAGAGTGACAGCACTCTGAGGTGTTGGTAAGGAAAGGGGGCTGCTGGTGGTAGGGATCGGGAATGGGTATCTCAAGATTCTATCTGCAGGCTTTCACATTTTCTCCCCTTTCTTGGTATCACATTCCTATTCTTACCAGCGCTTTCTGTCCTCTAGATTGAAGACCCCCTGTTTTCTTCTCAGGAGAATACATCTCTAATCTTCTGATGGAATAGAAATGTTCAGTTAATCAGATAGATGATCTTAGGGTCCAGCTGCTCTGTAAACAGACTTTGATTCTCCCATTTGGAATCCCATTTTTACCCCCACTTCCAGAGGTGATAGGTGATGCCCCTTTCTGAGCCTTTCTTGGGGTTCATGAGTCAAGTTGCTTCTCAGCATTCCTTATTTCGTTCAAGATGCAGCTTTCGGGGTCTGCCCTTGTGCCTCTGCTTCCCAACTTTCTCAATGTTGTTGCTGTTGCCTCGTCGCTTTCCTTTATGAGCTAAACTTCTAAAAAATTGCTTTTCTATCCTCTCAGTAGGTCTTGAAAGGGAGCAGGGGTAAACACTTGTGCTCGCTCTGCCATCTGCCGTCTTTCGCTGGCACCCGATCCAACTGCATTATTGATCCAGGCGTGTTGTCCTTTCAGGCTCTACTCCATCGATATTGGCATTCACTTCGGTTGTTCATTCAGATGAACAACTCAGGTTGAAGGGCACGGGCGATACAAAAGGCCCTTTCCTACGCCAGGGCCTCATAGAGTACACTGGTGTGGAGTATGGATTTTCAGATGCAAATATCAACACCCGCACTTCCTTCCCAACAATGGCCTTCAGAAGCAGCTGCAATGTTACCGCTTAGTTCAACTTAGCAAAGGATCCTACAAGGAGTGTGGAAATTGTGGTTGAGTATTCTCCAGCCTCTTTCAGAAAGAGAGACAGAGACGAATCTTTCTAATTGTGTTCCCTCGGGAAGGAAGAAATCCAATTACCTATATAAATCTGAGCATTACAGCAAGACGTCCAGGTTTTTCTCCTCAGCAGTAACCATGCTATTGACAAGTTACCAGGGATCCTGAAGGCAGATAGGAAATAACTGTTACAGTAATAGGTGGCAGACTGTGGTTTAATTGGAAAACCCTGAGTTCCCTTGAATCGGTACTTTTTCTTGAGCTGCTCAGTTGTTTGATAGCTATGCACTAAGTACTAGCTTCAGGCCAGGCAGAGTGTAAGGCTTACGGTGTTGAAACTAAAAAAAGATGTGGGGTGACACCTGCCACAGCGCTTGGAATATCTTGGTTCTTGGTAAATAGTGGTTAAAGTGAAAATATGGACCTTGCTCTCAAATAGTATGTTCTCTAGACAGTAAGGCAAAGGCATTTTGTAAGAGTGCATAGAAGAAACAAAATTTTAGGTAGGTCTGAAAGCTAGAGTAACAATTAGGTGAAAATTAATTACTAACCAGTCTCCCTTCCCCTGCGTACCTGAAAAACTTGATCAAGTTAAGGCGAAAGTAAGTAATTGCTTGATAAAACGTTGGGCAAAATATTCAAGGCATTAAATATTGTCTGGTGTGGCTGAAGATGTCAGGGCTGCATATTTGGAATCCCAAACAATTTTGTGAATGAACAAGGGCAAGGAAAATATTTGGATCTTAGAGCACTTATGTCTAACTTCTACACTTTTGTCTTCTGTTTCTCAAAGAAATGAGGCTATACATGGGCATCATAGGCTCATACGTATTATATATAAGGCATTTCTGAATAAACTGTTTTGACTAGATTAACCAAGTTGTTTAGTCAAAAACCCATTCCTATTATAGATTTGAGTGACATTTTAAAATTGAGAATCCTTAGTTTCATAGATGATGAAATTCATATATTCATCAAGTTCTCTTGTCATCATATGAATAGAATGGTAGTCTGGGGCTTAATTTGTAAAACTAATGGAAGACACTCGTGGAATTTTGTACCATGTATTCTTTTGTGATAGTTTTAGTCTTGAAAAATATATGCCATCACTCAAAGGGAAATATTTAAACTGTTTTAATATGTGTGGCAGATATGGTTTACTGGCACATAGCCGTATACCCACCTTTCTACTGGTGGTACATTTCCCAGACCCACTTTGGGCTCAAGGGAGGTTCTGTCAGTGGGAGACCTTCATGGAGGATTAGAGGCAGGAGGGCAGTAGAAGCCATTCTGCTTCTGCTGAAACTTAGGCAGAAGAACCAGCAGTGGTAGCAGTAGGGTCATGGTTCTTGTTCAGGATTCAGTGGTACCAGCAGCAAGTGTAGTCCCTTCAGATCTTGCAAGGGCACTGGCTGCTTCTTGATCTCTGGTCAATATCATCCTCCCTATTTTGCTGCCCCAGAACTTTCAACACTTTTCTAATTTCTTGCATTAAATCTCTCTACAGGCTATGAAGAGTGGTTTCTCTTTACCTCCCTGGGTACTGGCTGATAAAGAACAGAATTCCTTAAAACTACAATCAGGATTTTCCTGTGTCTTTTAGTAAAAAGTGTTCTGTAATTTCTGGATATTTACCTGATACTCTGGTTTCTCTATTCTTGCCCTTCTGAGGACATTAGTTTAGTCTTATTCGGAGGTCATAAATGTAACTACATAGATATTAATCCCATGTAATCAAATAGTCTTTAACCTTATCTTATTTTACATGGCATAAATGTACCACGCTTTACTCTTCAATTGTATGTTATATATTTAATTGTTTTTCGAAAATGTTCTTGAATTACTTACCTATTGTAACATAACAAATTCCCTCAAAACTTAGTGGCTTAAAACGATGCTTGTTATCCCATGGTTTCTGTAGGTCAGGAATCTGGTGTGGCTTAGCAGAGTCATCTGTCTCAGAATCTCTCTCAAGACTACAAGGTATTGACGGGTATTTTCGCTTCATTTGAAGGCTCAACTAGTGGACGATCTGCTTCCAGTACATGATTGTTGTTTGGATTCAGTTCCTCATGGGCTGTTGGACTGAAGGCCCAAATTCCTCATGGGTTGTTCAACCTGGAAGCTGCTCTCAGTTCCTTGCCACATGGGTTTCTCAACAGGGGAGCTCACAACATGGTATGATGGCCATCTTGGAGACATAGTCTTTTATAACCTAATCTGGGAAGGGACAGTCCATCACTTTTTCCATTTTCTATTTGATAGAAGCAAGGCATTTCATCCAGCCCACACACAAGGGGAGAGGGATCACACAAGCATGTGAATACTGGGAGGTGGGGGTCATTTGGAGTCATTTCAGAAGGTGCCACACACAGTACTTTCCTAAACAAACAGTGCATTTCTTGATTTCTGTTTCAGTGTTTAGTAAAATACTGATGAAAGTTGGGCTTTTACGTGGTGTAGTCAGCCTAATTATGTGGTTTCAGTGACTGTGTACATCAACTTATAAGCAGTAGAGACAGGCAGCCAAACAAATTAACCCACCTCCCTTTCACCCTGGGTTATACATTTATTTCTTGAGATTGCAATTAATACATTATTAGTTTTCACTTATATATTGTGTAAAATCACCACATCAATGAATCACCTTATAGCTACTACCAGTTTATGTGAGAGATTTTCTTTAGTTAAGAACTTTAGGATCTTCAAGTCAACCTCCACTCTGGAATCATCTTTTAATGGCCACAGAAATGAAAATCATGCTACCTGCAGACTTTCAGATAAACAGATCCCCATTTCCAGTGGGAATGGGAATGTCTCCTTTCAATGGGATCTTTCAAAATTGCATCATGCTTGCACTTCAGTCTCTTCCCTAAATCCTGATAAATAACAAGGTGCTCTCTTTGGATAGGGGCAGGTTTCTGCTATTAAAGACACTCACATGGCAACTCTGTGCTTTCTCTTAGCAGTCCTGCCAGGGCTTTTATCATTTCAAATCTAAAAGGGGCTTAAAGTTGCTTCATTAAAACCCTCTCTATGAAAAGTCAAAATCCTTCCATAAGTCAGAATGAGATACATCTATATAAAGACTCAGCAGTTACGTTACTTTCCAGGTAGAAAATGTATTGGCTATGCTCCACCATATTACATTGGAAGAAGAAATTTTTCATATAAATCTCAGATATCAGAGATATGAGCACACAAGTTTTAAACATACACACTGAAATATTTGGTACAAGGCTTTGCCTTGCATGAAGGCAGAGACAGCATTACCCAAGTGGTGAGATTTTAAGAGCAAGGGACAAACCAACACCTTAAACGAACTCTACTTCCAGTTTAACTATGATGTCAGCTATTCTCTTATTTAAGAGTTACTGCTCTGGATGAATTAATTGTCCCCTTTCCAAATGCAAATGCCTGCAGAAGGAAAAAAATGTAAGTAATTTTCAGAAACCAGTACCTTTGGATAAATTAGTCATATTCTTTCCATAGGAGGGTTCTTGATAGATGCCAGAAGGTGGTGGGAAGAAAGCTGCGTACCTTCCCCAGGCAAGTGGATGGAGAGTGAGGGTCACAGGGCAGTTAGGCCATTGGAAGAACAGATGACAAACTAGATAAGGTGAGAAAATCTCATGAAGAAGGCATTTATTTGTGTGTCAGATGTTGTGTATCATTTATACATCACATAATCCATCCTCACATCTCCCTTCATGGCTAGAAGTGGCAGAGCTGGGATTCAGGTTCAGCTCTGTCTGACACTAAAGACAGTGCTCTTCCATCACACTTCCTCAGAATTATTCTGGAATTTAAGGTGGGAAGCCCCAAAGATAGAATTGGCAACTTTCTTTCCTAAGTGTATTTATGGCGAAAGAGAAAATGTGAGAGCCATCCTATGCTAGAATTGAAATGTTTGTTACTGCCTTTAGAGAGATCACATTTTGGATCACTTTCTCTTTCCCATGGAAATTGTTTGTTTGGTTATCTTAAAATTTCTATCTTGAGTGCTCCAGGCCATTTGGCATAGATAGTTTAAGGGAACTGTGAGGGACCACATTTGCTCATGTGCCTCCTTTCCTTCCTGCAAATGTTGGACCAAACTACATCCTCAGAGACAGAAGCAAACAATAATTGATGGTCATATTAATAACCCTGAAATATCAAGAAAATGTCAAATTGTGTTCAGTGGCCTATATATAATAAGACAAAAATATACATCCTATATTTCAGAAAGATTTTTTTTCTTTTTTTTTGGCTGTATTGGGTCTTCGTTGCTACGTGCGGGCTTTCTCTAGCTGTGGAGAGTGGAGGCTACTCTTCATTGCGCTGCTTGGGCTTTTCATTGCAGTGGCTTCTCTTGTTGCGGAGCACAGGCTGTAGGCGCACGGGCTTCAGTAGTTGCAGCACATGGGCTCAGTAGTTGTGGCTCGTGGGCTCTAGGGTGCAGGCTCAGTAGCTGTGGTGCACGGACTTAGTTGCTCTGCAGCATGCGGGATCTTCCCGGACCAGGGCTCGAACCCGTGTCCCCTGCATTAGCAGGTGGATTCTTAACCACTGCACCACCAGGGAAGTCCCCAGAAAGATTTCTAATATGTTTATTTTTCTAAATATTGGTGCCTGAATCCGTTGATGTCAACTCATTCATTGACCTGTTGCTCAATTTTTTAAAATGCCTAAGAGGTGTTTGGCACGCTTCTTGTTCTCAAGAATTTCTACTCTTGTTCATCCAACAAATATTCATTAAGTACCTACTGGATACTGAGCAGAGGTCTAGAGGCTAGAGATAGAGCAGTGAATGAACTCATATAGAACAAGAAGACAAAAGACCTTAAAAAGTTGAGTGGGTGGCTACATGTAGTGTACAGACTCCTAAAATTTGACGATTCCACAGAGAAGGGAAGAGTACAGTATTTGGGGAGATTTGAACTTGGCCAAATAGAGGCTGATTTTAATTTCCTGAAGGGTCTAAACTTTAATTTAAAAAGATCTAGCTCCTCTTAAACTTGCTGTCTGGCCCACACGTCCTTCTCCACAGGGAAACTAGCCTGCTGCCATCCACCCATCTATGCACTCATTATTCATTTGTTCAGCAATTACCTGAGTGCCTCCTACATGCAGGACAGTGGGTTGGGTCTCGCCAATGTGTATGAACTAAAGGGCAAGCCCTGCCCCTCATGGGAAGATGCATACGTTGCAAAATGCGAGTGAGGAAAATAGCAAAGAGTTATTTGACAGAATACATATTGAAAGGCCTCTCTTAGGAGATGACATGCATGCTTGAAATCTGATGCATGAGGAAGAGGCAGACCAGTGAAGAAGTGAAAGAAGAGAATTGTGGGCTCAGCATTCAGCTTTCACAGGGACCAACAGCGAGAGTGAGATTAGTATGTTTAAAAACAAAAACAAGACCACTTTGGCAGGTGCATTGGGAGTGAAGGTGGCAGGTTTATAGGGTTGGAGAGGTGGGCAAGAATCAGACTGTCAGTGCCTTGTAAGTCATGGTAAAGAACTTGGGTTTTATTTTAAATGAAAAGGAAGTCACTGATTGGTTTTAAGAAGAGGGTGGTCCAAATTATGTTTATAAATATCATTTTGGCTACTTTGTGGAGAATGGACTGAAGAAGGAAGAGACTGATGGAAGACGATTAGGAGGCTTTAGCTACAGACCAGGTGAACACATCACAAGCTTTTCACTTTGCAAAACTGGCAGGTCATAAAAATAGAGTCAGTAATTTTGCCTTCCATTTGTCTGAAGCACTTGCTCTTCTTTGAGGTATTGAATCAACTCAATAGTGACAATTGGTTTTTCTCTGGGGAATCACTGACTCAATAAATTTTCAAAGCCAGTGTCCAGCTTAACCCACAGTAGGGTCTTTTTTCCTAGATGTTCAATAGCCTCTTCTCCTATTCTCCTCCCCCTCCTCTTCCCATCCCCCTTCCCTCTCCCCCTCCTCCCTCCTCCTCCCCCTCCTCCACTTTTCTCCCTCTTCCTCCTCCTCCTCCTTCTCCTTCTTCTCTTTCTCCTTCTTCTCATTCTTCTCCTTCTCCTTCTTCTCCTCCTCCTTCTCCTCCTCCTCCTTCTTCTTCTTCTCCCCCTTTTTCCTCCTCCTCCTATTATAATTATTATTTTCCTAGTCCTTCTTGATTCTTCTAAGCAATATTTGTTATCTCATGCCACACTTATTCTCCCTCATTTCAACTCAAACAAGAGGCTTCTCACATTCTCAGTCATCCTAGTCAAGTCAAAAGATAGATAATGACCCCAGTCCATACTCTGTACAGAGCAGGAGAAGAAATGGTTCTTGTGTGATTAAGGAGATTGTATCATGTTCGCTATTAACAATATGAACATGAAAACAACTTAGTGATGGAAAGTATGATTGCCAAGGGAGGGTGGAGTCAGTGAGAGAAGGAGGCATTTGCTACAGACTGGAGGAGAGTTGACCTTCACCTGGCTTACAATAATCAGGGTTCAATTCCAGAGCCTGCGAATGGAGCAAATCCTGCCCTACCTCCTAAGTATCTACCCAGGGAGGGAGAGAGGAATGGATGGCAAGGATACAAACTCCCTATACTATTATTAGTTGGCTTGGATTGCTATAACAAAATACCATAGACTGGGTGGATTAAACAACAGACATTTATTTTTTCACAGTCTTGGATGCTGGAAGTCCAAGATCAGGGTGCCTGCATGATTGGTTTCTGGTGAGGCCTCTCTCCCTAGCTTGCAGATAGCCACGCATAGTAGAGAAAGAGAGCAATCTCCCTGGTATCTTTTCTTATAAGGACACTAATCCCGTCAGTAGGGTTCCCACTCATGACCTCATCTAATTACCTCCCATGGGCCTCACCTCCAAATACCATCACATTAGGGATTAGGTTTTCAACATATAAATTTTGAGGGACACAATTCAGTCCATAACAGACTGTTTCAGGCCCTGTTTCAGAATGTTTCAGACTTTTATACTTCCTTTTGTAACATGTATAAATATGCATATTTATTATGGGATTATATATCATATGAAATATTATATACATGTATAATTATTTAATTCATCTCTATCTCTTCCATGAGACTAGACTCTTTAAACATAGTGATTGAGTCCTTGCTCATTACTTTTTCTCTAGCTGTTTAAATGATAGGTGCTTAGTATATATCTGCTTAATGAATATTTACATTTGAAGTATAATATAAATTCATATTTAAAAACCATTCTGTGATTTACATATTGAGATTCTACATTATTATCTCACTTTTTACGATGGAATACATTGTAATAAATGCTGAGAAAATACATGTCGTTCATGCTAAGAAACTTTGAAAACACTAAATGCCTCTCTATAAGCTCCTCTGTCATTTGCATTATGGGCAAACTGACAGAAATTTATAGTGTTACATAGCACCCTCTGTGGCTTATGTTTGCTAGAATCTCTTATAAAAAATCACTCTCGGTCCTTTGGTCCAGGAAATCTTAGTCAGGAATGCAGGACTCCTTACAATCTGGTTTCAGTCTACCATCTAGGTTTGTCAGCTCTTCTCCTTCAGTCCACTGTCTCCACTAGAGGCTGGTAGATAAACTCTACCAGTTTATCTGTTTCAAAAACATGCCCTGCAAATTTGCCCCTGTCGTCCTCCTAACCCCACTGATGGCATTCCAAGCTGAGCTTTTCCTAAGGCTTCACATACATAATCCTATTTAATTCTTACAATGATCCTATGAGGTGGGTATTGTTGTTCAAATTTTAGCTGAAGAAGTTTGGGGTCAGAGAAGTGAAGTAACTTGCCTAAAATGACACGGCTAATAAGTGGCAAATCCAAGTCTCTACCCCAAAGTTTGTAATCCCCAACGTGATACCTTCACTTCTGAAAGGATCTATCCATTTCTACCTACATCCTCAAAGCCCAACTTGGGTGGTACTTCCTCTATCAAGTCTTTGCTAAACACTCTAAGTTCAGTTAATTGTCCCTTCTTGTAATAAACATAGCCATCATTTGTTGAGTGCCTACCATGTACCAGGACTTCTGTTAAGTTCTTTTATGTAAATTATCTTATTTAATACTCTCATTGACCTTATGAAATTAGTATAATATTATCACAGAAGAGAAGCTAGCTTCAGAATGATACCATACTTATTCAAGGTCACAGGGCTATAATATTTTACAGAAGGGATTCAAACCCAGGTTGTTCTGGCCCCAGAGCCAGGGTTTTTACCTTGTCATAATCTCCCACGTTAGAAGTACCACCCACCTGACCAGGCATGGCTGGTTATGGGATAATGTGCTACTGTGAATAGTATTAATGAAGTCATCCTAATTAGAAATAATGGCATGGAGTGACCAACACAACACAGATCCATATAAAAGAGTATAAATTGGATGGCTATATTAGTTTCCTCTTGCTGCTGTAACTAATTACCACAAATTTAGTGGCTTAAAAAAAACACAAATTTAGAATCTTATGGTTCTGGACATCACAAGTCCTAAAATCAAGGTTTTGGCAGGGCTGTGTTTTTTTCTAGAGTCTCTAGCAACAAATATGTTTTCTTGTCTAGTTTTTACAGGCTGCCTGCATTGCTTGGCTTATGATTCTATCCTACAACTTCAAAGTCAGCAGTGTTGTATTTTTCCAAACTTTTTCCTTTGACCCTTATACCTCTCTCTTAAAAGGACCCATTTGATTACATTGGGTCCCTCTGGATAATCCAAAGTAATCTTTCCATTTCAAGATCTTCCACTTAATCACATCTGGAAAGCCCCTTTAGACAGATAAGGTAACATATTTGTGTTCTTGGGATTAGGGCATGGACATTTTTGGTGGTGGTGGGGGGGTGCATTATTTAGCCTGCCACAGTGGCGGTGGTGTACAGGACATTCAGGTCTCAAGGGCTGGGGAGAAAGAGTTGAGGACTGATTGTTCTGATCCATATGGTCGGTTTTTTTATTTTAAGGAAAAACAGAGAGAAATGGTTAATCCAAAGGAAAAAAGCTCTAATGGTGAGATTTCAGGCATTGCTACCTGCAGCATTTTTCAAAATTCAAAAGGTAAAGAGTTTCCCATTGTACCAACATAGAACACCAACCTAGGAAAAATTCCCACAGAGACTTCTCAGTAAGTCCTCACTGAGGATAAACATATGATGATCAAACATCATCTTTGTGAAACTCTTCGATCCTGTTGGAGTGCTACGAGTGGAGACATGGTCAGATAGCAGGGCAGTGTCTGCATAGAGGCCCTGCCATGGAGATGACCACGCCTGTTTTCTAGGTGATGGAGAGATGGCATCCGAGTACCTGACCTACTTGTCTAAGTTTTCATTGCAAATGAGTTGAAGGGTTGGAACTAAATCTGTGGTTGCTCAAATCTCAGTCTTGTTCACCTTTTCATTCTGAAATTGAGGGTTGTTTTTAAAGGCAGTGGAGAGAAAAGGGGTGTCAGCTGGGAAAGAACAGAATAGACTGCTGAAGGCCAGCAGCTGAGAGCAGCATGTCAGTGGAGCACTGGATCTCTTTCCATGCTTCACTTATAGATAGGGCCCTACTTTCCATTTTTCTCCTCTTGGTTCCTTTGCCCTGTTTAAGACAACATAAGGGTCTATGGTGGTGGCCCTTGGTGTGGTTGCTTGATACAGGAAAGGCTGGAGGTGATGGAGGAGTATAGGCAGTGCTTTTTCTTTCACCTCCAATTCTGTTCCCGTTGCTCAAGTGACTTAGAAGTTAAATGGTTAAAGAGGGCAACAGTTGTTGCTGTCGCAGAAAATGTTTCAGGTTGTTATACTGTATGTATCCTGGTATCTATATTTCCATGTGAATAACACCTTTGAAAACTGGACTCTAAACTTGACGTTACTCTTCCCCTCCTGAGTCTGCAGCAGAGGCAAAATTCTTTAGCACGGGCAAAATGCAGAATGCTGAGTTTTTTAAAATCACTTTACTGAGGTATGATTGAGATATAAAAAGCTGTACATATTTAATGTATACAACTTGATGAATTTTGGAATAAGATACACCAGTGGTCCCCAACCTTTTTGGCACCAGGGACGGGTTTCGTGGGAGACAATTTTTCCGCGGGGGCGGGGGGGACGGTTCAGGCGGTAATGCGAGCGATGGGGAGTGGCAGATGAAGCTTTGATTGCTCGCCACTCACCTCCTGCTGTGCGGCCCAGTTCCTAACAGGCCGCAGACCGGTAGCGGTCCGTGGCCTGGGGTTGGGAACCCCTGAGATACACCCATGAAACCATCACCATCACCACCATCAAGGCCATGAACATATTTATCACCTCCCCAAATTTCCTACCATCTCTATTGTTATTATTATTATAACAGTTAACATAAGATCTACCTTCTTAACAAATTTTAAGTATACAGTACAGTATTGTTAGCTATAGGTGTTATGCTATATAATAGATATCCAGAACTTATTTATCTTATATAACTAAATGCTAAAATTTTTGAGGCTATTAGATCAAGCCCTCAGAACAAAGATATAGATGTAACTCTAGCCTTTTGCTAATAGATATACAAATAGTAAGAGAAATAGATAGCAGGCATTTGCAGTTACCTGAAGGAAATAAATCTCTTTACTGAGAGAATTTTAACATCGTTAATTTCAGCTAAGGATGTATTCTTTGAGTTGGGTACCTGTTTATTGCATTTAAGATCTTGGTGTACATAATTTGGTGAACTCAGTTAAGACAACACTTTTTGAGTAATGTTGGCTTCACAAGATGTGTTGGAGTCTCAAGATGCTACATATTAATGCTTTCCACTCTGGAAAAAAAAATGTGAAGCTACAGCATAAGATTTGCCTCAGCTGGTACAATTTCTTCTTTGTCTATTTACCTCATCCAAGCTGACACTGGTTCTCCTGCTCATTCACATGGACGTGTTAGAGCAGACATGCTCCCCATTTTAAGGAAATTTGCTTTCAAAGGAGTCTGAAGTGAATGATACATTCTACTGTAATTAATAGAAAATTGCAGGTAAAAGTAGAGGAGATATTTGGGAAAAAGGGGATTTTCTTCCTACAAATAACCACTGCATTTTATACACTGTTTGTATCTATTTTAAATCTCCTTTACCACCAAAAGGAATTTAAATGCTCATTTCTCTCTCACTATGATATCTAAGTATTTTTTTCCCTAATGCTTCCATCTCTGGAATGCATACAAATCTGTTAACGGTTGACTTGGGAATGGACATCCAAAGGTTGATCAGCTATCATTTCCCAGTGCCAGGGCCAGGGCTGAATCAGCAGCATGACAACCTACAAGCAGCTGGAACATCTGGAACATCAGAGGTGTAAAGGGAATGACTTCTCATGGCCAGATCTCAGACTAATTCAAACAAAACAAATTCAATCTGATGATAAATTCACTTTGGCTCTTGCTCTTGTGTTGGAAGCATCAAGTCCCTACCAGGACAACCAGTATGGCTGAAAGGAGAAAGTTAAAACAGCAATTAGATGGTACTAATGTGGCTCCAATAGAATCCCTCCCCTGATTTCAGGTCTTTGCCTGTCAGGGCTCTTGGCCACCATCCCAGGGCTTAATTGCATTTTGCAAGTAGCCATAGTACAGTTGCCACTGTATCTCCCTAGCTAATTTCAGACACAGTCCTCATGGCCAATTCACTAAAAAGGAACTGAAATACCTCTGACAGAAAAATGAAAGTATTTTCTAGTTTAAAGACTGACTCAATTAAGGGAACAGTTGGTTCTGAGAGAGAAAGAATAGGGGGAAAAATAGATGAACAAATCATACCCTTGAACTCTAGAATTCTCTTTCAGTAAAACACGATAGAGTAATGGTTAATAAGATTTGAGACATTGCTACTGTTTAAATTTTATATATATTTTCAAGTGGAGTGGATTTTAAGTGGAATTTGGCCTTATGGTGATTGAGGGGCAGTGGAGCTTAGTAGAATGGGTACTGGTCTGATTCTGGAGACCACTGGCTCTAGGCCAGGTGAACTTCATTTTAGTCTCGCCTAGGCTACTTGCTAAACATATAAACTTGGAGAAGCCACTTGGAAATTTAATATCTCCATTTTCTCATCCACATATTGAGGATAAAAAAATGTTTCCCTTATCTAATTTTCAGGATTGATTGTTAAAATACTTGGAAATTTACAAAATGGTGAGTTTAAGGTCTTATATTAAAATCTAACTAGTAAATATTTCTAGTAAAAATAAATAGATGTTTGTCAACTACAGTCATCTATAAAATTATAAGGAAGGCTGGAGGAAGATTTTTTTAAAAGTATGAGTTTTAAGGAAGATGAACAAAAAGCAGCCACAAAATGAGCACATGGGAAATATTAACTCCTAGAGCTAATTCTAATGAGAAGAGACAAACTCCATTTTTCCATTAGGCTACAGTGCAGTGGGAATGGAGCTGTTGGACCACCAGTTGACACCTATGAGCACTTACAGGGCACTTAACACTATGCTGGCCATTGTGGGAATTAGAACACTCCAGTCTCTTTTCTTAAGGGGCTCATAATCTAGCTGAAGAAACAAGACCCAGATATTATGCCACTGGACAAGAAAATATGTACTTATAAATTGTTCAGTACAGATTTAAAGGTCAGTAAAAGTTGAGGTCCTAGAAAAGAAAAAAATAAATAAAAGAACAGAACAGTTTAAAGAGGCTTCATGGAGGAGATAGGATTTGAGTAGGGACTGAAAGATTGTTAGGATTTGAAAATAGAAAATAGGAAAAAGTTTAGCTATTTCAGGAGAGGGGAACATACTGAATAAAAGTGTAGAGGAGGGAATAAAGATGATGAAAAGAGAGGCGGCTTTGTTAGTTAAAGTATGATTTGTAAACCTTGTTTATAGCTCCTACATACGTAAGCAGGTATGGCAAAGTTTCTCACCAAAAAGGCATCATACGTTTGATACCCATACGAAACAGTAAGTCATGTAATTTATAAATGTCTGAATCTTCCTGAAAGATGACAGAGACCCTAGACAAACAAAGTTCACCTGAAAAAGGTGAGAATACTTCAAACACAAAAGAACAGATGAAAATAAAAAGACAAAACTTAATAAGGGCCAGAATCAGGTGTCAAAGTCGAGTTAGAGAATCGAGTTCAAAATCAGAGAGATGAGGTCAAACAAGGGCAGAATCTCTAGAGAGGGCTCAGGAAAGAGGGCCCTGAACCTTTGCCTCCAAGACCAGCTGGTCATCAAGGCTTCCTTTTCTGAGCCAACAGAAGACATTCAGGAGTCTGATTCAGAGTCCTGGGGGCTGAGGAATGGACGGGAGGCCGTTTAGATCAATGCAATGGCAGCTTTCAATTATCAAATTCTACTTTGCAGTCCTGTTCCCTTAAGATCCTAGTCATAGGAAAAAAGCTGATGCTTACTAAGCCACAGAACCTGAAAGAGGCTTTAAATAGGTCTTCTTGATTTATTTTAGTTGAATTGTTAACACCAATAAGTTTGGAGGAATCTTTGGGAAGATTTGACTTTATAGGCTGGAAGAAAAATTAATTAAGATCAATTATATTTTGAAACATCAAATTTTGATTTCCAATAATTAGAGGGCAATGTTTATCCTATACTACTTGAGATAACAAGAGAGACTTAGGGAGGTAAAATTGAATTTTCTGAGTACTCTGCTTTGAATATGTCTACAGCATAGTTTCATGTAGATTTACTAATTCTCTCTGCAGCTTTGTCCAGAGAGACCAGCATTCCTATGTGGAGTATCAACACCCACTTTTGCAGAGGTAATGCTTATAGTGCCTGTGGTATTCTTATAGCAACCTCAGCCCAAAGAGCAGGCTTGGCAGAAGCAAAAAAGTGAACACAATCAGAATAGTTGTTACAAAGCCCATTCACTTTATTAAACTTTATTAATAAGTTTAGTGAAGTCAGCTCAGAGTCTATTAATTAGATTCTTGCATAATATTGATTTAATGATCTGGATTTAGTTAATCTGGTTAACCTTTTCTTCCTGGTACTTTTGGTTCTGTTTTAGCTCATCAGTAAAAAAAAAAACAAAAAAACAAAAAAACAAAGAATAGAAGTTATGAGCTATCGACACAATCAATTGAATTAGCATGTGAAAAAATCTAGATGCTTACTGCATAGCTTAAACCAAAATAAATGCCAGATGGACTGAAATTTTAAACATAAATAACAGAAGCCTGAGAGAACTAGAAGAAATAAGTGAATAATTATACTTGGTAAAGGAGAATTGCCTAGACATAGTTCCCAAAACAAAGCTCATAAGGGAAAATATTGATAGATTTGACAACATAAAATTTTTAAATTTGGTAAAGTGAATAAATCAATAACCCCAAATTAAAAGGCAAATCACAGTCTGGAAAAGCATTTATAATACATTTGACAGATAAAGGATTAATTTCCTTAAGGAAATCTTATAGGTCAGTAAGGGAAGACAATCCCAATGGAAAAAAATGAAATAATAACCATAAGAATGTGCGTCATCACTAGTGATGAAATAAATCTAATGTAACTAACAATAAAAAAACACTGAGCTTGTAAAAGAAAAATACCCAGTGTTGATAAGGATCTGAGGGAAAGATAATCCCATACACTGAAATAACAATGGTTAAATTTTATTTAATACATGTTATATGTATCAGATCCCATTTTATATTGTTATGTAAATTTTCACATTTAATATTCAGAACAATGTATGAAATAGATAGCATTATTTTACCTATTTTTTAGATGTGGAAATTAAGACCTAGAGGGGTTCAGTAAGTTGCCAATTACCAGAGGTTATTAAGCTAAGATTTGAACCTGGAGTCTACCTCAGAGGCCCATAGTCTTACTCATCACTGTGAGGCTATCTCTGTTTAAGAGGGATATAAATTGATAATGCGTTTCTGGAAGACAATTTGGCAAAAACCAATTCAATTGCAAAAGTTGTTAAACTGTTCATATCCTTTTACCCAAGAATCCTTCTTTTAAAAATACAGTAAAAATAGTGAGAAGAATGCAAAATTATACGTGCAATGATATTTATTAGAGTATGGTTCACAATAAGAAGATAATCCAAATAGCAAAGATATAGGAAATGGCAGTACAACTTTAAGGGACATCTATAGTGGAATGTTATGCATATATTACAAAAGATGATGTAAAAATATAATGAGGGTGAGGGAAATATGCTTCATTTGAGTTCAAAAAGCCTAGTACAACAGCTCCTGTATTCGATGTGTTGCCAAGTCCAATTACAAGCTCTTCTCTGGTAATAATATACTTTTTATTATAAACATTTAGAGAGAGCCCTCTATGTACTGAGTATTTATGACCAAATATCTTTGTTGTCATGGAGCTTACATTCTAGTGGGGGAGACAGATGATAAACAAGAATAAAACAGGAAAATAGCATATCAGAGGGCAAAGAGAAAAAAATAAAGCATATGCAATGTTGGCAGGAGGGTGACAATTGAAATTTAGGTGGAGTGACCTGGAAAGACCTCACAGAGAATATAGCTTTTTATCAAACAACACTTATCCCATAAGGAAATTGAAATAGAGAGTAAAGAAGTCATTTCGCTGAGGTCTAACACCTAGTTAGTACAAGAGGCAAATGAGAGCGCCCTGATTCCACTCTGCTATAGATAAAAACAGAGTTGTATTTATAATTATTAATAGTAATTATTTATGCATGGTGAGATGTGTTTTTTTTGAAAACCACCATGTTTGCTGGTGTATAAGACACATGGTGTCTTTTTTTTTTTTAACGTCTTTGAGTATAATTGCTTTACAATGGTGTGTTAGTTTCTGCTTTATAACAAAGTGAATGAGCTATACATAAAAATATATCCCCACATCTCCTCCCTCTTGCCTCTTCCTCCCACCCTCCCTATCCCACCCCTCTAGGTGGTCACAAAGCACCGAGTTGATCTTCCTGTGCTATGTGGATGCTTCCCACTAGCTATCTATTTTACATTTGGTAGTGTATATATGTCCATGCCACTCTCTCACTTCATCCCAGATTACCCTTCTCACTCCCTGTGTCCTCAACTCCATTCTCTATGTCTGCATCTTTATTCCTGTCCTGCCCCTAGGTTCTTCAGAACCATTTTTTTTTGGTTCCATATATATGTGTTAGCACATGGTATTTGCTTTTCTCTTTCTGACTTAGTTCACTCTTTATGACAGACTATAGGTCCATCTACCTCACTACAAATAACTCAGTTTCGTTTCCTTTTATGGCTGAGTAATATTCCACTGTATGTATGTGCCACATCTTCTTTATCCATTCATCTGTCAGTGGACACTTAGGTTGCTTCCATGTCCTGGCTATTGTAAATAGAGCTGCAATGAACATTGTGGTACATGACTCTTTTTGAATTATGGCTTTCTCAGGGTATATGCTCAGTAGTGGGATTGCTGGGTCATACGGTAGTTCTATTTTTAGATTTTTAAGGAACCTCCATACTGTTCTCCATAGTGGCTGTATCAATTTACATTCCCACCAACAGTGCAAGAGGGTCCCCTTTTCTCCACACCCTCTCCAGCATTTATTCTTTGTAGATTTTTTGATGATGGCCATTCTGACTGGTGTGAGATGATAACTCATTGTAGTTTTGATTTGCATTTCTCTAATGATTAGTGATGTTGAGCATCCTTTCATGTGTTTGTTGGCAATCTGTATATCTTCTTTGGAGAAATGTCTATTTAGGTCTTCTGCCCATTTTTGGATTGGGTTGTTTGTTTTTTTGTTATTCAGTTGAATGAGCTACTTGTAAATTTTGGAGATTAGCCCTTTGTCAGTTGTTTCATTTGCAAATATTTTCTCCCATTCTGAGGGTTGTCTTTTGGTCTTGTTTATGGTTTCCTTTGCTGTGCAAAAGCTTTTAAGTTTCATTAGGTCCCATTTGTTTATTTTTGTCTTTATTTCCATTTCTCTAGGAGGTGGGTCAAAAAGGATCTTGCTGTGATTTATGTCATAGAAAGTTCTGCCTATGTTTTCCTCGAAGACTTTTATAATGTTTGGCCTTACATTTAGGTCTTTAATCCATTTTGAGTTTATTTTTGTGTATGGTGTTAGGGAGTGCTCTGATTTCATTCTTTTACATGTAGCTGTCCAGTTCTCCCAGCACCACTTATTGAAGAAGCTGTCTTTTCTCCATTGTATATTCTTCCCTCCTTTATCAAAAATATGGTGACCATATGTGCATGGGTTTGTCTCTGGGTTTTCTGTCCTGTTCCATTGATCTGTATTTCTGTTTTTATGCCAGTACCATACTGTCTTGATTACTGTAGTTTTGTAGTATATTCTGAAGTCCAGGAGCCTGATTCCTCCAGCTCTGTTTTTCTTTCTCAAGATTGCTTTGTTTATTTGGGGTGTTTGGTGTTTCCATCCAAATTGTGAATTTTTTTGTTCTAGTTCTCTGAAAAATGCCATTGGTATTTTGATAGGGATTGAATTGAATATGTGGATTGCTTTGGGTAGTAGAGTCATTTTCACAATATTGATTCTTCCAATTCAAGAACATGGTATATCTCTCCGTCTGTTTGTTTCATCTTTAATTTCTTTTATAACTGTCTTATAGTATTCTGCATACAGGTCTTTTGTCTACTTAGGTAGGCTTATTCCTAGGTATTTGATTCCTTTTGTTGCAATGGTAAATGGGAGTATTTCCTTATTTCTGTTTCAGATTTTTCATCATTAGTGTATAGGAATGCAAGAGATTTCTGTGCATTCATTTTGTATCCTGCTAATTTACCAAATTCATTGATTAGCTCTAGTAGTTTTCTGGTAGCATCCTTAAGATTCTTTATGTTTACTATCATGTCATCTGCAAACAGTGACAGCTTTACTTCTTCTTTTCCAATTTGGATTCCTTTTATTTCTTTTTCTTCTCTGATTGCTGTGGCTAAAACTTCCAAAACTATGTTGAATAATAGTGGTGAGAGTGGGCAACCTTGTCTTCTTCCTGATCTTCGTGGAAATGCTTTCAGTTTTTCACAATTGAGGATGATGTTGCCTGTGGTTTTGTCATATATGGCCTTTATTATGTTCAGGTAAGTTCCCTCTATGCCTACTTTCTGGATGGTTTTTATCATAAATGGGTGTTGAATTTTGTCAAAAGCTTTTTCTGCGTCTATTGAGATGATCGTATGGTTTTTCTTCTTCAGTTTGTTAATATGGTTTATCACATTGATTTGCGTATATTGAAGAATCCTTGCATTCCTGGGATAAACCCCACTTGATTATGGTGTATGATCCTTTTAATGTGCTGTTGGATTCTGTTAGCTAGAATTTTGTGGAGGATTTTTGCATCTATGTTCATCAGTGATATTCTCTTTCTTTGTGACATCTTTGTCTGGTTTTGGTATCAAGGTGATGGTGGCCTCGTAGAATGAGTTTGGGAGTGTTCCTCCCTCTGCTGTATTTTGGAAGAGTTTGAGAAGGATAGGTGTTAGCTCTTCTCTAAATGTTTGATAGAATTCGCCTGTGAAGCCATCTGGTCCTGGGCTTTTGTTTGTTGGAAGATTTTTAATCACAGTCTCAATTTCAGTGCCTGTGATTGCTCTGTTTATATTTTCTATTTCTTCCTGGTTCAGTCTCAGAAGGTTGTGCTTTTCTAAGAGTTTGTCCATTTCTTCTAGGTTGTCCATTTTATTGGCATAGAGTTGCTTGTAGTAACCTCTCATGATCCTTTATGTTTCTGCAGTGCCAGTTGTTACTTTCCTTTCTCATTTCTAATTCTATTGATTTGAGTCTTCTCCTTTTTCTTGATGAGTCTGGCTAATGGTTTATCAATTTTCTTTATCTTCTCAAAGAACCAGCTTTTAGTTTTATTGATCTTTGCTATCATTTCCTTCATTTCTTTTTCATTTATTTCTGATCTGATCTTTATGATTTCTTTCCTTCTGCAATTTTGGGATTTTTTTGTTCTTCTTTCTCTAATTGCTTTAGGTGTAAGGTTGGGTCATTTATTTGAGATGTTTCTTGTTTCTTGAGGTAGGATTGTATTGCTATAAACTTCCCTCTTAGAGTTGCTTTTGCTCCATCCCATAGGTTTTGGGTTGTCGTGTTTTCTTTTTCTTTTTTTTTTTTTGCGTTACATGGGCCTCTCCCGTTGTGGAGCACAGGCTCCGGACGCACAGGCTCAACAGCCATGGCTCACGGGCCCAGCTGCTCCGCGGCATGTGGGATCTTCCCAGACCGGGGCACGAACCCGTGTCCCCTGCATCGGCAGGCGGACTCTCAACCACTGCGCCACCAGGGAAGCCCGGTCGTGTTTTCTTTGTTGTTTATTTCTAGGTATTTTTTGATTTCCTGTTTGATTTCTTCAGTGATCTCTTGGTTATTTAGTAGTGTATTGTTTAGCATCCATGTGTTTGTGTTTTTTACAGATTATTTCCTGTAATTGATATCTAGTCTCATAGCATTGTGGTCAGGAAAGATACTCGATACAATTTCAATTTTCTTAAATTTACCAAGGCTTGATTTGTTACCCACAATATGATCTATCCTGGAGAGTATTCCATGAGCACTTGAGAAGAAAGTGTATTATGTTGTTTTTGGATGGAATGTCCTATAAATATCAATTAAGTCCATCTTGTTTAATGTATCATTTAAAGCTTGTGTTTCCTTATTTATTTTCATCTTGGACGATCTGTCTGTTGGTGAAAGTGAGGTGTTAAAGTCCCCTACTATGATTGTGTTAGTGTTGATTTCCCCTTTTATGGATGTTAGCATTTGCCTTTTGTATTGAGGTGCTCCCATGTTGGATTCATAAATATGTACAACTGTTATATCTTCTTCTTGGCTTGATCCCTTGATCATTATGTATTGTCCTTCTTTTTCTCTTGTAATAGTCTTTATTTTAAGGCTTATTTTGTCTGATATAAGAATTGCTACTCCAGCCTTCTTTTGATTTCCATTTGCATGGGCTGTCTTTTTCCATCCCCTCACTTTCAGTCTGTATGTGTCCCTTGGTCTGAAATGGGTCTCTTGTAGACACCCTATATACGGGTCTTGTTTTTGTATCCATTCAGCCAGTCCATGTCTTTTGGTTGGAGCATTTAATCCATTTATATTTAAGGTAGTTATCATTATGTATGTTCCTATTATCATTTTCTTAATTTTTTTGGGTTTGGTATTATAGGTCTTTTCCATCTCTTGTGTTTCCTGCCTAGAGAAGTTCCTTTAGCATTTGTTGTAAAGTTGGTTTTTTGGTGCTGAATTCTCCTAACTTTTGCTTGTCTGTAAAGATTTTAATTTCTCCATCAAATCTGAATGAGATCCTTGCTGGGTAGAGTAATCTTGGTTGTAGGTTTTTCTCTTTCGTCACTTTAAATATGTCCTGCCACTCCCTTCTGCCTTGCAGAGTTTCTGCTGAAAGGTCAGCTGTTTACCTTGGGGATTCCATTGTATATTATTTGTTGTTTTTCCCTTGCTGCTTTTAATATTTTTTCTTTGTATGTAATTTTTGATAGTTTGATTAATATGTGTCTTGGCATGTTTCTTCTTGGATTAATCCTGTATGGGACTCTCTGTGCTTCCTGGGCTTGGTTGACTATTTCCTTTCCCATAATAGGGAAGTTTTCAACTATATTCTCTTCAAATGTTTTCTCAGTCCCTTTCTTTTTCTCTTCCTCTACTGGGACCCCTATAATTTGAATGTTGGTGTGTTTAATGTTGTCCCAGAGGTCTCTGAGACTCTCCTCTGTTCTTTTCATTCTTTTTTCTTTATTCTGCTCTGTGGTAGTTATTTCCACTATTTTATCTTCCAGGTCACTTATCCATTCTTCTGCCTTAGTTATTCTTCTATTGATTCCTTCTAAAGGATTTTTAATTTCATTTATTGTGTTGTTCATCACTGTTTGTTTGCTCTTTAGTTCTTCTAGGTCTCGGTTAAACATTTCTTGTATTTTCTCCATTTTATTTCCAAGATTTTGGATCATCTTCACTATCATTACTCTGAATTCTTTTTCAGGTAGACTTCCTATTTCCTCTTCATTTGTTTGCTCTGGTGGGTTTTTACCTTGCTTCTCCATCTGCTTTGTGTTTCTCTGACTTCTTATTTTGCTTAACTTACTGTGTTTGGGGTCTCCTTTTCACAGGCTGCAGGTTCATAGTTCCTGTTGTTTTTGGTGTCTGCCCCCAGTGGGTAAAGTTTGTTCAGTGGGTTGTGTAGGCTTCCTGGTGGAGGGGACTGATGCCTGTGTTCTGGTGGATGAGGCTGGATCTTCTCTTTCTGGTTGGCAGGACTGCATCTGGTGGTGTGTTTTGGGGTGTCTGCAAACTTATTATGATTTTAGGCAGCCTCTGTGCTAATGGATGGGGTTGTGTTCCTGTCCTGCTAGTTTTTTGGCATAGGGTGTCCAGCACTGGAGCTTGCTGGTCGTTGAGTGGAGCTGGGTCTTTGCGTTCAGATGGAGATCTCTGGGAGAGCTTTCACCATTTGATATTAGATGGAGCCGGGAGGTCTCTGATGGACCAACGTCCTGAACTCGGCTCTCCCGCCTCAGAGGCACAGGCCAGACACCTGGCCAGAGCACCAAGACCCTGGCAGCCACACGGCTCAGAAGAAAGGGGAGAAAACAAGAAGGAAAGAATGAAGGAAAAATATATAAAATAAAATAGTTATTGAAATAAAAAATTTAAAAAATTGGGCTTCCCTGGTGGCGCAGTGGTTGAGAGTCCGCCTGCCGATGCAGGGGATACGGGTTCGTGCCCTGGTCTGGGAAGATCCCACATGCCACAGAGTGGCTGGGCCCATGAGCCATGGCCGCTGAGCCTGCATGTCCGGAGCCTGTGTTCCTCACGGGAGAGGCCACAACAGCGAGAGGCCCGCATACCGCAATAAATAAATAAATAAAAATAAAAATTATTAAAAATAAATAAAAGTTAAAAAAATAAAAATGGACAGACAGAACCCTAGGACAAATGGTAAAAGCAAAGCTATACAGACACAGTCACACAAAGAAGCATACACACACACACTCACAAAAAGAGAAAAAGGAAAAAATATATCTGTATAAAAAAAAAAAGGAAGAGAGCAACCAAATCAATAAATCTACCAATGATAATAAACTCTAGTTACTAAACTAAGGTAAACATAAAATCAGAAACCAATTAGATTCAGAAAGCAAACCCAAGTCTACAGTTGCTCCCGAAGTCCACCACCTCAATTTGGGATGGTTCGTTGTCTGTTCAGGTATTCCACAGATGCAGGGTACATCAAGTTGACTGTGGAGATTTAAGCCGCTGCTTCTGAGGCTGCTGGAAGAGATTTCCCTTTCTCTTCTTTGTTCTCACAGCTCTGGGGTCTCAGCTTTGGATTTGGCCCCGCCTTTGCGTGTAGGTCGCCGGAGGGTGTCTGTTCTTCGCTCAGACAGGACGGGGTTAAAGGAGCTGCCGCTTCGGGGGCTCTGGCTCACTCAGGCCGGGGGGAGGGAGGGGTACGGAGGGCGGGGCGAGCCTGCGGCGGCAGAGGGCGACGTGACGTTGCACCAGCCCGAGTCGTGCCATGCGTTCTCCCGGGGAAGTTGTCCCTGGATCACAGGAAGCTGGCAGTGGCGGGCTGCACAGTCTCCCAGGAGGGGAGGTGTGGATAGTGACCTGTGCTTGCACACAGGCTTCTTGGTGGCGGCAGCAGTAGCCTTAGCATCTCATGCCCGTCTCTGGGGTCCACGCTGTTAGCCGTGGTTCGCGCCCGTCTCTGGAGCTCCTTTAAGAGACGCTCTTAATCCCCTCTCCTCGCGCACCAGGAAACATAGAGGTAAGAAAAAGTCTTTTGCCTCTTCGGCAGCTCCAGACATTTTCCCAGACTCCCTCCTGGCTAGACGTGGTGCACTGACCCCTTCAGGCTGTGTTCACGCCGCCAACCCCAGTCCTCTCCCTGCGATCTGACCGAAGCCCGAGCCTCAGCTCCCAGCCCCCGCCTGTCCCGGCGTGTGAGCAGACAAGCCTCTCGGGCTGGTGAGTGCTGGTTGGCACCGCTCCTCTGTGCGGGAATCTCTCCGCTTTGCCCTCCGCACCCCTGTTGCTGTGCTCTCCTCCACGGCTCTGAAGCTCCCCGCCTCCGCCACCCTCAGTCTCCGCCCGCGAAGGGGCTTCTAGTGTGTGGAAACCTTTCCTCCTTCACAGCTCCCTCCCACTGGTGCAGGTCCTGTCCCTATCCTTTTGTCTCTGTTTATTCTTTTTTCTTTTGCCCTACCCAGGTACGTGGGGAGTTTCTTGCCTTTTGGGAGGTCTGAGGTCTTCTGCCAGCGTTCAGTAGGTGTTCTGTAGGAGTTGTTCCACATGTAGATGTATTTCTGCTGTATTTGTGGGGGGGGAAGGTGATCTCTACATCTTACTCCTCTGCCATCTTGAAGGTCTCTCCACATGGTGTCTTTGTTTGTTTGTTTGTTTTTTGCAGTATGAGGGCCTCTCACTGTTGCGGCCTCTCCCGTTGTGGAGCACAGGCTCCGGGTGCACAGGCCCAGTGGCCATGGCTCAAGGGCCCAGCCGCTCCGCGGCATGTGGGATCTTCCCGGACCGGGGCACGAACCCGTATCCCCTGCATCGGCAGGCGGACTCTCAACCACTGCGCCACCAGGGAAGCCCCACATGGTGTCTTTTAGTGCTGATTTGTCTGGATGTAATAGTGGTGAAGACGTAGAAGAGTACCATATTAGAAATCTTGAGACAATTTTTGAATGGATTTCAGGGCCCACTAGACCAACTCACTTCTCTGGCTTCTACCATAGTTGCTGTGCTTCAATTAAACACTCCGATTCTCATCAGGATAACCTTTATCTCCCCGATATGGGGTCTCCAAAGTGGCTTCTCCTCTGGCCCATCTGTATGAAGGCACCACCATTATCCAAGCCACTGTCTCTCTCCTTCTTTTACTTCCTACTCCTCTGACCCCACATCCAGTTAATGGCCAAATCTAATAGATTTTTCCATCATAATTTTCTTACATATGCCCTCTTCTTTCCATTGTCATGGCCGTGGCACCAATTTAGGGTTTAATACTCTCCCTCTCCAGGAGACCAACGCCAGGATAATAGCTGGCTTTAACCGAACCCCATCAGGTCACTCCCCTGATCATACACTTTCAGTGGTCACCACAGTTCCTACTAATGTACGTGCAAATTCCTTAACCTGCTATTCATGACTAAAAGGGAAGGACATTTCCCATCTTATGTTTTAATCCCAACTGTATATATTTCTAGTCCAGCCATGACAGGGATAGTAATGCCCACCAAATAACCTACTTTCCCCTACATTTTTCAGCTCTTTGCAGTTAGGCAAGACATATGGCTAGTTCTAGTTAATTGGCTGTGAGCAGAAAAGACATGTGTTACTTCTGTGCCAGAATGTAGAAGAAGAGGTGGGAGTTCTACATGTGTCTTTGTTCTCTGGAAGCAACAGAGGAAGCTGCATGTTTCAGATCATACGGCTACAAAATGGTAACATCTGAATCCCCACTGACCTCTGACGGATATACAGTGTGAGCAAGAAATAAACCTTTGATGTGTCGGTGTGTTGTTATGTTGAGCTCCTAATTTGTTACTACAGCATAATCTAGCCCATCTCAATTAATACATCAACCATAGTGGGTGAACTCACCAATGCCTGCCCCACTTTGTGCTTTCCCATATCCTTACATTTGCCTTGGCTTGTCTCTCCATTGGGAACTTTCTTTAATCAATTCCTTCATCCTATCATCACATTACTCGTTTAAATTTTACTCATCCTTCCAGAATCATCACAGATGCCAACCTGCCTTGGTCCTTCTCCTTATCTGCCCAATCATAATTTATCTTTCTTCTAATCATAAAGAAACTTGGTAGTTACCCTTTTGATTGCTTTTCACAAATTCTCTCTTGTATTGTAGTTATTGGTATACTTATTTTTCCTCTCAGTTAGAATAGCAGGCCCTTCTGAGGGTCTGAATCATATGTATATGTCTAACCTTCACAGCCTCTTATATCTAATAGTTTTCTGAAAAAACTATTTGTGAAACTGAGTTGAAGACTCATAAGTGTACACTATAGTTTTCAAAATCTCTACCATAATGGCTAAAAGAAAATGTGATTTGGGTGTTTGGGGAACTAACTTTCATATAATGATTTTTTAAGCAAATTCTGTTAGTTTCCTGTTTCTCTTCTATTTCCATCATTAAATGGTGAACTTCTTTGCACTTTTGTCCTCTCAAGACCAGTGTCTCAAGGACATTGCTTGGTACAAAATTAAGTGCTAGATAACATGTCAGTGAAAAGGAAAGATTCAGTACATAAAATATTACTGTATTAAAAATTGAGTTAGTTAATATTTAATTGCATACAAGGCCTCTAGACCTGGAAAGAGCCATTGACCTATAAGATGAGAGAGTTTTAAAGCTAACAGGGATAAGGGAAATGAAAACTAAATTTTGAAGCTGTTACATTTTGAAAAAGATTCTCATACGTAGTATATCATCACTTGATTGTTATAATCACTCTCTGAAGTAGGCAGGTATCATCCCCACTTTAGACATGAAGAAACTAAATCCCAGAAAGTTTAAGTGACTCGTGCAAGGTCAAACAGTTGGTTTAAAAGTAGAGTTTTCAAACATCCTAATTCCTGGTCCACTGCTCTTTATTCTGTATATTATTGCCTTTCCTTATCTAAGTTCAGGACAAGGAACATCTTAGTATCATCTTTATGCTTGTGTAATGTGTTATTCTGGCAGCATCAAGTAGATAAGTAGCAGAAGAAGGCACATGCTCACACACGCACACACACACACACACACACACATAATTATACATGCCTCCTCCACTCTAGGCTAAAATAGAATTAATCCTGTGTTCGTTGTTGGTGAATGCTGAATCCTTCCATATCGGTGTTTGTGTTTAAGAATAAGGCAGTATACACCCTCTGTAATTGAATGTCAGGAAATATGAAAATATATTGTTTTATTGCTACTGTTCATTGATTTATTGAAGTGATCTATTGTCGGTGGACATGCAGTACCACAAATCACTTTGCTGACACTATCAGCTGCCTTAACTAGGTTGTCAGTTCACGACATTAAAGGTAATGGATGGTGATTATTTTACAGTAATGGGTTTAATCAGTGCTTTGAATGACTTAGCAGTCATGTCAGGGTAGAGCCAAACTCATTCATCAAGGCAGCATTTTGTTTACCAACATCATCTATAATTCATTTGATTGTTGACAATCATCAGCAAATACCTCTCAGGCACAGTTTTATCAGCGGTGGAAATCTGCACAGCTGCAGCATGCTAAGTCACTCCGTGGGGCTGTCTGAGCAGACACAGGTGGAGAGGGATGTCCTTGCTGTAAGCCCCTAGAATGGAGGCTCCCACCAACTGGGCTTCCAGTCTTCTCTCCATTCCCATGGATTGGATTCTTTCGTTTCCATCTCTTCAACCCCCTGATTTCACAGGGCCTTTAGTCACCCAGAAAGATTTCAGAAAGACCTTCAGTCTAGAAGGTAGGAAGATGAGAAGCACGTGATCTTATTGCTTGAATCAGCTCAACACAGCTAAACACATGGTCTTGGCCCTGCTGCTTGTGGCTAGTCACAGTGGGAGTCACAGTGGCAGTAAACCTACTACTGAGGTTCAGACATGTCTGGGCAGGTTTGGTGACCCAGTGGGGCAGATGTAGCAAGTACCTAATTTTGTAAGAGATGGTAGGGCTTCCTATAGTAAAGCTCAACATAAAGCTAGGACCTTTTTTGGCCCTTTGAGAATTTCATATTTCTCGCCAGAAAAAATTACATAATGCAACATTTATATATATAATTTTAGTGAGTTTGCAAACTCTGTGAAGCCTAGCCATAAAGTAGAGTGGTTAGGATCTTGGATTCTGGAGGCAGCCACACTTGGCTAGAATATCTGCTCTGCCCGTTAGCAGTTATAAGCCTTTGCACAAGTGACTAAACATCTTTTGGTTTCATCTATAAATGGGAGCTGATAATATTACCTTTGTCATGGGGTGGTTGTGAATATGAAATGCATTCATGTGGGTAAAGTGGTTAGCACCATGCCCTACACAGAGTAAATTTTCAAAGAGTGTTGGTTCTTAATTTTGTGATTGTGTTTTACTTAATGAATTCAGTTTCAGAGGCTATGTCCTAATAGATAGGAGAATCAGGAAGCCAAATTAAAGTAGAAACAAAAGTTGTCTGAATTCATTACTGTGGTTTTCCCCTGCTCCTCTATTCAATTTTAGATGCAACCCCAGCGAGAGACACAAGGGAGGGAAACAGGAGCCATAAGTAAGAAATTGAAAGAAAGAGTTGTTCTGAAATTTGGGAGCAGGATGCTATACAAGTTGCATTACCTTGGTTTTCTGTGTAACAGGATATACTACAAAACACATACCTTTGGCACCTTACAGGTCCCAGGGCACCAGTGGGGGTACAGTGCCCAGGGGGAGGCAGTGGTGCTGGATGGGAAATGGCAGATCGTTAGGAGTGCCAGCAAGAATGCTCAGCGGAAGCAGCAGTGGGAACTGGAAGATGCCATAGTAGCTGGAGGCACCATAGACCCAGAAGTACTTGGAACATGACTTAGTAATTCAAAGAGTGGCCAACAGAGTGCAAAGAAGAACAGAGAAACCATGCAGTGGCTGAAAGGACAGTTTGATTTTGAGCATATGTGGTATGTTCCCTAAGGGCTGCCAGAAATTATTTGGGGAAGCATACATCACAGGAAGTTAGAGACCCTAAAACTGGCAGGGTGGGGACAAGAGCCAGAGAAGCACTGGTCCACAATACTTAGCAACATGTCTTTCTTTGGCAGAGCCATTTCTCCTCTCCTGGCCTCATTTTTCTCCTCCATAAGCTGAGCATGTTAGTCAGGATATGTAGACTCCAGTGGACAAGGAATAGGTTAGAGATATATCAGATCATATAAGAGACTGGAGCCTAACATATAGTTGGGGCTTTCAAGGAATCTTATCAGAATTTATGTTTGAGATTTGGTAGATGTTGAATAGGATGGAGGTGGGAGGTTAGGATGGATAGAGTGTGTGTGTGTGTGTGTGTGTGTGTGTGTGTGTGTGTGTGTTAGGGTTGACAGAAGGCATATTTAAACTCCACATGTTATTATGATTGATATTTTTAGGTCAGGCCATCTCTGATTTCCTTTCACGTCCATGATACTATAAAATTTTATTGCATTAATTAACTTCTTATAATCATCTTTAGTTTCCTTTTATAAATCTATTCTTATTTCTTAGACTGGTCTAAGCATCCCTGGTCATGGAGGGAGTAAGGCCTTCTAAGTCAGATACTGTAGGAGAGACATTTGATAAGGATGGTACTCTCAGGTAGTCTAAGGAATGAATACAAATATAATAATAATAGTAACATTCATTGAGTGCTTGCAATGTGGTAAATACTGTTCAAAGTGCTTTTCATGCATTATCTCATTTAATCTCATGACAAACTTATGAGAGGTAGGTTTGGTCATAGATTAAAAGAAATTCAAGCACATAGAAGTAAAAGAACTTGCCCAAGATCACTCAGCTAAAAAGTGGTAGAACCAGGCTTTGAACCCAAGCATCTGGTCCCAGGGCTGTTGACCCCTGTTCTACACTATATGGGTATGATTAATGCATAGAGTGAATTAATGCACACTTAGTGGGGAAAATGATTCTCAGAGTCATTTTCTCAGACTCTCAAATTAGACATTCCTCTCAGACCACAATTAGCATGTAGGTGGGTAAGAACCTCTTCCGTGCTTTCACTGAATGGATGACAAACTTGCTTTTCTCCTGATGTCTGAAATAATTTAAGACATGACACAACTTCTTAGCATGTTATATTTGCACTAATAATACCCTCTTTGGTGCTGAAAGGAAGCAGAAGGTGGGGCAGGCTGGCTAGGGAATCACAAAGGGACCATAGCAGACATCTGAGCCTGGAGCCCAGAAGACAACTTTGTCTGCCTTGAAACTCAATTGGGGACAGGCTACACTCTTGAAACCTGGCAAACTCCTTTTTGGCTTGGATAAGCAGTCTTCTCTCTATTCAAATCTCATGGAAAGAGGATCATGTCAAGGAAGGAGAGACCACTGAGCATCACCACCAGGATGTTGAGATCCCCACCATGTTCCTGTGGCAGCATCAGGAGACAAATGTGGACAATGAACCCCAAGGGAGTGGCAGAGAAGAAGGAAGGGAGGGAGGAATGAAAGAAAAGGAAAAAGGAAAGAAAAGCTCCTAAAATCCTACTTTGGATGCCAGTGGAAGAAAGCGATGATGCACCTCTTTCCAAAACAAATTTGCTTTATTTAATAGCATGGACTTTATTAGATAAACATTTTTTCAACCCATTTATCACTGCAGAAAGCTAGGAAATATTCAGATTTCAACAACTGCTGTAAAAAAGAGGAGACTATAAAGGAAACTTTTACTGCTTTTGAAATAACCCCATTTCCTTTTTTCTCCATGATGCAACAAGAGCTATCTGCCTCCACTCAGGCTCCAGGAAATATAAACGTGTAAGTCTTCTCTCTGCCCAAGTCATCTTCTGTCATCTCCAGATGACAGAAAAGACACTCAGGAAGTGGGTAGTGGGGAAGGCAAGAGGGTCTTCAAAATGAGTTTATTCAATTTGTCATGAGTAAAAGCTACAGAGGTATTTCTTCATTTACTGAAATGCCTTCTTGCTAAATGCCCTTCACAGATCCCCCAAACGTGGGCACACCTGCTCCAACAGCAGAACTTTCCACCTGTAAGGAGCTTCCCTTACCAAAACGTGGTGTCACAGCTCAGGAGAAGTGACAAGTGCTCATAAGCAGGAAATCTATCCCCCTTTTTCTCCTGCTGCAAGGCGAAGGATGGAAGGTGGAATCGCTCTCTACCTTTGAAAACCCAGAGGCTCAACTAATTGAAATTTGAAGGCACGTAAATAATCAAAGTTTCACATAGACTTCAAACATTAATTGAGGGCCTGTACAAACATAAGATAAGCCATTAAATGGTAATGCAAAACCGAACATACCCAGATGATCAAATAAACTGTGCAAGAGGAGATATCAGTGCGGGCTGAGCTAGTTAGGTAAGTTAGGTGAGGCTTCAGAGCACAGTGGTCCTTGAGGAGATGATAGACTACAAAGGGGTGAGGACAATCAGAAGACAGAAAGCACATTAGCAGGGCTTTAGAGATGGGAGCATTATCAAAAAATGGGGTGACCCTCGTGAGTATAACTTGATTTGGCTACGGGTATGTGTGTATTTAAATCACTGTCTGAAACCATGCTAATATTACCGTAATTTTTGATGAATAACACATGACTCATATGTAATTTTCAACACTTCCAAACTAAATGGATGGGTGACATCTAGCAAAGTTGTGAAAAAATAGCAATGGCAGTGTGGCAGATTTCCTTCCAGAAGAATGAAGGAGAGAAGGAAGATAGTGTCTTGAAGTGGTGCTTTTGCTTTGCAATGTGTATCATTCAGCTATGTTAACGGTTCAACCAATTCTATATTGTTGAAAAATAGCCACAGATAATTTTATTTACACTAATTTTGAATCTTTAGTAGAAATAATGCATCCTATATATGCTCATTGTAGGAAAATTTTTAAAATGTAGATTAAAAATTAAAGAAAAAATTCTTATAACCTCACTGTTGCTTATAAAGATAAATTAATATTTTGGGATGTCCCCTTCAGACTGTGTATATGAGATATGTGTGTTAGAATGTGATTATAATGCGCATACAATTTTGGTAGGTTATATGTACTATGACTGCCAATGAATCATTCCTCCATGTACACATATGCCTTCGTATAGTCCCCTCCCACATTGAACTTTGGGATTAGCCCTGTGACTTTCACTGGGCAATGGGACATCAGAAAGCATAATCCAAGTAGAAGCTAAGCCTCGTTAAGGATAAAAGACCACATTTATAGATAGGTAGGTCCAGTCATCCTAGATGTCCCAGATAAGCCAGGCCCCTGGTGAGCCTGTAGCTGCACTGCCTAGCACTCCTGCATCAGTGATCCCAGAAGAATCCAGCAGAAAGACTCCTTGGCCAACCAAAAGATTATAATATATATTATATATATATATATTTTTTAAGCCATTAAGTACTGAGGTATAACAGATGCACTATTTTAAAACTGATTTTCGTTTAATGTATTGTGAGCAATTTCTTTCGTTCTTAAATAGAACTCAAGAACTCTGGTTTTTTTTTTTTTGTTTTGTTTTGTTTTTTGCGGTACGCGAGCCTCCCACCACTGTGGCCTCTCCCGTTGCGGAGCACAGGCTCCGGACGGGCAGGCCCAGCGGCCATGGCTCACGGGCCCAGCTGCTCCACGGCACGTGGGATCCTCCCGGACAGGGGCACGAACCCGTGTCCCCTGCATCGGCAGGCGGACTCTCAACCACTGCACCACCAGGGAAGCCCAAGAACTCTGTTTTTAAACCAGTTCATCACATTCCATTACAGTATGCACCATAACCTGTTTAGCTAATCCTTATAGTTTTACATGCTTACATTTAGTTTTTAATGTTCAGTTGGTGACTCTGTAATGCCACTTCCACTATATGTGGTTCAGGGAATGTAAACTTATTTTATTTTAAAACAAGTTTATGTATCACTACATTCTAAACTGTTTGAGAACAGTAGCCATGAATCAATCAGCCTTTTTTCCCCTAAACCTTTGCAGTGCGCATGGCAAATAGTGCTCCAAATATTTCTTGAATAAAAAAGAATAAATAAATGTTTGAAAAATAGCCGTTAATAGCCTATAAACTTCAATAATGCATCATATCCAGGCAAAAGGTAATGGAGAACTCTTGGTATTGGTGGTCTCTCTTCTTCTACCTTGCACTTTTATGCTGCCCAGAAGCACTGAGAAATGAATGTTCCCACTGAATTCAGTGTTGCCACATCAAAATTTACTTTTCCCATGTCCTATTCTCTCATTGTCCTGCTTAGAGTGGAGGTGACAACTAGTTAAGCTGATGAACTAATTTGTACAAAACTGATAGTTTACCGTGTTTAGCAAACCCAAAGATATGTATGTTCATAAAGAAATAGTTTGTATTTCCTCAAATCATACAACATTACACATATTCTGATCTTTATGACAAGAAAATACTTCGAGGCAATCTGCTGTTTTAGGGATTTTGTTTCTTTGGTTCCCTCTGTAAATAAGGATAATTCAGAAATGGCCATGACATATTTTTCAAGAAATTACCACCCTTCATTCAGGCTAATCCAATATTCAATTTAGGTTTGAATTGAAATGTTTTAGAAAGGTAAAATAATCAAGATAACAAGTTCTTTTTCGCATTAACCTCTAGGGCAACTTGTGTATTTTCTTTCCTTTGGATAAAGGGAAGTACACTGTAATCTTCATTTTTTTTTTTTTTTTTTTGCGGTATGTGGGCCTCTCACTGTTGTGGCCTCTCCCATTGCGGAGCTCAGGCTCCGGACGCGCAGGCTCAGCAGCCATGGCTCACGGGCCTAGTTGCTCCGCGGCATGTGGGATCTTACCGGACCAGGGCACGAACCCGTGTCCCCTGCATCGGCAGGCGGACCCTCAACCACTGCGCCACCAGGGAAGCCCAATCTTCATTTTTAATTAGGTTTTAACGTATATTTACTCCCCAGGTTAAAGCATATTATTCATGTTTAACAGAGAAAATGAACAACCTTAAGAATGTCAGTTTCAGATTGAAGCTATTTGGATAACACTGTCTAGGAGGCACCAAAACTTTAAAAGACATTCTTGTAGTTTCAAGCTTTGACCCAAACTCTTTTCCTTTACCGCTTTTCATGGTTAACCATTTTGAATATCCACTCATTTTACTTCACTTTCCCCATCATAGCATTCTCTGTCTTTGGCAGGCAAGGGAAAGAGAATCAACATTCCTTGAGCACAGCCTGTGGTCCCATGAAATAGACACTATTATTCACATTTTATAGCTAACAAAATTAACACTCAGATGACTACAGAGGAAACTGGTTTATAGAGCTGACACTCAGATCTCTCTAGATCCAAAGGATGCTGTTTCTGAAACTGAACGATCAGAAGACCTAGATTCTAGTCATGGTTCTTGCAATACTTCTGAAGTCTTGTGCAAATACATGAGCCTTGATTTCCTTATTAGCAAAAAATTTCTACTTTTCTATTCAGAGGGATAGCATTGCTTTTCCTACCTATCTCATAGGGTTGATGTGATAATAGTTGGGAATATGTTTTAAAAACCGAAATATCTCATGGAAATATATTGCCTTAAGCCCCACAGTATGAATGAGTTTAAATGATATGATGGGGTCCACATATGGTACATGAGCATCTTGGCTATCCCTGTGAGTGAGAAAGAGTAGGGCTCTTTAAAGTGTCCCTTTGACCTGAGCCTCCCGGTCCTTCTTTTCATGATGACTCACTGATTTTCTTTTCTTCCTGCCTCAAAGCAGTCTTTGGGATTTTTTTAAAAAACTAGGTAACAGGGCTGAGATCTACTCAACAAGAACAGCTTTTGAAGGGAGAAAAAGTGACAGCCATAGAGAAGCAGTGTCTTAGGAACACATATTTTGAATCTGGTGGGAGAAGAACTGAGATGAATTGGATGCCTTTGAAAGGAAGTGAGAACTTGCTTTTAGTCAGTGATTGCCATGACTGACTTCTGCGTTCGTGTTTAGTGCATCAACACCCCCTCTATTGTCCTCTAAACTCTTAGGTACCTTCCCTTTTCTTTCATAACTTTTGTTTCTCTGCAACAGTTTTCCTTCTGTTTTCTCATTCTCTAAAATATTTTGTGTGTGTGTGCCAAGAATTGGACACTAAATGATGAGGAACATGGTGGCAATCATTTTACATTATGGTTGGCCAGTTTATTTTTAGTGGACCTTTAACCTTCCCACCTGCAAAATGGGCATATGATATTTTCTCAGGTCTCTTCATTCTGAGTATTGAAAAGGTGTTTGGAAAAGTTTGGGGTTCCTCAGAATCACACTGATTGCCTGCAGTATCTTTTTGTGATGACAAAAGTTAGTTCAATAATTCAGCACTTTTTTTCCCTCCAAAGGCAATATGCACTTAGTAAAATAATGTAATGTTTCTATTAGGTTGAACTGTATGAGATGGCTGTATTTGTAGGGAAAAATGGTCAATTACCAGCAATTTCATATAGTTTAGTATCTCAAATGATTGTGTTTCTACATACATGTTTACCTTTTAATATGTGGACCAAACCATATCCATCCTGCTTCCCTAGAAAGAAATGATAGCCTTATGGGTTCTTATTAATAGATATTGTGAAGTAATAAAGTGTTCCTCTTTTGCAATCTAGTGTGATTATTCATCCGATGATACAGCTCAGGAGTTTGATACAGATGATACAGTCGTGAGGAAATATTGTATCGCTGTTTTGCAGGTGGACATGTTTGTGCCATTTCAGTGCTCTGGAAAACAGAAAATTGTGCAGACCATCCTTACGAGTGAAGAGGAAGAGATAGGGAAAGCGGGGATTAGGTTGTGGCCTGGGCCAGGTAGCGTGGGAGAAGGGGTACTTGGAGGACCCCAAAGCCTTTTCTCTAGGAAATCTCTTTGTTTTGGAAATGAGCTTCTGACTGTTAGAAGATATGCCCAGAGAGTAGGGAAGCCAAAGTCTGGGAATTACAGAGTCTTTGCCTCCAAATCCTACTTTACCACTTACTCCAGGTAGTGTCTATATTCTCATGATGAAAACAAAATTTGGTCATTTCTTTAACTGTGATTTGTAATCTCCATATTTAAAGTTTATAAAGTATATGGTGTTTTCATTAATTATATTTCTTTCTATAAATCTGTTCTCAAAATTCATGTTAGAGGACAGTACTACAATGCCTAGCTGGGTAGATATTTCTAGATATGTCAGTGAACCATGCTAAGAATAGTGGACTCCTGAAGTCGTGGGCTAGTTCCAGAGTGGCAGCTATAACCTCAGTCAGGGCAGCAGCAATTGACCCCAGTCAGTCATTCCATTCCATTAATGTAGTGTAGGAATTCACTACATTTTACAAAGCAAGGAGCTTGGGCGGCAATTAGATATGGAAGATGTGAACACTACATTTAAAATTTTTTTCTCAGTTGATGTTGCTTTGAATACCATTGCACAGTTTTCACTCATAGACACTGCCTGTATAGCATTAATGGTTATACAAATGATATCAAACATTTGGTGAGCACTTTTTACATGGCAGATTCTCTACTAAAAGATTAATATGCTTATCCCACTTAATCCTTACAAAATTCTTGCATGCCAGGTACTGTTAGTACTCTTATTTGCAGATGGAGAAATCTAAAATTAAGAGGTTAATTAACAAGCCCCAGATCACACAATTAGGAAAGGCAGAAACAAGAGAAGTTACGATTTGTTCAACAGCAAAGGCAGGTTTGTTTATGACCTGTAGGTTATATCACTCTGATGAGCTTATAAAAGGACAGAAGGAAGAATCTGGCCAGCCACTTAAATGACTTCTCACAGAGGGATGAGATAAGTGCAGATAAGGGCACTAAGAGAGTGAAGTAGCCAAGTAGTCTTAGCATCTATACACAGGAATAAAGCGCTGCATTCCCATAACCGTATTATCAGGTAGTCTTCTTCATTTATTCCAAATTGACTGCCCATTAATCTCCTAGTGACCCTTTGTTCTTCCATTTAGAAACCTGAAGCATTTCTAAGTGAAATAAAATGGAGATCTACACAAACCTTCACGCTCTTTCTCTTAAAGTTCGAAACACTGACGTTAAAACTTAAATATTCCACTGGCCTTCACTGGCCTAATATTTCTTCTCTCACACTGATTTTGCTCATCTTGGAGATGAAATTTGAAAATAGATGAAATAATTTCAGAACCTATGTTACTATGGTGACCCAGGATGGACCTCGTGAGATTTCTTCCCTTTATATCTTGATACTGCGTCGTTTGCTTATTTGTCCCTGTCTTTTACATAAGTTCACCATGTGATAAGAGTGATAACATGTGGAGCAGTGTTATTCCAGACACGATGGGAGAAATGCACTTTGGAACTGGCCTCTGTCCGCTTCTGAGAGCATCAGGTGTAAATAATTCTGTGGCTCATATTCAAAGGCTAATGAAGTCTGGGATGGTTTAAAGCTTGATGACCACACTGTGCTATTTATTTATGAATGCGGCCCCAAAGCATATTCTCAGGTCTTGTCTCTTTTCTATCCATTCCTCATCCCTAGGTGATCTCAAGCAGCTTCAGTTTTTAAGTACCATCTATGTAATGATGATTCCTGAATTTGCATCCCCATCAAGAACTCTTTCCTGAACTCCACACTTGAAACTCAAATGCCTTCTTAAACTAGCACTGCCAGATAAAATACAGGATGCTTCAGTTAAATTTACATTTCAGATATACAATGAGTAATCTTTTAACATAGGTAAATACAATATTTGGGGCATGGTTATATTTAAAATTATTCATTGTGTATCTGAAATTCAAATTTAACTGGACATCTACATTTTACTTGCTAAATTTGATAACCCTACTCCTCGACCCAACACTTCTATTTAGATAGCTAAGAAATGCTCCAAGCTTATCATTTCCCAAGAGAAACTCCCAAGTTTACTCACCTAAACTCTCTTAGTCTTTTCCAAATCAGTGAATGACCACTCCATTCTTCTGATTACTCAGGCCAAACCCTTTGACTCTTCTCTTTTTTGCACCCCTACATTGAATCCAGTTGTAAATGACACTGATTCTTTATTATCTGCCCAAAATATGACTGCCATTACCTTGTTCATTGCTACTACCTTGGACCAAGTCACAATCATCATCTCTTGGACTTTTGAAATAACCACTTTGTTTTCGCCCCTATAGTCCCTTTTCTACACTTGCTTGGTTGATTCTTCTAAAGCATAAGTCAGAGCATGTCAGAAAAGTCTAATCTTAAGTAAAAGCCAGAGTCCTTGAAATTGTCCATAAAGCCCTGTGTGCCCAGCTGCCCTCCCACTGCCATAACGTCTTCTTCCTCATCCCCAAACACTCCTCCTCTCACTTGCTTTGTGCCATGCTGGCCTCTTCATTGTTCCACAAACACACCAAGCAAACTTGACCTCAGAGCCTTTGTACTTGTAATCCCTTTTGCCTGGAAGTTTCCTTGCCCCATGTGTGCATGGCTTGCTCCCTCACTGCCTCCTTCAGGCTTTCAAATGTTACCTTGTATAAGACGCTTTCTCCACCCTTCTTCCACCCTCCAGCACTCAACATTCCATTTGCATTGTTTAATTTTTCTCTATTGAATTATTTACCACCTGACATGTGCTTATTTGTTTATTTGGTCGTTGTCTGTTGATCCACATAGAATGTAAGCTCAGTGAGAGGAGGGACGTCTAACCCCAGGACTTAGGACAGTACCTGGCTCTGTGAAAATCTGGTAGAGAAGGGAATGAAATCACCAATCATTTTGCAGTAATCAGGTGAAGAAAAAACTCAAAGGAGAAAAAAGGGTCTGTGAATTGGGATATGCACGTTTGTTTATAAGGAGACATGTGAGCACGTAGGAGTTATCATCTTTGTGTATATGTGAGGCTCTCATAATCTTAATATGCTTAAGTGACAAGGATGCTAAAAGACATAGCTTTCCTTCTCTGTTCTCATCTCTGTTGTTACCAGTAATCTATTTATGTCTTTGTCGAATGCTTTGTGTGCATATAATCAGAGTTTATTTCTTTGCTTACATTATTTAAAGAGACTAGGGACTTTATTTCCTTAATATTTGGGGTAATGCTTCCCTGCATCATATATTAGCAGTGATAACTGTTTATCCAGGCCATCCCTCTTTCTCCTGGCATCTGCATGATTTCTTTTAATCACATTCCCATTATCCTCTAATTATGTAAAATAATGTTATATTAAGTATAATTTCTGCTGGTAGCCACAGGGTGGCATTCACGTTCTTTGCTATCACTTTAATGACTGATAGATTACAAGGTCACTTTGAGTAGATAAATAGCCTATAGATCCTTTCCAGTGAGGTTCACGTTCTGATTTTTCATATTAACACTTGTAAATTACAGAATTTATTATGCTTTCCCACATGCATCTCATTTTGCTTCCGGCACCTCTGGTCCCCTCCTGCAGGAATCCAGGATAACTCTATCCGGTGGCCTTGTTTCAATATTCAACTCAGTCAGAGTACCTAATGAAAGGCAGCTGCTGACACCGCCTTGGTATTCACTTCAACTCAGGCATCATGGGAAGATTTGCCAGCAGTCTTTAGCACAGGGCTCTGACTGGATGTTGGCTGGTAAACACTAATCTGAATAACAAGTAGGATCATTCACCCCAACAGGTTTATGCTCATCTAGGTGGATTCTCCAGACTAGTCCTTGAGGCAGTAAAACCACCTCTTTAATATTTAAACATGACTTTGATTATTAAAGGAAAACACACACACAGAAATGGTTACATGAGGAATTTCAGCTCTAATGGAACACCTGAACTGGGTTTCAAGATGCAGAGCTTAGCCCTTCTTCCCTCCTAATCTGACACTAGAGCCAGGCATTCATTCATTCATTCATCCTTTTAGATAACTCAATTCCATTTAACTTGTGGTGAGTTTATCTATCATTGTATATTTTATCACATTCATATCTCAGGTATTATTCTTCTCATTTTATAAGTGAGGAAAGTGAGGATCAGCGAAATTAACAGTTAGTTGAAGACAACACTGAAAATAAATCACAGAGGTGATACAGATATACAGAATTTTGATTAATACATTAATAGTAATAGTACTTGTATCACCCACATAGGTGTTCTGAGGGTGACACAAGTGCTGCTTATTACCTCCAGGTCCCTCGAGCCTGAAAGGCCTCCATTCTCTCACCATTTCACATAGGATTATCATAACAGCGGCTTTTGTTTAGCATTTCTGACTTTGACCTCTTCTCCATATAACCTATATTACTTTTCCCTTCCGGAGTCATCTTCCTGAAACTATGATGTCATTTATTTCTTACTCAGAAAAGTGGGATCTCATCAAACACTCAACTTATTTTTACCTCCCATCAACCCTTTAAAATTAATTCACTGAAAATTTCTTTCTCCCCCTCTGATCAAACACCTTAGAGACCTCCATGAATTTTCCAGTGACTTCTAGGTAATAGAAAGCCCTATGGTTTCCTTAAGCCACAAATATAAACTCAATACAGAAAGCAGGATGTCCAATCTGATATATTAAGCAAGACTTTAATCTTCATTTAAGGGAAAGATTTCTCCCCTTCACCTGCAGCCGAGGCTTCCTGCCTTCAAGGAGCAGAATGCAATCAGATCCATTCTTTTTGCTTGCTCACCTGTTCTCCTACCTGCTAGATGCTGTTCCTTTTTGGGATTATAGTGCATGTAAAGAAGAAAAGTAGTGGAACAAACAGTTCTTATTTGACTAGTATAATTGGAGGACAGCTTTGCCTTCCTGATGCCTGTAAGACGTATAAAGTGTCTTTCTTATGACACCTGTGGATTCTTCAGAGGCTCCCTGGCTAGGTCCTCAGACTGCAGCTCCTTTCATTTGGGAATTACCTCTTTGACTTGCTGTTCCTTATGCTCCCCAACTTCTGGTTTTCTGGCAGTCCACTTCACATATACCCTCTGTTGGAAGTTCATGGTCCCTGGAAACAACCCTTTGGATTCAGGATCACTTTAAAAAATGATCTTAAGCTTGTATGCTTACCAGAGTTTCCATATCTAGTCCCCTGCCTTCTTGCATATTTGACCATCACTGAGAGTAGTTACTTCCCAGATAAAGCATTTACTCTGCTACTGTGTGACGCTTTAGCTGGCCTCTCATATTTGGATTCTTTCGGATTAAGTCAGCACTGTTCTTCTGTGTTCTAGAACTGTTTCTCAAACTCTCAGACTAGTCTTATAAATCCTTTCTCTGGGCTTGAGAAAATCTACACTTCCATTGCATTTCTCTCAGTACCTTTTTGTCTTCCTTCTAGACCAGCTGTCTCACTGGCTTTCTGAAACCTATTTTGAAAAGTCTGCATCTTCGTCACCTCACTTTTGTATTTAATATCTATTATTTGGGGCTTCAAAGTTAAGTCTCATTATATAAATTTCAAAAATCTTATTTAGATTCCAGTCTTTGGAACTAGTAGACAAAGTAGTTCAGACTAATCCCACTGAGGATAAAACATAGACCAATTTTTGCTTTTTAATCTGCTGGAAGGCCTTGAGGAACTAATAAATTTGTGAGAAATTATTATAACAGCATCTTGAAGATCCCAGTATTTGGGGTCCACTTTTGCCCAAGAGGCATTTGCTGATCAAAGACACATCTAGGAAGTGGAATAGCTTTTTTGACAGCTTAGAAGGGCCAGCAGAACAGATCTAAATTTTAGGAGTTTCCCTGAAAATTTTCTGAAGAGCTGCACCCTAGGTGAAAGGATTAACTTGTAAATCAGCTATTGCATTGACTGCAGAGTTTTTAATCCTCTCAGTAATTCGGGAATTCTCAGGCCTTATAGTTGTATTAAGGGGATTCCTGATTGTAGTTCTCACAGGTACTTAGATGAAACAAAGCAAAGTTCCCTAACAAGGAAATTAACATCATTCTAGGACCCAATGAATTCCATAAATATTTTTTAAAAATACAATATCTGGCACAGAATCAAAGAACCAGGTGTATGCAGATAAGAACATGTAAATGAGAGATAGTAGAAATATCAAAGATAGAAAATAGGCCCACAAGGGCTTCAGATACTGGAATTTAAAACAATTCAACCTATCATCTTCAAAAAGACAAAAGACAAGATACAAAATATTGGCAGAAAACCTGACCCTCTAAAAGGTGACACAACAGATTTAAAAAGGAACTAATATAAATTCTGAGATTGAAAATGCAATAAACAAAATTACAAACTCAATGAAATTGTTAAACAGCATATTAGACATAGATGAAGAGAAAAGTAGTGGCCTGAAATTTAGGTCGGAAGGAAATATCTATAACAAAGCACAGAGAGACCAAAGAATTGAAAACATAGGAAAATGGGCAAGACAAGGATGACACAGTAAAATCCAAGATATACTTATGATGGAGAGAAAAGAATGGGCAATCACATATTTGAAGTGTCAATGACCAAGAATCTTCCAAAAGTGATGAAAGACTGCAATCCATAGATTGAAGAAGTCCAACAAAACCATAGCAAAGTAAATAAAAACAAATCAATACCTAGACAAATCACAGTGAAATCACAGAAAACAAAAAGAAAGATTATTTTAGAAATAAATGGAAGATGGGAAAAGAGATAATCTTTAAAGGCACATTATGGAGACTGAAAGCTGATTTCTCAAAAGCATTATAACTTTTGAAAAATTAGAAGAAGGCAATGAAATAATATCTTTAGTGTGCTGAAAAAAACCAATTGGCAACCTAAGATTTTAGCCCATTGGAATATCCTTCAATAATAAAAGTGACCATGACAAGTAAGTGCAACATTTGATCCTGGATTGATTCTGCATCACATAAGATAATGCTCTGAAGGATATTATTGACACCATCAGAAATCTTCAAGTATATACATTACATAATTGCCAATCAATGTATGATCCATGAATCAGTCACATTAATCTCACCTGGAAGCTTATTAAGCATGAATAATCATTGACATCGCAAACCTGTTGATTTACATTCACATTTTAACAAAACCCCCAGATGATTTGAATGCACACTGAAGTTTGAGGAGCACTGTATTAGTTAATTGTATTTTATTCATGTTAAATTTCCTGAATTTGATAATATGTCAGATAATGTGATATATCAGAAAGTGTCTTTGTTCTCCTGCAATGTATACTGAAGTATTTAGAGCTGAGGGGTCATGATGTTTGCAGTTTAATCTGAAGATCTGAAGTGCTTCTTTAAAATGATGAATGCCAATAAGAAGTAACCATACACAGTGACAATAATAAATAAATAAATAAAACTACTGTGAGGGAGAGTGCAAAGTATGTGGTAAAGCATTTATAATTAGTGAATCTAGGTGAAGAGACAAGTGTTTATTGTACTATTCTTGCAATTTGGAATGATCTGTTCGGAAAACTTTTCTGTTAGGGTTGAAAATACATATAATCTATATTCCAACAATTCTGTTACTAGATAGGTATCCAAGAAAAATGTGTGTGCATGTCTACTAAGAGATACATAGAAGAATATTCAGAGTAGTTTTGTTTGCAGTGATCCACAAGTGGAAACACTAAAATTTCTACCAAGAATAGAATGAATAAACTATGACATAAACACACAATAGAATACTATATAGCAATAGAAATAAATCAACTACTGCTACAGACAACAATATTCATGATACTCACAAATATAATATTGAATGAAAAAAAACAGAGCTAAAAGAATGCATGCTTTATAATTCTATTTTAGTTGACAGATGGATGATTAAGTGATAAAAGTATAAATAAAAGTAACTTATTGTACAGGTCAAGATAGTGGTTATCTGTAGGAGGGAGGGAGATGGTTGGGGTTTGGAAGGAGATTGTTTAAGATTTACGTGCTGGTACGAGTCTATCTAGACTTTGAACTTGGGGTGGTTCCATGGATATTTGATTTATTGTAATTCACTGAGCTGAATATTTATGTTTTGTGTTCTTTCTGTATATGTGTTTTATTTCAGGACAAAAAAAAGAGGTTGGAAAAAATGATTACTCTTGTTGCTGTTTGGAAAATGGATCTGAAGAGGTAAGAACGGAAACAAGGTGGTAGGGGGGACTTGCCATAATGTATGTGATAGATGGTGATGGTATAGAAATAGAGCTAAGTGGATGGATTCCAGACATGGTTAGGAGACAGACTTAATAACACTCATTAATGGAATCTATGTGTAGACTAAGTCCTATTCCCTCCAAAAAGAAGGTATGAAGAATAGCATCTCAGTTTTGGACTAACTATACAACTGATGGGGCCACTGACTGAGATGGAAAAGAACAAGGAAGGAACAATCTAGAAGGAAGAAATCATGAGTTTATTTTTGGAGTATACAGAGAGAAGACAATGGAGACCAGAACTGAATCTCAGGGCACTCTGGAGAATGTGGCATCATGGAAGGAAAGGAAAAGTGTTTTAAGAAGGAGGGATTAGTCAAGCAAGATTAAGACAGAGAAGTGACTCTTGAATTTGACAAGATGAAGATTATTAGTCATTGTTGCAAGAGCAGTTTTGGTGGAGAGGTAGATAGAGGGATGTGAGCCTGTTTGAAGTTAGTCAAAGCGACAATGGGAGTGAGGATGTCTGGAAACAAAAATTAACAACTCTTAAGATATTTTGTTGTGAAACTGAACAAGATGAATAGCGTAGTGGCTAGACAGAGACATGAGGGTCAAAAATGATTTTTTAATAAGGAAGAAAGAAGGGTCCATTTCTAGGTTGATGACAGTAAATTCGATGAAAGGAAAATGATGAAGCAGAAGAAAGATGAAATATTTCCAGGCATGAGGTCCTCGAGTAGAAAAGAGGTTATGGGTATTACTGAGCATCCATTACGTGGCAGGCATTGCTCAAGGAACATGTGTATTCAGCGTAAAAATTCATTTTCTGCCCTCAAGGACAGCACGGAGCAGGGGTGGGGTGGGAGGGCGGGGAGAGAGCTTAATAAACTAGCAATCGCAGCATACTGTGCCATTAATATAAAGAAATGCATGGAATCCGCCAGGAGGCTAGTGCTCCTAGGTAAACCTTGGAAACAGTGAAGACTTTCTCAAAGAAATTACACTTAAGCTGACCCTTAAAGGATTCATTTAAATCTTACCAGATGTGGGAGGGATAACATAGTAAAAGTTCTTTTATGAGTTCACCACTGCTACACTTCCCAGCATTATCACTTGTCACGGTATCCCTGCCTCTAAACATGCACATCTGAAGAGGCACTCACATCAACATACTCATCATTTGCCTACCATGTGATGCTATTTTGTGATGTGCACGCTTGTTGGTGTTCTGTGAAATGCTCTTTGCTTCCTAGTGAACTAATGCAAGACTCCCTTTAAAAGCCACTAATCTCCAATACCCTTTCCAGAGAAGATGGAAAGAGGGGGCACCCAGGGCAAAAGGTCCTGTTCTTACTCTTGCCTCTGTGCTCCTGTGGCACTTTATAAGTTCCTCTCTAAGGTGATTGTGATTTTTCTTTAAGGGAGGGAGTTACCACAGTGGTTAAAAGCATGGACTCGGTGCCAGGCTCCCTGAGTCAAATCGTAGTTCTGCCATTTACCAGCTGTGTCACCTGGAGCAAGTTCCTTCATCTCTAGGTGTCCCAGTTTCCTCCTGTCTAAAATGGGAGCAGTGAAACTAGCCTGCTGGACTTGGAAGTGAGAGACAGGTCAAAAAAGGGGGAAGGTGCAGAGAATGTAGAAGCAAGGGATGCCTGAGTGAAAATTCCAGACCTTGTGGGCTTGCCCGCAGGTCTGCCCTGCTTCCCCTTGACCTGCCTTGTTCACCTCCCCTGGAGAAGAGGTGAATATACATGTTAGAGGGAAAATTGCTCCTGGTTTCGTGACTGTCTTGGCTATGAATTTTGTGTGATTCTAGAAAGGAACCTGGTTTTATTTTTTACAACATTTTTTGTCCTCTGCATTCTCTCTCTTTATTTTTTTCGAGTGTACTGTCCATTTTGTCAATTTGTTCCCATAGAAACCACTGAAAATTTACAGTTTGTTTAAGTGGATCTGAGAAGAGGCACAGGTTGTTGTGGGTACGAAATGAGTTCATACTGCAAAACACTTAGAGCAGCATCCGGCAAGTGAAAAACACTCGATAATTTTAGCTATTATTACTATGATTGTATATGTTTTTCAACTGTGATGATAAGAATAGCTCTTATTTATATTTATTTTTTGTATCCTGCCACTCTTCCAACACCCACCAACTTGCCCTGCGTGACATAAAGAAACTCAATAAAGACATATTGGAAGGGATACATGAATGGATTTCCCTCCCCTCTCCCCAACCGATTCTATAGCAGGGCTCTTTTCTTGGTGTCTACTTTGGGCTTAGCATACATTTGGACATAAGGCACTCATGGGATAGTGCTGTTGGAATGATTTTTTAAAGTCTTGGCCTCTAAAGATTTCTAAAATTGCAGGAATATCAGGAGAGATGGTGCGTTAAATCCTTAACACATTAGTACACTTGCTAACAAAGTCAAAGGTTGCCAGAATGAAAATTTGAGCTCAAAGAGTTGAGTTTCCTTCTTTGTTAAGGGCATCCCTTCTCACATCTTTCACCCATGGTTAGTCATTTAAGCTTTACTTAAAAGTAGGTAATCAGGAAACTTCTCTCTGGGGAGAATGTGAGCACTGGATGCCAGAGTGGGAATAAGAGAGAACCAAAAAGAGGGGGAAAGGGCAGAGAAGATCGAAAGAGGGGGCACCCAGGACGAAAAGTCCAGATCCTGTGGATTTGCCTGCAGGTCCTGCCCTACTTTCTCTTGCCCCGCCTTGCCCAGTTTCCTTGAAGAAAGAGTCATGTACATGCTGGAGGGAAAATTGGTTCTGACTTTTATCTTTTGAAATCATAAGTGTAATGGGAGTGACATGTGTGTGATTTTAAAAAGGAAATTGGTTTTATTTTTTGACAGGGTCCTTTTTGTTCTTTGTGGTTCTCTCTCTCTCTCTCTTTTTTTCCACGTGCCTTGTCCATTTTGCCAATTTGTTTCCATGGACACCACTGACAACTTACAGGTTATTTAAGTGGATTTGAGAAGAGGCAATAGTAATAAATAAAGCTCTGACATGGGCTATAAATATCAAGAGTGCTCTGGACTGCCCGTCTTCCACCTGTCTACTTACTACTTAACAAATCAAGTTTACAATAATAACTTAAAAAACACTAGACTCTTTTTTTTTTCTTCCTGGAAGTGAGTGGTAGGAGGGAGGAGAAGGCTTGTCAATCCCCATCTCTTTGGATATTTTAATGGAAGTTGTGGCCAATCTAAGGTGAACGGGGCATCCTCAAAGGCACAGATGAATCATCAGGTGGCTTCTGGCCCACACGCAGCTCTTAGCATTTACGTTTCTCAGGGCAGCTGGGGCAAATGCGGCTCCTAAAATGATTGCAAATGGCAGGGAGGAAGGAGCTTGGCATTTTTGTCCTTTTCACTGATAGTGTCCCTTTCACTGAAGTGGGTGGACGGAGCAGGGAAGAAGTCATTGCTGAGGGCTATAACAGACAGATGCCGAGAGCAGGAGGCAATTTTTGCATTGCAGGGGACCAGCTCCACGGTATCCAAGACAAGGAGACATATCAGGGAGAGCAGCAGGGCTGAGCCCCAAAGGACTGGTCGGCTCTAAAAGAGGGTTTCCTCCATTCAGATAAGTGCACCTCCAGATCCACTTCCAACCTCTGCCCCTCAATAACCATGATGCTTAGATACCATTCCCTGTTGCTCAGATCTAAATTAGGAGGGAGAATGTACAAAAGGCTGAGTCACATAAGAAATAAAAGAGGGAAAGGAATAAGGGTGAGGGAAAAGATAGGAATGGAGAGATTTAGAGATATATAGAGAGAATTCAAGACTATGCTGAAGGAGAAAAATAAATCAATAAGTTGTAATGGTCTTTATGAAAAATTAGTGATTGTGCATCTGCCACTTTCCAGCATTCTGCTACGGCACAGTCAACTTAAAAATGAAGGCTAGGGCTTCCCTGGTGGCGCAGTCGTTGAGAGTCCGCCTGCCGATGCAGGGGACGCGGGTTCGTGCTCCGGTCTGGGAAGATCCCACGTGCCGCGGAGCTGCTGGGCCCTTGAGCCATGGCCACTGAGCCTGCGCGTCTGGAGCCTGTGCTCTGCAACGGGAGAGGCCACAACAGTGAGAGGCCCGTGTACCGCAAAAAAAAAAAAAAAAAAAAAAAAAAAAAATGAAGGCTAAAATTTCTTCCCTAGAAAATTTGTGACAGCTGAAGGAAAGCTTGAATCTCAAAATAAAGCTTATTTCCCCAATCCCATGGGTCTTCTCTGTGGGGGAAAAACAATTTAAAGCTGAAACAGTGGTAGATGGAAAGTCATACTTTGGACTAGGCCAAACAGCCCTAGAGAATGAAGCCACTCTTGTTGCTGTGGATTAGTGCTGGATCAGAATCAATCTAGATGCCAAAATATCCCCTGGTCAAATGCTTTGGAAAATAAAGAAGTTGAAGAAATTAGTTTACATTTACAATATGCTAATGAGCTAACCAGGTTAGCTTTTGCAGTCACCCCTGCTCCCCAGTCCTGAGCCAAATACTTGCTCTAAGGCTTAGTTGAGATATTACTTCTCATCACCAAGAGGTGGCAAAATTGGGGAGCTAATAAGAGGCCGATTACCGTGCTACATCTCTTAGAGTTCTTACCAGCTAGATGTTCTAATTGGTTCAGCATGGAAGAGAGTGGAATCTAGGAAATTCTTGGTCTGACTCTTCTCTATATACACACAGATTAGAATATCTGGGAAGTATGGAGATGGCACTCTTACAGTTTAGCGTGCTGAAACACATACAATTGGATGGAGTGTTTTAAATGACACTAAAATATCCATTCTACTTATTGATTCCAGTAGCCTGAAGTTGCATTGTGATTGTATGAGGTAAGGGGCTGTAAGTGAGGGAACAGAACAATAAAAACAAGAACTTGGGACCTTGGTGTACATCAATGACCAGACTAATTAAATAGAAATAAAGGTCTAATGGGGGCCTAAACCTCACTAAGGAGCAAGAGAATCCTCTCAAGAAGGGCTAGTAAAGGTGCGCCATCCCTTCAAGAAACCCAAGGGATAAAGCCAAGTGGACCAAATGGATAAAATGTCCAGTGAATGACATATTCTTGTACAAGATGCTAAGAACTTTGTTGACAGTTTCACCAGTTAGACAGAAGATACACAGACGAATAGCCAGATAAATATTGCATATAGTAATTATACACCAGCTATAAATAAGGTGAGTTGATGTTTTCTGCCCTCAGGGAAGTACAGTGAAAATTGGGACAGCAATTTTGATGAGAAGGGAAGCAGAACTCAGGGAACTTGAGTTCAGAATTTTAAACAGCCCTGGAGACTGGGTCATCATAATAAAGCATTATACACCACCAAGGAGAATTTCATTTTTCTGGGTCACTCTCATGAGGTTTGCATGCGAAGAGGTTATAGTCCTTTCCTGCCTGTTTGTTTCTAGTGGCAGGATTCCTTGGGCTATGATGTCCATTTGTGTTACAGACTTTAGCCACAGGCAATCTGACCTGGTTGCTTTTTTTCTTTGCTTGCATGTTCCACTGGAGTAATAATAAGATTAGCTCCAAAAAAACCAAACATCTTGACCCCTGTCTTTGCTGAAACTTGTTCTTGAACATTAGAGAAGTGTAAATTCCAAAGCTAAATCCTGTAGTATAGGAAGAAAAAAACCCTAAGTGCACCTCAGAAAGCTATATCTCCACCAGTGATTTATGTTTTCTGCTTTGTAAGCTGTGATAGAAATATGGTCTTAGATATGAGGATAAAGCTCAATACCCTAGTGTTGGAAATATATATCCCCAGTGCAAACTTTCCCCACGCTGAGTTGCTGTAATTTTGGTTAACTGTTTTTCTTTCTTTTATTCTTGAAAAATCTTTGTTTCCTTTTATTATATGACACTCATAGGGCAACAGTGATTCTAGGAAATGGCTGCCCTCCCTCCATTTTAGTAAAAGAAACAAGTAGAGGAAGTGATTCCCATTGGTGTGTGCTTTTATCTATTGTGGGTTAGTCCAGACCTTGTGGGTAAGGACAACTGGGACCCTGGGGCTCATGCTTACATTGTACATTCTTGTGAATTCCTCTGCTGGAGTTCTTTAACATGAAAGTACTCAGGACACATCTCTACTCAAAGATATTTCCTTGGTTCCTTATCACTCGCTGGTTTGAGGGGGTTTTTTTTGTTTTATTTTTTAAGTTTTCTACATACAACAGCTTTCTTTTTTTTTTTTTTTAAATTGGGTGCTGTCTCAATTATCCTTTATTTGTAGTTTACCTTGAATTACTCTGGTAACCTATTGAGGTTTTTTTTTTTTTTCCTCCAATTCGCGCTGTCTCGGCGCATGTACGTGTCACCGGCTCTTTTTTTTTTTTTTTTTTTTTATGGCTGTGTTGGGTCTTTGTTTTCTGTGGGAGGGCTTTCTCTAGTTGTGGCAAGTGGGGGCCACTCCTCATCGCGGTGCACGGGCCTCTCACTTTCGCGACCTCTGTTGTTGCGGAGCACAGGCTCCAGACGCGCAGGCTCAGTAATTGTGGCTCACGGGGCCAGCTGCTCCGTGGCATGTGGGATCTTCCCAGACCAGGGCTCGAACCCTTGTGTCCTGCATTGGCAGGCGGACTCTCAACCACTGTGCCACCAGGGAAGCCCCCAACAGCTTTCTTTTATTAATTAATTTATTTTTGCTGTGTTGGGTCTTCGTTTCTGTGCGGGGACTTTCTCTAGTTGTGGCAAGTGGGGGCCACTCTTCACCGCGGTGCGCAGGTCTCTCACTGTCGCGGCCTCTCTTGTTGCGGAGCACAAGCTCCAGACACGCAGGCTCAGTAGTTGTGGCTCACGGGCCTAGTTGCTCCGCAGCATGTGGGATCCTCTCAGACCAGGGCTCGAACCCGTGTCCCCTGCATTGGCAGGCAGATTCTCAACCACTGCGCCACCAGGGAAGCCCTGGTTTGAGTATTTTTAAGTGGGGCATCCAAAGTCCTTCATAATATGGCCCCAACCATGCTCAGCCTTACTGTTCCTCTCTGTTCACACATCACCCATTCCTAGAACCACATCCAACCTAGCACACTTTCATTTTTTTTCTTGCCTTTGAGTATTCTGCCTTCTCTGCTTGGAATGCCATTGTTTTGATCTCTCTATCATATCTCTTCTCCAAGTCTACTCATTCTCAAAGATCCAGCTTAAAAGTTACCTCTGTGAAGTCCTCCTGAATAACTCTTTTGATACTAATACAGTAAAATGATCCCTTTACTTGTCTTTTTTCTAACAAACTGGCTCTCTCAAGGTCAGGGATGTTTTCTCATTAACCCCTGTATTCCCCTGTGTCCAGTAACACATACTAAAAGCCTCTCGGGATAAAAATGAGGAAATAAAGAATTTAGTGAAATATTGGTAAAAAGGAACAACTACATTAAAAAAGATCACATACTATCTTTCTGAATGTGTGATTCGTATTTTAATTTACACAATTATACTATGCATATTGATTTTGTTACTGCAAAATCAACAAAAAATGTAAATTCAAAAGAAAATCACGAAGTCCAGTCTTTTTTGTTAGTCCATGGAAGAACTTCAGATTTACATGATATGGATAATTATTTTGATTAACTATTTTGGTATCATAAGCTACCTCAAAACCTAGAGGCTTTAAGCAATTATTTTTAAAATTCTGTGGGTCAGGAATTCAAGAAAGATTTGACTGGTTGGTTGGTCCCTACAGTTGGAGGAGCTCCTCCATGGTAGTTGCTTTATACATTAGCACTTCTTTGCTTCTTGGTTTCTCTCTCTGTCTCTCACGTGACATCTTATCCTCCGGGGCCTCTTACTTGGCCTGGACTTCTCACATGATGGTCTCTGGGTAGTTACGCTTCTTACCTGGTGGCTGCCCTCAGAGGCAGGAAGGGGATGCTTCCAGGCCAGCTAAGAACTATCCCTGGAACTGGCATGAGTCACTTTCTGCATACTCTGTTGATCAAAGCAGAGTCCAACCAGATTCAATGGGGTGAAGAAACGGACACCACCTCTTAATGGGATGTGACAAGATTACATTGCAGAAAAGCATGTGAGATGGAGCATGATTTTGCCGCCATCTTTGGGAAATATAATCTGTGACGTAATTAATACACTTTTGACAAATCAGTGCCCACGGGACCTTGTCATAAAAATCAATTAACTAACTCTCTAGAAATGTTCAATGCCCCACACTGTGATAAGGTTTAATCCAGTGTAAGCTGCTTTTTTCATCTCTCTGTCATAGAGATGAAATCTCTGAGGAAGAGAAGGGAAATCAAGCCTACTGTTCTTCATTTAGATCTTTTGATCACATTTATTTTATCTAACATGCTACAGAATTACAAGCGAGAGAAAGTTCTTATATTGTGAGTACTTACACTTATAGAACTCATTTCCCCAAAAGGTGGCTTTAGGTAAATTTATGGGTAATAGATCCTCCCTGGATATAAGAAATAGAAGTGTTAGAGCTATATCCCTACCCTTTGAGGCTGACAGCATAAAGAGCAAGGTTTTTCAAGCTGTAAGTTTTGATCCTATTAGTGGATCATGAAGTCAGTTTAGTAGGTCAGGGCCAGTGGTTAAAAATAAAAAAGGAATTGAATGGAATACAAAGTATCAATTGCACGTCACATAACATATATATAATATACATAAGTATGTATAGGTGAGTTTTTTTGCATGTGTGTAAGTGTGAATACTGGATTACAATGTAAACTCTGTTTCTAACTGGGATCCTTAGTCAAAAATGTTTTTGAAGCCATTAAAATAGAGTATCTGTGCCCTCTCTTGGTGCCACTTTCAAAGGCAAAACACGGGACTAGACAGACCATTGGTTTGATTCAACATGGCATTTCTGATGTTCTTATGAAAAATATTTTGTTTGGGGCCCAGAATGACAAATAGCTCAGAGTCCAATTGAAACATTATTTTCTAAGAGAAGAAATCGCTTTACAGACAGTGTACAGCAAAACAAAATATCTCATCTCCACAGCTTATGCCCTCTGTCACCTATAAAGAGTTTTTACAGAAGACATTTTTTTCTTTCTTTTCAAACTTACATTTGGTTGAATAGATTTCCCAAGAGCTTAATTCTTCACCTACACAATATTTCTGACCCTTGACAGGCTGCAAGATATGGTCCAGGTTAGATCCTGAAGTGCTGAGAAATGCCTAGTTGTACAGTGAGGGCTGCATCTGATTGGACTGGGAAACAGCACAGTTGTGGAGGGTGTGACACAGAGATGTTTTTCAGACTCTGATCTTTCACATGCCACTCAGCCTCCTTTCCCTCTGACAGAATCTTTCCCCACTCCTGTCTCATCCACACCTGTAAAAGCACAATGGTATATTCTAGTGTCAATTTTTGACTTTCCAAATCAAGCGCCTTTAAAATTATAATTCATTATGAGCAGTAAATATAGTTTACAAAAATACTTGTCAAATATACTCTTTCACTTAATATTCAGAACACACTTATGTGCTGGTTATCATAAATATTTTCATTTTAAAGTTGGAGAAGTCACGGCTCAGAGAGGTTGAATTGCTTGTTCAAGGTCATACACATATGTGAAGCAGCAGACCCAAGATTTGACTTTGACTCCAAATCCTACATTATGCTGCCCTCAGCCAGAGAAAACTGGGTCTGAGCTAGGTCTCTGGACTTGTGCAATGTTCTTGATTTTATTTATTTTTATTTCTGCTATGATTTATTAATGAACTATTTATCAGAAGATTCAATCTTGGAAAAATCTTGATTTTATTTTAAGTTTCTTTCCTAAAGATGCCTTCAGGGCGTTTATTCATTTACTGGTCCAGCTCTCAAAATCAGGGGATAGTACAAGTTTTGCCCCACTTCTAAAAGTCCATGTCACTATAAAAAAATAAAAGTGATATAAGGAAAATAGCCAATCATGGCCGAGGAGAAGTGTTTAATGGAGGCACCTTGTCTGTCTTGGGCTTGTCAGATTTCTGTACCTGTGTTTGGCTCTTGATTTGGGCATGTGGCTATTGAGCCCCCTGAGTATTGGTATATGATTTAAAAAAGGAGACATCATATGACCCTCTGTGTTGTTCTTGAAGATGTACATTCTTTAAGGATATATAATATGTGTAGAATAGGTAGAGACATTGGTTAGACATTTTTTGTATCGATTTTCTAGGCACCTTGGGAACTTGTCAGTTTAACATAACCATTGTAAGCTAACAAACAAGGGTTCTTGTACTGATTCTGTTCTATGAATTAAAGAATATAATTATAATGATATCTCATTAGGTAAATAACTTAAGCATAATTATAATGTAACAAGCTACACTATTATACATTGCGTTTCAGCACTAACTTCCCTTTCTTAATGGAACATTGGTGAAACTCTCATTCCTATGAGACCCAGGCAAATGTCTCTGTTTTCACCTTTTATATACTTCTCGCATGCTTTTTGTGTGTGTGTGTGTGTCTTATATCAATGCATACCACCACATTCTTATCTGGGTAAATATGAAAATATCATTATATTAGGGCTGATAGCTTAATTATAGATATAATTTATGTGTCACAAGCCCAAATGGTGTGGGTCTATAAAATAATGACACAATTACATTGATATCCAAATGATTGTAGAGAGTTCTGATCCTTGCGGTATGCGGGCCTCTCACTGTTGTGGCCTCTCCCGCTGCGGAACACAGGCTCCGGACGCGCAGGCTCGGCGACCGTGGCTCACAGGCCCAGGCGCTCTGCGGCATGTGTGATCCTCCCGGACTGGGGCACGAACCCGTGTCCCCTACATCGGCAGGCGGACTGTCAACCACTGCGCCACCAGGGAAGCCCCCTCATCCTTTTTAAGTTCAGGAACTAGTCTTTTTGCCACATTGTTCCTCCTCAGAGCCTGTTCATACTTCCTCCACGAATCTGCCTGATGTTCTCTTCTTATCTCAGCCAGCCTCTGGCTCTTGACTGCCACTCTGACCTTCTGCCTGTCACTGATTGCCTTCTTGAGCCTGACTTCCGTTAGGTTTGCCAGCTCCTTCTGCACCCCAATCTCCAAGCTAGTGGGCATTGCCAATACCTCTGTCCTGGCCTCCAGAAGGGACATGACTTTCTCCTGAGTTACTTCTTCTGCAGTGTGGCCAGATACCCCAACTATTGCACAAAGAGACAATTCCTAAAGAGACTGTATGCCTGAATCAGATTTCAGAGTTCCTTGGTGGATACATTCCCTGCTTAGGTCCCTGACGTTCACCACATGACAGGAACAAGCTTACAGAGCCTCCATTTTCCACCAATTACTAAAAATCTTCAGGGTTCTCTACACTTTAGAGTCTAGATCCAGCAGAAATTTCCTTACCCTGCTGCCCTTAAGAAAAATGGTTAGTGCTTGCTTTACATCTGTGTGACCAAATGGACTTTGCAAAACATTGTCCCCAAGGACAAAGAGCCTCCTCGCCTTAAAGGCAAGCCCAAGAAGCACAAATGACTTATCTTTTAAAATAGAGGTTTTCCTTGCTCTGAAAAAAAAAAAATAGTTAAGGCTTGGTCTTTGCTGGATACCCCATTATGCAGAGAATTCTACATCTTGCCATTTGCAATTGCCTGGTAGTTCAAAATCTTCACAACTTTTTAGGCTGTTTTTCATGTTTTTGACTCATAAGTTGAGTGTTAAGACAAATACTAATTTGTCTTAAAATTGGGGAAGTGAAGAAAGTATATGTGTCTATAAACCTATTAGTGTTGATCTTCAGCTATTTACATTTTTGAAACCTTCTCATCAGTCTCCATTTGACTTTATTTTTTATTCACTTCCTACCCCATGCACACAGCCTCCCCATCCTACACCCTTGATTAAGTTGTATAGAATGTTGGCCTCCTATAGCCAAAGGTACATCATTCCTATTCTATTGTCTCATCCCCCAAAATTCTGGAGCCTGAAGATGAACTGGGGAAATGGTTTTCCAGGACCCCTGCCTGTCCTAAGTTCTTCCCTAAGCCTGGGAGTCCATCAGCAAGCCAATGATCTTCTTCCACTGTGTGTATTGATCAGGTTACCCAAATAAGAAAGGAATTGCCAATTCATTTCTGTCAACCTTATTCCTTGCTCAGGGCAAGCCAATTGGAAGGGGTTCAAATTGTCTTCTCCAACATATATGGGGAAGAACAGCTGTCTGTGTAACTTCCAAGCTCCTCTCTCACCAGCTGAGTTGGAATCTTGGGACAAATTCCCATATGCACTTATACTAGCTAGTGTCAATTTGCTGACAGTTGACATTTCCCACAGCCAATCATTCACAGAAGCATTGCCTATTCAGTTAAAAGATAGTAGGTCTTGGGAGCAGAGGATGAATAGAAATGGATGAGTGAGGAAAAAAAATTGGTTCTAAAACTGTAACTAAAAACACTAATTAGAAATGACCGAACACCTGAGGCAGACCAGGATTGGGGGATGGTATTTTCAATATATCTGCTTTCATGTGCATCTCTCTCTCCCTGTCTCTCTCTCTTTCACTCTCTCACTTTCTCTCTCTCTCTCTCTCTCTCTCTCACACACACACAGCCCTAAACATAAATGATAAAAAGTTGTGTCATCACATAAGGCCACTAAACCCCCATTTCTACTTTACAAAGCAGATTCAATATGGTCATAACCTTCTTACTGACCTTTAATCCCTCATGATTTGCATCAGATGTGTAGCCTTTTTGTGAGAGTTACTAATATGAATGAGGATTTGACTGGGTAGATGAGAATTTGCAAGTGTTTTGTCAGTTCTACCCTCCCTCCTTCTCTCTGTCCTTCCTTTTGTCTTTTTCTAAAAAAATCATTGAATGCCTACTACACACACAGGACTATCTAAGTTTTGTGAAGGAATCCAAAAAGTGTAGATGAAGATGTCTTTGCCCTCAAAGATGTTGTAGCCTGGGAAAATAAAACAAATGCATAGAATGTCCAACTGTCATATATTCATCACCAGCACTACCACCACCACCAACAACATCATCATCATCATCATCATCCTACAATTTATGTTACAAGTTAGAGTAGGAACCATTAAATACCAAGAGGGCAAAACAGAGTAGATGTGTTCAGAGGAGAGAAAGAGTGTGAGCTCAGGGAATGTTTCCCAGAAATGGTGGAGTTGTAATAGAGCTTTTATGAAAATGTAGTTTTGGAATAAATAGAAATAAGGTAAGGAATAGATTGCAGGTGGAAAACAGAGTATCTGCAAAGCTTCTTCCCATTCAGGGAGATCTGCTTGTGAGCTCCTCGGAGCAGAGATTATGACTTTTATACTGAAGGTCCAGCAGAGGGCCTGGAACCTAGGAGCACATGGGGTGGGCTGAATGAATGCTGAGGGCAAGGGTGAGATTCCAAACAAAGCCACAAGGGCATCCACACTTAGCCTCTATACCTAAGGTTGTGTATTTTGATATGGAAGGTTTAGGGGACAAAGTGTTTTATTTGTTTGGCTTCGCTTTGCTTTTGAAGTCTATGACAGTCACTGTAGTCAGAGGTTATGTGCCACTGACTGGGAAGAGAGTTATTTTAGGGAAGATGGGTGATGAAGACAGGGAAGTAGATTACTCATAACTTACGTGATTCCAGCTCCCATACAAGAAGCCACCCATGGCCCCCTGTTCTCTAGCTCTCCTTTCAAATAAAGTAGTTCTTGGCAGTCTGGATACTCATAAGCTTTTCAATGGATAACATCCTTACTTTTCCTTTATAAGTGCTTCTCATGAATTTGGAATTAATATTTCTTTTATTACAATCAAGGGACCGTAAATCAGGACAAGGTGATTTCTTCAATTCTAGCCCAATACCACAGCCAATGAGTCTAGGAGGGGAAATGGCCCAAAACCCACATCTGTCCAAGTTTCCAACTTCTGAGTGAAAATTAAGAAGCAACCTTTTAAAATGTTCTCCTTTACATAAGATTATGGTTGCTGCATAGGAAATAAAACAATGATATTCTCCGCCCCTGAGACTTTTTTGTTCCTTGTGGTGAACTTGCTTCAATTTAGATGGAGGAATCATCTTTCATCCTTCCTGCTTATAAATAGGAATGTGTAATCTGATTGGGTCAGCTGTCAGTAGTTTGACATTTCTTCCCCAGCAGCAGAGTTGCACATATGCCCCAAAGTTTGAGTTTTATTGCTAATTTACCAGATTTATTGGGTTATTTTTTATTACACTCTTCAGGGACAAAAGTAGAAAAAAAAGAATCTAATTTCTGATGCATCTTTAATCTAGTGAACACTGTTGGGAACTAATAAGAAATGCAGCCTTAAACAAAAGTGCTAGTTGGGGGCCAGGGGTGGGAGGGAAATGTGTTTGTGTTGCTTCTACTTAGAAAGTGACATCCATGATCTCAATGATAAGGGATACAACGTAAAAGGCAGCTACAGAGATGCACAAATGTCAGGGAATTTTAGGACTAATTCTATTCATTTTCTTGGGTCTAAACAGTTATTAGGTGAGCTTGATCTTACATTCTTTAATGATGAAGCTTCAGGGCCCAGAGTGGCCAGGGAGTGTAGCTACCTCTAATGAGACTTGGGGACTCTGGGAGGGCTCATGCCAAGGAGTACTTCCCAGAACTTCTGCTGTCAGTGTCCTTGTCCCCTCGGTGGGCCCCAGCTGTGCAGGAGACCCTCCAACACTAGCAGCTGTGTGGCTGACAGGGTCTTGGGGCTCCGGCTGGGTGTCAGGCCTGAGCCTCTGAGGTGGGAGAGCCGAGTTCAGGACATTGGTCCACCAGAGCCCTCCCGGCCCCTCGTAATATCAATCAGCTAGAGGTCTCCCAGAGATGTCCATCTCAACGCTAAGAGCCAGCTCCACTCAACTACCAGCAAGCTCCAGTGCTGGACACCCTATGCCAAAAAAACTAGCAAGACAGGAACACAGCCCCACCCATTAGCAGAGAGGTTGCCTAAAATACTAATAAGGTCACAGACACCCCAAAACACACCACCAGACACAGTCCTGCCAGAAAGACAAGATCCAGCCTCATCCACCAGAACACAGGCACTAGTCCCCTCCACCAGGAAGCCTACACAACCCACTGAACCAACCTTAGCCACTGGGGACAGACACCAAAAATAACGGGAAATATGAACCTGCAGCCTGCAGAATGGAGACCCCAAACACAGTAAGTTAAGCAAAATGAGAAGAGAGAGAAATACACAGTAGATGAAGGAGCAAGGTAAAAACCCACCAGACCAAACAAAAAAGATGTTAAAAAAAAAAGAAAGACTTGGATCAAGTGGCTATTAATGTCTTCCCAGCCTACAGTCCTGGGCAGCTCTCCCTGGTGATGGTGACAGTGATGGTGACTGCGATGGTGCATGTGAATTGAAAAGATGAGTCACCTGCTCCGAGGGCTTACGATATGTCTTACTTGTTTTTGTATCTAGTGTCTAGAACTGTGCCTGGGACAAAGGAGTTTGTCAAACACAGCATGTGTTTGTTGAACTATGTCTTTTATTGCCTGGTATGGGCTGCCACTGTGACTTTACCTCCAGGAATTTATCAAATATTCACAGACCAAATCACCAGAGAAAATAAAAGTGCCATTGCACTTTCCTTCTTCTCTAACGTGGCTGGAAGAAATAGAAAGAAGAGAGGAGTCTTTGTTTTCTGTGTCACACTCTAGGTGGGTCCTAATGAATTGCAGAACCCTCAAAAACTCCCCTGACTTTTTCCCCCAGTTTTATTGAGAAATAATTGACGTACATCACTGTATAAGTTTAAGGCAAACAGCATGGTGGTTTGATATATATATGATTACCACAGTATGTTCAGCTAACATCCATCTTCTCATATAAATACAATAAAAGGAAAAGAGAGAAAAAGAATAAAGTAAAAGAAAATTTTTTCTCTTTGTGATGAGAACTCTTAGGATCTATTCTCTTTATAACTTTCCTGTGTATCATACAGCAGTGTTAGCTATAGTCATCATGCTGTACATTACATCCCTAGTGCTTATTTATCTTATAACTGGAAGTTTGTACCTTTTGACCACCTTCCTCCAATTTCCCCTCCCATCATTCCTGCCATTGGTAACCACAAGTCTGATCTCTTTTTCTACAAGTTTTGTTCTGTTTTGTTTTAGATTCCACATATAAGTGAGATTATACAGTATTTGTCTTTCTCTGACTTATTTCACTTAGCATAATGCCTTCAGGGTCCATCCTTGTTGTCACAAAGGGTAGAATTTCCTCATTTTGTATGGCTGAATTATATTCCATTGTGCATATATATACCACAACTTCTTTATCCATTTATCCATTGATGGACACATGGGTTGTTTCTCTGTCTTGGCTGTTGTAAATAATGCTGCTATGAACATGTGGGTGCAGATATCTTTTTGAGTTATTGTTTTTGTTATTTTTGACTATATTCCCAGAAGTGGAATTGCTTCCATTACCTTTCTAAAGTGTTTTCTCAGTGGCTTTTTCTAGCCCTGATCCTTCATTTCACTCACTGAAATTATGCCTCTGGCCGTCTTTAAAAATTCTAAGTTGATACCAGTGACATCGGGTTTACAATGTTCATGTCCAGAATACCCAGATGTAAGTGGGAGTGGGAAAATATACCATACTGAGGCAGTCCTCACAATGCTCCATGCTCTCTCACTCCTGTGCCTTAGTACAGGCTATGCTTGGAAACCCAGAGTCTGCTGGTTACTGCCTACTGGCTTCACAACACTCAGCACAGGGCTCATGTCATGTGGGAAGCTTTTACTGAATCCCGTGCTGGGATAGGGTTCTTCCCTTGCATACCCATAAATCCCTATGTGTACTTCACCTACTGTAGTACTTGCTTCTCTATGTTAGGCTGCTGACTTCAGAACCCCAGCCCCCCAACACACTAAATTATGAACTTTTTAGAGACAGGGAATTCATAAGTTTGATTCATCTCTGTTGTCTTTTTGCCTGGCACAATGACTGGCAGATATTAGGGATGCAATGCATGTTTTTGAATAAATGAGTGAGGTTGTTCCCAAGAAATTATCTAGTACAATTTGGCAAATGAAAACATGGTGGAAGAAGATGAAGGGTGGAGAGGCTGTTTCAGGTACTTCTTGGATTGATCTAGTTTGTAAAAATCAGCTAAAGTTCTGGGTCAAGGATGGTAGGCCTGGGTTCTCCAGTCACTGGGGTCATGAGCGTGATGCCTTCCGCCCTTTACACAGACTGTTCCCCTGAGCATAGAGACAAACATCTGAGCATCCTCACTGTATCACAGACTATTCTGTGCAGAAGATACTCAAAAACCAGATACTCAAGACCAGACTTACAGTAAAGGGGGAAAACGCAGCATTCTTGAGCCCTCAGTCCCTCTCCAAGAGCTTGAGTCTGCCTAGATGGCTGCACTGGGTCTGCCTAGATGGGATGATTGTCACTTGTGGGAGAAGAAGGTACAGTGAACTTTATAGGCCCCAAATCTTTTACAACACTAAGGGGAAAGTGCTTCCACAAGCCGTATTAACACTTTCTGAGACCTTCTTATCCAAACCTGTATCATATGCTAGTCTACTGTTTGCGTGAAGTTGTGTGAACGAGCAACACTAAAAGGCTATGTAACCCAGTTCACTCCCTCCTGGGGCCCAGAGCTTTCAATATATCCAAAGACAGAGGATACTACAAGGCCATATCTATTGACAAATTTATTGAAAAGTAAATAAAATTGAACTCATAAACATATATTCAGCAACTTACTGCAAGTGGTCCAGAGGAGAAAGGTCAGTAGTGACTAAAGTTATTAAAATTGAAAGGTGAGATTGTTTCAGTCTTCAGGTCCCAAGGACACTCTTCAGATCCAAGGCCCCTTTCAGTTCCTACTATCAGGCTGTCTCATCCATCTTCCAGTGTTACCTTCAAAGTCATCAAATAACCTGGAACCTGGCTCACAGCTGCCCTCTTACACCCTTGTCTGCCATGTTTCTGAGTGGTTTCAAGGTCCATGTGGGCAACTGTCCCCAAACCTTGGATTCTTGGTTTCCTAATCTACTTAATCTTAGTAACATCTACTCTGATCTCTCTGGAACCTGACATCGCTAGAACTGTTCCTACTCTAAAATCCTAAATCCAAGCTCTGTCACCCAGGGAGAGAGAGGACAGATGGAGAAGAGGGGAGAGTTAGAGCTCTGGAATGCCCTAGCATCCAGACATCAGGTAGAAGAGAAAAAGTTAGCAAAGGGCAGTGAGATTGGAAGAAAACCAGAAGGGCATGGTGCCACAGGAAAACAACACATTTTTTGGAGGTGAAGGGGGTCAACTGTGTCAAATGCTCCTGAGAGGTTAAGATGAGAGAAAAATGGCTGCTGAAGTTAGCAATATTAATATTATTGGTACCATTGATAGGTGTATGTTAGAGCCTGGTCATGGTATCCTAAACAATGCCAGGCTCTGAGTAAATACTTCTAGGAAGGTGAAGGTGACGGAGGCAGAGGGGACCCAGAAAATGAATTGGCTTGTGCACCATTGAGTGTGATTTATGACAAATGGGAATGATTAGTCAACTAGGAGTAGATTCTGGGGATTATAGAAGTCTTTAGCTAATACTCTAAAAATATTGGGAGGAAATAAGTAACCTAGAGAGAGCCAGAGAACTAACACAAAGGTTCATTGGGTAGAGACATCCAGACAGAACCAAATAGGAGTTCAAGCAGGGACTAGATAGAATTGGCACTAAATATTTCCTGAACATAATGCTAGGCATTGCCTGTTAAATACAGAGGAGGTGAAAGCTGGATCAGGAAAGGAATTTCAGGGAGAGAAAGGAATGTCATACTGAAGAAAAATCTGGGGCTTCTGAGGAACCCATTGGGTCAAAACTAGACCCTGAACCTAAATGGGTTTTGTCACAAGGCAGAACAAATAGATGGAATGCAGATAATCTCTTTAGCTGACCACAGCTCTACCTGTGTTCGGACTTCGCAGCATAATGTCGAGAGATAAGAGGGATTAGTTAAAGCATTCTGACTTAAGTGGAGCAGGACAGGCACACTCTTTGCTGAATTACAGTGTACCCTCAAGTGCAAAGTTGCTCTGGACCAACTAATGAGTTCTCTGAGTCTCAGTGTTGTACTCAACTGTAAATTGAGGGGTAATTTACCCAGTGAGTCATAGGAAACCGTTTACTTTCCCATCTTTCCAATGACCTTGCCTAAAGGATGATGATTATCAAACTGACCCAACTGAGAACAAAGTTTGTTTCCGATGAGGCATACATACATTGCAATGGAGCTGCGCACCCAGCAGAAGGAAGCTTGAAATAGCAATATCCAGAAAAGATGTGCTGCTGAGACTCCATGTTTAGCCTCATGCATTATGCCTTTGTTTTAAAAGATGCAGAAATCTAAGCAAGGAGCTGGAACAATTTGCTCTGGGCTGGTGACAAATCCTGTGGTCTGGTACCTGGCAAAAGGGGTTATCTCGTTATCAGCTCTCTCCTCTCTCTTTTCTGATGTGTCAAGACAATTCAGAGACTGTCCTTTAACCCATGTGATCCTTTATTCAAACATGAATTGAGGACCACCTGTGTGCTCGGTGTAGAAAAATAAATCTGGATGATATGGTCTCTGCCCTTAAGAAACTTATGGTCTGATGAAGGGGACAGATACATATCAGAGAGTTAAAATAGTTGTAGGTGCCATAACACAAGAATAATGTATATGGTGGGTGTCTCTCCAACCTCCATTCCACCTGCCCTGTATGGGGCAGTGCAGAGGATTGACCTGGCCTTGGGAATGGGTTTCATCAACGCTGACCCACATTTATGTCTTCACTGGACTCCTTTTATTTTAATATTTTGAGTGTGCCATCTGTAACTCTGAAAGGACTGATATAGGTAGCAAACATTTTAACGTACCTGCCTTAAGCCATGGGTAATCCATAAAGCAGGTTATTAGCATCGTTTCTTAAATGGGTAAACTGAGGCTCTGATAGGTCAAATAAAGTGTCTGATTCAGTGTGTTTCAGAATCACCTAGCAACCTGTTAAGCACAGACTGCTTAACTGCTGTTCTCTATCCCCAGAGTTTCTGATTCAGCAGGTGTGGGACAAGACCATAGAATTCACATTTCTAACAAGTTTCCAGATGATAGTAACTCTGCTAGTCTGAGGGCCACACTTTGAGAACCACTGCTCTAGTATTTGTTAGTATCTGGTAGAGCTGAGTTATGAGCCCAAGTCTGTCTGCCTGTAATAACTGTGCCCTTTCCCCTACACCATCCTTTCTCCTGTTAACACAAGTATTTTTCTTAACAGCTCCTTTATGGAAGCTTAGCTTAACAGCAGCAATAAAAAGTTACATGGCATGAGTTTGGCAAACACAGACATTGTATTACCTTTGCAAATAGGGTGACCATACGTCCCAAGATGCCTGAGGTAATTCTGTTTCATGTCTGTTAATCTGACATATGGTTACTAGCTCTCCCCTTTTCCTCTAACAAGGGTCCAAGGTTGGCTAATACGTTATATGGCCATCCTACTTTTAGGGATTCACAACTCAATAACTAATGTTCACATTTTAAAGACTCCATGAAGAACTTGAAAAGGTTATTGATCTTCATTTACCCCAGTGTTCTTAAACTTACTTAAGCATGGGCACTTTTTATTCTGCTCAGGTAATTCCTTTTAACATTTTGGTGAATGCTGACCTGTGTGCATTTTCTTGTGTGGTTATGTTTTGATGCATGTGTCCAACTAGGAAATGGACTCCTAATATCTTTATGTCTTATACTCTATAACCCTCCAAAGCACCTTGCTGGGCACCTGCCACTCTCTCAGCCAATTATTGTTCTTTAAGCAAAGAAAACATATTCTCCAAGTAGAGACTTTATAGGGCAGGGCAAAATTTTAATGTTCGCGCACATGCTATTGAGACATGAACCATGAGTAGAGCATTTTGTTGGGGGGAAAAGCAGACCTAAGGGGACATGTAATCTTTCAGCTCAGCCCTGACTGTGGTGAGACAGACGAATAATAGCTTCCTCACACCAATGAACTTGTAATTGTGAAACTCATCGGCCTGGGAGCTCCCTCTCTTTGCAAACCAATGAAAGAGGAAGCCATGGCTTGTCCAGGGTGTGTTGCTTCCTGAGTGGCCTTGCTACTGATAGATGGAGACAAAGGGAAGAAATGCTGTGGACTTAACACATTTGGGATTGGGGTGGGGGTCTATTCACGATGTTGCTCCTAAAAATAAACTAATAAATATAAGATCTCATACTAATGTGTTACTTGCTAGGCATCTAGTGCTGTGAAGAACTGGTATCTCACACACACACACACACACACACACACACACACACACACACACACACACCTGAACCTCATTCCCCCACTTATAAAAGTGGATTTTTAAAAGGTTTTTATTGTACACTCACTGTACACATAAGTCAATTTATATTTGGGGAAAAAAAAAACTCTTCTTGTTCCAAGTCTATCTCCTAATGCCCAACAGAGAAATCTCAAATATGTCTGGCCAAATCCCAGGCATAATTCTAGAACCAGTCCAAAAGCCACGTTGTCCTTGAAGATTGGTCTAACTACCCACTTTTCTTTGGTTAACTTATCTCAGCTTCATGCACCAGCTCACATGTCTTCTCTAGGATGTCTTCCTTCAACTTCCTTCACCTGGACCGACCACCCTCCGCTATGGAGCGAGGGCATCCTTTGCTTGACTCTATTCTGTAGCTTCCCGTGTTATGCTGGAATGATCTCTTGACTACTTCTGTCTCCCAGTGAGTGCTGGAGAGGGACAATGTATTACTGATTTATGTACCTAGTGCCACCAAGATCTAGCACAGTGCCTGACACATAATTTGTGCTCAGTGATTATTTGTTGAACCCGCTAAGTTATCTATGGGGGTCTTAACTGTCACTGAACCCATAGAACACGGGTGATATCTTAATAGGGGCAAGATGGTCCCCCCAAGGGGGAGAATATTAGTTCTTGGAAGGTGAAAAAAATTATACATTAAAGTAGTTCATGGCCCTCTAAAGGGCCATGGTACATAAACAGATAAAAAATATATCTGTGGCATTCAATTTTCATGAGAGTATGGTTAGGAAAAAAATGTCTAGAAAGGCTCCTCAGTGAGTAATAATTGAAAAAGGGGTTGAGAAATGCTGCCCTTGAATTGTTTCTGGAAAAATGGTCAGAAGATCATGGCCCCATAATCAGCTTGAGTGTTTGCTAAGATACAGATGACCTGGCACCACCCCATGTTTCCTGCTTCACTCACTTGGAAGAGGACAGAGGTTGGCACATAGCAAAGTGCTCAATAAATGTCTGCTGAGCAAATGTTTGCTCTCCCAATTTCTCATTGTCAGTACCATCACAGGATGTCTTTTCTGGATAGATTCCCTCTTTTCAAGTGAGGTTTGCATTCCCACTGACTCTTATAGCCACTGTATTTGTTACTCAAGGAAAACTTTCACTGACCGTTGGAAAACAAAGTAGCCCAGATGGGGCAACATCCACAGCATAGAATGAATCCTGCTTCCTCAATTCTGGCTGGGTTAAAATGTTTAGCTGGGATAGGCCTCACTGTTAACTTCAGAATATGTGCCGTCTCGATTCTAGAATGAAGTTAAAATGCCTTTCTTTCTTTCTTTTTTTTTTTTTTAACATCCTTATTGGAGTATAATTGCTTTAAAATGTTGTGTTAGTTTCTGCTGTATAACAAAGTGAATCAGCTCTATGTATGCATATATCCCCATAAAATACCTTTCTTTCCATTTCAGCCATAATCCTTGGGCCACTACTTTCAGAAGTCCCTGTCTGCCCCACACTTCCAAAAAGCCTCTAACTGGGCCAGAGAAATAGGCTTTCTGAAAGCATTAAGAACCTGTATGAATCAGAAGAAGCCACTGCCAAGGGCCTCTTCAGAGGCTGTCAAGAGATTATGAGCTTTTTTTTTTCTATTCTTTATCCAGTTGTCAGTATTCCTGCCGGGTCTCAGCAGTGCCGTCTTGCTTTTCTCCCTTGGGTTAGCTCTTTCGTCTCCTTCTTCCCACTCTGTTGTTTTTTGTTTTTTTTTTCTTTCCTCTGTTGTATACCTTAACCTATTTATTTCCTCCATTCCCATTCAGTGTCTGTTTTCCTTAGGGAATTGTCCTGAATTATTTAATAGTTGTTCTGTTTTTTTTCCTGTTCACTCTTTCACCTTTCTTCTCTTTGATGGTTTGTCCAGGTTCCCTTTTGCTCTTGTATACACCTCATCCAGTAATCCTCTTCTTTCTAAACCATAAATCACGGTGGGGCAGATTGTGTGTGTGGACACTAGGCCGGAGAGATGGGGCCCGAGGTGGGTGGGCAGGGGAGGAGCATGCATCAGTGACTTGCTTTTAGGAGGTAACAGATTTGATCATTTTTCAGGGAACACAGCAGGCATCCTCTAATTGGTAATGAAGGTACATCTTTCCATCATTTTTGCTAAACTGTACAGAACTTGGGTACACTATATCTGCAGTTTTCAGACTTTTCCACTGAGATTTTCTCCTGGCAGCTCTGGGTCAAGGTAAATGGAAAACAATTTTGTTATTAATTTTTATTCTAACTTTTCAGTGTGTTCATGGTTACCTGTGGCTGGAAAAATAGCTTTCAAGAGGAGAAAACACTTACATGTAGGTCCACACAAATCTACAGAACCCACGTATCACATACACATTTGGGAAACTTGTGACATTAAAGAAGGTAGTCCTTTGGTGACCTTTTTCTGAATGCTTTTTTTTTTTTTCCCCCCAGGAACTTTTCCATGGAAGGCACTTATTTTCTCCTAAGGTCCTCTCTTTCCAACCTGTAAAAAGAGGACCATAGGATAAAATTGTTAGGTATACATGAGAGACTCCTACCAGGGAGATTTCAATTAAGAGGCACAGGGAGAGGCCTAAACCTAAACAAAGAACCTCTATAAACATTTCAGTCTTCTGGCAAGCCAGTGCAGGGGATACTTCTGGGTAATGGCAGGCCATATCGATATTTCCTAAATCTTCGCTGTTATTTTCCCCTACTTGTGCAGCAAACTGAGGAGGACTCAGCCACATGCCTTGATATGTCCTCTGTCAACTGCTGCTTAGACTGTTCTTCAGCCTAACTTTGTCGTAGGGATGCTACCCAGTTGGATACTTGCAAATGAGTGCTTCCAAAAGCAAGCTTTGTGGAAGGTCATCCAGAGTGTGTACTCTGTCTGTGGCCACTGACATCTTCTTTACTCAAGTACAAAAATAGTTATTCATGTTCATTTATTCATTCAACCAATATTTTCTCAATTCTTATTCACAAAGCAATGGGTAAATTACATTGAGTGATTCAAAGATAAAATCTGGTCTGTATCCCTGCATCCATGGTCAAGGAGGGATAATACCTTCCAGTATTCCCTAAATTGTGGTCCCTTGGAACACTGGAGCCATGTTATGTTAATGGGTATTTGGGGAAAATAAGTTCCAGGGTAAAACGAATGGAGGTAACACTGGGAAAAATAAAGAATGTTTGATGCTAATAGATATTGTCATGGTAGGACCAAATGAGTACAGGAGAGTTCTCCCAGATTCTATCTTGGGAAAGCCTGCCTAATTCAATGTGGAAAGTGGTTAAGTGCTATAAGAGAGATACAGAGAGAGTAGGTTGAATGAGTAGAGGATTTTTTTTTTTCAAGCCAGGAAAATCAAGGAATCCACAGAGCAGACTGCATTTAAGGTGAACCCTAAAGGATGAGTAGAATTTAAAATGGAGATTTGTGAAGAAGAGTTATTTAGAAGAAGGGTACTGGAAAAAAGGCAAACAGATAGAAGACAAAACATATATGTGAAAGTTTAGGTGAAATGGACAGAAAAATAGCCTGTTGAAGAGTTAATTGTGGTGGAAAGGGGCTGGAAAGGTAGATTAAAATTCTGGACAATTTGACTCAAATGAAGGAGATTTTTTTTTTCCAGTGGAAGTGATCAGTACTTCTTTCCTGGGGCAACTACCAACACAGAGTTTGAGAGATTGGGTAGTGGAGAGACACTTAGTATCTTGTGTCCTTGAACAAGTTGCCTCCTGTCATACTGATGCTCTATTCTCCATCTGAAAAAGTGGGGAAGAATATATTAACTTCTTGGGTTATTGTGGTCACAATGAATGCCCTGTGAAATGTGTTTAGGATAGCATCTGACATATAGTGATTACCTAATAAATATTAGTTATTTAGTTACTACTTTCCATGAAGAGAGAAAAGTATAAGCAAAAATTACAGGTGTTCTCAAAAATATAGACCACCGGTCAATTCGACCTACTTTGACCAGCCTCTGTTAATTCTTTCATTTTTAGATTTTCTGTGACCCAGATCTCTATCTGGTCTTCTACATTTTCAATATGGAAATTTGGTCATTTCAGGTTTCGTTTTCTTTGTTTTGGGGGATTTACCTTTAGTCCTATCGGCCCTATCCTCAGTCCTCAGCCAGTTTGTGTTAAGTGTCTAACAACTGGCTCTGCACACACACACTCACACACACACACACATGCACACATGCTTACTATGAATTTATTTTTTGTTTGGTTTTTTTTTACATCTTTATTGGAGTATAATTGCTTAACAATGGTGTGTTAGTTTCTGCTTTATAACAAAATGAATCAGTTATACATATACATATGTTCCCATATCCCCTCCCTCTTGCATCTCCCTCCCACCCTCCCTATCCTACCCCTCCAGGCGGTCACAAAGCACTGAGCTGATCTCCCTGTGCTATGCGGTTGCTTCCCACTAGCAGTCTACCTTACGTTTGGTAGTGTATATATGTCCATGCCTCTCTTTCGCTTTGTCACAGCTTACCCTTCCCCCTCCCCATATCCTCAAGTCCATTCTCTAGTAGGTCTGTGTCTTTATTCCTGTCTTACCCCTAGGTTCTTCATGACATCTTTTTTCTTCTTAAATTCCATATATATGTGTTAGCATACGGTATTTGTCTTTCTCTTTCTGACTTACTTCACTCTGTATGACAGACTCTAGGTCTATCCACCTCATTACAAATAGCTCAATTTCATTTCTTTTTATGGCTGAGTAATATTCCATTGTATATATGTGCCACATCTTCTTTATCCATTCATCCGATGATGGACACCTAGGTTGTTTCCATCTCCGGGCTATTGTAAATAGGGCTGCTATGAACATTTTGGTACATGACTCTTTTTGAATTGTGGTTTTCTCAGGGTATATGCCCAGTAGTGGGATTGCTGGGTCATATGGTAGTTCTATTTGTAGTTTTTTAAGGAACCTCCAGAATTCGCCTGTGAAACCATCTGGTCCTGGGCTCTTGTTTGTTGGAAGATTTTTTATCACAGTTTCAATTTCAGTGCTTGTGATTGGTCTGTTCATATTTTCTATTTCTTCCTGATTCAGTCTTGGGAGGTTGTGCATTTCTAAGAATTTGTCCATTTCTTCCAGGTTGTCCATTTTATTGGCATAGAGTTGCTTGTAGTAATCTCTCATGATCTCTTGTATTTCTGCAGTGTCAGTTGTTACTTCTCCTTTTTCATTTCTAATTCTATTGATTTGAGTCTTCTCCCTTTTTTTCTTGATGAGTCTGGCTAATGGTTTATCAATTTTGTTTATCTTCTCAAAGAACCAGCTTTTAGTTTTATTGATCTTTACTATTGTTTCCTTCATTTCTTTTGCATTTATTTCTGATCTGATTTTTATGATTTCTTTCCTTCTGCTAACTTTGGGGTGTTTCTGTTCTTCTTTCTCTAATTGCTTTAGGTGCAAGGTTAGGTTGTTTACTCGAGATGTTTCCTATTTCTTAAGGTGGGATTGTATTGCTATAAACTTCCCTCTTAGAACTGCTTTTGCTGCATCCCATAGGTTTTGGGTCTTCGTGTCTCCATTGTCATTTGTTTCTAGGTATTTTTTGATTTCCTCTTTGATTTCTTCCGTGATCACTTCGTTATTACGTAGTGTATTGTTTAGCCTCCATGTGTTTGTAGTTTTTACAGATCTTTTCCTGTAATTGATGTCTAGTCTCATAGCATTGTGGTCGGAAAAGATACTTGATACAATTTCAATTTTCTTAAATTTACCGAGGCTTGATTTGTGACCCAAGATAAGATCTATCCTGGAGAATGTTCCATGAGCACTTGAGAAAAATGTGTATTCTGTTGTTTTTGGATGGAATGTCCTATAAATATCAATTAAGTCTATCTTGTTTAATGTATCATTTAGGGCTTGTGTTTCCTTATTTATTTTCATTTTGGATGATCTGTCCATTGGTGAAAGTGGGGTGTTAAAGTCCCCTCCTATGATGGTGTTACTGTCAATTTCCCCTTTTATGGCTGTTAGTATTTGCCTTATGTATTGAGGTGCTCCTATGTTGGGTGCGTAAATATTTACAATTGTTATATCTTCTTCTTGGATCGATCCCTTGATCATTATGTAGTGTCCTTCTTTGTCTCTTCTAATAGTCTTTATTTTAAAGTCTATTTTGTCTGATATAAGACTTGCTACTCCAGCTTTCTTTTGGTTTCCATTTGCAGGGATTATCTTTTTCCATCCCCTTACTTTCAGTCTGTAGGTGTCTCTAGGTCTGAAGTGGGTCTCTTGTGGACAGCATATATATGGGTCTTGTTTTTGTATCCATTCAGCCAATCTGTGTCTTTTGGTGGGAGCTTTTAGTCCATGTACATTCAAGGTAATTATCGATATGTATGTTCCTATTCCCATTTTCTTAATTGCTTTGGGTTTGTTATTGTAGGTATATTCCTTCTGTTGTGTTTCTTGCCTAGAGAAGTTCCTTGAGCATTTGTTGTAAAGCTGGTTTGGTGGTGCTGAACTCTCTCAGCTTTTGCTTGTCTGTAAACGTTTTAATTTCTCCATCAAATCTGAATGAGATCCTTGCTGGGTAGAGTAATCTTGGTTGCAGGTTTTTCTCCTTCATCACTTTAAATATGTCCTGCCAGTCCCTTCTGGCTTGCAGAGTTTCTGCTGAAAGATCAGCTGTTAACCTTATGGGGATTCCCTTGTGTGTTATTTGTTGTTTTTCCCTTGCTGCTTTTAATATGTTTTCTTTGTATTTAATTTTTGATAGTTTGATTAATATGTGTCTTGGCCTGTTTCTCCTTGGATTTATCCTGTATGGGACTCTCTGTGCCTCCTGGACTTGATTAACTATTTCCTTTCCCATATTAGGGAAGTTTTCAATTATAATCTCTTCAAATATTTTCTCAGTCCCTTTCTTTTTCTCTTCTTCTTCTGGAATCCCTATAATTTGAATGTTGGTGCGTTTAATGTTGTCCCAGAGGTCTCTGAGACTGTCCTCAGTTCTTTTCATTCTTTTTTCTTTATTCTGCTCTGCAGTAGTTATTTCCACTATTTTATCTTCCACCTCACTTATCCGTTCTTCTGCCTCAGTTATTCTGCTGTTGATCCCATCTAGAGTATTTTTAATTTCATTTATTGTGTTTCTAATCGTTGCTTGATTCATCTTTAGTTCTTCTAGGTCCTTGTTAACTGTTTCTTGCATTTTGTCTATTCTATTTCCAAGATTTTGTATCATCTTTACTATCATTATTCTGAATTATTTTTCAGGTAGACTGCCTATTACCTCTTCATTTGTTAGGTCTGGTGGGTTTTTATCTTGCTCCTTCTCCTGCTGTGTGTTTTTCTGTCTTCTCATTTTGCTTATCTTACTGTGTTTGGGGTCTCCTTTTTGCAGGCTGCAGGTTCTTCGTTCCCATTGTTTTTGGTGTGTGTCCCCAGTGGCTAAGGTTGGTTCAGTGGGTTGTGTAGGCTTCCTGCTGGAGGGGACTAGTGCCTGTGTTCTGGTGGATGAGGCTGGATCTTGTCTTTCTGGTGGGCAGGTCCACGTCTGCTGGTGTGTTTTGGGGTGTCTGTGGACTTTTTATTATTTTAGGCAGCCTCTCTGCTAATGGGTGACGTTGTGTTCCTGTCTTGCTAGTTGTTTGGCATAGGGTGTCCAGCATTGTAGCTTGGTGGTCGTTGAGTGAAGCTGGGTGCTAGTGTTGAGATGGAGATCTCTGGGAGATTTTCGCCGTTTGATATTATGTGGAGCTGGAAGGTCTCTTGTGGACCAGTGTCCTGAAGTTGGCTCTCCCACCTCAGAGACACCGCACTGACTCCTGGCTCCTCAATTTGGGATGATTTGTTGTTTATTCATGTATTCCACAGATGCAGGGTGCATCAAGTTGATTGTGGAGCTTTAATCCGCTGCTTCTGAGGCTGCTGGGAGAGATTTCCCTTTCTCTTCTTTGTTCGCACAGCTCCCGGGTCTCAGCTTTGGATTTGGCCCCGCCTCTGCATGTAGGTCGCCGGAGGGCGTCTGTTCTTCACTCAGACAGGACAGGGTTAAAGGAGCAGCCGCTTCAGGGACTCTGGCTCACTCAGGCCGGGGTGGGGGGCAGGGAGTGGCACGGAGTGCGGGGCGAGCCTGCGGCGGCAGAGGCCAGCGTGACGTTGCATGAGCCCAAGGCGCGCCGTGCGGTCTTCTAGGAAGCCGTCCCTGGATCCCGGGACCCCGGCAGTGACGGGCTGCACAGGATCCCCGGAAGGGGGGCGTGGACAGTGACCTGTGCTCGCACACAGGCCTCTTGGCGGTGGCAGCAGCAGCCCCAGCATCCCACGCCCGTCTCTGGGGTCCGCACTTTCAGCTGCGGCTCACGCCCCGTCTCTGGAGCTCCTTTAAGCAGCGTTCTTAATCCCCTCTCCTCGCGCACCAGGAAACAAAGAGGGAAGAAAAAGTCTCTTGCCTCTTCAGCAGCTCCAGACTTTTTCCCGGACTCCCTCCCGGCTAGCTGTGGCGCATTAGCCCCTTCAGGCTGTGTTCACGCCTCCAGCCCCAGTCCTCTCCCTGCGCTCCGACTGAAGCCCAAGCCTCAGCTCCCAGCCCCACTCGCCCCGGCGGGCGAGCAGACCAGCCTCTTGGGCTGGTGAGTGCCGGTTGGCACCAATCCTCTGTGTGGAAATCTCTCCGCTTTGCCCTACCCAGGTATGTGGGGAGTTTCTTGCCTTTTGGAAGGTCTGAGGTCTTCTGCCAGGGCTCATTAGGTGTTCTGTAGGAGTTGTTCCACGTGTAGCTGTATTTCTGGTGTATCTGTGGGGAGGAAGGTGATCTCCGCGTCTTACTCTTCCGCCATCTTCCCCGGAAGCTGAATTTATTGATATAGGGAATATGTAGCACACAATTTACAAGTAATAGTAACATAAATAATACTCTTCACTGTAAATTCCATAATGCCAATTGATTCTCATCGAATATTTTCGTTGATTTTTTAAAAAAAATGTTTTATCTGTGGACAATTTATGGTTACCATTGATGAACAGAGGCAATTCCAACATGAATATTGGTTGAAATTTTCTTTGCATTAAAGAGAAAGATGAAAGTAAAACAATGGAGATGTATGTCAGGAATTTATTCTTTCATCAAGGATATGAGAAACTTCATTGTTGAATCAGATAAAAATTTTTAATAGTTTTAAAAAGATATTTTCTCATTTTTTGCATTATTAACAATGTGACAACTACAGAATGACACATAAATTTGATGTGCATTATTACTATTTTCCCTATTACTTTAAAAAGTCTAGACAATTAAGAAGACAAACCCTATCTCTTGTACAGAGTGGTGGTAGTGTATGTATATGAGGTAAAGTATCTGCCTTCTCAAACTTGAGATCATAATTTTTGGTTCAATCACCCAACATGGAGGGCTAGTTATGTACCATGTATTCATGTGCTGGATCTTCTGGAGGATTGAGAAAAAAGTTACATAATGGTCAGTGCTTTGAAATTTGCTCTTGCCATATTCTATTCTTTGGGCAAATGGATTTACTAAGCTGTAACCCAAAAATACCAGACTTGAATAAAGGGACTAGAGTTCTCAGGGCTCTTTCTTATTCACAAGCTGATCTAGCAGCTTGATTATGTCAAGGTAGGTTGGCAATGAATTAGCTGAAGGTGGCATTTATGTTTTCTGAAGATCTCGGTACTAAAAAATCATTCTCATTGGCAAGATACTGGCACACCCCTTTCTCCTGCTTTCCACCTGCAGATTCTTGCATTGAAAAGGAAGAATGTTCTGCTTTAATTTTTCCAGCACACTAGTGCTTCCACTGGTGCCATTTTAACTTGGTTCCAGAATACCCCTCAGTCCAGGCTGCTTTAATCGCATCACAGCACGTTCCAATAATATTTCTTGGCTCATGTTTTTCTATTTGGCATCAGCAACTGTAAAATGAATGCTGTATTTTGTAGGGAGTCATGTGATTAAGCACTAGGTAAAACATCACAACTCTGGTCACCGTTTCAGCGGGGTACTCTGACAGGCATTAAGTTTCTGAAACACATTTCATGCATAGAGATTAATTAATTTACTGGAATTACAATTTTGCTTAATGATTAACTTGTAGTCCTAATTTATGTCATCAAATAGACCCTCTCTAGAAAATGTCAATGATAACCTGCCATGATCCAGGTCTTAGGAACTTCTCTAAAATCCTATATGTAAATGAGAAACATCTGAGTCTGAGGGCATTTTCCCTCCAATTTAATATTTTTTATAAAGGTGTGAATATCACTCTTTCTGTAACTTCTGAGTAAGTGAGGCTGAAGTGCAGGAATTTTTCAAAGCCATGCTACAGGCATGGAAAATAAAATTGCTATATACCAGCCACATCTTGCTGAGGTTAGAGTTAATTCTAATTACTAAAAATGGAGCTGTGAACAGCAGTTTCCAATTGCACAGGTGTGGCTGTCCACAGCACATTTAAATTATATAAAGATTAGTCCCCAGGTTCAAATATCTCTGTATTTCCTCCCAGACTGCTCTTTGAAATGATGCAGCTGGATATTGGGACCCATGTTCCCAAGTTGGCTGTCCTGCTGGGACATGTTTAAAGCCATATTCGCCAACCTACACTATTGCCGTTACTTCCACTGAAATCTACTGAGCTGATCTGTGTCTTTATTCCTTAGAACATACTTGCAGTTTTCAATTTGAGCTGTTTTTTTGTTTGTTTGTTTGTTTTCCCAGTTCACTACTACAAAGGCTTTACTGCAGTGTCATTCTAGACCAAGACACAGTCACTATTTATGTCATTGACAGCTTGCTGGGGTCCCTCATGTATTTGGGGTCTTTTCTTTCTCCTCCCCCCACTTTAGGCAAAGGCAAATGTCATCCTTCATCTTAAAGGTTAATGTGGATGGAAAAATCCCATGATCTCAAAGGCAGTGCAGTGATTTTCATGAGCATTAACACCTGCATCGTTTACGGAGGATAGACGGGACAGGTTTGCTTACCACCACATGCAGGCGCAGAAAATGAGGACAAGTGCTTGCTTAATCATTTCCCAGAGAAATATTGATAGAAATGCTACCTTTTTCAAATAGGCCTTTGAGAAGGACATGCTGACGGTTAAAAACACAGGTCTCCAATTACCAAATGAAAACTGAGCTACATACTGTGTTCACTGTATCCTTTCCCCTAGAAACTTCCATTCATGGGGACCTTGCTGTCTTTTCAATGTCCTTTCCTTCCTTCTTTTCTTGCCTCTTTTCTCTTCCTTCCCTCCCTTCCTTCCTTCCTCCCTTCCTTCCTTCTTTCCTTCCACACAAGTAAGTAAATTCCCTATTGGTAATTCAAGTAAGCTTTTGGTAGAATAGAACCATTTGTTATAAATGAATATGCCCAAGGTTGCCTTCACGGTCCATAGCTACAGGGGGTGAATATAATGAGACAATATTCAAATGTTGGAGTCAAGTATTCACTCATCTCCCTGAATGATTTTTCTCTGACCTATCATATTTGATCCTCTTAGGCATTAAAGCATCGGCCACTATAAAAGTGCAAGATATTGAATGCTTATTTTAAATCTGTCGGTTTCTCTCAATCTCAATAACCAGATGATTACATGGTATTTCACCTGTATTACTGCAGTAGCCTCCCGACTGGCCTCTGTGATTCCATTGTTACCGGTTCTATACAGATGGTCCCTGACTTACTGTAGTTGGACTTTACTCTGGTGCAAAAGTAGTACATATTCAGTAGAAACCATAGTTCAGACTTTGAAATTCGATCTTTTCCCAGGCTACCGATACATGGTAGGATACTCTTTCCTGATGCTGAGCAGTGGCAGCAAACCACAGCTCCCAGTCAGCCATGGGATGGCGAGGGTGAACAGCCAATATGCTTACAACCATTCTGTACCAGACATCCATTCTGTTTTTCGCTTTCAATGAAAGTTGAAAATGAAAGTATTCAATGAGCTGCTCAACTTTATTATAAAATAGGCTTTGTGTTAGATGATCTTGCCCAACCATAGGCTACTGTCAGTGTTCTGATCACATTTAAGGTAGGCTAGGCTAAGCTATGATATTCAGTAGGTTAAGTGTATTAAATATATTTCCTACTTACAATATTTTCAAGTTACGATGGGTTTATAGAGACATAAACCCATCGAGGAAGATCTGTAATTCATTCTACAGCTTACAGATTGAGCATTTAAGAATATAAACCAGATCATAACATAACGTGCATACCATACTTAGAATTAAAATCCAAACGCTTATCCTGGTTTACAAAGCCCTACATGGTCTGGCTCCCATTTACCTCTCCCATCTCATCTCCTCATTTTAAACTTCAGCTGCCATGCTCCAGCTACTCTAGCCTCCTTTCCATATTTATCACAAGTTAAGTGAGCTCCCATATTAGGACCTTTGCACATGGCCTTCCCCATGCCCAATTCACTTTATTCTCCCTGAAATTTACAGGACTGGGTCATTCATGCCATTCAGAGTTCACCTTCACTATCACCTCATCACTGAAGCTTTTCTTCACTACCCTAAATGTATTAGTTGTCCAGTTAATGACATCACCCAATTTTAATTCTCTGCATAGCTGTGAGCATTATTTGGTTTGTTCTTGTTTTTTAAATTTGTTTTATTTCTTTGTTGTCTATGATCTGGTTTTCCCTTAGCAGAATGTCACTTAACGACATGAGGAAACTTTTCTATCTTGTTCGATATCATATCCTCAGTGCTTAAAATGGTTCATGGCACATAGAGAGGCACTCAATAAATGTTTGGAAAATGAATAAATAAGTACGTGCAAGAAAGGCAAATATGCCACATGCCAAGAGAAGTCTGTCACAGTCCCATGCCCTCACTTCCCTCCTTACCCAGCTTAGATTCCATCACCATGAAAATCTCTGCCTGCATATTCTGCAGCTCCCTTGCCCCCTTTCCTTTCAGCCATTTTCCCCTGTTAATGCTTGGTAAATCCAATTATCCACCTCCTCTTAGCCAGCTAAATGTGGGTGGAAAGAAACACAAAATCATGCTGGCCAGTTCCACTTTGAATCCATGATCATAAACTTTAGATGGGATCTTAGTGCAGCCTGGAAATTATGCTACCATATTTAACCTATTCTAAGATTCATAGTTTTTCACATTTTAACATTTCTGAAATCAGGATGTAATTTACAGTCAGTGTCAATCCCCGTCATCAAGATGTCAGCTGTGATGTCAGAACTTGATTGCATTCCTGGGGGTATGGTTAACTGAGTGGCAACCCCTCTACTTTTTAGTCAAGAAGCTCTTTACGGATCATTTGAAGAAAAATCATGAATCGTGCTTCTGGTTTGAAAACCTTCCATTAACATTTTCTGGTAGCAGAAAACGCATAAGCATCAAACTTGCAGGAAGGGTATCTGTGTTCATATACCCAGTCCTCTCCTATCATTCTCTACTTGTCTTTATGGAAGTCTTAACGACATATTTTGAACAAGTCATATATTTAAATGGTTTAAAAATCAAAACAATTTATAAGTTTGCAGTGAGATGTCTTGCTTCCACCTCTGTCCATCCTCCTCATTCCTGCTACCCCTCCAACAGTTAACCTGTTTTATTAAATTTCTTATGTATCTTTCCAATGACACTTTATGCAAATATGAGCCAAAGTAAACATATATTCTATTTTATTCCTTTATTACCCAAAAGGTGTCATACAATGCAAACTGTTTTCACCTTTCTTTTTTCCACCTAACAGTGGATACCACAGGTCAGTACATGTTACTGCATAGAGTTTCCTCAATCATGTCTTCAGTTACACATATTCCATCGTGCAGATATATCACGGTTTGTTGAACTGACCCTTATTGGTAGTCACCTGGGTTATTTTCAATCATTTGTTGTTACAAACAGTGGTGCAATGAGTAACTTTATACACACGTAATTTTATAGCGATATATGATAAAATGAACCCCTATAGGTTGCTAGGTCAAAGGGAAAATGTATGTTTTGGATCAAATTGTGTTACCTAGAAAGATATGTTCAAGTCCTAACTTTTGAAACCTGTGACTATGACCTTATCTGGAAGTACAGTCTCTGCAAATGTAACAAAGTTAAAATGAGGTCATTTCAAGTTAAATTGAGGTTAAGTTAAAATGAGGGCCCAAACTAATCCAATGACTGTTGTCCTCACAAGAAGAGGGAGTTTAGACAGAGACATACAGGGAAGAAAGCCATGTAAAGATGGAAGCAGAGATTGAAGTGTTGCATCTGTAAACCAAGGAATGCCAATGATTGCCAGCAGCTACTAGAAGTTAATGAGGCAAGGAAGGATTCTTCCCCAGAGCCTTCCCCGTGGCCCTGTCAACACCTTGCTTTCAGACTTCTAGTCTCCAGAACTATGAAAAAAAGTCTGTCTTAAGCTACTCTGTGTGCGTCTCTTTGTTACTGAAGTCCTAGGAAACTAATACAGTGCATCTGTAATTTTGATAAATATTCCTGGTTTACCCTCCCTGGATATATACCACGTGCCCTGTTACCAGCTAAGCATGGCCATGATTGTTATCCTTTAGCCTCAGCAACAGAGAATATTGTTAAATTTCTCAGTTGCTGCCCTGCTGATCGGTGATAAATGATACGTCAGTGTAGTTTTAATTTATATTTTCCTTTTCATGAGAGGGAATCTTGTCATATGTTGAAAGACTATTAATATCTCTTTTTCTGTGAATTCTGTTTATATCTTTCACTGTTTTTAGTTTGTTATTGTCACTTTTCTTACAATTCATAATTATATTAAGGGATTAGTACTTTGTGATATGTACTGCAAATATCTTTTCCAGTTTATTATTTGTCCTGTGAAACAGTGATTTGCTAAATTTTTGTTTAGAGTAATTTATTAATCTTTTGTGTGGCTTCTGGAATTTGAGTCATAGCTGGGAAAGTTTTCTCCACTCCTAGCGTGTAAAGGATTTCACTTACGATTTCTTTCAGAACTTTTTTTTTCCTTCATAAGCAGTTCATTGGAAATCTTGAAAGGATAAAGTTGGATCTAACTTTATCTTTTTCCAGTTGGTATATAGTTTATTTCAACACCATTTATTCTTGAAATGTTACCTTTATCATATACTGAATTCTCATATATATTTGGATCTATTTCTGGAAATTCTGTTACATTGGCCAGTCTTTCTATTCATGTGCCAATAAAACCTGTCTTAATTTTTGAAGTTTTGTAATATATTCTAATATGTAGGCAAGCTAGTCAATTTTCCACCCACTTTCTCTAATGAACCCACTCCGGTTAAGCCTCCATCCCCACTAACTTACCCAAATTGCTCTTATCAAGATTTCCAGTGAACTCTGTGTTGCTAAGACAAATGGCTGGTTGTCAGTCCTTATCTAACTAGATCATTCAGTAACATTTGACATAGTTGAATAGTCCTTCCTTCTTAAAATACCTTCTTTGGGGAGAGCCTTCTCTTCCTACTTCACTGCTTGCTCCTTCCTACTCTCCCTTGCACACTCTTTCTCATTTCTCTGACCTGCACATGCCCCACGTGTCCCATGGCTTAGTTTTCTGACATCGTTTCCACCCTCCCCATACTCATTTTCTGGATGATTTCATCTGGGGACAAGGTTTTAAATACTATCTGTATCCTAATGATGACCACATGTTATAACTCCGACCAACTCCTCTCTCATGAACTCCAAACTCATATACTCAGCTGTTCATTCAACATTTCTACTTGTCCTCAAAATTTACTCCCCCCAAAACTGAATTAACGCTTTTCCTCCACCAAATTTGTTCTTCTTTCAGTGGAACAAATCAACAATTTTGGAGTAATCCTTAACTCTTCTTCTTTTGTCTCTCACACCTCACATCCACTTCATCAGCTTCATCTGAGCTCTGACTTCAGAATATTTCTGGAATCCAAACACTTCTCAGCATCTCCACTACTGTGCTCTGGTCCCAGCTACAGTCATCTCTTGCCAGAATCATCATAATGTCCTTCTACCTATTCTCTGCCTCCTCTATAGTCTATTCTTGCCATAGTGGTCAGAAGGATGCTCTCCACGGAAGTATCCCATCTTACTCAGAACAAAGGTCAAAGCCTTTATCATGACTCAAAGGCCCTAAATACTGTCATCAGCATGATGACCTCATCTCCTGCCACCCTTGCCCACCCTCTTCCAGCTGCAACACCCTGTTCTGTTCCTCAGACCTGCCAGCACATTCCCATTGCAAAGCTTTGCCACTTGATATTCTCTAATATTTCATTTCATTAAAACCTCACAACCATGCGCTGTGATGATTATTATCCTTATTTGGCAGATGAGAAAGCAAAGAGTGGAGAATATGTAAAGTTCTTTGCAAGTCTGTACAGTTGCTACCTGGCAAAGTAGCACTCAAATCCAGATCTCTTTGGTGGCTAATTCTATACTCTTTTTATCATAGAAACTTGCTGGTTTCTGATCCCACCTCTGTTGCTGTGTCGTTTGGATCACAAATCTGGGTAACATATCTTGGCCTTAGTCTATTTACCTGAGAAATGGGACTTCAGTGTAGATATTCTCAAAGTTTTGACCGATTCAGTTGCTCTGTGACTCCATGACTCTGAAAGTGTCCCCAGCAGTGCTCAAAGTGAGAATAGCAGTGATTTTGGTGAAGAGAGGAGTGTGCAGCAAAACATGGGCAGGTGTCGTTAGAGAGGGAACCTTACCACTGCAGACGTGGGGTGGCACTAAAGACTTACTTCGTATGGGCTTCCCTGGTGGCGCAGTGGTTGAGAGTCTGCCTGCCAATTCAGGGGACACGGGTTCGTGCCCTGGTCCGGGAAGATCCCACACGCCATGGAGCGGCTAGGCCCGTGAGCCATGGCCGCTGGGCCTGCGTGTCTGGAGCCTGTGCCCCGCAACGGGAGAGGCCACAACAGTGAGAGGCCCGCGTACCACACACACACACACACACACAAAAAAAACCTTACTTAGTACTACTTAGAAATATTCGTCTAGGTCTGTGCCTCTTGACTGTATATTATTTCAATTCAGTGCCTACGTGTAAATAAACCACCTTGTCTTTACAGGGTACTCTTTTCACCATCTCCATTGTCAAATCAGATAGTCATGGAGACATAAAAACTCGCTCTTCCCTAGACTTGTGAGCTCTAAGGACTTTCTGTTTCCATTCTTTAAACTTAGGAGGCTGGTCTAGCCACTCATCTCCCTAATTCCACTTACAGTCAGGACAGAAGTCACCCCAAAAGATATAAATCCACTGTGCCCCAATCAAACCTATCAGAGGGCCAGGGAGATGATACATTTCTTCCTGACTCTAAAAGCATTAGCGTCATCATACCAACATGGCTGCCTCCTACTCACCTGGGGCAGATCTTCCTCGCTTCTCCAGAGTTTATCAAGTGGCCGTGCTATCACTCCACCTGGGTTGCTGCTCCTGCCATTTTCTTGTGATGTCATCTGCTCTGCATGTAGCCAGTCCTCCTCTCTCCTAAGGCATGACTCTCAGGGGCTTGGAGCCAGGCCTTCCCCAGCTTCCTCCATTCTCCCACCTGGAGTCTCCTACAGTGCTGTTACCCTCTGGGAACTTGGTAAGTTCACCCGGGACTGGGAGAGAAGACAGTTTGATAGCGGATAACATCACTGCTCCATGCTTCTGTGGTAGAAATGAAACCACTTAACTTGGGGGGAAACAAGAACTCCTTCATTTCTTCATTGCCTTGTAATCAGATTAAATCCCCTGCAGAGCCTCATCCCACCTAGATGGCAAGAAATTAAAGCTCAGTTTTCATTTGGGGTACCTGCTCACCCTGAAATAAACAAAGTTCCATGCTTAGAGATGTTCCACGATCAAATGAGTTACCTAGGCCCAGCCTTCTAAGATTCACGTGGCTGCCACATACAACTGATCTGGGAGTGGCATTCCTGTAGACTATGAAGTGAATGGAAACTCTGGAAATGAGCAAGTATTTAATGAAACTATACTTACAATAATAAATAAACCATAGATAAAGCAGGAAAGAAAGAAAGAAATCCAGATGGTCTTTACTAGACCACCGTGATTTGTGATGCCCACTCTCCTCTTAACCCAGTCCAAATGCCCCATATCTCTGTTTTCTGCCAAGTGCTAAGGGACACTGTAACCTAGGACCAGAGGGCTCTCTGTGCTTCACCTGTCATAACCCAGTTAGTCCTCACACTACGTGGTCGATAGGGGCTACTGTTTCTCTCACTTCACAGAGATACAGAGATGAGTAACTGGTGGAAGTTTACATAGAAAGTAAGTGGCAAAGCCAGAATTTGAGCCCGGCTGCTACAGTTCCAGAGTCCATGCTCTGAACAAATGATGCTCTTTGTTAATCTTGTGTAAGCCCAAGCAGTCGGTGAGCTATGGCTCCTACTTCACAACAATGGAACGAAGGCAGGAGTGGGTTCTGTCCCTTGCTCATGGTTACTCAGCTACGAGAGTGAGAATGGAACCCAGGCCCCAGCCCAGACCTTGCCAGTCCCATCGCCCTCATTCTTTGTTTCTCTTTCATCCCTGCCTTCTTCTTGGTTCCTCTTTTTTAAAAAAGCAGATTCCCCCGAGAGGGTAATGGAACGCCCTGACTGTGTGTTTCTCAGCTTGCTCTTGTGTGCAGGGTATGTGCGGAAATGTGGGCAGTGGAGAGGCCCAAAAGAATTAAGTGACTAAGGTCGCCTATGCCTATGTAACTATGCCATGGCCCTCTTTCTTAACATTCATAGTCAGATATGGACCAACGTGATGTAGACAAATACCTGAAGAGATGGAAAGCCATCCATTGTTGAGCTCACTGAGAGAGAATATTCTGTCTCAAGCCCAGGCTAAAAATAAACTGTTGACAGTACGCACATCCTCCCTCACCCTGCAGTGTCTCAGGAACAGAGGCAGAATTTAATCATTTCATCCTCTGAAGTGAAGCCCTCTATGGTTTAATATGCACACATCACAGGTTTCAAATTTTGCTGCTGAAATTCAGTCTTCAACAAAAGCCTAGCTGTCTCTTTGACTTGAAATGTGTTTTAAAATGTATAATAAAGGTCTATTGAAACCAATAATGCATCTCCAGAAAATGCTGGTTTATCCCACACAGCCAATTCTCTTTTTCACAAACTCAATTTGTACTATTTGGTTGAAGAGACTGTTCGCTGAGCCCTGACATAACTGGGCGCCGAGGTTGACACTCATGCATGGAAAAATCTTTGGGAAAAATCATGTAATTGATGTCACTTGTCAGGTTTGTCAGGCCCTGCCTGGCTCCAGGTCTCTGCACGTCTTTTTTGCCCACAGTTAAAAGTGCTGGACCAACAGGGTTGGCTCTTCCCTAATCACTGGATGTAAGTAACTCCAGCCTAACTCTGATGGATGGACTGGGTATGGCAGGGGCTTCGGCCTCTGGGCCTTAGTTCTCCTGAATAGATTCATGCTATTTCTTTCTGAGACCTAATCCTTTTTAAAATTTTTATTGGAGTATAGTTGCTTTACAATGTTATGTTAGTTTCTACTGTACAGCAAAGTGAATCAGCTATACGTATACATATATCCCCTGTTTTTTGCATTTCCTTCCCATTTAGGTCACCACAGAACATTGAGTAGAGTTCCCTGTGCTATACAGTAGGTTCTCATTAGTTATCTATTTTATACATAGTATCAACAGTGTATATATGTCAATCCCAATCTCCCAATTCATCCCACCCACCCCCCTTTCCTCCTTGGTATCCATACGTTTGTTCTCTATGTCTGTGTCTCTACTTCTGCTTTGTAAGTAAGATCGTCTATACCAATTTTTTGATTCAACATATATGCGTTAATATACGATACTTGTTTTTCTCTTTCTGACTTACTTCACTCTGTATGACAGTCTCTAAGTCCATCCACGTCTCTACAAATGACCCAATTTCATTCATTTTTATGGCTGAGAAATATTCCATTGTATATATGTACTACATCTTCTTTATCTGTTCCTCTGTTGATGGACATATAGGTTGTTTCCATGTCCTGGCTATTGTAAATAGTGCTGCAGTGAACATTGGGGTGCATGTGTCTGTTTCAATTATGGTTTTCTCTGGGTATATGCCCAGTAGTGAGACTGCTGGGTCACAACCCAATCAAAAAATGGGCGGAAGACCTAAATAGATATTTCTCCAGAGAAGACACACGCATGGCCAACAAACACATGAAAAAATGCTCAACATCACTAATCATTAGAGAAATGCAAATCAAAACTACAATGGGTCAGAATGGCCATCATCACAAAATCTACAAACAACAAATGCTGGAGAGGGTGTGGAGAAAAGGGAACCCTCTTGCACTGTTGGTGGGAATGTAAATTGATGCAGCCACTGTGGAGAACAGTATGGAGGTTTCTTAAGAAACTAAAAATAGAACTACCAAGACCTAATCCTTGTACCTTGCTTCTAGTGCTGAATTTCCAGCTCCTATGTTAACATCCCTGTTCACCTCTCTGCTAAATGCCCTGATTCTTCAGAGAATGGAGAACCTCACTTGCTTATGCTAACCCTCCTTGTCCTCAAATCTAGGGTTTCTCAGCCTTGATTTGAGGCTCTTAATGTTTTGGCTCTAAATCATTCTGTGCCTTGCAGGATGTTTGGCAGTAGCCCTGGGTCTTCCCACTAAATGCCAGCAGCACCCTGAACCCAGTCACGGCAATAAAAATGTCTCCAGACGTTCAAATGTTCCTTGAAGGAGGCGGAGCAAACTGCCACTGGTTGAGAACTAGTGTTTTATTGCCATCCCGTGGAAATAAAAGGACTGATGCACTGTCCCTGCACCCCAGTACGGTTGCTGCCCCATAGAAATATAATGTGAGCCTCCAGTGTGAGTCACATGTGTAATGTTCAATTCTCTAGTAGATTGGCAAATTAACAAGAAACAGGTGAAATTAATTTGGATAATATATGCTACTTTATCCAATATATCCAAATTATTATTTTTATGCTAAATATTCAACATCTGATATGTATTTTACACTTATAGCATGTATCAATTTGGACTAGCCACATCAAGTGCTCAAAAGCTACATGTAGCCAGTGTTTTTTGGTTTTTTTGTTTTGTTTTTTTTGTTTTGTTTTTAACGTCTTTATTGGACTATAATTGTTCTTAAATGGTGTGTTAGTTTCTGCTTTATAACAAAGTGAATCAGCTATACATATACATTTATCACCACCTCTCCTCCCTCTTGCGTCTCCCTCCCACCCTCCCTATCCCACCCCTCTAGGTGGTCACAAAGCACAGAGCTGATCTCCCTGTGCTATGCAGCTGCTTCCCACTAGCTATCTATTTTACATTTGGTAGTATATATTAGTCCATGCCATTATCTCACTTCCTCCCAGCTTACGCTTCCCCCTCCCTGTGTCTTCAAGTGCATTCTCTACATCTGTGTCATTATTCCTGTCCTGCCCCTAGGTTCTTCAGATCCTTCTTTTTTTTAGATTCCATATATATGTGTTAGCATATGGTATTTGTTTTTCTCTTTCTGACTTACTTCACTCTGTATGACAGTCTCTATGTCCATCCACCTCACTACAAATTACTCAATTTCGTTTTTTATATGGCTGAGTAATACTCCATTGTATAGATGTACCACAACTTCTTTATCCATTCATCTGTCAATGGACACTTAGGTTGCCTCCATGTCCTGGCTATTGTAAGTAGAGCTGCAATGAACATTGTGGTACATGACTCTTTTTGAATTATGGTTTTCTCAGGGTATATGCCCAGTAGTGGATTCCTGGGTCATATGGTAGTTCTATTTTTAGTTTTTTAAGGAACCTCCATACTGTTTTGTGTAGTGGCTGTATCAATTTACATTCCCACCAACAGTGCAAGAGAATTCCCTTTTCTCCACACCCTCTCCAGCATTTATTGTTTGTAGATTTTTTGATGATGGCCATTCTGCCTGGTGTGAGGTGATACCTGATTGTAGTTTTGATTTGCATTTCTCTAATGATTAGTGATGTTGAGCATTCTTTCATATGTTTGTTAGCTGTCTGTATATCTTCTTTGGAGAAATGTCTATTTAGGTCTTCTGCCCATTTTTCGATTGGGTTGTTTGTTTTTTTTGATATTGAGCTGCATGAGCTGCTTGAATATTTTGGAGATTAATCCTTTGTCAGTTGCTTCATTTGCAAATATTTTCTCCCATTCTGAGGGTTGTCTTTTTGTCTTGTTTATGGTTTCCTTGGCTGTGCAAAAGCTTTGAAGTTTCATTAAGTCCCATTTGTTTATTTTTGTCTTAATTTCCATTTCTCTAGGAGGTGGGTCAAAAAGGATCTTGCTGTGATTTATGTCATAGAGTGTTCTGCCTATGTTTTCCTCTAAGAGTTTTATAATGTTTGGCCTTACATTTAGGTCTTTAATCCATTTTGAGTTTATTTTTGTGTATGGTGTTAGGGTGTGTTCTAACTTCATTCTTCTACATGTAGCTGTCCAGTTTTCCCAGCACCACTTATTGAAAAGGCTGTCTTTCTCCATTGGATACTCTTGCCTCCTTTATCAAAGATAAGGTGACCATATATGCATGGGTTTATCTCTGGGCTTTCTATCTTGTTCCATTGATCTATATTTCTATTTTTCTGCCAGTACCATACTGTCTTGATTACTGTAGCTTTGTAGTATAGTCTGAAGTCAGGGAGCCTGATTCCTCCAGCTCCGTTTTTCTTTCTCAAGATTGCTTTGGCTATTCGGGGTCTTTTGTGTTTCCATACAAATTGTGAATTTTTTTGTTCTAGCTCTGTGAAAAATGCCATTAGTAATTTGAGAGGGATTGCATTGAATCTGTAGATTGCTTTGTGTTGTATAGTCATTTTCACAATGTAGATTCTTCCAATCCAAGAACATGGTATATCTCTCCATCTGTTGGTATCATCTTTAATTTCTTTCATCTGTGTCTTATAGTTTTCTGCATACAGGTTTTTGTCTTCTTAGGTAGGTTTATTCCTAAGTATTTTATTCCTTTTGTTACAGTGGTAAATGGGAGTGTTTTCATAATTTCTCTTTCAGATTTTTCATCATTGGTGTATAGGAATGAACGAGATTTCTGTGCATTAATTTTGTATCCTGCTACTTTACCAAATTCATTGATTAGCTCTAGCAGTTTTCTGGTAGCATCTTTAGGATTCTCTATGTGTAGTATCATGTCATCTGCAAACAGTGATGGCTTTACTTCTTCTTTTCCAATTTGGATTCCTTTTTATTTCTTTTTCTTCCCTGATTGCTGTGGCTAAAACTTCCAAAACTATGTTGAATAATAGTGGTGAGAGTGGGCAACCTTGTCTTCTTCCTGATCTTCGTGGAAATGCTTTCAGTTTTTCACCATTGAGGATGGTGTTGGCTGTGGGTTTGTCATATATGGCCTTTATTATGTTGAGGAAAGTTCCCTCTATGCCTATATTCTGGAGAGGTTTTATCATAAATGGCTGTAGAATTTTGTTGAAATTTTTTTCTGCGTCTATTGAGATGACCATATGGTTTTTATCCTTCAATTTGTTAATATGGTGTATCACATTGATTGATTTGCATGTATTGAAGAATCCTTGCATTCCTGGGATAAACCCCACTTGATCATAGTGTATTATCCTTTTAATGCGCTGTTGGATCTGTTTGCTAGTATTTTGTTGAGGACTTTTTTTTTTTTTTTTTTTTTTTTTTTTTTTTTTTTTCTTTTTTGCGGTATGTGGGCCTCTCACTGCTGTGGCCTCTCCCGTTGCGGAGCACAGGCTCTAGACGCGCAGGCCCAGCGGCCACGGCTCACGGGCCCAGCCGCTCCGCGGCATGTGGGATCCTCCCAGACCGGGGCACGAACCCGTATCCCCTGCATCGGCAGGCGGACTCTCAACCACTGCGCCACCAGGGAGGCCCTGTTGAGGACTTTTGCATCTATGTTCATCAGTGATATTGGCCTATAGTTTTCTTTCTTTGTGACATCTTTGTCTGTTTTTGGTATCAGGGTGATGGTGGCCTCGTAGAATGAGTTTGGAAGTGTTCCTCCCTCTGCTATATTTTGGAAGAGTTTGAGAAGGATAGGTATTAGCTCTTCTCTAGATGTTTGATAGAATTCGCCTGTGAAGCCACCTGGTCCTGAGCTTTTGTTTGTTGGAAGATTTTTAATCACAGTTTCAATTTCAGTGCTTGTGATTGGTCTGTTTATATTTTCTGTTTCTTCCTGGTTCAGTCTTGGAAGGTTGTGCTTTTCTAAGAGTTTGTCCATTTCTTCCAGGTTGTCCATTTTATTGGCATATAGTTGCTTGTAGTAATCTCTCATGATCTTTTGTATTTCTGTAGTGTCATTTGTTACTTCTCCTTTTTCATTTCTAATTCCATTGATTGAGTCTTCATCCTTTTTTTCTTGGTGAGTTTGGCTAATGGTTTATCAATTTTGTTTATCTTCTCACAGAAGCAGCTTTTAGTTCTATTGATCTTTGCTATCATTTCCTTCATTTCTTTTTCATTTATTTCTGATCTGATCTTCATGATTTCTTTCCTTCTGCTAACTTTGGGGGTTTTTTGTTCTTCTTTCTCTAATTGCTTTAGGTGTAAGGGTAGGTTGTTTATTTGAGATGTTTCTTGTTTCTTGAGGTAAGATTTGATATAAACTTCCCTCTTAGAACTGCTTTTGCTGCATCCCATAGGTTTTGGGTCATCATGTTTTCATTGTCATTTGTTTCTAGGTATTTTTTAATTTCCTCTTTGATTTCTTCAGTGATCCCTTGGTTATTAAGTAGTGTGTTGTTTAGCCTCCATGTGTTTGTATTTCTTACAGATTTTTTCCTGTAATTGATATCTAGTCTCATAGCATTGTGGTCAGTAAAGATACTTGATACGATTTCAGTTTTCTTAAATTTACCAAGGCTTGATTTGTGACCCAAGATATGATCTATCCTGGAGACTGTTCCATGAGCCCTTGAGAGGAAAGTGTATTCTGTTGTTTTTGGATGGAATGTCCTATAAATATCAGTTAAATCCATCTTGTTTAATGGGTCATTTAAAACTTGTGTTTCCTTATTTACTTTCGTTTTGGATGATCTGTCCATTGGTGAAAGTGGAGTGTTAAAGTCCCCTACTATGATCGTGTTACTGTCGATGTCCCCTATAGTGGCTATTAGCATCTGCCTTATGTATTGAGGTGCTCCTACGTTGGGTGCATAAATATTTACAATTGTTATATCTTCTTGGATTGATCCCTTGATCATTATGTAGTGTCCTTTTTGTCTCTTGTAATAGTCTTTGTTTTAAAGTCTATTTTTTCTGATATGAGAATTGCTACTCCAGCTTTCTTTTGATTTCCATTTGCATGGACTTTCTTTTTCCATCCTTCACTTTCAGTCTGTATGTGTCCCTAGGTCTGAAGTGGGTCTCCTCTAGACAGCCTATATACGGGTCTTGTTTTTGTATCCATTCAGCCAGTCTATGTCTTTTGGTTGGAGCATTTAATCCATTTATATTTAAGGTAGTTATCCTTAAGTATGTTCCGATTACAATTTTCTTAATTGTTTTGGGTTTGTTATTGTAGGTTTTTTTCCTTCTCTTGTGTTTCCTGCCTAGAGAAGTTCCTTTAGCATTTGTTGTAAAGCTGGTTTGGTGGTGCTGAATTCTCTTAGCTTTTGCTTGTCTGTAAAGGTTTTAATTTCTCCATCGAATCTGAATGAGATCCTTGCTGGGTAGAGTAATCTTGGTTGTAGGTTCTTCCCTTTCATGACTTTAAATATGTACTGCCACTCCCTTCTGGTTTGCAGAGTTTCTGCTGTTAGATCCGCTGTTAACCTTATGAGGATTCCCTTGTTTGTTATTTGTTGTTTTTCCCTTGCTGACTTTAATATTTTTTCTTTGTTTAATCTTTGATAGTTTAATTAATATGTGTCTTGGTGTGTTTCTCCTTGGATTTTTCCTGTATGAGACTCTCTGCACTTCCTGGACTTGATTAACTATTTCCCTTCCCATATTATGGAATTTTTCAACTATAATCTCTTCAAATATTTTCTCAGTGCCCTTCTTTTTCTCTTCTTCTTCTGGGACCCCTATAATTCAAATGTTGGTGTGTTTAACGTTGTCCCAGAGGTCTCTGAGACTGTCCTCAATTCTTTTCTTTCTTTTTTCTTTATTCTGCTGTGCAGTAGTTATTTCCACTATTTTATCTTCCAGGTCACGTATCCAGTCTTCTGCCTCAGTTATTCTGCTATTGATTCCTTCTAGAGAATTTTTCATTTCATTTTTTGTGTTGTTCATCATTGTTTGTTCTTTAGTTCTTCTAGTTCCTTGTTAAACGTTTCTTGCATTTTCTCCATTCTGTTTCCAAGATTTTAGATCATTTCTACTATCATTATGCTGAATTCTTTTTCAGGTAGACTGCCTATTTCCTCTTCATATATTTGGTCTAGTGGGTTTTTACCTTGCTCCTTCATCTGCTGTGTGTTTCTCTGCCTTCTCATTTTGCTTAATTTACTGTGTTTTGGGTCTCCTTTTTGCAGGCTGCAGGTTTGTAGTTCCCGTTGTTTTTGGTGTCTGCCCCCAGTGGCTGAGGTTGGTTCAGTGGGTTGTGTAGCTTCCTGGTGGAGGGGACTGGTGACTGTGTTCTGATGGATGAGGCTGGATCTTGTCTTTCTGGTGGGCAGGACCGCATCCAGTGGTGTATTTTGGGGTGTCTGTGACCTTATTATGATTTTAGTCAGCCTCTCTGCTAATGTTGGGGTTGTGTTCCTGTCTTGCTAGTTTTTTTGGCATAGGGTGTCCAGCACTGGAGCTTGCTGGTTGTTGAGCAGAGCTGGGTTTTGCCGTTGAGATGGAGGTCTATGGGAGAGCTTTCACCACTTAATATTACATGGAGCTGGGAGGTCTCTTGTGGACCAATGTCCTGAAGTTGGCTCTCCTATCTCAGAGGAACAGGTCTGACACCTGGCCAGAGCACCAAGCCCCTGTCAGCCAAACAGCTCAGAATAAAAGGGAGGAAGAAAGAAAGAAAGAAAGAAAGAAAGAGAGAGAGAGAGAGAGAGGAAGGGAGGAAGGGAGGAAGGAAGGAAGAAAGAAAGGAGGGGAGGCGGGGAGATAGGGAAGAACGGAGGAAGGGAGGAAGGAGGGAAGGAGAGAAAAGAAAAGTTATTAAAATAAAAAATAATTATTAAAAATAAAAAAAAGAAGAGAGCAACCAAACCAAAAAAACAAATCCACCAATGATAACAAGCACTAAAAACTATACTGAAAAAATTAAAAAAAAGGACAGACAGAACCCTAGGACAAATGGTAAAAGTCAAGCTATACAGACAAAATCACATACACATACACACTCACAAAAAGAGAAAAAAAATAAATATATCGTTGCTCCCAAAGTCCACCGCCTCAATTTTGGGATGATTCATTGTCTTTTCAGGTATTCCACAGATGCAGGGTACATCAGGTTGATTGTGGAGATTTAGTCCACTGCTCCTGAGGCTGCTGGGAGAGATTTTTGTTTGTTTGTTTGTTCACACAGATCCTGGGGTTCAGCTTTGGATTTGGACCCTCCTCTGAATGTAGGTTGCCTGAGGGCATCTGTTCTTCGCTCAGACAGGACGGGGTTAAAGGAGCAGCTGATTCGGGGGCTCTGGATCACTCAGGCTAGGGGGAGGGAGGGGCACGGATGTGGGGCGAGCCTGTGGCGGCATAGGCCGGCGTGACGTTGCACCAGCCTGAGGCGCGCCGTGCGTTCTCCCGGGGAAGTTGTCCCTGGATCACGGGACTCTGGCAGTGGCGGGCTGCACAGACTCCCGGGAGGGGAGGTGTGAATAGTGACCTGTGCTTGCACACAGGCTTCTTGGTGGCGGCAGCAGCAGCCTTAGCGTCTCATGCCCGTCTCTGGGGTCCGCGCTGATAGCCATGGCTCGCGTCCGTCTCTGGAACTCATTTAGGTGGTGCTCTTAATCCCCTCTCCTCGCGCACCCGAAAACAATGGTCTCTTGCCTCTTCGGCAGGTCCAAACTTTTCCCCGGACTCCCTCCCGCCTAGCCGTGGCGCACTAGCCCCCTTCAGGCTGTGTACACGCCACCAACCCCAGTCCTCTCCCTGCGATCCGACCGAAGCCCGAGCCTCGGCTCCCAGCCCCGCCCGCTCCGGCGGGTGAGCAGACAAGCCTCTCAGGCTGGTGAGTGCTGGTCGGCACCGATCCTCTGTGCGGGGATCTCTCCGCTTTGCCCTCCGCACCCCTGTGGCTGCGCTCTCCTCCGTGGCTCCGAGGCTTCCCCCTCGCCCACCCCACCCCGTCTCCGCCAGTGAAGGGGCTTCCTAGTTTGTGGAAAGTTTTCCTCCTTCACAGCTCCCTCCCAGAGGTGCAGGTCCCATCCCTATTGTGTTGTCTCTGTTTTTCCTTTTTTCCTTTGCCCTGTCCAGTTACCTGGGGAGTTTCTTGCCCTTTGGGAAGTCTGAGATCTTCTGCCAGCGTTCAGTAGGTGTTCTGTAGGAGTTGTTCCACATGTAGATGTATTTCTGATGTATTCGTGGGGAGGAAGGCCATCTCCAAGTCTCACTCCTCTGCCATCTTGAAGGCCTCCCTCTAAAAAAGCAGTGGCTTTTGTATGGGCAGCACTGATCTAAATTCCTAAATACCCCTTTATTTTTCAATTCACTCCAAGCCTCAGAATAGTACAGTGATGTAAGCGAGGGCCTGAGGTGTCAGATGTACCTGGTTTAAATATTTCTGAATCTCTTTCCAACAGTATGGCCTTGAAATAATTATTTAATCTCTCTGAACCTCATTTTAATATTTGCGTTGGAGAAATAATAATATTGCTCTTCAAAAAGTTTTTATGAGTCTTATCTTAAATAATGTATATAGTGCCTAGAGCAGGTGCTTAATAAGTGGGACAGGTCCATTTTCTGTACTTATACTATCATCAGCTAACATTCGTATTAAGTTCCTCTAGTGCTAGCCTCTTGCTTAAAACAACACCAATGTTCCATCCTTTGGACACCATGCTCTGGGCCTAATTGGACACTCAGTGGGCATGTAAAACACTGACTCATCCCAGGGAATCCAAGTTCATCCCACTTGGTCCTGCCCAGCTGCTGTTAATTAAGCCATGTTTAGTGGTGTCTGCAGAAAATGACAATTTTAAAAAGTGACCCAGCCCTCTCAGTTTCTTTTGATTTCAGCTGGCATTGTTCCACCTTCACTGCAAGTCAGTAACGTGGGGTAGAAAAGAAAGCATTCTGGGCTGCATCTTTCCCATCAAGAGGTTCAGCTATATAGCATAGTCCTTTAAGCCACAATCCCACAATGCTGGCAGGTTTCATCTGCAGAGACACTACATCAACATTTTGGCCAACGTTAAAAGGAGAGCAAATGCCTAGACCAGTCTGGCTAGACAAGTGGCCGGTTAATCCATCCTAATGGATGGGATGCATAAAAGATAGAAATTCATTATCATGGCAGAGACAGCCCATATTATCTGTTGCATGGCCATGAATATTCATTTAGTACAGAACTCATATCCAGAGGTATTTGGGTCAGTTGTTTATGATGGGAAGCTGACAGTCTTTCTGTATAGAACTGATTTCTTCATAGTTTTCGTACCTTTGTGGGGGAGTTCCTCCTCCTGTCAGTCCCCTTTCACCTGTGTGCAAACACGCATTGGCCAACACAATATGCTAATTAATGCTATCCCATTTGGCCCTGGATTGTCTTTGTCAAAGCCTTAAAGTAGGTCATGTTTTCCCCTAATCACCAGGAAGTTATTGTGAGAAGTCTATCAGCATCAGCTGAGAGATGTATTTGAAGTATCTAAGTATGTGTCAGGCAATGGGGACTCCAGATGATTAAAGGAGCTTTCACTCTTCTGGACTTCACAGCTCAGGAGGGAACAGCATGTAAATAAATGATCACAATAAGATGCACAACTCATACTGTATAGAACTTCAGGAGCATGGAGAAAGGAGAAATTTTTCATTTTTTGTACATTTATTGAGCACTGTATCTCTGTGTTTATATCATGTAAGTATTTTTTAGATTGTACCTTTTCTAACCACCATGATTCTGAATTTATGCACATACTCAATTAAATCAGGCAAGTCCACAGGAAGACTCAACAACTTCAGCACTTGTGACTATTACACACACTCATTTCTCTGGCCAAATTAATGATGGGAGGGCTCTGGTTAATAGAGAGTTGCTGTATATATGCATAATATAATTTTAAGATTAGTTTTCACTTAAAGACTATAACACAATGAACTCTAAATTTGTTTTAAAATTAGTTTATTCTCCTGTTGCTAATTTAACTGCTCTTTAGTATCTTTCAGGGTCTTAGAATCTTCACCATATATATCAATAATAATTTCATGAAGAAATGTGAACTTACGGTGAATTGTGTATATATACATATATACACACACACACATATGTACATATGTATTTAAATAACATCTTAGCCAAAATCTTAGCTTTGCACATCAAGCTTTTCTTCTTCAAGTTTGTTTTGAATTCAGTGTCACAGTAGTACTAAAAGGTGGAAGTATTATTACAGTATTATTTTTCTCTTCTTACCAATAAGGTCAACTGGACACAAAAGATTAAGCAACTTGCCTGACCTTATGTAGAATAACTTTAACTGTAATGCCAGGACTATATTCCAAGTTTCCTGAGTCTCAGTCTTTGAGCCTAATCAGAGAATTGTTGTTTGGTTTACTTAAAATATGTCTAAGTTTTAAAGGGTGTTTCTCAACAAGTTTCCAGCCTTTTAAATATTCTAAAAACATCATTCTTTATCTGTTAGTTGAGAAACTTCAAATTTGATATAATCAATCATTATTGACTGTCTACTAGGTATAAAATGGGCAATTACAAAACAGCCAGGAAAATTGCTTTCCTCAAGTAACTTACAATGTAAATATTGATGCATAAGATCTCCTTAGCATAGGGTAGAATAATTATAATAGTTATCATAAAGAATGTGTTGGTTGAAAGTACTATTGGTGAGAATTCACTACTTGGCATTCTTGGTCCTAGTGTCCCTGTGATGTGTTGGCAAGAGGATAGACATATAGACCAATGGAACAGAATAGACAGTCCAAAAATATACCCACATATCTATAATCATCTGATTTAAAGCAAAGTTGTCACTAAATCCAAGGGAGAAAAGGATGGCATTCTCAATAAATGGTGCTGAGTTACACGGATATTCATATTAGAAATAAATGTAATGTGATACCTCCCTCACACCATACAGAAAAGTAATTTGAGGCGAACCACAGACCTAAGTGTGAAAGGCAAAGAAATAAAGCATCTGGAAGATGACATAGGAGAATATCTTCATGTCCTTGGAGTAGGCAACTATTTTTAAAATATAACTCAAAAACATTAACCATAAAAAAATTTCTAAAACTGTCTGTATCTTTACATAGTTATAAAAAGCAGCGCATAAACATACCCTAGTGTAAACCACAGAGAACAGATGAGTTAAAATGGATAATCCATTTAATTCAATAAAGGAAACAGTAACTTGGCGTTCAACTTATATATTCCAAATATTCACTCACCCCCACTCACAAAAATGTCAAGCCTAATAAAATACAGATTACAAAAAATAAAAACAATCAATCAATTGGTCAATCAATAAAATGGTCTCTATTAAAATTAAGAACTTTTATTCACCAAAATTATCATTAAGAGTGAAACAGTAGTCACAGTTGAGAAATATATTGCATACATATATCTGACAAAGACCTCTTTTCACAATACATAAAGGACATCTACAAGTTTTTTTTTTTTAAAAGGCAAATGACTGAACTAAAAGTAAAATGGGAAAAAGACTTGAAGACAATATACAGGTAGTCAATTAGCATGAGAAAAGGTGCTCAACATCATTAGTCCTCAAGCAAATGCAAATGTAAAGCTGCAGTGAGATACCACTATAACCCTACCTGAAGCCCCCAGATCAAGAGGTCCGATAATATGATTTGTCAGTGAGCGTACAGAGCAACTGAAACTTTTACTGCTGGTAGGAGTATAAATTGTTACAACTGCTTTGAAAATTCTTCAGTGGTATCTGCTAAAGCTGAACATATGTATGCATAAGAATCAACAGACATGCAAAAGAAAGTTCATCATACCTTTATTCACAATAGCCCCAAACTGTAAACAAAATAAATGCCTAACAGTGGGAGAATGGGTAAATATGGTCTATGCACACAGTGGAATAATACACAGAAATACAAAAGATAAATTATTGTTATAGTTGTATGAACACAAATTAATCTCACAGGCAAAGTATTGAGAAAAAGAAGCCCAACACAAAAGTAGTACATATTGCTTGATTCCATTTATATGAAGTTTAAAAACAGGCAAAACTAATCAATGGTGATATAGGTCAAAGAGTGATTGTTTCTGGATGAGCATATGGACAAGAAGGGGTCACCAAGAAGTTCCAGAAAACAAGAGAGTTGAAAGTGTGCTATATTTTTTCCTAGTTGTGGTTCTAAGGGTGTAGATACATCAAAATTCATCAAATTGTATACTTCAGATTTGTTCAATTTACTGTACATTTTGTATTATGTAGTAAAGAGAATAACAGCCCCCTGAAGATGTCCACAACTTAATCCCTTGGATTTGTGAATATATTCCTTATTTGATAAAAGGGAGTTTTGCAGAAGTAATTAAAGACACTGAGGTGGGGAGATTATCTAGGACTATTTGAGTGGACCCGATCTATACACATCAGCTCTTAAAAGTTGAAGAGGATAAGAAGAATGGGTTAGAACTCTGAAGCATAAGAAGGACTCAATCCACCACTGCTAGCTTTGAAAATGGAGGAAAGGGTCCATGAGCCAAAGAATGTGGGCAGCTTAGAATCTGGAGAAGGCAAGGAAAAAGATTCTCCCCTAGAACTTCCAGAAAGGAACATAGCCCTGATAATGGCTTTATTTTAGCCCAGTGAGACCCCTGTCAGCTTCCTAACTTACAGAACTATACCATGATACATTAGTGTTGTTTGAAGCCACTAAGTTTGTGGTAGTGAGTTATGGCAGCCATGGAAAACTAATATACCTCAACAAAAAAAGTAAAAGGATATTACAAACAAAGCGTTCCTATATCTCTTTCTTTGAAGGGTCTTAAAAGTGACACTGCTAACCACTTGTGAAAGCTGGTTACTCTGTCTATCCCTGGAGTGCTCACAGAATTCCATTTTACTGCTATTCCCCTGTCTTATCTTTCATCCCCACTGGATTGTGAGTTCTCTGAGTGCATCTTCATATTGTCCACAATTCCAGGCACTGTACGTATGTACATTCTATAGTGTAGATGCTCCATACGTGCTTGGTAAATTAAATTACATTACACCATTTATCTGTATGAGAGGCAGAGACCAAGACAGACAGGATCGTGCTAATGTGTTCTTTGAGTCAACTTAGCAAGCTCTCCACTGCAAAGACACATTCATGTTAGTGGTTCTAAATAATGAGGCTGAAGTTGTTTAAAACAGCAGGCTGGCATCAGATGAAACATTTCCATATCATTCTAGATTAAATAAAACATTTACCATTTCATGCTTTCTTTCCTGGTAATTTTTGCCTTGTCCTTCATGTTAGTGATTTGTTCCACATGGCCACTCATTTAGGATAACAGCAAGCCAATAGGCATGACAAAAAGAGACGTGTCCATACCTGATCACTAATATTCCATTACGCTTCCTTGAGCTGCGGGCCTGGTAAAACTGTCAGTGTCTTTAAGCAAAGGAACTGTGTTCAAGTCTACGTATTAGGAGTTCAATAACTGCAGTAGCAGTAATCAAATTATATAGTAAGTGGAGCGACATGGCTATAAAGGGAGGCCACCATCACAAGGAACTGTTTTCCCTGTGTCCAGTCAAACAACAAATATTTTTTAGCCCGTATTATATGTACAGCCCTGTGATAAGTACTGTGGGGGGATATGAAAGACAGATTCCTTGTACTTCAAAAATGTATAATACAATTGGGGAAATAAAACATTTAAGAAAGGTAACACAGGAATGGGACCAATACATAGTATAAAATTTCAGAAGAGGGAGGGAGCATTTGGAAAGGATTCAGGGTGTTGGTAGGAGTCAAGGCAGGAGTTATACTTTGGAATTAAAGGTGGAAAACTGAGGTGGTATGGTAGGGAGTTGTGCACAGAATATTCCAGGAACAATTTGCAGCCCCATTTATCTAGAGCAGGGTTTCCCATTCTCAGCACTATTGATGTTTGAGATCGTAATTTTTTATGGGGGGGTTGTCTTGGGTATTATAGGACATTTAGCAGCATCTCCCCCAAAGCTATGAAAACCAAATGTGCCCTCTGGGGGTAAAATTGCCCCTTGCTGAGAACCAATGTGCTGGAGTAAACATTCCCAGAGGGAACTCATGGGAGTTACATGGCATGACAAGGAATTTGGATTTTACTCTATGTTTATAATAGGGAACCACTGAAAACATTTGTGCTGAAGACTGGCAGGCTGAAAACTGTAGTTTGAAGGGAATTTATCTGATTGAGATCCCCTCCCCAAATTGGAGCAAGGCATTGTGGGAAAATGGAAGAGCAACCCAAATCCTATCACAATAGTCCAAGCACAAAATGATGAAGATTGGTAGCCACAGGATTAAAGAGGACTCAGTGCCTGCAGGTGTTCTTAATGCCCTACAACTTTAAAGTACTTTTATATTTAGATCAGCATTTCAGCATCGCATGGCATGTTTCATCTGAATACCAAGTTCTCAGAGACACTTCCCCTTTTAGGATAATAAAACAGCAGAACTCCCTGCACCCACTCATGGGCCTCCCTGGAGAGAAGAACAGCCACCAGCAGCGTCTAAAGCAATCTGTAGCTTGGGAAGCTTGGCTGGGAACGCTCCACCGCCTGATGGCTAGGAAAAGCAGTGTAGGCAGCACAGGACCCAACATGTGGGGCAAATCCTCTGGTACCACCCTTGAGGCCCCTGGAGAGAAGACAGCAACAACTTAGAAGCCTCTAGAAGCCACCAAGGCAATAACTTTCTTGTACTCCACTCTATACATTTCAAGTTTATATCTAATTATGGTAAAAAAAATTTTTTTAACAAGTACTTTTTTTTATTTCTTTTTTCTTCCTTGTGAAATAGCAGTGAGAGGAAAAGGGGAAAAAAGTGTGTCTTGGGCTCTGCATTCTGGTGGGAGTTTCCTAAGCTCACTGAACCAGGCTGAAATATTGGGAAGCCTATAAGCATGGCTAAGCTGCATGGAGGGCCACTTTCTTCATGATCTAAAAATAACACTGATGCATTTAGAGGAGTGTTTAAAAACATATGTAATGAAGATGTTTATAAGGAAAAAAAACAGGCTTAAACAGAAAGGTTACTAAAAATTGAGGAAATTTGTGAAATATAGCGTAATAATATAAAATGAGTAATTTCAAAAACATAGGAAATACTTTAATAAATATTTCAGTTCTCAAACTTGAAAAAATTTATCTCAGTAATATTTTAATGAGAAATTTAATGAAAGAAAACTTCAAGTGTTATTGATAGGTTTAAAAATAAACGTGAATGGGACTTCCCTGGTGGTGCAGTGGTTAAAAATCTGCCTACCAATGCAGGGGACATGGGTTCAATCCCTGGTCCAGGAAGATCCTAAATGCTGCAGAGCAACTAAGCCCATGAACCACAGCTACTGAGCCTGTGCTCTAGGGCCCACATGCTGCGACTACTGAAGCCCATGCACCTAGAGCCAGTGCCCTGCAACAAGAGAAGCCACCACGATGAGAAGCCCGTGCACTGCAACGAAGACCCAATGCAGCTAAAAAGAAACAAAAAACCTCGAATGAATGGACACAAGAGTATATACCTTAGTGGAATGGTTAAATGAATATAGAAGGTGTGATTTCTTCCCCATTCAACTCACTGAATTCTGAATATTGGGGGGGAATACAGCAACATGATTTTCAAGTTAATTGAGAATTCCTGTACAATTGAGATTACCCTCCCTCCAAAGCTCTAAAAAGGTGCAAAATAGAACAGGAATATCATAGACCTCTCAAATGTTAAAACTTGAAAGAAAAAACAAAAAAGCTAAGCTAGTTAAAACAGAAGTTATGACTGCAAAAACAGAATTCTGGCATAGGATATCTTAAAAAATAAACCATTGCAAAGTGGTATTTCAAATAAAACATTTTCTGAATAGTGAAAAAAAGCAACACTGAAATTCAATAGATAGGTGTTCATATTTAGGACACACTGATAGAATTCAAGAAATCTCTTCAAATAGGTTAAAATTTCCACAAGGACAGTAACTACATATATTCTGTTATTCTACACATCGTTACCCAGTAAAGTGATGGCAAATGACAACTCTCAATCAACAACTGTCTGAAATTAAATTCACCATAACCCATCAGTAAAATGATTTGTCAAAGGAATGAAGTTCATGGTATCATATCACAGGTTGAGGATATGTTCTCCCCAACAGAGAAATAGTGTATTGCCTTGGAGCATGAGCTCAGGACTCAGACAACTGGGGTTCAAATCCTGCCTTCACATCTTCTAGGTATGTGACCTTAGGAGATTCATTTATTTTCTGTGCTCCAGTTCCCTCGATTATAAAATGGGGCTAAAATAATTACAGAGGAATTGTGCATAATTAATGCATCATATATAAATATATATAAATACTTCATATACATATACTTGATAAATAAAGAAATGTTATTGGAATGGTGAATGCAAATTAAAGTAAATCACTTAATATTTTTAGTACTAATTTTTTAAATATTAGAATTTTCTATGTGCTGACTATTTAAAGGGACCTCCTAGGAAATCCTTTGGCACTATAAAGTCACCTTCTAATTTGTTTAGTAGCCAGGGATTTTAATATATTGATTTACTGAAAGCAGGAACTTTCCCTCAATCATGGGTCACTTAGGAATCAGCAATGGGAAGGAAAAGCACAGTCTGGGATCAGATCTCACCTGTGACACTGATTCTGTCTATGATCTTGCTTCCCTGAGCCTCATGCCCTTGCCTATAACAAAGAGATGATGTCCACCTCCCTTGTTAAGAAAATTAACATGTTTGTCCTCTACTGCAGGGTCTGGGCCACAAAGAAGTTTAATGTCCCATTTACCTGTCTCAAGAAAAGAGACTTTGGTCTGTGTTACCATGTGGGGTCCTCCCTCATCCTAGAAAATATCAAAAATCTGTGAACTTCTGAGAGAAAAGTTTTCATTCTCCATATATATATATATAAATGCAAAAATATTTCCATATCAATGACAGTCAGTCTCAAATGCATGTCTGTCAGTCAACTTTACTTTTCCCATCATGTACATCAAGTAAATGGGCTTGATTAAAGTGGGATGCCAAGCTAGGTGGGGAAGGAGCAGCCAAAATATTACAGAACAAGGTCCTGCATGATTTTCAAGGATGAGGCACAAGTGCTTTGTAGCAACCATTTCCTTGGCCCATGAAACTCTTTTTTTATTGACTACAGAATATAGACATACTGTCAAAGGATTTAAATCAATTTTATACAATATCTTTCTTGAACTACCATTACTGCAACAAGATTCATATCTGCAGCTGATTTGGAGACAATTGTGACTAAAATATCACAGCTGCAGCTCTTATTGAAAAAGTCCTCTCTGTAGATTGTTATTTTTTTGACTTAAAAGCCTAATACCACAGAGAAACGAAATCCCATTTTGCATCTGCCTTTTTAAATGTAGGCTTTTAGCTATCATAATTCCTAAGCCAAGGTTCACACATATCACCTTATTCCAAACAGAACTTGGGGATTAACGGTCTGGTATTAAAAGCGGAAACGAAAATGCAATTGCTTTGGAAAACGCTTAAGTACAGTGATACCTGGCTGAAGAAAAGGACTTAATACACAGCAGAAAAGCTAGCTTTGCATTAGTTATCAGTGCAATGATGTTGGAAAGTAATAGATCATTCTTCCATTTACTGGCATTCTGAAACTATGAATGTAATTCATGTGTTTAACCCTTGATAAATTGGGTTCATTTACTGCACCACTGAGAATCAATAAAAAAAGACCAATCCAGGTGTCTCCCCTTCTTCACCTCTGCTAAACACTAAGCTTCCTGATGGCTGGGATTCCAGGTTATTAGCCTTCATAAATCCATAATATTCAACCCATATCTGGTCATCAGTAGGTCTGTCCAATACTGTCCAGGCGCTGGGTACACAAAAAAGAAGAAATGACTCTTGCCCTCAAATACTAGAAGGAAAGGGAGATGTAATCAGTTAATTGCAAATAAAGATGTCTTATAGTACAAGTAATAGAAAGTTGACATCTAGTTTTAGACCAGTTGGAGAACAGGTAGAGACTTCCTTCCTTCCCTAGAATCTTAGAATTTCCATAAAAGGGAAACAAAGGTTAATGTGCTTCAAAACAAGTTTACCAAATAAGATGAAAACATTGTGAAACACTTTCAGAATAAGATGATCTGGCCTCTGGACATGTGTTTGTGGAAGGAGGGCTGCTGAAGACCAAGAGAAGGATTAGGGAATAAAAAGTAGACTACAACACGAGAGGACTAAGGGGACATTGTGGGGGTTGCTAGAAATAGTTTTCTAGTCATTCCCTTTTCTCTCTAATAGATCATCTGCACAATAGCTGTCATGGGAGAGAGAAGTAGCAAATCCAGTCCAATACCAGCCATAGGCAATAATCTCATATCAGCATGGAAATTGAATGGCAATGGATAGATGATCACATCAATAACTGCAGACACGCTGATCTGTCCCAGAGCATTCTTCTCCCTGCTTCCTAGTCCTTCTGTCTACTATCAGGGGACCAAGTTAATATAAAAGAGAGTGGAAGACCCCAGAAAAGAGTACTACCTGAGACTGAGGTATTAGGAGACTCCTGGAGTCAAGAGATACAAGGTGAGGGAGATGTAAAAAAGGAAAAGCTAAGCTATAATCTGAGCTAATGTACTGGAAGATTCGATTGAGAAACTATTTCAGAAGACATCAAGACAAGATAGATCAGGAATTCCACTACTAAAATGGGGTCTCTAGGATCTCTGAGAACATGTTCCCCAGAGAAATAGGCATAATTGGTGAGTATTTCATATATATCTGAAAGATATATGTGAAGTCTATATAAGAAATATAATGTATATGAGAAGCCACTTAAGATCTCTAGAAATTGTTCTAACTGCATACAGCAAATGAGGAGTCATTCATTCAAGAAAATCTACTAAATCTCAGTAAGAACAGCTGGAGTGTGGCACTTGAGTCACAACACACTCCTTTTCTAACTGCACCTCAGCCTCCTCAGCTCAGTATGATGGAACATCTATTCTGTCCAGATGTGGCCAGGAACACAGGGTTCCTTATCCTCTCAGCTCAGAGTCAAGGTATCTCACTGAGAGGGGAAGACCCTGAGTATGTCTCACCACCCCTCGCTCCAAGTTGCAGAAGCTAAATTCCTGGCAAATGCTGCTTTCCCCATCCAGCTTCTACTTGTAAGGTGGAGGCTATATGCCTGGGGTGGCAGGCCAAGAATACCAGGCCCCACTTACTCTTACCCCACTTGTTTGTAGGGCAGAGGTTACCACATTGGGAGAGGGAAGCTGAAGAGATCAGAAGCTAATGCCCACACCCAGATCCCTGCTAGCAAAGCAGGGTTCCACTCAAGAGAAGCAAGCCACCGTCCCCCCACTCAGCTACAGAGCTGTGGCTCAGAGATTTTTTCCCAAGCAGGATGACATAAAATGAACTCCATGTAAGAAAAAAAAGCAAAGAGATCCATACCTAGACATTGGATAGTAAAAATGCTAAAAGTCAAAGACCAAAAGAAAAATTTGAAAGCAGTGAGAGGAAAAGGGCTCCTTACAAACAAGGAAACCCCAATAAGTTTAACAACCGACTTCTCATCAGAAATAATAGAGACCAGAATGCAGTGGGTGACATATTCAAGTATTTAAAGAAAAGAACTGTCAATCAAGGATCTTATAGCCAGCAAAAAAAATCTTTTAAAAGTGAAAGGGTGGGCTTTCCTGGTGGCACAGTGGTTAAGAATCTGCCTGCCAATGCAGGGGACAGGGGTTCTAGCCCTGGTCCAGGAAAATCCCACATGCCATGGAGCAACTAAGCCCGTGTGCCGCAACTACTGAGCCTGCGCTCTAGAGCCCATGAGCCACAACTACTGAGCCCATGCGCCACAACTACCGAAGCCCACGTGCCTGGGGCCCATGCTCCACAACAAGAGAAGCCACAGCAATGAGAAGCCCGCACACCGCCACTAGAGAAAGCCTGTGCGCAGCAATGAAGACCGAATGCAGCCGAAAATAAATAAATAAAAGTAAATAAATTTATTTTTAAAAAAGTGAAAAGGAATAAAGATATTCTCAGATACACAACTAAAGTAATTTATTACTAGCAGAGCCATTTTAGAAGCAATACTAAAAGGAAGTTCTTCAGGCTGAAAACAAATCCAGATGGAAATTCAAATCCAGAGGAAAACAAGGAGCACCAGTAAAGGTAGTTACATAATTATTTTTAAAAAAACCAAGCAGTATATATGCATATTTATTTTTTGTTCTCTTAAGTGATTTAAAAAGAATCTTTGTAAAGCAATATATATATATATATGTCTAGCTTCTCTGGTCTATAACATGTAATATGTCTGGGCTGTAACATGTAACATGTAATACAGTTGGCAAGAATAGCACAAAGAGGGTGGTGGAAGTTCTACTGGAGGAAGGAAATGACACAGGGACAAACAAGGAGAGCCTGACATGGTGCATAAGGTTAATGTAACAAACTCCATAAATATATCCTTGCTCTCCTTTCTTTTCTCAGGCGCTACAATAGACATGAAAATCTATAAAGTAATTATGACAATGTATTTTTAGGTTTCTTATCTCTATAGATGCATTGCATTTAACAATAATAGCACAAAGAGAAGGAGAAAGGGGAAGCAGAACAGAGGTGTATGGAGCAATGTTTCTATATCTTACAGGAAATAAAGATCCTCTTGTCAGTTGAAGTCTAGTTTTGCCATCCTGCAGAGGTAGGGTCATTCATTACTGCTACTGAAAACTCTCAGTTTTCAGAGGTTTCTGAATTTTTGAATCGTGAATAAGGAACTACAGACTGTATGATTTTAATAAATGTAGAAGATACTGCAACATGCTGAACATAAGAGATATACTTAGAAAGTGGGAAAGTATAAGAATGGAAAAGATATACCAGGCATATCAGAAATGAAATAATTCTGACAAAATTAGATGAAGGGAAATTATCTGTTATCTAGATAGAGAAAGGCATGTATCTACTGTTATATACTCAGAAATGGAAAACTGGAATAATAAATCAAAATAAAACATATGTAAGCTCCCCCACAGACTCTAATATAAAGTGATAATTGACAAAATTATGGGGAGATAGATAAACTAGTAATTGCAATTACAGATTTTAATATGGCCTTCTTGGTAACTGTTAGATCAAGCAAAAAAAATAAGGTAGGATAAATAACACTGGAATAACACAATTAATAAATTCAATTTAAAAGCTAAATATAAAAATTTAAATCAGTAAACACAGAAACTTCATCCTTTGAAATTATAATCGTCACAGTAATTGATGACATATTAGACCACATAGTAAGGAGTAGAAAAAGAAAATATCAGGAGATGCAAGTTATTGATAATTTTCTAGCTCTTGCACTGGATGGAAGGCTCCAAAGTGTCCACTATATTGTATATAAATAAGGGAATATATAGATAGATCAAAAAAAGGTAAACCAGCAAATAAAAGAGTGTCCTGCATTGAAAAAGTTATAATGTTATGAACCAAGAATTGTAATTAATCAAAATCTTTGCACCTGAGGTACAAAAAAAGTAGAAAAATTAATTGTATTTTTTCACTGCAAGTCTTACACATCAGGGAAGATGGTGGAATAAGAAGTGGCGGGAATCTGTCTCCCCTTCCTAATCATACTCCCCTACCTAACCATACTGGCAGAATGTATCTGATGTAATTATTTTGAAACACTGACTGAAGCGGCTTCCAGGGAATTTAAAGGGCCAGCACTGTGTTTTTCCCCGCCTTCATTTCCCCCTTTTCCTTCTTTTGGGAGCCAGACATATAAAGATCAGGACATTCAAAACCAACTGCATGCGTAGGGGAAGTTAGGATGCCACTTATCCCAGGGAAAGGCAGAGGCTCAGAAAAGACCTGAAAAGCCTGTGAGTTTACACCTCAGTCTGACTCTTGGCACAGATCCATCCCACAACAACTGAACAAACAGAACAAACAAAGAGCAAACCCTGGGAAAGAAAGAAAACTTTTCCTTTAAGATAAGAACAATTCAAGGATGCCCTCTTTTACCACTTCTACTCAACATAGTATTAAAAGTTCTTACCAGAGCAGTTATGCAAGAAAAAGAAATAAAAGTCATCCAAATTGGAACAGAAAAAGTAAAATTCTCTCTGTTCACTGATCACATCATCTTATATACAGAAAACCCTAATATTCCCCCCACAATTGTTATAATTAACAGACAAATTCAGTAAAGTAGTAGGACACAAATCAGTGTGCAAAAATCAGTTACATTTTTATACACTAACAATGAATAATCTGAAAAGGAATTTAAGAAGAACAATTCCATTTACAATAGCACTGAAATGAATAAAATGCTTCAGAATGAACTTAAACAATAAGGTGAAAGACTTGTACACTGCAAACTACAAAACATTGCTGAAAGAAGTTAAAGAAGATGTAAATAAAGACACCTCTGTTCACAGATTGAAAGACTTAACATTGTTAAGATGTTGATAATACCCAGAGCAATCTACAGATTTAGTGGAATCTTTATCAAAATCCCAACAATATTTTTTTTTGCAGAAATAGAAAAATCCATTCCAAAATTCTTATTCCAAGGGACACTGAATAGTCAAAATAATCTTGAAAAAGAAGAAAGAGTTGAATTCCACTTCTAGATTTAAATTTTTGCTGCAAAACTAGAGTGATCAAAACAGAGTAGTACTGGCATAAAGACAAACATACAGACCAATGGAATAGAATAGAGAACCCAGAAATTAACTCTTGCATATACGGTCAAATGATTTCTGAGAAGGAAGCTAAGACTACTCAATGAGGAAGGAGGGAAGATGCGAAGAACATGTTCCCCAACCAGAGGCTATAAAATTTAAAATTGATAGCAAAAGCATAGCTGACAAAAAAATCCCATTTTTCTTTAATTCAAATACGCTTTTTACTAAGGAAAGTTCAATTAAAAAAAAAAAACTAAAATTTTAAACCCTATAGCCTAATGATAACTATAGTGCGACAAGTCAACTTTTTAAAACGCAGCTAAAGCTACTATCAGTTATTGGCTTGAATTCATACATTAGAAAACTAACAAACAACAATAACAATAAAACAGTGAAAGCAAATGATCTAAGCTCGCTATACCAAAAACTAGAAAAAGCAAAAGGTAAGAAGGAAATATTAAAGTTAAACATATAAACCAAGAAATAAAACAAAAGGAACTGCTAAAGATGATGCACAAATTAAGCTGATTCTTTAGAAAGAATATGAGATAGAAAAACTTTGGCAAGACAGAGAAAAAAATTGATACAGATATTTAGTGTATTAAAAGGGAGAAATACCTACATATATAAAGCAAGAAAAACAATATAACAATTCATTTGCAAACCTAATTAATATAGATAAACTTTTGGAAGAAATATAAAAATAATACTTATAATATTTAGTAGAAAATCTGCATAGCCTAATAAACATTTGTGGAATTTAAATGGAAATCAAAACATTGGTTTTCAAAAAGACTAAACCCTGATAACTTTATAGTTGAGTTCTATAAAATTTTCAAGGAACAGATCATCTTTTTTTAAATGAAGGTTTTATCAGAATAAACAAAGAGAGGGCAATCTGACCAAGTGAACAAAGTCCAAAAAAGAAAGGTAAAGCCAATTTTATATATGTATAAAAATGAAAAAAACCCTTAATGAAATACTAAGTACCTGAGGATAAATGCTCACATATATATCATGATCAGGAAGGATTTATCCCAAGAATGCAATAACAGTTCAAGTCAGAAAATGTATTGATACTATTTTCCTTGTTACAAGATAAAAGAAAAAAACACATGATTCTATTAGTAGGCACAAATAAAGCAGCTGAAAGTTCAACACCTATTATTATTTAAAAATAAAATAGAAAACCTTAGAAAACTAGAAATAAAAGGTAAAAAAATTTTAATCTTGATAAAGGTTATCCAACAAAGGCCTACAGCAAATATCATACTTAATGAAGAAACTTTGGACATATTCCCTTTAAGGTCAGGAATATGACAAGAATGTATGCTACCATTTTTACTGATAAACAGAGCACTTCAGTGTTGGTTAATGAGCTCCTTCTCTCTCTTGCAATCTCTCTATATGTGTATATGATATATGTATATGACTTAAAAGGTGTGGTAAACGTAGAGATGGGCTGGTCAGATTCCCTTTTATAAAAGGACTTGCACCCAGCTGCATGGAATGCAGTTGGCTGATGGCCCTCAGCACTCTGCTCCTTCAGTGTGCCACTCGTTGGCAGAGAACTTTGTCCCCTGAGGTCATATCCTTCCAAGAGCACCTGTTATCTGGTGATTGAACAAAGCAGTGTATAAAGGCCTGTTTTGACCCAACATGACCCAACATGGGGACAAGTCTGATTGATACTCATTCCAGAACTCCTGCTGAGATGGCTAAGGCTCTATCTAGTCTGCATAGCAGTTCAACTTCTCCCTCTTCCCTCTGCTGATTCCTCTCCTTTCCTTTCATAGGTATTGATTCCCCAGTAAACATCTTGAACGCTTACCCCTTTCTCCTGCAAGAGAACCCAGTCAGGGACAGAAGGGAAGAAATATGACCATTGATGCAAAAACCTAATGGAATGAATAAGAGAGTTCAGAAAAGTTGCTGATTAAAGGATCTGTATTTTTTTAAGTCAATTTTTTGGGTAAGCTGGACTAGCAAACTACAGGTCAAATTTCTCACCAATAACAACTAAGAAGTCTAGTTCTTCTAGACTAGCTCTTCTTCTAGTTCTTCAAACAATGGGAAACATTGCTTGAAAGAATTAGAGAGCTAAAAAGACAGTCAGGACTTGAGGGACCAGAAAAGCCAACTTTTCCTTTGATATGTTTGCTAATTTTTATTAGCACAGCAATGAGGCTAAGAAGCAAAGCATAAGTTAGCCATTAAGAGTTAGAAAATCTCAATAGAAATTTTAGCTTTCCCACTGTTTGGAAGGAAAAAAAGAGCAGCTTTAAAGAAAGCAGATATAAAAATCTGTTACAAAGTCATAGTTAAAGAAACTGTGTGTTGCTAACCCCAGAATCAATAGGCAATGGAATAAAATAGAAAACCTAGGATCAGACCCATATATGAATAGGAGGCATCACACATTAGTGGGCAAAGAATGGATTTTTGAAGAAATGGTATTGGAAAAACAGGTTCACTGTATTGAAAACCATAAAAACAAAATTTTACCTCCATCTCACTCCTAAACTCCAAACGAATTAGAGGCCCAAATGATTAATTATAAAGCCAATAAGAAAAACAGAGAAAATATTTTTCATCTTGGGATGATGAAGGAATTCCTAAGCAATACAAAATGAAAAATACTTGCAAGGAGAAAAATTGATGAATTTGCCTGCATTCAAATTACACAATTTTTGTCACTGAGCTACTCCATAGACAAAGTTACCAGCTTTGTGACAAGATTTGAAGATGATATTTGCACCAGTTAAACAAAGGATTGATATCTATAATATAAAAGAACATTTGGAATAAGTAAACAACAGGAAACCTAATAAAATTTTGGGGAAAATATACAAACAGTTCACAGAAATAGATTAAATGGCTAATATGTAATAATGATGAAAATATTTATTATATTAGTAATAGCTAATACTATATTCCCAAGATTTATGTTTTATATATATTACTTTTTAAAGCATTAATGACAATTCCCTGAAGTATATATTATTTTAAACATGTAAACGAGTATTCACCTTCATTAGTATCCCCAGAAATACAAATTAAACCAATTAGATACCATGTTACAAGTATCATGTTAGAAAAAAATAAGAAAGGTAAAAAATAGCAAGTGTTATTGAGGATATAAGTAAATAGAAATGCTTATGAACTGCTTTGGAAGTTTTGATGGAGGGATCTAATCTGGAGAAAACAAATGGGTCAGTACTCAGTAAAGGTAAGGATGTGAATATCCTATGAGCTAGTGTCACAACCCTTCTATTTATGTCACAGGTCCACAGTGAGACATAAAAAATAATGCCCATTTCAGAGTTAAGGTAAAAATTAGGGTAAAGAGAAAGTAGGTGGTCTTCACTATAAAATGGGATAAGAAAATATAATATGCTCATGTGGTAGAATATAATATATACATACACATACATACACACATACATTTATATATACACATACATACATGCAAACGTATATATACATGTACACCCATACATACTTATATACATACATGCATGCATATGTATATATATACATACATACATATACCATTATGGAAGAAAGTTGAAACGGAATAAAATCAGCACACACATAACACCAATTTTAAGTTCACATGTATAAGCAAATCTGTAAAGATGAATTTGGTGATTATATATTCAAAACACTGGAGTGAGTGCCTAAGTAGGAGGAGAATGAGAAAAGTGGTAGGAAATGAAGGGGTGCTCCATTTAAAGGAGAGATTGAGAGAGAGAATATTGCCATTATTTTGAGAGTGTAATCAGTTCAGTTTTATAGACTTAAGGTCCTAAGTGGAAGGAGGGAGGGAGGGAGGGAGGAAAAAAGGAAGGAATGGAGGGAGGGGAGGAAGGGGAGAAATCCCATCATAAACTAACTTAAGCAGTTAGGAAATTTATTCTCTCACATACCTTGAAGACTTAATCTAGTGACTGTCTGCTTTTTTCCAGGAGGCTCTCGGGAAGCTCTGCTGTTCTACCCTACATATTATCTTATTTTATTTTATTGGGTTATAGTTGATTTACAATGTTGTGTTAGTTTCAGGTGTACAGCAAAGTGATTCAGTTATACGTATTTATAAATTCATTCTTTTTCAGATTCTTTTCTCATATAGGTTATCACAGAATATTAAGTAGAGTTCCCTGTGCTATACAGCAGGTCCTTGTTGGTTATCTATCTTATATATAGTAGTGTGTGTATGTTAATCCCAAGATCCTGATTTATCCTTCCCCCCATGTTTCCCCTTTGGTAACCATAAGTTTATTTTCGATATCTGTAAGTCTGTTTTTGTTTTGTAAATAAGTTCATTTGTATCATTTTAAAAAATTAGATTCCACATATGAGTGATATCATATGATATTTGTCTTTCTCTATCTGATTCACTTCGCTTAGTATGATAATCTCTAGGTCCATCCGTGTTGCTGCAAATGGCATGATTTCATTCTTCTATATGGCTGAGTAATATTCTCTTGTATATATGTACCACATCTTCTTCATTCATGCCTCTGTTGACAGACGTTTAGGTTGCTCCCATATCTTGGCTATTGTAAATAGTGCTGCAATGAACATTGGAGTGCATGTATTTTTTCAGATTGTGGTTTTCTCCAGATATATGCCCAGGATTGGGATTGCTAGATCACATGGTAGTTCTATTTTTAGTTGGGTTTTTTTTTACATCACATTTTTTTAATTCAAACAGAAAGTCACAAAAATTATAATCATCCTCATCAGTTCACTCAGTCCCAAGTAATTAATTTTTTTCATCTTGATCTTTTGTTAGCACTTTAATGAATTCATCAGTTTTCTATTAGAGTTCTGAAAATGCTTATTCATTCAGTTCAGCAGTATAGTCATTTACCAGAAAGCTGTACTTGTCAGAGTCTTTTCCATGAATTCCTTGAAGATGAAACCCTTTTATAGGAACATTTTTGCAAAAGCATCAGAGTATACCCAGAACTGTCTGTAAATGACCAAAGACTTAAAAATGACCATGGTTAAAGATTTGATGAAAGTTCATAATAATGCAATTGACAAGGAAATTTAGTTATTTCTGAGATATACATTTTAAAGTAATAATTAGAATTATGATTTATAACACTATACCAGAAAATATAAGATTTTTAGGAATTTCATGTAATGTCTGAAACATTTATATTAAGATATTTCCATACAAATAACCCAAAGAAAGTTTAGTATTAGTGTTGTTTTTTTGAATTTTTGAACTTTATTTAATTTATTTTTTTATACAGCAGGTTCTTATTAGTCATCAATTTTATATACATCAGTGTATACATGTCAATCCCAATCGCCCAATTCAGCACACCACCATTCCCACCCCACCAGGCTTTCCCCCCTTGGTGTCCATACATTTTTTCTCTACATCTGTGTCTCAACTTCTGCCCTGCAAACCGGTTCATCTGTACCATTTTTCCAGGTTCCACACACGTGCGTTAATGTACGATATTTGTTTTTCTCTTTCTGGCTTACTTCACTCTGTATGACAGTCTCTAGATCCATCCACGTCTCAACAAATGACTCAATTTCATTCCTTTTTATGGCTGAGTAATATTCCATTGTATATATGTACCACTCCTTCTTTATCCATTCGTCTGTCGATGGGCATTTAGGTTGCTTCCATGACCTGGCTATTGTAAATAGTGCTGCAATGAACATTGGGGTGCATGTGTCTTTTTGAATTATGGTTTTCTCTGGGTATATGCCCAATAGTGGGATTGCTGGATCATATTTCTATTTTTAGTTTTTTAAGGAACCTCCATATTGTTCTCCATAGTGACTGTATCAGTTTACATTCCCACCAACAGTGCAAGGGGGTTCCCTTTTCTCCACACCCTCTCCAGCAATTGTTGTTTGTAGATTGTTTGATGATGCCCATTCTAACTGGTGTGAGGTGATACCTCATTGTAGTTTTGATTTGCATTTCTCTAATAATTAGTGATGTTGAGCAGCCTTTCATGCACTTCTTGGCCATCTGCATGTCTTCTTTGGAGAAATGTCTATTTAGGTCTTCTGCCCATTTTTGGATGGGTTGTTTGTTTCTTTAATATTGAGCTGCATGAGCTGTTTATATATTTGGAGATTAATTCTTTGTCCGTTGATGCATTTGCAAATATTTTCTCCCAATCTGAGGGTTGTCTTTTCACCTTGTTTTTGGTTTCCTTTGCTGTGAAAAAGCTTTGAAGTTTCATTAGGTCCCATTTCTCTATTTTTGTTTTTATTTCCATTATTCTAGGAGGTGGATCAAAAAAGATCTTGCTGTGATTTATGTCAAAGAGTGTTCTTCCTATGTTTCCCTCTAAGAGTTTTATAGTGTCCGGTCTTACATTTAGGTCTCTAATCCATTTTGAGTTTATTTTTGTATATGGTGTTAGGGAGTGTTCTAATTTCATTCTTTTACATGTAGCTGTCCAGTTTTCCCAGCACCACTTATTGAAGGGGCTGTCTTTTCTCCATTGTATATCCTTGCCTCCTTTGTCATAGATTAGTTGACTATAGGTGCATGGGTTTATCTCTGGGCTTTCTATCTTCTTCCATTGATCTATGTTTCTTTTTTTGTGCCAGTACCATATTGTCTTGATTACTGTATCTTTGTAGTATAGTCTGAAGTCAGGGAGTCTGATTCCTCCAGCTCCACTTTTTTCCCTCAAGACTGCTTTGGCTATTCAGGGTCTTTTGTGTCTCCATACAAATATTAAGATTTTTTTGTTCTAGTTCTGTGAAAAATGCCATTGGTAATTTGATAGGGATTGCATTGAATCTGTAGATTGCTTTGTGTAGTATAGTCATTTTCACAATATGGATTCTTCCAATCCAGGAACATGGTATATCTCTCCATCTGTTGGTATCATCTTTAATTTCTTTCATCAGTGTCTTATACTTTTCTGCATACAGGTCTTTTGTCTCCTTAGGTAGGTTTATTCCTAGGTATTTTATTCTTTTTGTTGCATGGTAAATGGGACTGTTTCCTTAATTTCTCTTTCAGAATTTCCATCATTAGTGTATAGGAATGCAAGAGATTTCTGTGCATTAATTTTGTATCCTGCAACTTTACCAAATTCATTGACTAGCTCTAGTAGTTTTCTGGTGGCATTTTTAGGATTCTCTATCTATAGTATCATGTCATCTGTAAACAGTGACAGTTTTACTTCTTCTTTTCCAATTTGTATTCCTTTTATTTCTTTTTCTTCTCTGATTGCTGTGGCTAGGACTTCCAAAACTATGTTGAATAATAGTGGTGAGAGTGGACATCCTTGTCTTGTTCCTGATCTTAGAGGAAATGCTTTCAGTTTTTCACCATTGAGAATGATGTTTGCTGTGGGTTTGTCATATATGGCCTTTATTATGTTGAGGTAGGTTCCCACTATGCCCACTTTCTGGAGAGTTTTTCTCATAAATGGGTGTTGCATTTTGTCAAAAGCTTTTTGTGCATCTATTGAGATGATCATATGGTTTTTCCTTTTCAATTTGTTAATGTGGTGTATCACATTGATTGATTTGCATATATTGAAGAATCCTTGCATCCGTGGGATAAATCCCACTTGATCATGGTGTATGATCCTTTATTGTGTTGTTGGATTCTGTTTGCTAGTATTTTGTTGAAGATCTTTGCATCTATATTCATCAGTGATATTGGTCTGTAATTTTCTTTACTTGTAGTATCTTTGTCTGGTTTTGGTATCAGGGTGCTGGTGGCCTCATAGAATGAGTTTGGGAGTGTTCCTTCCTCTGCAATTTTTTTGAAGATTTTGAGAAGGGTGTTAGCTCTTCTCTAAATGTTTGATAGAATTCACCTGTGAAGCCATCTGGTCCTTGACTTTTGTTTGTTGGAAGATTTTTAATCACAGTTTCAATTTCATTACTTGTGATTGGTCTGTGCATATTTTCTCTTTCTTCCTGGTTCAGTCTTTGAAGGTTATACCTTTCTAAGAATTTTTCCATTTCTTCCAGGTTATCCATTTTATTGGCATAGAGTTACTTGTAGCAGTCCCCTAGGATGCTTTGTATTTCTACGGTGTCTGTTGTAGATCCTCCTTTTTCATTTCTAATTTTATTGATTTGAGTCCTCTCCCTCTTTTTCTTCATGAGTCTGGCTAATGGTTTATCAATTTTGTTTATCTTCTCAAAGAACCAGCTTTTAGTTTTATTGATCTTTGCTATTGTTTTCTTTGTTTCTATTTCATTTATTTCTGCTCTGATCTTTATGATTTCTTTCCTTCTACTAACTTTGGGTTCTGTTTGTTCTTCTTTCTCTAGTTCCTTTAGGTGTAAGGTTAGATTGTTTATTGGAGATTTTTCTTGTTTCTTGAGGTAGGCTTGAATAGCTATAAACTTCCCTCTTAGAACTGCTTTTGCTGCATCCCATAGGTTTTGGATCGTTGTGTCTTCTTGTCATTTGTCTCTAGGTATTTTGATTTACTCTTTGATTTCTTCAGTGATCTCTTTGTTGTTTAGTAACCCCCCGCCTCTGCAGGAGACCCTCCAACGCTAGCAGGTAGGTCTGGTTCAGTCTCCCCTGGGGTCACTGCTCCTTCCCATGGGTCCCGATGCACACACTACTTTGTATGTGCCTTCCAAGAGTGGAGTCTCTGTTTACCCCAGTGCTGTCAAAGTCCTGCCATCAAATCCCACTAAGCTTCAAAGTCTGATTCTCTAGGAATTCCTCCTCCCGTTGCCAGACTCCAAGGTTGCAAAGCCTGACGTGGGGCTCAGAACCTTCACTCCAGTGCGTGGACTTCTGTGGTATAAGTGTTCTCCAGTCTATGAGTCACCCACCCAGTAGTTATGGGATTTGATTTTACTGTGATTGCGCCCCTCTTACCATCTCATTGTGGCTTCTCCTTTGTCTTTGGATGTGGGGTATCTTTTTTAGGGAGTTCCAGTGTCTTCCTGTCAGTGATTGTCCAGCAGCTTGTTGTGATTCTGGTGTTCTCACAAGAGGGAGTGAGAGCACCTCCTTCTACTCCGCCATCTTGGTTCCTCCCCTCCACTCTATTTTTGGTTTTTTAGGGAACCTCCATACTTTTCTCCATAGTGGTTGTACCAATTTACATTCCCACTAACAGTGTAGGAGGGTTCCCTTTTCTCCACACCCTTTCCAGCATTTATTGTTTGTAGACTAACTGATGATGGCCATTCTTGACTGGTGTGAGGTGATACCTCATTGTACCTTTGATTTGCATTTCTCTGATAATTAATGATGTTGAACATCTTTTCATGTGCCTCTTGCCCATCTGTATGTCTTCTTTGGAGAAATGTCTATGGAAATCTTCTGCCCATTTTTTTGATTGGGTTGTTTGTTTTTTTGACATAGAGCTGCATGAGTTCTTTGTATATTTTGGAGATTAATCCTTTGCCAGCTGCTTCATTTGCAAATATTTTCACCCATTCTGTGGGTTGTCTTTTTGTCTTTGTTTTTTGGTTTCCTTTGCTGTGCAGAAGCTTCTAAGTTTCTTTAGGTCCCATTTGTTTATTTTTGTTTTTATTTTCATTACTCTAGGAGGTGGATCAAAAAAGATATTGCTGCGATTTATGTCAAAGAGTGTCCTGCCTATGTTTTCTTCTAAGAGTTTTATAGTTTCCAGCCTTACATTTAGGTCTTTGATCCATTTTGAGTTAATTTTTTTGTATGGTATTAGAGAATGCTCTAATTTCCTTCTTTTACATGTGGCTGTCCAGTTTTCCCAGCACCACTTATTGAAGAGGCTGTCTTTTCTCCATTGTATATTCTTGCCTCCTTTGTCATAGATTAATTGACCATAGGTGCATGGTTTACTTCTGGGCTTTCTATCTTGTTCCATTGATCTATTTCTGTTTTTGTGCTAGTACCATAGTGTCTTGATTACTGTAGCTTTGTAGTAGAGTCTGAAGTCAGGGAGTCTGATTCCTCCAGCTCCATTTTTCTTTCTCAGGATTGCTTTGGCTATTTGGGGTCTTTTGTGTTTTCATACAAATTAAAAAAAATTTTGTTCTAGTTCTGTGAAAAATGCCATTGGTAGTTTGATAGAGATTGCATTGAATCTGTAGATTGCCTTGGGTATTACAGTCATTTTGACAATATTGATTCTTCCAGTCTAAGAATATAATATATCTCTCCATCTGTTTGTGTCATCTTTTGTTTCTTTCATCAGCATATTATAGTTTTCAGAGTACAGATCTTTTGTCTCCTTAGGTAGGCTTATTCTTAAGTATTTTATCCTTTTTGGTGTGATAGCAAGCACACTCCCAAGTTCATTCTATGAGGCCACCATCACCCTGATACCAAAGCAAGACAAAGATACCACACACACAAAAAAATTACATGGCAAAATCATTGATGAACATAGTTGCAAAAATACTCAACAGAATACTGGCAAACCAAATCCAACATGTTTAAAGGATCATACACCATGATCAAGTGGGATTTATCCCGGGGATGCAAGGATTCTTCAATATATTCAAATCAATAAACGTGATACACCATATTAACAAATTGAAGAATAGAAACCATATGATCATCTCAATAGATGCAGAAAAAGAGCTTTTGACAAAATTCAATATCCTTTTATGATAAAAACTCTCCATAAACTGGGAATAGAAGGAACTTACTTCAACATAATAAAGACCATATATGACAAACCCACAGCTAACATTATTCTCAATGGTGAAAAGCTGAAAACATTCCCTCTAAAATCAGGAACAAGACAAAGATGTCCATTGTTGCCACTTTTATTCAGCACAGTTTGGGTGTCCTAGCCATGGCAATCAGAGAAGAAAAAGAAGTAAAAGGAATTCAAATTAGAAAAGAAGAAGTAAAAGTGTCACTGTTTGCTGATTACATGATACTATACCTAGAAAATTCTAAAGATGCTACCAGAAATCTACTAGAGCACATCAGTGAATTCAGTAAAGTTGCAGGATACAAAATTAATACACAGAAATCTCTTGCATTCCTATACACTAACAATGAAAGAGAAATTAAGGAAACAATCCCCTTAACCATCGCATCAAAAAGAATAAAATGCCCTATGTATTATGTTTATCCTCAGACTGGTGGCAAGATGGCTGCAGCAGCTCCAGAGCCACCTGTACCTAATAAGCTCAGAAGGAGAGAGTTATGATAGTCTTCAAAGGCTTTTTTTTTTAAACAAAGATCTTTCTCAGAAAAACCAGAGTAGACCCCAACTCCAATCTCATTGGCGCAAATTTGGGCATATGTTCTTTCCTGAAAATAATTACTGGCAAGGTAATGGGATTATTCTTAGAACATTATGGAGCTAGAAGGAAGATTGCTTCCTCTAAGGCAGTGGTTCTCAACCGGGGCAGTTTTGTCCCCTGGGGAAACATTGCCAAGTTCTGGAGACTTTTTTTTTTCTCAATTCTCGCAACAAGAGGTCAGTTGCTACATCTAGTGAGTAGAGACCAGAGAGGCCGTAAAACATGTTACAGTGCTCAGGACGGGCCCCCACAATAAGTTTCCCAGTTCAAAATGTCAGTATTCCTGCTCTATGGCATATGGGTTCTCTGTGGAAGGGATGAATTGCTGAAGAATATAGATAGGACCTCTAGATAGTAAGAAGAAAGAGGGGAACTCATCAATAATTGTTTCCAAATAGAATATTATGGGATGCCAAATAGAAAGAGAAAGAATGTGTGGGACAGTAAGGTATTACTCTATCTGGTGGCATATTTGAATAGATTAATATTTTCAAGAATGGCTTGGGAAGGCTATTTGGGGGAATAGACATTGGTTTGTATCCTAACCTTGCAATTTACTAGCTATGTAAACTTGGTGAATTATTTAATCCCTCTGTAAATTTGCTAAATACAGTGTTGATGTATAGAAATTAATTGCATTTCTCTCTATAACAACAAATATCTCAAGTATTAAATTTAATAAAAATATAATTTATAATAGCATCCATAAAATACATGTAATCAAAACTAGAAAAGTATTTTAAGATTCCTATCTAGAAAGGAAATAAAAATATTGAGGGTAAATTTAGAAAACATACATAGTGGAAGAATATAATAATTTCATGGTTTGGAAGACTCAGTAGTGAACAGACCAAATGCAATACCAATCAGAATACCACCCCATCCCCTCTTAGGTCTACAATTTTAATTCTTGATTTCCTTTGGGCTCTGTCATCTGAAAGTGAGAATAGCAATATCTATCTCATGGTGGTGATGTTAAGTTTAAATGAGATAATCATGTAAATAGATTAATATTCAACACATGCTAGACATTATCATTACCAGCTCCATGAGACACTGGTGCTTAAAATGATTCTTGAAGGTGGGAGAAATTTTCTAAGAATAAAATGCAGAGTTAGGCAGCATAAGAGCATTCCAGATTGTAGGCAATCCTGGGCAAAAGCTTAAACCATGAAGCAGTACTCATTAAGGGGACTCAGTATTTTGTTGGGTTGGGGCCAAGGTTACACACAGGGTAAAGGTGTCAGAAGGGACTGAAGGGGTTGTCCTAAGCCAGATCGGCCATCTTTTCACACTCTTACCATAGATTCCTATTTGCTTTATTCTAGTTGTAAATCAGTGGCCTTCTTTTCCTTTCAAAACTTAATTCTAAGTCATCACCCGTATCCTTGGATTTTTAAAACTGAGAGAAGATACAGCTGGTTTAACTTGAGGCTGACATAATGGTTGTAAGGAAAACCACAGATTTCCTTAAAAAATCATGCCTCATCCTGCAAATTCAGTGATGGAAAAAGATGTTCCTTGTTGTATCAGAAGTCCTTATCAAGAGATCCCACAGGGAAGTCACATCTTGGGATGATATATGGCTTCCAAACCCACCGCCTCTTTCTCACATGGAGATTCTCCAAGGCATGCAGAGGTGCTGTCTGGAGCACAGCTGGAATGAAGGATGAGAAATAATCCTATGAGACTGAATTAAGCTCAGTGACCTGTTCAGCTTTAAAAAGCCTGAGAAGGATGCAGATTTTTGAAAGAAATACAAGGTCACTTATAATAATATGCCTTTTAAAGGATTTAAAGAGGGGAGAAACAAATTACTAGATAAAGATTAATGCGTTTCATTTTTCTTCAAAATTCTACCTTGCAAGGATAAACAAAATGAAGAAAAAGACAACAGAATGGACATTAGCCTGTATTTTCTTCTCAGATGGTAGAGAATACAAATTTCAGAGCTGAAGGTGAAGACATTCATCCCACCAGCTCTGTGGGGAAGGACAAAGAAAAAAGCAATATGCTCTATACTTCATTTCTCTTCTAACCAGCAAATCTCCAACAGCTTCCCCTTAAAATATAAAAATGAAAATAAATTGCATTCAAATGCACAAGGAGAGATAAGAAGGATGTGATTTGTTTTTGTTGTTATTTCTTTATAGTTCAAATACATCTGTGGCTCTTTTTTATTTTTTTCAGAATGACAAGTGCTCCTCTTCTAAGATGCAGTCAGTCTGTGATCCCCAGGGCGAGGGGAGCTCAGCAATCAGCAAGTTGCTATGCTGTATTCTGAGGGCAAGATGAGATCAGGCAGGGAGCCAGGGGCCTGTCAGTGTTCTTGTACAAACTACGGAGGGGATGAAACACACAAATTGATTGGCATGACGCTCTACACTGTCACTCACTGGCATGGTGAAATGACATGTCATCCTCTGGGGCTCTCCTAGAAGCAGCCCCCAGGATTTGCATGGTTCTACTCTATTCTCACCATTTTCTAAAAACATCCATTGCCACCTAACAGGGGAGACTGAGAAGAGTTGAAAATTTTGTCTCCTTTTAATAATTTCTTCTCTTTCCATGTAACCTTCCCAGCACCCAACTGGCACTCAGGGGCTATCCCAGAGCTTCCATTTGGAGGAAATGCACACACATTGTGTGTTCACCCAGGATCCTGGGCTGCTACTGCTAACAGAGATTAGCACCCAAAGGACATGCCTCCTGTGTTCTCCCAGGCATAGAATGTGTGTGTTCACAAGGAAACATGCTTCCAAAGTGCTAAGAATGGCTATACCATCTTTATCATTATTTTGCAAAATCTATGCGCCACCCAAACTGTTTCCGTAAATCAGTCAATCTTTCTCTTTCCTTCTTTCTTTTTCTTTTATTCTCTTTTGCTCCCTCTCCCCCTCCTTCTTTCTTTCTTTCCTTCTCCTTTGGAATAAATAAGAATTTATTCCATAAATTCTTATTGAGCCTGTGCTTTGTGCTGAGCACCGTTCTAGTTGTTGGTGAAAAAGCGGTAAACGAAGCAGACAAAACCCCTCCCAACATTCTATGTCTTAAGATTGAAAATACACAAGTAAGCTGTAAGTAAAATACCTAGTAAGTTAGAGGGAGATCCCTGTAATAGAAAATACCAAAGCAAGGCTGTAGGGTAGGTAGTGCTGGGGTAAGATCTGGTTGCAATTGGCAAAGAGAGCCTCAGGCAGCAGGAACAGTGCAGACAAAGCGCGTGTCCGCTCTGCTGGGGGACTGAGGAGTGGACGCTGGCAGAAGCAGAGTGGGTGAGAAGACGCGTAGGACAGATGGGGACGGAGAGGCAACTGGAGGCGTGGGCGGCTCCCGTTTGGCCTTGAGGGCCACTTTGGCTTTTACTCGGCTGAGTGTAATGACAAGCAGATTAAGTTTGCCTCGATTGCACACTACCTCCTTGTAGCAATCTTCTCCCCCTCATTGGTGGCATTCCTACTCCTGTTCCCTCTCAGATGGCCTGCAGTTTTTACTCTTGATTTCCTATGGGGTCCTGAAAAACATATTCACAATGAGTTAGGGGACTTCTATCTCTGGAAAGTTGGTGGGGGACATTCCTTTAATAAAATTTCTGTCCCAATTGGGTTTATGTCAGAATTCATTAGGTCAGTGCCCTGCTTTTGTATCCTGTTGCAGAGTCAGGGAGAACCAAACCCTTTTGCAATTTCTATTTTCCATATTCACACTTGGGTGCATGGATTAGTTATCTAACCCGAAGGACAAGGGAAAAACTGTACGGAAAAACTGCAGAAAGGGCACATTAAAATAGGTCAAAATTTATGCAGAAATAAACTAGGTGAAACAATGTATGATGAGTCAGAATACAGCCATCAACTTTGTGATTTCTGGGTTGGGAGGAATAAATTATTGCAGATACTAATTTTCTATGGATTTGTGGAATGAAGGAGCTGCCTGCATGTTATGGTGGCTTGAGGAGGGCTGAAAGTCTCCCAGGTGCCAAATGCTTCCCATATTTTATCATAGTGCAGGGAATTCAGATAAAAGGAATTGATTGTTGAATGTAGGTTATCTGGGAGTAGTGACTTATAATACTTCATAATCAGTAATTGAGGCCATAGCTGGGATTAATCCATTTGATTGGTTTATTTTCCAGCAGGAGATAAGAGCCACCATGTATTAGTTCAGATATAGAAGAAAGGGGAGAATTCAGGAAAGATCCAGCAAATGGAACTCTATCTATGTGGGACTTCTTACTGAGAAGCCATGGATGAAGCTTGAGTGTGTGTGTGTGTGTGTTTGTGTGTGTGTGTGTGTGTGTGTGTGTGTGTAACTACCATAACACTGTAGGGTTTGGTTTATCTCCCCAACTCCTAAAATAGTACCTGGAACATAATAGGTACTCAAAATATATTTTTTTATTTACTGAGTAAATGGATGGTGAAAAGATGAGAGTAAGGAAAAGCTACATTATAAATACTTCTCAGGGAGGGAGTATTTTTGACTAAGGAGAAAAATGGCTGCTTGAAGTGACTTTTCTGAGGGCAGGGCTGACATAGTGAAAGGAGAAAAGCACGGTGGGTGGTAGGGAAGGGACAGTGTAAGGAGTGGGGTAAAGAGGTCACTACCAAGCAAGCCTCGTCACCTTTATAATCTGTCTCAGATTTAAAATAAAACAAAAGCAAAAAAACAAAAAACAGTTGGTCTACAAGTACCCTACAGACATGGCACTGATACCAAAAGCCTGAGGGCCAGGCCATCCTCTGCATCTCCATTGCCTCAGAGTAAGTAAGGGGACTGGATCTCATTTGAAGAGACAGTGTTCTTGTCACCCAAGGTACAGATGTATTTTGGAAGTTGTTCATGTTTGGAGGGAGCGAGAGAGAGAGAGAGAGAGAGTCAGAGAGAGAGTCAGAGAGAGAGAGAGAGATTTCCAGTATTTTATTTCTTTTTATTTTATTTTTTGGTCACACAGTGCTGCTTGTGGGATCTTAGTTCCCCAACAAGGGATCGAACCCCGGCCCTGGCAATGAAAGCGCCAAGTCCTAACCACTGGACCGCCGGGGAATTCCCTCCAGTATTTTAAAATAAGCTAGTAAGGGGAGGAAACAACACTGGCCTGGAATTGTACCATTATAGATGAGGCTGAATTCTCTATCAGGCAAATCTGAATTTGTCTGATGTTTGTATACTTGCGAATATATCAGAATCACGTGGGGAACCTTTTAAAAATGTAGGTCTCTAGGCCCACAGTGATTCGGGTCTACTGAATTACAAATTGTTCTTTTTGTTTTTTTGTTTCAAATAAATTTTTCCAAGTTGGAATCTTGGGAATAGGAAGCTACCTGGGTAGGGGTCAGAGCCACCTTTGACAAGTCTCTTAGACTTATCAATTTCATCTTCCTCCTTTGAAAAATGGAAGTACTAATAGTAACTTCCCTTATTGCATGTAACATTACAATATCCAATACACATTGTACAGTTAATGTACAGTTTTACCTTATCATACACCAGCTATGTAACCTTGGTTCCATGCTCTTCTTAGTTATTAACACTTTTTATGTAAATCATCCCCTTATCTCAAGGGATAAGATTTAGAAGTCAAAACCTCGGGTTTTAGAGTCAGTTATTCAGAATTCTGCACTGCCATCTACTTGCTGGGCAATTTGCAAAAGGTCTCTGAACCTAGTTTGCACATGTGTGTCTGTGTATTTGTGGTTGCTTTTCATCTGAAAAAGGAAGATAATATCCATAGTATATCACAGGGATGGTAGAAGGACAAAGAAGGTATGATGCCTTTAAAGCACTCAGCATCATGCCTCGCAGAGTGAGAGCTCAAACATTGCTTTCAGGTTAACTGCACTGCATTCCAAACCAGAGTTCACTGTGTGAAATGAAATTCTGTTTTAACTGTGAAAAGAACATGCAACGAGAGGCATCAGTAGGGAAGGTGTGATTTAAGACCATTTTAAGGGTAGGGTTAGCAAACTAAGTTTCTGCAAATAATTTAGGGGTGGAAGCAGGAAAGAAGGACTTTGGCTATGCATTTGGAAATAAGTAGCATACAGTCAAGTCCATCTAGAGAAGACGTTCTCAAAGACTGCTCAGAACATCGGAATGTTAAACCTTAAGGGAACCCAAAAACCAAGGCCAAGCATGGTTAAATAACTTGCCTGAGATCATAGAATGGCAGACTTAAGACGAGCTGAATTCTAGTAGGTTGTACAGATGTTTAATATAGTCCAAATGAGTGAAAAATAGCTATAGCAAAAGTAGTTACTGAAAATATCCACATTTATGTTCCATAGTCCCAATTTTTAAGCCTGCTGACTTTACCACCATGTAGCAATCTAGCCTCTGTTTGGTTTATAGTATTAGTACAGTGATTGAAATATGGGTGAGTTTTTTCATTTGTGAATGAGGGTTAAAGATGGTATCTTCCGGGCTTCCCAGGTGGCACAGCAGTTGAGAGTCCGCCTGCCGATGCAGGGGACACAGGTTCGTGCCCCGGTCCGGGAAGATCCCACATGCCGCAGAGCGGCTGGGCCCGTGAGCCATGGCCGCTGGGCCTGTGGGTCCGGAGCCTGTGCTCCGAAACGGGAGAGGCTGCAACAGTGAGAGGCCCGTGTACCGCCAAAAAAAAAAAAAAAAAAAAAGGTATCTTCCAAGGAAGATCACTGTGAGGCTTACGTTCAAAGGACTCAGCATGGTTCCCAAAGCACAGCAATTGTTAAAATTTGGTAACTGGTAATATTATTGCTGTTAGTGGCTTCCTTAGGAAATGTATCAACGTTTTCCTCTTCCAAATGCGTGCATTTAGGCCGAAATCATCACCATTAATACAAAGCTCAGACACTCTAGAAGGAATTTCAGGGATCAGCTGGACAAGGAAGTAATTTGGGTGATCAGGTACTTTTGGAACCCGTGATATGGACTTTGATGATTCTAGAAATCCCCAAGAATGGAAAGGAACTGATGTTGAGAATATGCTTACTATGTTCCTGATGTTCTTCCAGGCAATTTATGCACATTTTCTCATATTTTCCTTACAACACTCCCTTTAGGTAATCAATAATGATACAGATGAAGAAACTGAGTTTCTGAGACATTAAATAACTCAGCACAAATCATAATTAGTGGTAGAGCATGAATTCAAACTCTGCTTTGTCTTCTTCTCCTCTTCTCCCTCTCCCTCTCCTCCTCCTCCCACTTCTTCTTACTCTTTTTTTTTTAACATCTTTATTAGAGTAAAATTGCTTTAAAATGGTGTGTTAGTTTCTGCTTTACAACAAAGTGAATCAGTTATACATATACATATGTCCCGATATCCCTTCCCTCTTGCATCTCCCTCCCTCGCACCCTCCCTATCCCACCCCTCTAGGTGGTCACAAAGCACCGACCTGATCTCCCTGTGCTATGCGGCTGCTTCCCACCAACTCTCTACTTTCCGTTTGGTAAATAGTGTATATATGTCCATGCCACTCTCTCACTTTGTCACAGCTTACCCTTCCCCTCCACGTATCCTCAAGGCCATTCTCTAGTAGGTTTGCATCTTTATTCCCGTCTTCTCCTAGGTTCTTCTGATCATTTTTTTTTAGATTCCATATATATGTGTTAGCATATGGTATTTCTTTTCTCTTTCTGACTTACTTCACTCTCCAAGACAGTCTCTAGGTCCATCCACCTCACTACAAATAACTCAGTTTCGTTCCTCTTTATGGCTGAGTAATATTCCATTGTATTTATGTGCCACATCTTCTTTATCCATTCATCTGTCGATGGACACTTAGGTTGCTTTCATGTCCTGGCTATTGTAAATAGAGCTGCAATGAACATTTTGTTACATGACTCTTTTTGAATTATGGTTTTCTCAGGGTATATGCCCAGTAGTGGGATTGCTGGATCATATTTCTATTTTTAGTTTTTTAAGGAACCTCCATATTGTTCTCCATAGTGACTGTATCAGTTTACATTCCCACCAACAGTGCAAGAGGGTTCCCTTTTCTCCACACCCACTCCAGCATTTATTATTTGTAGATTTTTTGATGATGGCCATTCTGACTGGTGTGAGATGATATCTCATTGTAGTTTTGATTTGCATTTCTCTAATGATTAATGATATTGAGCATTCTTTCATGTGTTTGTTGGTAATCTGTATATCTTCTTTGGAGAAATGTCTACTTAGGTCTTCTGCCCATTTTTGGATTGGGTTGTTTGTTTTTTTGATACTGAGCTGTATGAGCTGCTGGTAAATTTTGGAGATTAATCCTTTGTCAGTTGCTTCATTTGCAAATATTTTCTCCCATTCTGAGGGTTGTTTTTTCATCTTGTTTATGGTTTTCTTTGCTGTGCAAAAGCTTTTAAGTTTCATTAGGTCCCATTTGTTTATTTTTGTTTTTATTTCCATTTCTCTAGGAGGAGGGTCTAAAAGGATCTTGCTGTGATTTATGTCATAGAGCGTTCTGCCTGTGTTTTCCACTAAGAGACTGATGGTGTCTGGCCTTACATTTAGGTCTTTAATCCATTTTGAGTTCATTTTTGTGTATGGTGTTATGGATTGTTGTAATTTCATTGTTTTACATATAGCTGTCCAGTTTTCCCAGCACCACTTATTGAAGGGGCTGTCTTTTCTCCACTGTACATTCTTGCCTCCTTTATCAAAGATAAGGTGACCATATGTGCATGGGTTTATCTCTGGGCTTTCTATCCTGTTCCATTGATCTATATTTCTGTTTTTGTGCCAGTACCATACTGTCTAGATCACTGTAGCTTTGTAGTATAGTCTGAAGTCAGGGATCCTGATTCCTCCAGCTCCGGTTTTTTTTTTCTCAAGATTGCTTTGGCTATTCGGGGTCTTTTGTGTTTCCATACAAATTGTGAAATGTTTTGTTCTAGTTCTCTGAAAAATGCCAGTGGTAGTTTGATAGGGATTGCATTGAATCTGTAGATTGCTTTGGGTAGTAGAGTCATTTTCACAATGTTGATTCTTCCAAATCCAAAAACATGGTATATCTCTCCATCTATTTGTATCATCTTTAATTTCTTTCATCAGAGTCTTATAATTTTCTGCATACAGGTCTTTTGTCTCCTTAGGTAGGAGAAATATTCCAGAGATTTTATTCCTAGATATTTTATTCTTTTTGTTGCAGTGGTAAATGGGAGGGTTTCCTTAATTTCTCTTCCAGATTTTTCATCATTAGTGTATAGGAATGCAAGAGATTTCTGTGCATTAATTTTGTATCCTGCTACTTTACTAAATTCATTGATTAGCTCTAGTAGTTTTCTGGTAGCATCTTCAGGATTCTCTATGTATAGTATCATGTCATCTGCAAACAGTGACAGCTTTACTTCTTCTTTTCCAATTTGGATTCCTTTTATTTCTTTTTCGTCTTTGATTGCTGTGGCTAAAACTTCCAAAACTATGTTGAGTAATAGTGGTAAGAGTGGGCAACCTTGTCTTGTTCCTGATCTTAGTGGAAATGGTTTCAGTTTTTCACCATTGAGGACAATGTTGGCTGTGGGTTTGTCATATATGGCCTTTATTATGTTGAGGAAAGTTCCCTCTGTGCCTACTTTCTGCAGGGTTTTTATCATAAATGGGTGTTGAATTTTGTCGAAAGTTTTCTCTGCATCTATTGAGATGATCATATGTTTTTTCTCCTTCAGTTTGTTAGTATGCTGCATCACATTGATTGATTTGCATATACTGAAGAATCCTTGCATTCCTGGGATAAACCTCACTTGATCATAGTGTATGGTCCTTTTAATGTGCTGTTGGGTTCTGTTTGCTAGTATTTTGTTGAGGATTTTTGCATCTGTGTTCATCAGTGTTATTGGCCTGTAGTTTTCTTTCTTTGTGACATCTTTGTCTGGTTTTGGTATCAGAGTGATGATGGCCTCGTAGAATGAGTTTGGGAGTGTTCCTCCCTCTGCTATATTTTGGAAGAGTTTGAGAAGGATAGGTGTTAGCTCTTCTCTAAATGGTTGATAGAATTCGCCTGTGAAGCCATCTGGTCCTGGGCTTTTGTTTGTTGGAAGATTTTTAATCACAGTTTCAATTTCAGTGCTTGTGATTGGTCTGTTCATATTTTCTATTTCTTCCTGGTTCAGTCTCAGAACATTGTGCATTTCTAAGAATTTGTCCATTTTTTCCAGGTTGTCCATTTTATTGGCATATAGTTGCTTGTAGTAATCTCTCATGATCCTTTGTATTTCTGCAGTAACAGTTGTTAATACTCCTTTTTCATTTCTAATTCTATTGATTTGAGTCTTCTCCCTTTTTTTCTTGTTAAGTCTGGCTAATGGTTTATCAATTTTGTTTATCTTCTCAAAGAACCAGATTTTAGTTTTATTGATCTTTGCTATCTTTTCCTTCACTTCCTTTTCATTTATTTCTGATCTGATCTTTATGATTTCTTTCCTTCTGCTATCTTTGGGGGTTTTTTTCTTCTTTCTCTATTTGCTTTAGGTGTAAGTTTAGGTTGTGTATTTGAGATGTTTGTTGTTTCTTAAGGTAGGCTTGTGTAGCTATAAACTTCCCTCTTAGAACTGCTTTTGCTGCATCCCATAGGTTTTGGGTCCTTCTGTTTTCATTGTCACTTGTTTCTAGGTTTTTTTGATTTCCTCTTTGATTTCTTCAGTTATCCCTTGGTTATTAAGTAGTGTGTTGTTTAGCCTCCATGTGTTTGTATTTCTTACAGATATTTTCCTGTAATTGATATCTAGTCTCATAGCGTTGTGGTCAGAAGACAGTTGATACGATTTCAGTTTTCTTAAATATGCCAAGGCTTGATTTGTGACCCAAGATATGATCTATCCTGGAGACTGTTTCATGAGCACTTGAGAAGAAAGTGCATTCTGTTGTTTTTGGATGGAATGTCCTATAAATATCAATTAAGTCTATCTTGTTTAATGTATCATTTAGGGCTTGTGTTTCCTTATTTATTTTCATTTTGGATGATCTGTCCATTGGTGAAAGTGGGGTGTTAAAGTCCCCTCCTATGATGGTGTTACTGTCAATTTCCCCTTTTATGGCTGTTAGTATTTGCCTTATGTATTGAGGTGCTCCTATGTTGGGTGCATAAATATTTACAATTGTTATATCTTCTTCTTGGATCGATCCCTTGATCATTATGTAGTGTCCTTCTTTGTCTCTTCTAGTAGTCTTTTTTTTTTTTTTTTTTTTTGCGGTACGTGGGCCTCTCACTGCTGTGGCCTCTCCCGCTGCGGAGCACAGGCTCCGGACGCACAGGCTCAGCGGCCACGGCTCACGGGCCCAGCCGCTCCGCGGCATGTGGGATCTTCCCGGACCGGGGCACGAACCTGTGTCCCCTGCATCGGCAGGCGGACTCTCAACCACCGTGCCACCAGGGAAGCCCACTTCTAGTAGTCTTTATTTTAAAGTCTATTTTGTCTGATATGAGACTTGCTACTCCAGTTTTCTTCTGATTTCCATTTGCATGGAATATCTTTTTCCATCCCCTCTCTTTCAGTCTGTATGTGTCCCTACGTCTGAAGGGGGTCTCTTGTAGACAGCATATATCTGGGTCTTGTTTTTGTATCCATTCAGCCAATCCATGTCTTTTGTTTGGAGCATTTAATTCATTTACATTTAAGGTAATTATCGATATGTATGTTCCTATTACCATTTTCTTTATTGTTTTGGGTTATTTTTGTAGGTCTTTTCCTTCTCTTGTGTTTCCTGCCTAGAGAAGTTCCTTTATCATTTGTTGTAAAGCTGGTTTGGTGGTGCTGAATTCTCTTAGCTTTTGCTTGTCTGTAAAGCTTTTAATTTCTCCATCAAATCTGAATGAGATCCTTGCTGGGTAGAGTAGTCTTGCTTGTAGGTTTTTCTCCTTCATCACTTCAAATATGTCCTGCCACTCCCTTCTGGCTTGCAGAGTTTCTGCTGAAAGATCATCTGTTAACCTTATGGTTATTCCCTTGTGTTATTTGTTGGTTTTCCCTTGCTGCTTTTAATATTTTTTCTTTGTATTTAATTTTTGATAGTTTGATTAATATGTGTCTTGGCCTGTTTCTCCTTGGATTTATCCTGTATGGGACTCTCTGTGCTTCCTGGAGTTGATTAACTATTTCCTTTCCCATATTAGGGAAGTTTTCAACTATAATCTCTCCAAATATTTTCTCAGTCCCTTTCTTTTTCTCTTCTTCTTCTGGGACCCCTATAATTCGAATGTTGGTGCATTTAATATTTTCCCAGAGGTCTCTGAGACTGTCCTCAGTTCTTTTCATTCTTTTTTCTTTATTCTGCTCTGCAGTAGTTATTTCCACTATTTTATCTTCCAGGTCTCTTATCCGTTCTTCTGCCTCAGTTATTCTGCTATTGATCCCTTCTAGAGAATTTTTAATTTCATTTATTGTGTTGTTCATCACTGTTTGTTTGCTCTTTAGTTCTTCTAGGTCTTTGTTAAACATTTCTTGTATTTTCTCCATTCTATTTCCAAGATCTTGGATCATCTTTACTATCATTATTCTGAATTCTTTTTCAGGTAGACTGCCTATTTCTTCTGCATTTATTAGGTCTGGTGGGGTTTTGCCTTGCCCCTTCATCTGATGTGTGTTTCTCTGTCTTGTCATTTTTCTTAACTTTCTGTGTTTGGAGTCTTCTTTTTGCAGGCTTCAGGTTCGTATTTTGCATTGTTTTTGGTGTCTGTCCCCAGTGGCTAAGGTTGTTTCAGTAGGTTGTGTAGGCTTCCTGGTGGAGGGGACTAGTGCCTGTGTTCTGGTGGATGAGGCTGGATCTTGTCTTTCTGGTGGGTAGGTTCATGTCTGGTGGTGTGCTTTGGGATGTCTTTGGCCTTATGATTTTAGGCCATCTCTGTGCTAATGGATGGGGTTGTATTCCTGTCTTGCTAGTTGTTTGTCATAGGGTGTCCTGCACTGTAGCTTGCTGGTCATTCAGTGGAGCTGGGTCTTGGCATTGCGATGGAGATCTCTGGGAGATGTTCGCCCTTTGATATTATGTGGAGCTGGGAGGTCTCTTGTGGACCAGTGTCCTGAAGTTGGCTCTCCCACCTCAGAGGCACTGCCGTGACGCCTGGCTGGAGCACCAAGAGCCTGTCCTCCACGAGGCTCAGAATAAAAGGGAGGAAAAAAAGAAAGAAAGAAAGAAGGTAACATAAAATAAAAGTAAAATAAAGTTATTAAAATAAAAAATAATATTAAGAAAAAAATTTTAAATAAAAAAAACAAAAGAAAAAAAATGGACAGACAGAACCCTAGGACAAATGGTAAAAGCAAAGCTATAGAGAGAAAATCACACACAGAAGCATACACACTCACAAAAAGCGAAAAAAGGAAAAAAAAAAAATATATATCGTTGCTCTCAAAGTCCACCTCCTCAATTTGGGATGATTCGTTGTCTATTCAGGTATTCCACAGATGTAGGGTACATCAAGTTGATTGTGGAGCTTTAATCCGCTGCTTCTGAGGCTGATGGGAGAGATTTCCCTTTCTCTTCTTTGTTTGCACAGTTACCGGGGCTCAGCTTTGGATTCGGCCCCGCCTCTGTGTATAGGTCGCCTGAGGGCATCTGTTCTTCACTCAGACAGGACGGGGTTAAAGGAGCAGCTGCTTCGGGGGCTCTGGCTCACTCAGGCTGGGGGGAGGGAGGGGTACGGAGCGCGGGGCGAGCCTGCGGCAGCAGAGGCCAGCATGACGTTGTACCAGCCCGAGGCGCGCCGTGCGCTCTCCCGGGGAAGCCATCCCTGGATCCCGGGACCCCGGCAGTGGCGGGCTGCACAGGATCCCGGAAGGGAGGTGTGGATAGTGACCTGTGCTCGCACACAGGCTTCTTGGTGGCGGCAGCAGCAGCCTTAGCGTCTCGCGCCCATCTCTGGAGCTCCTTTAAGCAGTGCTCTTAATCCCCTCCCCTCACGCACCAGGAAACAAAGAGGGAAGAAAAAGTCTCTTGCCTTTTCGGCAGGTCCAGACATTTTCCCGGACTCCCTCCTGGCCAACCGTGGTGCACTAACCCCCTGCGGGCTGTGTTCACGATGCCAGCCCCAGTCCTCTCCCTGCGCTCCGACCGAAGCTCGAGCCTCAGCTCCCAGCCCCGCCCGCCCTGGCGGCCGAGCAGACAAGCCTCTCAGGCTGGTGAGTGCTGGTGGGCACCGCTCCTCTGTGCGGGAATCTCTCCGCTTTGCCCTCCGCACCCCTGTTGCTGCGCTCTCCTCCGCGGCACCGAAGCTCCCCCGCTCCGTCACCCGCAGTCTCCGCCCGCGAAGGGGCTTCCTAGTGTGTGGAAATCTTTCCTCCTTCACGGCTCCCTCCCACTGGTGCAGGTCCTGTCTCTATTCTTTTGTCTCTGTTTTTTCTTTTTCCCTACCCAGGTACGTGGGGGAGTTTCTTGCCTTTTGGGAGGTCTGACGTGTTCTGCCAGCGTTCAGTAGGTGTTCTGTAGGAGTTGTTCCATGTGTAGATGTATTTCTGATGTATTTGTGAGGAGGAAGGTGATCTCTGCGTCTTATTCTTCTGCCATCTTGAAGCTCCTTCTTCCTCTTTTTCTTCTTCTTTCTTAAGCAGTTGAAATTTTTCAAATTAAATTCTTTCATTCTTTCAACCAGGCAACAATTACTTGTTAGTCACTTACTCTGTGGTAAGATGGTGTTAACCTATAGTGAGAATGATGATAAATTTTAATCATGAAGAGTGAGAGATAAAGGTACTGACCTAAGTAACTTGGGAAATAAATGGAGTCTGTAAAACTAAAGGCAAAAGGAAGTGTACATAACCACTGTACTCCAGTATGGGTTAAAATGTCTGATAATTCTATACGTGTATACTGGAATTGAACAATTGAGTACTAAATGGATGATAGCTAGTAGGAGCCAGGGGTTTTACTGTTGCAGTGAGATTTTATTGATAAGCATGAGGGGAATACCATAATGATCCATGTGATCATGGATGAGAGTTGGAGACATCCGTATGAACTCATGTTTATAACTTACTATCGATATAGATGGTTACATACATAAACATTTACAGATATATGCACGTGCACTAGTTAGGATACGCACATACATACCCTTGCTCTGTCAGAGGAAAAGATCCACAGGTAACGACAATTCAGTCACAGTGAGAACATCTAGCTCTCAGATCTTTGTTTCTGTTTTTTTTAATGAATTTATTTATTTTATTTTATTTATTTTTGGCTGCATTGGGTCTTCATTGCTGCACACGGGTTTTCTCTAGTTGTGGCACATGAGGGTACTCTTTGTTGTGGTGCACGAGCTTCTCATTGCAGTGGCTTCTCTTGTTGCAGAGCACGGGCTCTAGGTGCACAGGCTCCAGTAGTTGTGGCACGCAGGCTCAGCTATTTGGCTGATGGGCTTAGTTGCTCCGCAACATATGGATCTTCCTGGACCAGGGCTCGAACCCATGTCCCCTGCATTGGCAGGCAGATTCTTAACCACTGTGCCACCAGGGAAGCCCCGTCAGATCTTTGTTTCTAATACCATTCTACGATTCAAGAAATCAGGGCTTCTTGGAAAAACAGCTGATTCCAGGACTATGGCAGAAAATATGCAAGATAAGCTAGATCTTAGAGTGTCAAGAAGTACAGAAGTGCTTAAAGAGAAAAGAAACAAAATATAGTAGTAAGATTATATCAAAGGGACACAGAAACCAACTTGAAAGAGCTCCCAATGAACAAAGATGGAAACACTGAACAACAATAAAGTAGTATCGGATTAAAGCCTAAAGTGTAAAATAAGTGTCCACGAGTCTGTACTAATATAAATAAATGAATAAATAAATAAATTGAGAAGAGAGACATCTCCTGAACAGAATTCCAAATAGTTTATGTAGCTACCCCACCCTCAGAGATGGAACATAACTCTCCACTCCTTAGGTGTGGACTATACATTGTGACTTCCTTCCAAAGAGTACAGCATGGAAAAGGGCAAACAAGAATCACTGTACATTTCAGAAAAGTGATACAAATGCCTCAGTCAAGGTGATCAAGGTCAACATCAACTCTAGTAAATCATACGGATAGTATATACCCTTGATTTGATGGGATGCAAAAGACTCTACCATTGTGGTTTTCCTCCCTACCTCCCCAAAAACCTATAACTCCAGTGTAATCATGTTAGAACTATCAAACAAATCTCAGCAGAAGGATATTTTACAAAATACCTGACAAGTAATACTCAGAACTGTTAAGGTCACTAAAATAAGGGAAGTCTGAAAAATAGTCACAGCCAAAAAAAAAAGTTCTCACAGTTTAAGGGGACATGATGACTAAATCTAATGTGATATCCTGGAAGGCATACTGGAATGGGAAAACGATGTTCGTAAAAACAAGAACTATGAACAAACTATGGGCTTTAGTTAATGATAATGTATCAATATTGGTTCATTAGTTGTAACAAATGTACCATTCTAATGTAAGTTGTTAATAATAGTGGAAATTGGGTGAGAGTTTATGGGAAATCTCTCTGTCTTATCTTTGCAACTTTTTCTGTCAATTTCAACTGTTTTAAAATATAAAGTTTATCTAATGAAACAATGTAAGCATGGGTGCCTGGCCTCCCAGTGATTGCAGTCTACTGGGGAAGGTATGCTGGATTGGTTAGAGGGAGTAGAAGTGGTTGAACCAGTTAATAGGCTATTAAATAATACTACAGGAGATTACAGAAGTTTAGACTATGGTGGCAGTATTATAGATGTTGAAGAGGACAGGTTTTAGATTTCTTTAGGAGGTAAGTGAGCAGAATAGGAGAATGTTTAGAGATAACATTGGTTCAGACTTGTACAAACTGATGAATGGTGGTGGCAGTGAGAAGATAAGAAAGATATATGATTGTCAAGGGATGACCATGGTTTGGGGGCATATTTGGTTTGTGGTATCAGAATAAAAGAAGACCATTTTATTCACTGCATATCTCAAAATCATGGTAAAGATCTAGTTTGGAGATATCATCATTTGACACATCTGCCTATGAGGGAGAATTAAATCCACAGGATGAGACCAAAGAGAGAACAAGTGTGGAGAAGGAAGAGAGCCTAGAACAAAGCCTTGAGGACCTCTAAAATGAACTGTCAGAGTAGAGTTAGGTGAGCTTGCAAAACGGATGGGCAAGAGCAGTAAAAAGATCAAGAGACAACAATGTCACCGAAGCCAAAGGAAAAGACTGTTTCAAGAAGGGAGTTGTCAGTGGGAACATCTCTGAGAAAAAAAGTGAAATGAAGACTGGACATATCTGGGGATTTAGCAGGAGGAAGCTGTGATGGATCCACTGCTGCTGTGCCCACACCCTTTGGGTCCCTTTTGTCATCCATGCACTCTTCCTTGCTAGAGGGCTCTTATTCTAACAACTCACACCTATGGCTGTCTTTGAAGGACTTTTATCAGGCTGGAGCCACTTTGCCTGCACTTGCAGACCACTTTATAAAAATTTTTATTGCTGTATTGTTGATTTAACAATGTTAAAATGTGAAACTAACAAATGTTAGTTTCAGATGTACAGCAAAGTGAATCAGTCATATAAGAAAATATATATATATATATATATATTCTTTTTCAGATTTTTTTCCCATATAGGTTATTACAGAACATTGAGTAGAGTTCCATGTGCTATACAGTAGGTCCTTGTTAGTTATCTATTTTAGGTATAGTAGTATGTATATGTTAATCGCAAACTTCTAATTTATCACTTCCCTGAACGTTTCCCCTTTGGTAACCATAAGTTTGATTTTGAGATCTGCGAGTTTCTTTCTGTTTTGTAAATAAGTTCATTTGTATCATTTTTTATTAGATTCCAAATATAAGTGATATCATATGATATTTGTCTTTCTCTGTCTGACTTACTTCTAATCTCTAAGTCCATCTATGTTGCTGCAAATGCCATTAATTCATTCTTTTTTATGGCTGAGTAACATTCCTCTGTGTATATGTACCACATCATCTTTATCCATGCCTCTGTCGATGGACATTTAGGTTGCCCCTTGCTTACTTTATATGAAATCACCATTTCAGAGTCTGGTTCTGGGAAACCATACAAAGACAAATGCCTATTTTAAAAAGTTTTTTTAAAAAACTCTCATTTGAAATGGGGGTAATTGAGAAAGTGAGTCCTTTCTGCTATAGATTCCCCCTTTTAAGGGGTAGTGCTATAGAATGAAAGGTCTAAGATCACAATTTGCAAACCACTACACCACAATAAGCCACCGCTCCAGGAGACCACTGAGACCTCCTGAGTCCTCATTATCAAGGACAGCCATGGTAGTATTCAGTGCCTTCTCTTTAGGGGAGAGGTGTGTGTGTGGAGGCAAGTGTGGTACAGAGTACACTTTTGTGTTTCTATGAGGGGCCGAAATATGGAGGGTATTATGGCAGATACCAAATTCAAGGGCTACCAAAGACAGAAAAGAAGAAGAAAAAAAGAATCAGGGAGAACTTTGTAGAAGCAAATGCAACTCCAACTACTTCTGGTACATGGTAGGGAGAAAGCTATGGAGATTTACAGTGGCCATGTGGCACTTATATAAGCACACACACACTTGCCCACACACCACGTGATACGTTGGAATACCTCACACATGTTATATATGGAATGCCACTTTTAAAGAGGGAGATTAAAGAGTCAGAATAATATAATTTCAGAGAGAAATGAGTCAGTTGTGAACATTTGAAAAGATAAACTGTCCATTTATCAATCTAGCAGAATCAGACATTTTGATCTAATTTCTCAAAATATTATCATTTATCAAGATAAAGATCCAATCATTAGCATTTTAGATTTGCGGTATTCATTAGATTATAAGAGAGAGTTTACTTATCAGAGCAACATGAATCAAAGACAGCTTTCAGGCAAAGACTATAAAAGTATATTGGTTGAAAACAACAATGGTACCCTATGGCAACAGAGAAATCAATAAAAGGTTTTTTTAGGATCAGTTCTTATATATTATGTTTAATTAGCTCATACATTAAAAATGTCTGTATTATGGATATGGCAAATGTGCTTTAAGTGCATAGATGACTTAAGGGGCTCCAGGGTGAGGAAAAAGCAGAATACAGCAAAGGCAAAGGGTGTGAGGTCACCCATTAACCTACTTGCATAAACAGGCTGCCTGGAAGCACTCATAGAGATGGTTAGCTGTGCACATGTGTGATGTCAGGGGACACAGGGGGATCAGATGCCCTGTCTTCCTCTAGCTATTTATCATGTCTCTAATAAAGCTTTAGTGAACACAGGCATGGCAGTCATTGCTCCCTGTGTCCATTATGTGTTTTTGTCTGAAACAATTCCATCCACACCCTGTGCTCAAGGAAAGAAATTTTGCTCAGGAGCTGCCACTGATTGGACCAAGAGTGGTTACTTCCCCAAAGGTGGCCCACACATAGGCTAATCAGTAAGTCAATAGGTGTCCTGGTGCAAAAGTCATTATAAGAATGAGAGTTTGGATTATTAGCTAGCTCCTCTCTGGAGGAGACACACATGAAGAAAACATTCAATGAGGGAAATCATGGGTTTTGTGAGAGATGCAGACAGAATAAGTACCCAAAACTATTTTCAGTCCTACTATTCTACTTCCTTAATTAAAGCCCCATCTTTTAAAGATTTCTTGAGTCTCTACTCTTTGCACATGAAAGCCCCAATTGTATAGGGAGACATTTGGATCCAGAAGGAAGAAGTATGTACTTGCAGTTAGAATATATGGATTTGCACCTTAGTTCTTTTATTTAATAAGTAAGAGAATTTAGACAAATAATTTAGTCTCACTGGGATGTAGTTCCCTATATGATATTATTTTTTAGAGATGGTGTGAAGATTAAATGAGGTAATGTGTATGGCAGTGCTTGGTAAATAGTAGATGAATGGTAACATTTTTTCCCCATATTCTGGTTTTAAAAGATGGATTTATGTAAGTAAGCATACCCTTGGAGAAGGTAACACTGGGTATTTAGTAATGATATGAAGAGAGGCTGGTCCCAGTTACCATGTCCCAGAGGGGCTGGGCAAGGTTAAAGATCAGAATGGATCATGAGTCTGGGTACCTGGTAGACAAATTTAATTGATATACTTATTTTCCATGGACTTGAAGCCTGTTTATTTTAAATTTTCTGAAATACCGAGTTCACTAAAGTTCCAAGGCTGATATATGAGGGAAGAGAGGGTCTGAGTTTCTCAGAAGACAAAGCAATGTCAATCTAAGCCTAAGTTATTGTTTATAGCAGTGAGGTCTGTACACACCCACAACTGGATAGAATTTCAAGTCAACTCTGTGAGTACATTCTTCTTGTTAACCCTGGTATCATCTTTTGGAGAAGCCAAGAAACGTGAATAAGTTTGCCTGATTCTTTACACAGTTACGGAAAAGTTCAAAACCATTTTTTTAGTTTGTTTTGCCAGAGGAACTGTTATAAAGTTTTCTTTCTGATTGGCTGATACCTACCTAACAGTTTTCTTTTAATTGCACCTCTGAAACATAGAACTTTTGATTTGGAGGTTGAGACTGGAGCTGAAGACTAGAAGACAGAGAATCAGATCTAGTTCTAAATCTGGAAATTCAAACCAAAGAGCCAAGTTAGAAAAGCACAAATTAGTGGTCATCCTTCTGCACTCTGCACTTCAAACAAACTGCTTTGACTCATCTAGGCTGGCCAGTGTGCTGGCTATGGACTTAATATAGGCTTCTTAAACTGGGAAGTTCATATTGCTTTTTTCCTTCTCAGTCTCATCCAAGGCAGTTTGAATTCTAGATGCACCGTATAAGGTTTCTACTGTTTGTTTGTTTGTTTTTATTTTCCTAAATTGAGATTATAATGATTGCTGGAAGAGATAGAAGTGATGTTCTTCTAGGGGGAAAAAAAAGGAAAAATAATATGAGGACTCATTATAACACAGTGATGCTGAATATGAAATTTAGCCCTCAGGCAAACTTTTGCAAAGGTTCATCATCTTGGCATAAAATTTTTCTCCATTATGTGTGTCTTTCCTATACTCTTTACATATCTTGAACCTCCAAATAATAGAATTTTAGAGTTAAAAGAATTTCTAAATCCTTGGATAATTTCCATCCTTGTTCAGATGAGACAACTGAGGCACAAAGAAAATATTATGACATCACCCAGACATTTGGAGGCGTAAACAGAATTACGTTCCAGGGTTCTTAACTCTCTCCCAGGTGGATAGTCTTTCACAAATCACCCTATCTATAAGGCTGGCTCACCCAGTTCTATAGGAGACCATGCTTCTTGTCCATTCCACCCATCTCTTTTGTGCACACAGAAATCACTCCTGCCTTAGCTCAGACTCTTCACCCAAACAAGGGACACTGATGCAGAAGTCACCCCAGGTTCTCCCAACTTAACCAAATATGAGGTTCTTAATCTGGGTCACCTGTTTAGCTTTGAGGGTTATGAACTTTCTTAAATTTAATGCAGAAGTTTGGGCCCAAATACCTTCTGATAAGGGCCCATGGATTTCATCAAAGAGATTAAGAACCATGGCTTTCAAATATGAATTATAAGCCAAATTCTTGGCCTTCTTGAATTTGGTGAATGGCATTCCTCCAGTGGTTCATCAGTTGCCATTGAAATGTCTAGCCCTAAATATTTTTTGCAAACATGTCCTACTTCTTGAATCTCGTTGTAGTTAGCACCTTGTTTCCTGATGATGATAGATGGCTGGCATAGAAGGTAACAGAGAGAGAAACACCAGATACTCAGGCACCCACAAACTTTGAGTCAGACGTGTCAAATAAGCCCTGCTTCTATAAAGTCTTTCCTGATGACACTAAGAAACCAGCAAATCTAATCCATTTCCTCTAATCAAAAAAACTCTGATGTTATTTACTTCTTCATGGGACAGAGCACAGCTAGGTTTTATTCTTGAGCAAGAATTCTTCTGCACAATCAATTGGTTAGCCATGTAAAATAGTAGAATTTAAGAGATACAAGGAAAATCTCCAGTTTTCTCACTTGGCAAGTGAGATGAGTGGGGCCCAGGTCACTTTCCACCTTGTACCTGCATACTCCTTTGGAAAAACCAGAGGGTCAAATAAGACTACTTTTCAGTTCAGATTTGAGTCCAGTACAAATCCTCATATTGTTTTCTTTCAGCACATCATAAGGCTAAATTCAGGAAATGGGCAGCTTGCTTGGAAATATTCAGAATGGATTTGTGCAGGTTGAGGTCTGTCTGCAAAATCCCTGGGCTCCAACACCCCTTGTGGCTTTGCTTTCAATGTAGAAACCGTGTCTATATTAAGTTTAAGAGGACAAGCATTACAATCATTTATTTGTTCATCATTAATTTATTCAATAAATATTGGACACATATGAAGAGCCAAGCATCCTGCAAAGTGTTAAGGAGCGTACGTATAAAAGGAAACAAAAACCAAGGTCCCTGCATTAAGCAGCTCATAATCTATCAATGGTATTTACTCCTGATATATTTATTGAACACTTACTATATGCTGGAGACTTCCCTAAGCATTTCAGTTTTTTAATTTCATTTAATTTTCTTAATTTTATGAAATATTTTTAAAGTAAAACTTTTTAGGTAAAGTGACCTCGGGCACATGTTAAAGTTTTATTAAGTGTGATAACGTAAGAACTACAAAGAAATATATTAAGATAGCTGAAATTGAGTTAAGGGTGGTGGGGAGAACTTACATACTCTATGGCAATGCTGCTCAATGTGTCCTAGAAATCAGGGTCAGTCTGCAAACCGTTTGCTACCTGAGACCAGGTATGTACAAAAATTGAGAGAAAGCGTTTAGACACTTCTATAGAAAGTTGGTATTGCTGCAACAGTCAATGATTCATTGTTGCTCTCATCCCACTGAACAAGGTGTAGATCATTTTATGGGTTTTTAGACTTACATGGTGAATTGTTTGTAGTGGTGTAAGGTAGACGGGTTCTCTAGAAAAAAACAAGCTAACAACAACCAAAAAAAACCCCTCACTTTGATTTGTAGTGTTTTCTGATTTCTTGTGTAAATACTCCCATCATGGCTGATTTCAAGCCACCAATGTAATGTCAAATACTGAAAATTTAACAGTCAATTCTCCTGGGCTAGCACAAGCCAGCTCCAGCACATCAGTGGGTGATGTGATCTGCATACTAGTCATGTAAAGTAGGACCACATGTTAATCCACGACAGATTAGGGGAAAAAAACTAGTCCTTCTGAAATTACAAGGTATAAATTACTGGCTAGTTACACATTATTGTAAGTTGTTCCTGTTTTTATTAGTTGATCTAGGTTAACCCTAAGACACGGTGGTCCAGAGCCATCTTCCCCAAGATGCCAGTTGTGAAGAGGAGAACTTGACACACTTACCAAGACCAATACTTCCACCTTCACCCTCTCCATTTTCCCAGTAGTTAATTCTGTTTAAGTTAACTTTCATTGTTTACCTTATTGTCACTCAGCAGGTAGTTTTCACTGCTGAACCAAGAAATAGACTAATTGGCATTCAGTGGCTTTTTTTCAATCGGGAAGACTTGACCTTCAATTTTGCTAATTTTTCTTTTCTTATTTACTTGATGATTTTCTCTCCTCTATTTTCTCTATATAGTTCTTCTGGAACACCTTAGATTTCTTATCATTTTTTTCTTCTACTTTTTTAAAAACCATTTTAATGAGGTATAATTGATGTACAAAAGCTGTAGGTATTTGATGTATATAATCTCATGTGTTTGGAGAGAAGTATACATGTGTGAAATTATCACCACAATCAATGCTATAAACTCATCCATCACCTCCGAAAGTTTCCTCCCACCCACTTTTTTAAATTTTTATTTTCCCTTTGTGGTAAGAGCATTTAACAGAAGATCTGCCCTCTTAACAAAATTTAAAATATACAATATTTTAAATTTTGATAAGTATTATTGATATTATTAGTATTATTAGTCATAAGCCCTGTTTTGTAGAGTAGATCTCCAGAACTTCGTTATCTTAAATAACAGAAACTTGCTATTCTTTGATCACCACCTCCTTCTTCCCTCCCACCTCCTAACCCATAGCAACGCAATTCTAATCTCTGTTTCTAATGAGTTTGACTATTTTAGATTTCAAATATGTGAGATCATGTAGTATTTGTCTTTCTGTAACTGGCTTATTTCATTTAGCATAATGTCTTCTAGATTCATCCATGTTGTCACAAATGGCAGGATTTCCTTCTTTTATGAGGTGAATAATACTCCATTGTATGTATATACCACATTTTCTTTAAACATTCATTCATTGATGGGCATTTAGGTTGTTTCCATATCTTGGCTAATGGGAATAATGCTGCAGTGATCATGGGAGTGCAGATATCTCTGCAAGATCCAGGTGACTTCAGGGAGTTTGTGTTTCCCAAGGTTAAGCTGCTATGACCTACTTAATACTCTGTGCAGAATACCAGTTATGTAGTCCGTATTGTGGTTGGCCAGGCTCAGCTGAACCTCTCTGAATTTTTACTCTAGAGAGACAAAGAAAGGATGAGGCTTTGACTCTCCTCTTTCTGTAGTTTCTTCTTCGCCTCTGATCAAGACAAATAATCAAATAAAAAATGGGCAAAATCACACTTTACCAAAGAAGAGATAGGATGGCAAACAAATACAAAAACTTTGGTCATTAAAGAAGTGCAAATAATAACCACAATGAGTACCACTGCATACTGGACAGAAATGGCTGAGATGAAAATAACAGCTGTAACACGAACTGATAATACCAAGTGCTGGCCAGGTTGTGGGACACTGGATCCCTAATATGTTACTGGTAGAAATGCAAAATGGTACAGCCACTTTGGAAAATGATTTAACTTACAAGGTTAAATCTATACTTACCATATAACACAACAACAGTTATATTCCTAGGTATTTACCTGAGAGAATTGAAGCTATCCATACAAAGATCTGAACATGGATGTCTAAGCAGCTTTAGTCATAATTGCCCAAAACATCCCAAGTGTCCATCAACTTGTGAATGAATAAAATTCCCTACAGTGGGATGCTACTCAGTAATAAAAAAATGAAAGAAGCCCAAGACAAAGATTGTATAATACTGTATGATTTCATTTATGTTTACATATAAATATTTATATGTAGTTTAAGGCAAAACTGTAGAGATAGGACAGAGAACGTGCCAGTGGTTGTCAGTGTCTGGGAGTGGGAGGAGGAATTGACTTTAAAAAGGCATGAGACAGTTTGGTGGCGGTGATGGAAATATGCTGTATTTTGATTGTGGTGGTGGTTACATGATTTTATATATATATATACACACACACATATATATATGAGAGTGGCTACTTCAGCCCCAATCAAATAGCCTTGAGATGACTGTAACCCTAGCCATCCCTTGACTGTAACCTCGTGAGAGACCTTGAGCTAGGACCCCCAGCTAAGCTGCCCCCAGATTTTTGACCAACAGAAACTGTAAGATAATAAGTGTTTGTTGTTTTAAGCTGATGTTTTGGGGTAATTTATTATGCAACCATATATATATATATATACATGTATCCTATTATGTGTTCTATCTATCTGTCTTTATTCTGACATAATCTGCATAGGTTTAGATTCACTGAAAGATATACTCACTTTATACAGAATACTTACAATGTAAATCTGAAACATTATCATTTGTATTATTTGCTTACTTCTTCCTCATGGTTGCCTTTTATCTGCCTCACCTAAAGGGCTTGTCAAAATGATTCCCTATATAATTAAGAGAAAGAATTTCTTCAAAATCACATATAACATTTATCATAAAAAGCCGTAATTTTAAACCATTTATAATTTTTTAAATGGCAGTGCATTCATTCAATACAGTAATCACTTTTTGAATCCTACCTCTGTACAAGACACCACGCCAGGCACAGATGTCATATTGGTGTAAGAGGTCCATGTAGTCTCCACTTTCATGGGTCCTACTGTCTAGAAAGGAAGGGAGACATTAAGCGAACAATCCAGCAACTGAATACAATTGTGATAAAATACCATGAAGGAGACAGGTAGGATTCAAATTTTTCAGTTTGGAAGGTACCTTATAGTATCCATCAGCACCTCCATATGTAGGAAAATATTAATTACCTCCAGACTATAAAACATATTCATGTTTATAATTGTAGACATTTAGAAAAACAAAGTGCTCGTTGTAGAAAAACAAATGAAAGACTCAAAAACATTTAGGAAAAAAAGTAAAAATTATGTGAAATTGTCTTGTGCCCTTTAGAATGCGTTTGTCCATGGAGGTGGTCCTCCCTTTTCTATTGTGAGGAACTCGAGCTGTGGCTGATCATGCATATGAGATTCCTCCTAAGAACCAGCTGCTGCATTGCGACCTACATACTGCCCACACCTTGGGTTGGCTGAATTAGATGTGTTTGATCCTTCTGTTTGCAGCCACAAGGGTCTACTAACAGCAGCCAGCAGCCATTCCAAGGGGCCCTGAATGACCTTGAAGTTGTTTATGGGGTTGGTGTGAGCTGGTGCTGGACAGTGAGAAATCATAGGGGCGGTTGCCCTGAGACTGAGCTGCTGTTGTCTAGGCAACTTTATTAAAAACCATCTGTTCCTCAGAAAATGAAACCTAAATTAACTCTTGAGTTCTTAGAATTATGGCTTTTCATTCTTAACTGGTCCTTGGCATTTGGAAACTTCCAGGTCTCTTCAGTTGAGTCGTTTTCACCTTGTTTAGGGTCCTAAAATCCTCATCAAATGGAATTACTCATAAAGGTCTCTTCTTTCTTAAATTACAATTAAAACAAATTCTTTCACCATCCAGATGGCAGTCAACATATTTCTAGAGTGAGATCCCCAGATTCAATGCTGAAATTCTGATTTCGCCTCCAATTCTAAGACCCTCCAAAGACAAACAAAAACCCAGAGGGTGGCATTTTTTAAAAGCATGTTTCTTCACCTGAGTGTAATGTGAAAAAAAATCACATGCATTTCCTGAGTTTTAGCTGTGGCAGCCTCACACCCATAATACACAGCATAAAATGAATTATGTGTTGCATTGGGGATCAGTGTAGCTTCTTTCAATATTTCCAACATGAAGAGTTTCTTCTTCAGTGTTAGAACAGACAGTTATTTGTTCAGTTGAGCAGGAGACAATAATAGTTGATCCTTTTATAAATACTTACAGTGTACCAGACTATTTTAGGCACCATTTTGAAGATACTGACTCATGTAATCCTCACAACAATCTTATGGGACAAATGTGCTAGTATGCTTATGTTATAGATACAGAAATTGAGGCACAGCGAGGTTAAATAACTTGCCCAAGGTCACAAATCAGTAAAATTCAGAGCCAGGATTTGAACTTGGGTAATCAGGCTACAGAGTCTATGCTCTTAATTACTGTTACAGCACTTTTGAAAGAAATCAGCTTGTGCTCTGGAGTTACGGTACAGGAAATATTATCATTTTAAACACTGGAATTACACTTAGCACAAGCAAACGCTCACACTAAGAGAGCTATGCAAGAACTAAGACCACACTACAAAATTGCAGGTTACAGATTCACACATCCCAGATAGTTAATTTACGCTCATATTATTAAATTTCATTCTATCTCCCTCTTATTCTTTCCATCTCGAACTTTCTCTCTCTCTCCTTGAAAAAATATAGGCTTTCAATTCCAGTTTGAATTTTGGCTACATTGTGCCTATAGTCTGTCCTTTTATGCTATTGTCCTTTTATGCTATTCCCTAAGTCCTTTGTTTTCCTCATTGTGTGATCAGGCCACCCAAGATGGCTATTCTTTTGCTCTCTGTCCATCCCCTGCTGGACCAGTGCCTTCTTCACCTACACCCTACTCACCTGACTGACCTTCCTACACACTTGCTCCTAGCCCCAGCTGGTGATTGTTCTAACCTTTAGATCAGAACACCTTGAGAACTTCTCAAAGGGGCAGTGAGGGGCATGCCCCTCTGCTAGTTTCCCTGATAACTGGTGAGCCAATCTGATGTTGGTAACCTCCCCCTCCCCCCAGGAGCCAGGAGAGGAGACTGTTGCCATGTCCTGACCACCTTCTGCCACATGGTGAGGTGTCACTCCAGGACCTTGTTTCAGACAGGTAAGATCCCGCATCCATTAAACCATCAATGTCTCTGTTGCTGACTCTGGGCTCTTTCTTCAGTCTCGAGGATGGGCAAGTACAGGGCTCGCAGGCCTGCAGGATGCGGCCCAATACTCATCTATAAAACTGGTCCATGATTTCCATTACAAAGTTCAAAGGAGGTAGAGTATATGGATACTGTGTAAAATATAATGCAGACAGAATTTCAGGGATTGGTTTTTATTATCTGTATGTGGAATAGGTGGCCACTTACCTGGTGTAATTTGAAATCTTCCAAGGAGTTCTTGCTTTCTCCAAATATCTCTCATTGTGTTTTTTATCAGTGCTTGAAATCCCACCATTAAACAGCAAATCCTTTAAGTTTTGAAGATTTTTATCTTAAAGAAATGACTGTTTAGATGTATATACTAGTGGGAGACACAACTCTTAAACCTTTCCTGCTAATGCATTGGGGATGATCTAACAGATATTTGACTGTCTATGCCTGTGGGAATGAGACAGTCAGCACTAGACTGGGAAAAGGGTGATAGGAAATAAACACTTTGCAGATGGTATATTGTTGCTAAATCTCAGCCGTGAGCTATTTGAAAGCCAGATATCTGTGCCCTTCTATTAATGATGATTTACCAACTCTGATAATCTTTATAATTTTCTTACAGCAAGTTTGAGTGTAATACTTTCCTTATTAGAACTGTATTTTTTTACATTTACTTATGCTAAGTATACTGAGTACCCACTCTATGCTATACATTGTTTCAGGTGGATTCCATACAATGGTGAGGAAGACAGTGTCTAGTGAGGAATAGGGAATTCAGACAACAAGCAGGTGATTATTGCACAATGTGATGAGGGCTGAAAGAGATGCCTAGTGTGGTGTGCCCTTGACATTCTGTTGGAGGAAATCCTACCAGTGCTTTTGGGGGATAGGGGGAGTTTCCCCAGAGAAATCTAAGAACACAAGTGAAAGGAAGAAGAATGAGCCAGAAAGCTCTGATGGGGAGGGGGTGGGAGACTTGTGTTTCAGATTAAGGGAGAGGCACATTCAGAGATCCTGAGTTGAGTAAAGCAATGTAGCTTCAGAGAACTGAAGGGTGTTCCAAATGGCTTGATCATAGAATGTAAAATAAGAATTGGAATTTAAAAGGTAAATGAAGATAAAGTCAAGGAAGGCCTTGGAACTCACATTAGGGAGTTTGAATTCTATTAGTGTTTATGTACTGCAGAGCTGGGGAGCTGAATCAGAGTTTGCATTTTTGTGGTTCCAGACCCTTCCCCCTCACCCACTGTGTGCCACCCAGACACACTCCCACCTTGTCTCCATGCACATTCTACTTAAACCAATCTTGCCCCCAAATCCCATTCCCCTCACTTCTTTTTTTTTTTTTTTTTTTTTTTTTGCGGTACACGGGCCTCTCCCGTTGCGGAGCACAGGCTCCGGACACGCAGGCTCAGCAGCCATGGCTCATGGGCCCAGCCACTCCGCAGCATGTGGGACCTTCCCAGACTGGGGCACGAACCCGTGTCCCCTGCATCAGCAGGCGGACTCTCAACCACTGAGCCACCAGGGAAGCCCCTCCTCTCACTTCATATAAGCCTTTATGGAAAGGCCAGTTTCTCAGTCAGACCTTTGTTCACCCTATATTTATAAGATCAGTCCTCCTTCCTAACATTCTCTACCCCCTGCCCCCAGCTCCCCAGCTCCCTCCCTCTCTCACAGTATTTGCCGATATCTGATATACTATGTAATCTATCTATCTATCTATCTCTCTCTCTATCTATCTGTCATCTATCTACATCATCCATCATCCATTTACCTGTTCCCCACCTACTGTCACTAAAATGTAGCTTCCCTGAGGGCTTGGATTTGAGTTGAGAGTAGTTCCTGGCCCATAGTAGGAGGTAAAATGTATGTACTTACTAAGTGAAAAAATAAAAGATTTTGAGTGGCCACTCTAGCTTCAATGTGGAAATAGGATTGGTGGCAGGCCAGGAACCAGGAAGGCCAACTGGAAGCTGTGGTGGAAATTCAGACAAGGGCAGGATAGTGTCCTGCACCACCGATTCTAGAAAATTTTAGAGAGTGAATGAATAGGGCTTAGTAATTGGTTGGGAATGATAGTGGTAGAGGTGGTGGTAGGGTATCAATAAGGGGCAGGAATAATGTAAAAGGATGCCTGGGTCTGATAGGTTGAATTATTTGGAGAGAAAATACTACTTCCTTCCTCGCTGATGTTGGGTTTGGTCATAAACTCGCTTTGGCTGATGGACTATTAACAGAGCAATGTGAGCAAGAACTTTAAATGTCCTTGTGTGGTTGGTTGGCTCTTTCCCTCTAATAATGGAGCATCTGAAGAAAATGTTCAGGGTAACTATTTGCCTTTTTAGCCTGGGCCCCAGAGTCTACACATGCGGACCAGACCTGGACCCACATCCTATTAACTTGAGCTAAGTTACTTGATCTGCAGAGGAAGCAGAGTTGCCCAGCCAAGCTCACACAATCAAATAAAATGATAGTTAGCTTTTAGACCTACATGCAGGAGAATGAATGTATTAACTGAGTTTTGAGGTAGTTTGTTACACAGTGTTATTATAGCAATAGCTGACTTAGACACCAAGGTTCTGGCTTGGACTACTTGGAAGACAGTTGGTACCTTCTATAAACACAAGGAATCTAGAAAAAGAGCATATTTGAAGAGAGCAAGATATTGAGTTCAGATTTGGACATGTCAGGTTTGAGCTGCCTATGTGACATCCAAGCACTTTGGTCCAGTTGGTAGAGAGATACTTGTGTCTGTTGCCCACGAGGGACAGCGGATCAAGAACTATGATTTGGGAACCACTACCACATATAAAATGACAGAAGCGATGAAGGAGTGAATAGAATGAGAAAAGACCCTAGGACAGAGACCTGAGAGGCGTTTCATTTTAAAGGACAGCGACTGAAGAACCCTCAAAGAAGCTGGACTTCATAAGCAAGTTGAAGGCAGCACAGCATAGGTGAGAGCAACGTGCATTCCTTGCTTGGGGACTGGTTCATATGTGTGTCCCAGACCCAGAGAGTGTAGCTCTGACTAACAGCTTCTCGGAGTTTGCTTCCATTCTCTTGTCCACATCCTCCACAGCTCTCAACAGAAACAGTAATAGCTCCAGAGGACTCAGAAGACCATTTTCTATTGCCCCTTCCCAGGATATGTGCAACAACCATTTCTGAACCCCTCATTATGGAAACATGTAACAAGTCATAAGTTCCCTCTGATTATCAGGAAGGGCAAGGAAGGGCAGAAGTGTTCTTCTCTGCTCAATGATCCACGCAGCTCGAGCAATATCCATCGCAGGCAAATTCAAAGCAGAAATAAGTTGAGTTGTACAGCCCAGCAGTTCTCATAAATGAATTTAGTTCAAGTTGAATTAAGGTGATCTGTGAAAAATGTGTTCCAAAACGATTTTCTTCAATATTGAGGACACCAAATCATTCTGAAAAATGGTCTAGCACTTTTGGTAAATGTTTCTATTATAGCCTTATAATTCTATAGAAGTTAGACTAGGGACCTCTAATGAGCTTATTGAAATGGTGAGCACTACATGCTATTTAATATTTGCTGTCACTTTTTTGAAGGCAAAAAGACCTCTTCATTCTGTTTTTGCTGACTGCTCTCAGCTGATGTGTGAATGGGTAAAAAGACCATGTTTAACAGGCGTGGAAAAAAACATCTGTTGAAGCTGGAAATTACACATTATTGTTCTTGGTGAAGAAGGGTGATGGCATTTGAAAGAGACAGGACTATTTCTGCTGGAGAATTCTTCCAGCAGCATTTTCAGATTTTAGGGGACGAGTCAGCTTTCTGTCTTCTCTCATTGCTTCCCGATCAATCGTGCCCAGACTTGACTTAGAACCTTCTGAATCCCACTTCATAAAGTGCTGCAGGGGTGGGGAAGGTCAAAGGAGCCAGGAAAGTTTTCCCAGAGGAGCCACATCTGGAGGAGACCCAAAGGAGTATAATTTAACTGGCTACTGAAGGAGGGATTAGGTCTCTATATTCAGTACAATGGGGAGCCGTTAAGTATTTCAAGCATTAGGGGAGCATGATAAGATTTATTTTGAGAAAAGATCACTTGGGTAGCTGATTGAAAAGAAGAAAGAGTTGGTAAAGGTGAATCAGTTAAGAAGCTATTGCAATGGAGTTGTCCACGTAAGAGATACTGCTGGGTTGCATTAGGGTGAAGGTGGTGAGAAGATGTATTTGAGAAATAGTTAGAAGGTAGCCTAGGCAGAACTTGGAAATGGATACAAAATGACAAAGATGAACAGTATAAGAATCAACTTAGAGGACTGACCAAATTTTGGAAGAGAACCAGTTTCTACTCTTGATTTAGTTACTTGGAGTGCAAATTGAGGGGAGTTGGTGCAACAAGGTAATTAATTCGGTTTAGGACATTTTAAGAATGAAGCTTGGTTTTTAAATTTTATTTTATTTTATTTTATTTTTGAATTTTATTTAATTTATTTTTTTATACAGCAGGTTCTTATTAGTCATCAATTTTATACACATCAGTGTATACATGTCAATTGCAATCGCCAAATTCATGACACCATCCCCACACCCCCCACCTCTTTCCCCCCTTTGTGTGCATACGTTTGTTCTCTACATCTGTATCTCAGTTTCTGCCCTGAAAACTGGTTCATCTGTACGATTTTTCTAGGTTCCACATATATGCGTTAATATACGATATTTGTTTTTCTCTTTCTGACTTACTTCACTCTGTATGACAGTCTCTAGATCCATCCACGTCTCAACAAATGACCCAATTTCGTTCCTTTTTATGGCTGAGTAATATTCCATTGTATATATGTACCACATCTTCTTTATCCTTTCATCTGTCGATGGGCATTTAGGTTGCTTCCATGACCTGGCTATTGTAAATAGTGCTACAGTGAACATTGGGGTGCATGTGTCTTTTTGAATTATGGTTTTCTCTGGGTATATGCCCAGTAGTGGGATTGCTGGGTCATATGGTAGTTCTATTTGTAGTTTTTTAAGGAACCTCCATACTGTTCTCCATAGTGGCTGTAGCAATTTACATTCCCACCAACAGTGCAAGAGGGTTCCCTTTTCCCACACCCTCCACAGCATTTATTGTTTGTAGATTGTTTGATGATGGCCATTCTGACTGGTATGAGGTGATACCTCATTGTAGTTTTGATTTGCATTTCTCTAATAATTAGTGATGTTGAGCAGCTTTTCATGTGCTTCTTGGCCATCTGTATATCTTCTTTGGAGAAATGTCTAATTAAGTCTTCTATCCATTTTTTAATTGGGCTGTTTGTTTTTTAAATATTGAGCTGCATGGGCTGTTTATATATTTTGGAGATTGATCCTTTGTCCGTTGATTTGTTTGCAAATATTTCCTCCCATTCTGAGGGTTGTCTTTTGGTCTTGTTTATGTTTTCCTTTGCTGTGCAAAGGCTTTGAAGTTTCATTTGGTCCCATTTCTTTATTTCTGTTTTTATTTCCGTTACTCTAGGAGGTGGATCAAAAAAGATCTTGCTGTGAGTTATGTCAAAGAGTGTTCTTCCTATGTTTTCCTCTAAGAGTTTCATAGCGTCCAGTCTTACATTTAGGTCTCTAATCCATTTTGAGTTTATTTTTGTGTATGGTGTTAGGGAGTGTTCTAATTTCATTCTTTTACATGTAGTAGTCCAGTTTTCCCAGCACCACTTATTGAAGAGACTGTCTTTTCTCCACTGTATATCCTTGCCTCGTTTGTCATAGGTTATTTGACCATAGGTGTGTGGGTTTATCTCTGGGCTTTCTATCTTGTTCCATTGATCTATATTTCTGTTTTTGTGCCAGTACCATACTGTCTTGATTACTGTAGCTTTGTAGTATAGTCTGATGTCAGGGAGTCTGAATCCTCCAGCTCCGTTTTTTTCCCTCAAGACCGCTTTGGCTATTCGGGGTCTTTTGTGTCTCCATACAAATTTTAAGATGATTTGTTCTAGTTCTGTAAAAACTGCCATTGGTAATTTGATAGGAATTGCATTGAATCTGTAGACTGCTTTGAGTAGTATAGGCATTTTCACAATATTGATTCTTCCAATCCAAGAACATGGTATATCTCTCCATCTGTTGGTATCATCTTTAATTTCTTTCATCAGTGTCTTATAGTATTCTACATACAGGTCTTTTGTCTCCCTAGGTAGGTTTATTCCTAGGTATTTTATTCTTTTTGTTGCAATGGTAAATGGGACTGTTTCCTTAATTTCTCTTTCAGATTTTTCACCATTAGTATATAGGAATGCAAGAGATTTCTGTGCATTAATTTTGTATCCTGCAACTTTACCAGATTCATTGATTAGCTCTAGTAGTTTTCTGGTGGCATCTTTAGGATTCTCTATGTATAATATCATGTCATCTGCAAGCAGTGACAGTTTTACTTCTTCTTTTCCAATTTGTATTCCTTTTATTTCTTTATCTTCTCTGATTGCTGTGGCTAAAACTTCCAAAACTATGTTGAATAATAATAGTGAGAGTGGACATCCTTCTCTTATTCCTGATCTTAGAGGAAATGCTTTCAGTTTTTCACAATTTAGAATGATGGTTGCTGTGGATTTGTCATATACGGCCTGTATTATGTTGAGGTAGTTTCGCTCTATGCCCACTTTCTGGAGAGTTTTTTTCATAAATGGGTGTTGAATTTTGTCAAAAGCTTTTTTGGCATCTATTGAGATGATCATATGGTTTTTCTTCTTCAATTTGTTAATATGGTGTATCACATTGATTGATTTGTGTATATTGAAGAATCCTTGCATTCCTGGCATAAAAGCTCCTTGATCAAGGTGTATGATCCTTTTAATGTGTTGTTGGATTCTGTTTGCTAGTATTTTGTTGAGGATTTTTACATCTATATTCATCAGTGATATTGGTCTGTAATTTTCTGTTTTGTTCTATCTTTGTCTGGTTTTGGTATCAGGGTGATGGTGGCCAAATAGAATGAGCTTGGGAGTGTTCCTTCCTCTGCAATTTTTTTGAAGATTTTGAGAAGGGTGTTAGCTCTTCTCTAAATGTTTGATAGAATTCACCTGTGAAGCCATCTGGTCCTGGACTTTTGTTTGTTGGAAGATTTTTAATCACACTTTCAATTTCATTAGTTGTGATTGGTCTGTTCATATTTTCTACTTCTTCCTGATTCAGTCTTGGGAGGTTATACCTTTCTAAGAATTTGTCCATTTCTTCCAGGTTGTCCATTTTATTGGCATAGAATTGATTGTAGTAGTCTCTTAGGATGCTTTGTATTTCTGCAGTGTCTGTTGTAACTTCTCCTTTTTCATTTCTAATTTTATTGATTTGAGCCCTCTCCCTCTTTTTCTTGATGAGTCTGGCCAATGGTTTATCAATTTTGTTTATCTTCTCAAAGAACCAGCTTTTAGTTTTATTGATCTTTGCTATTGTTTTCTTTGTTTCTATTTCATTTATTTCTGCTCTGATCTTTATGATTTCTTTCCTTCTGCTAACTTTGGGTTTTGTTTGTTCTTCTTTCTCTAGTTCCTTTAGGTGTAAGGTTAGATTGTTTATTGGAGATTTTTCTTATTTCTTGAGGTAGGCTTGAATAGCTATAAACTTCCCTCTTAGAACTGCTTTTGCTGCATCCCATAGGTTTTGGATTGTCGTATTTTCATTTTCATTTGTCTCTAGGTATTTTTTGCTTTCCTCGTTGATTTCTTCAGTGAACTCTTGGTTATTTAGTAACGTATTGTTTAGCCTCCATGTGCTTGTGTTTTTTACATTTTTTTTCCTGTAATTCATTTCTAATCTCATAACGTTGTGGTCAGAAAAGATGCTTGATATGATTTCTGTTTTCTTAAATTTACTGAGGCTGATTTGTGACCCAAGATGTGATCTATCCTGGAGAATGTTCCATGCGCACTTGAGAAGAAAGTGTAATCTGCTGTTTTTGGATGGAATGTCCTATAAATATCAATTAAATCTATCTGGTCTATTGTGTCATTTAAACCTTCCGTTTCCTTATTTATTTTCATTTTGGATGATCTGTCCATTGGTGTAAGTGAGTTGTTAAAGTCCCCCACTATTATTGTGTTACTGTTGATTTCCTCTTTTATAGCTGTTAGCAGTTGCCTTGTGTATTGAGGTGCTCCTATGTTGGGTGCATATATATTTATAATTGTTATATCTTCTTCTTGGATTGATCCCTTGATCATTATGTAATGTCCTTCCTTGTCTCTTGTAACATTCTTTATTTTAATGTCTCTTTTATCTGATATGAGTATTGCTACTCCAGCTTTCTTTTGGTTTCCATTTGCATGGAATATCTTTCTCCATCCTCTCACTTTCACTCTGTATGTGTCCCTAGATCTGAAGTGAGTCTCTTGTAGACAGCATGTATATGGGTCTTGTTTTTGTATCCATTCAACAGGCCTGTGTCTTTTGGTTGGAACAGTTAATCCATTCACGTTTAAGGTAATTATCGATATGTATGTTCCTATGACCATTTTCTTTTTTTTTTTTTTTTTTGCGGTATGCGGGCCTCTCACTGTTGTGGCCTCTCCCGTTGCGGAGCACAGGCTCCGGATGCGCAGGCCCAGCGGCCATGGCTCACGGGCCCAGCCGCTCCGCGGCATATGGGATCCTCCCAGACCAGGGCACGAACCCGTATCCCCTGCATCGGCAGGCGGACTCTCAACCACTGCGCCACCAGGGAGGCCCTGACCATTTTCTTAATTGTTTTGGGTTTGTTTTTGTAGGTCCTTTTCTTCTCTTGTATTTTCCACTTAGAGGAGTTCCTTTAGCATTTGTTGTAGAGCTGGTTTGCTGGTGCTGAATTCTCTTAGCTTTTGCTTGTCTGTAAAGCTTTTGATTTCTCCATCGAATCTGAATTAGATCCTTCCGGGGTAGAGTAATCTTGGTTGTAGGTTCTTCCCTTTCATCACTTTAAGTATATCATGCCACTCCCTTCTGGCTTGTAGAGTTTCTGCTGAGAAATCAGCTGTTAACCTTATGGGAGTTCCCTTGTATGTTGTCATTTTTCCCTTGCTGCTTTCAATAATTTTTCTTTGTCTTTGATGTTTGCCAGTTTGATTACTGTGTGTCTCAGCATGTTTCTCCTTGTGTTTATCCTGTATGGGACTCTCTGCGCTTCCTGGACTTGGGTAGCTATTTCCTTTTCCATGTTAGGGCATTTTCGACTATAATCTCTTCAAAAATTTTCTCTGGTCCTTTTTCTCTCTCTTCTCCTTCTGGAACCCCTATAATGCAAATGTTGTTGTGTTTAATGTTGTCCCAGAGGTCTTTTAGCCTGTCTTCATTTCTTTTCATTCTTTTTTCTTTATTCTGTTCAGCAGCAGTGAACTCCACCATTCTGTCTTCCAGGTCACTTATCCATTCTTCTGCCTCAGTTATTCTGCTATTGATTCCTTCTCATGTAGTTTTCATTTCAGTTATTGTATTGTTCATCTCTGTTTGTTTGTTCTTTAATTCTTCTGAGTCTTTGTTAAACATTTCTTGCATCTTCTCGATCTTTGCCTCCATTCTTTTTCTGAGGTCCTGGATCATCTTCATTATCATTATTGTGAATTCTTTTTCTGGAATATTGCCTATCTCCATTTTATTTAGTTGTTTTTCTGGGGTTTTATCTTGTTCCTTCATCTGGTACATAGCCCTCTGCCTTTTTATCTGT